>NC_134401.1:132862494-134068318 GCF_050003625.1 Haematobia irritans | reverse complement strand
TGTGCAATTTTAACCAAATTGGGGTAAAACTCTGGCTTCTGGACCGTATTAGTCCATATCGGGCGAAAGATATATATGGGAGCTATATCTAAATCTGAACCGATTTCAATAAAATTTGGCACACTTGACTATAGTACTAATTGTTCTTCTTGTGCAAAATTTTAGGCAAATTAGGGTAAAACTCTGGCTTCTGGGGCCATATAAGTCCATATCGGGCGAAATATATATACGGAGCTATATCTAAATCTGAACCGATTTCTTTCAAAATCAGTAGGGATCTATTCTGAACCAAAACACATACTTGTGCCAAATTTGAAGTCGATTGGACTACAACTGCGACCTAGACTTTGATTACAAAAATGTGTTCACGGACTATTTATATCGACTCAGGAGCCCACCCTGAGCATTTTTGCCAATGGCACCATGTGCCTATCTCGCGTCCTTCTGGATGTTGCAAACATATGCACTAACTTATAATACCCTGTTCCATAGTGTGGCGCAGGGTATAAAAATAAATAAATTATTTTTACAATTGAAGGAATCATCCATCACAAAGATGGATTCATGTTTTGATTAAAAAATATGTTAAACCAAATAAATGTTTAATTGATTTTTTTTAATTATTTACGTAGTAAAGAAGATTTTTATCAACATTTTGGGATTGACGTTATTGAATTAATAAATTGATGTTAGTGATTTAATATATTTAAAAAATAAAAAATGTATGCAATTAAATAAATAATTTATTAAATTAATTTTTGTAATCAATTCATGGTTTGAATAAAAAATTAAAATTTTAATTGAATTTTTTTTTTAATTAATTACTTAGTAAAAGTGATATTTTATTCAGAATTAGGAATTGATTTTATGTTGGTATTTTTACACCCTGCGCCACATTGTGGAACTTGGTATTAAAAGATAGTGCATATGTGTGCAATACCCGCAAGGAGAAGAGATAGACACAGGGGGTCTATGGCAATAATGTTCAGGGTCGGTCCCTGAGTTAATCTATTCATGTTCGTCCGTTCATCCGTACGTCTGACTTTGAATCAAAGTCTAGGACACACTTTTGATTTTGGAAGAAATCGGTTCAGATTTAGATATATCTCGAATATACATATCTTTTGCCCGATATGTACCTATATGACTCCAGAAGTAAGAGCTTTTCACTGATTTACGTGAAATTTTTCACTTTGGCAATAATGTTCAGGGTCGGTCCCTGAGTTGATCTAGCCATGTCCGTCCGTCCCTCCATCCGTACGTCTGTCATTGAATCAAAGTCTAGGACACACTTTTGATTTTGGAAGAACTCGGTTCAGATTTAGATATAGCTCCCATATATATCTTTTGCCCGATATGTACCTATATGACTCCAGAAGTAAGAGCTTTTCACTGATTTACGTGAAATTTTTCACTGGGAGTAGCATTAACATTCTTACTAAAATTTGGTAAAGATCGGTTTAGATTTAGGTATAGCTACCATATATATCTTTCGCCGGATTTACACTCGTATCAACACAGAGATTAAAATTTTAATCCGATTTACTTGAAATTGTTCACAGGAAGTAGAACTAACCCATTATCCCAAACGGCAGAATTTTTCACGGATTTACGTGAAATTTTGCACAGGGAGTAGAAATAATGTTCTTACTATGCGTCCCAAATTTGGTAGAAATTGGTTCAGATTTAGATATAGCTCCCATATATACATATATCTCTTGCCCGATATTTGATCGGAGGTCAAATTTTCACACCGATTGACTTGATTGCATAGAGCGTACAGTTAACATTTGGCAATGTGTACCAAATTTGATGAAAATCAGCTCAGATTTAGAGAAAGTCCATATTTTTAGGGAGACACCCTGGTGCAATGGTTATCATGTCCGCCTTGCATACACAAGGTCGTGGGTTCGATTCCTGCTTCGACCGAACACCAAAAAGTTTTTCAGTGGTGGATTATCCCACCTCAGTAATGCTGGTGACATTTCTGAGGGTTTCGAAACTTCTCTAAGTGGTTTCACTGCACTGTGGAACGCCGTTCGGAACCGGCTATAAAAAGAAGGTCCCTTGTCATTGAGCTTAACGTGGAATCGGACAGCACTCAGTGATAAGAGTGCTGCCAATGTGGTATCACAATGGACTGAATAGTCTAACTTTGTCATTCCTTTTGTAACACATCGAAATATTGCTCTAAGACCCCATAAAGTATATATATTCTGGGTCGTGGTGAAATTCTGAGTCGATCTGAGCATGTCCGTCCGTCCGTCCGTCCGTCTGTTGAAATCACGTTAACTTCCGAACGAAACAAGCTATCGACTTGAAACTTGGCACAAGTAGTTGTTATTGATGTAGGTCAGATGGTATTGCAAATAGGGTATATCGGTCCACTTTTACGTATAGCCCCCATATAAACCGATCCCCCGATTTGGCTTGCAGAGCCTCTAAGAGAAGCAAATTTCATCCGATCCGGCTAAAATTTGGTACATGGTGTTAGTATATGGTCTCTAAGAACCATGCAAAAATTGGTTCACATCGGTCCATAATTATATATAGCCCCCACATAAACCGATCCCCCGATTTGGCTTGCAGAGCCTCTAAAAGAAGCAAATTTCATACGATCCGGCTGAAATTTGGTACATGGTGTTATTATATGGTCTCTAACAACCATGCAAAAATTGGTCCACATCGGTCCATAATTATATATAGCCCCCATATAAACCGATCCCCCGATTTGGCTTGCGGAGCCTGTAAGAGAAGCAAATTTCATCCGATTCGGCTGAAATTCGGTACATGGTCTCATGGTCTATATGGTCTCTAACAACCCTGCAAAAATTGGTCCACATCGGTCCATAATTATATATAGCCCCATATAAACCGATCCCCCGATTTGGCTTGCATAGCCTCTAAGAGAAACAAATTTCATCCGATCCGACTGAAATTTGTACATGATGTTAGTATATGGTGTCTAATGACCATGCAAAAATTGGTCCATATCGGTCCATAATTATATATAGCCCCCATATAAACCGATCACCAGATTTGACCTCCGGAGCCTCTTGGAAGACCAAAATTCATCTGATTCAGTTGAAATTTGGTACGTGATATTAATATATGGCCTCAAAAAACCCATGCAAAAATTGGTTGATATCGGTCCATAATTATATATAGGCCCCACATAAACCGACCCCAGATTTGACCTCCGGTGCACCTTGGAAGAGCAAATTTCTTCCCATTCGGTTGAAATTTGGTACGTGATGTTAGTATATGGTATCCAACAACCATGCAGGAATTGGTTCCTATCAGTCCATAATTATATATAGCTCCCATATAAACCGATCGCCAGATTTGACCTCCGGTGCCTTTTGGAGAAGCAAAATTCATCCGATCTGGTTGAAATTTGGTACGTGGTGGTAGTATATGATATTTAACAACCATGCCAAAAGTGGTCCATATCAGTCCATAATCATTATAAATATAACCCGATCCCGAGATTTGGTTTTGGAGCCTCTTGGAGAAGCAAAGTTCCAATCCATGGTGGAGGGTACATAAGATTCGGCCTGGCCGAACTTACGGCCGTATATACTTGTTTTTTTTTTTTTCAAATGTCTATTCTCTTGGTTCCGAATGTCTATTCTCTTTACTCCGAATACTCATTCTAATATTCAAATTAAATAATATTTAGACTTAAGCATATCAAAATTTTGGCCTTATCAAAAAACAGTTTTCCGAAACAACATACAAGCGGTTTCACAGAAATTGCTCTCTTTTCATTCTATCGCTGTGTTATGTTGATATCTGTCAAAATCTGTAAAAATGACTAAAATTTTCCTTTATATATATATTTATCGCCCGATAAATCGTAAAGACACTTTTGCGAATGGCTTTAGATTTCAATATTTTTCAATTTGTTTACTAACATTATGCTTCACCCCAGGGCATTAGACGATTTAAATTTGAAGTCTAGAGATTTTCTAAGAAGTCTAAAAAAATTGTGTAATTCGATTCGGATTTAAATAAAATATGGGAACATAATCTTTTGTATAACTGCCAACAAATTTGAATGATTTGAAATGGTATCGAAAATGTAGATCTGTAATATAGTCGGCCCCGCCGACTTATTGTAGACATTTGAACCATTTAAAATTAATTTGTCTTCGGTTTTTTTTTCAGATGGTAAATGTGTGGCCTGTACATTTGGAGCAAAATTCATAGAAGTATCGGTGGGCATCAATCACAATTGCGATGAATTGTTGGCGGGGACTTTAACTCAAATTCGTTTGAAAAAGGAACAAAATCGTGTACAGGTATGTAAAACAATAATAAACAACAATTTCAACAATTTTTTTTTTTTAAATAAAAAAAATATTGCTCGCAAAATTGTTAAATAAAAACCAATAGAAAAATCTTAAAGCTGAGCATATTCTAACAAAACAAAATTTTTAGAAATTCACCAAAAAAAAAAATAAACTTGAACATATTGTAACAAAAAAAAATAAATCAACTCAAAATGCTGACTAACACCTTAAAATCACAAATTCCATGCAAAACTTCAAGTAGATTGGCTTTAAATGTTAGATGATCAACAAAAACCAAAATAATCATGCATTTTTGAATTTGTATAATTTCATTTTCTTTTTAATCATACTTTTAAGTTTATTTATAAAAAAAACAACAACAACTATTTTTTTGTTATTTTCATCACCTATTGTCTCACTCTTATCACTTTAGCCTAAAACAAAAAAATCCAAAAACAAATCTAAAGATAAACAAAATTCGAATTCCAATTCGAATTGTGACAATAGAAATCATGAAAACGATCAAGGCGAAAAGTCATTGAATGATAAAAATTCTGAATCGATGGTGAGTAAAATGTGGACCTTTGCTGTTTTGTCCAAATGCCATGCCATCAATAGGTAATGGTATCTGGACTTTTGTAAAAATAAATGTTTTCTGAAACATTCAATTTTTTTTAAATATATTCCCTTTTTAAAATTTTCGATGTTGTATGCGAAAATTTCCCTTTTATATGTATAAATGGATTTAAAAAAAAAATATATATACAATTTTTCTTAAAATAAAAAAATTCCCCAATCCGCTTTCTATGAAAAATAAAATAATTTATATATGTATACTAAAAAATATTAGAGAAAAATATGGCCAAATTTATATTTATTTTAATTGAATTAATTTATTTCAATTTTATTAAATATACAAAAAGCAATTGAAAAAATAAATTAATCAATTATTATTTGTAATTTTATTGTAATTTCATTATCATTGGCGGAAAAGTTAAAATTCAAAATCGAAAAAAAAAATATTATTACAATTATTATTTTTAAATTTATTGTAATAACAACTATATTTGCAATTATTGAAACATTTAAAATTCAAAATTATTTTTATCGATTAATGTCGAAATTGAAGCCAGAAATTAACTTATTTATATATCCCTTAATGTTATGTGTAGATAAACTTTTTTCCAAGTGTTTACATTATTTACTATTTAAAATTATTTAAACCCAATTAAATTTTTGTATTTTTGTAATACATATTTAGCTAGACCCCAATTGAATTTCTATACCTTACAAGCCCAACTTTGTATTTCATTTAAATTTAAATATAACTAAATATATCTGAAACAATATTCTCCGCACTTCGAAAAATAGTTTATATGGATTTTGACATTTTCCTAAGAATTTTGGTATTGATTTCGAGACAAATAGAATGCTTCCTCAAAATAAATTTTTAAGGAGTTATCTAGCCTTAAATCTATGATTTATAAAATTAAAAATATTATACAGATCTCATTTATAGAATTTTCATTATATATTAATTTAAAACATAAATGCCTTTCAAAGAATTTTTTTATAAAAAAAAACTTTGAACCTTAGATGCGAAATTTTCAAACTAAGTCTTAGCCTATATTTGAAGCTTTTTTTATTTGTAATCCAAGGATTCAATAGCTCAGTTGATGTACCACTGTGGTCTCACAATGGACTGAATAGTCTAAGTGAGCTTGAAAAATCGGGCAGCAACTTTACCTAACTTTATGCAATTTAAAGATGTTTTTCATTACATTAAGGGAAATTTGATTTACTTCAAAAACATACGACTTTAATGTCTAAATTTAATTTTTAATGAAAAAATTTTAAGAGCAAAAATTATATTCCTTGTGTTAATTAAAATTTCTTTATTTCAAAGTAATTCGTCTTTAATGTCCCTGCATATTAGATTAATATTTTTTACATATTAATCTAGACTCCAATTCACTTCAATTTGCGTCCACGGTTGTCACTGTTGGTAGAATTCTACAAAAAACTTGTAAATTTTTTACTGTTTGGTAGATTCGTAGAATTCTTAATGTTTTGGTAGATTTTACAAAACATTAAAACAAATAAGAAATACTTCAATTTTCTATAGAAATACAATTTTGAGAAAAATTTCTATAGAACAAAAATTTAAAAAAAAAAAAAACAAAACAAATCTATAGAAATACAATTTTCAGAAAATTTTATATAGAAATAAAATTTTGACAAAATTTTCTATAGAACTAAAATTTAAAAAAAAATTATAGAAATAAAATTTTGAGAAAAAATTCTACAGAAATAAGATTTTGACAAAAGTTTCTTATAAAAAAAAATTTGGAGAAAATGTTCTATACGGATAAAATTTCGAACAAATTTTCTATAGAAATAAAATTTTGAAAAATTTTTCTATAGAAATAAAATTTTGAGAAAATTTTCTATAGCATTAAAATTTTAACAAAATTTTCTATAGATATCAAATTTTAACAAAATCTTCTATAGAAATAACATTTTGCGAAAATATTCTATAGACATAAAATTTTGACAAAGTTTTCTATAAAAATAACATTTTGACAAAATTTTATATAGAAATAAAATTTTGAGAAAATATTCTATAGACATAAAATTTTGAGAAAATTTTCAGCAGAAATAAAATTTTGACAAAATCTTCTATAGAAATAAAATGTTGACAAAATGTTCTATACGAATAACATTGTGAACAAATTTTCTATAGAAATAAAATTTTGAGAAAATTTGCTGTAGAAACAAAATTTTGAAAAAATTACCCATAGAAATAAAATTTTGAGAACATTTTCTATAAAAATAACATTTTGACAAAAATTTATATAGAAATAAAATTTTGAGAAAATATTCTATAGACATAAAATTTTGAGAAACAGAAAGAAAATTTTGACAAAATTTTCTAGAAAAATAAAATTTTGACAAAATTTTCTATAGAAAAAAAATTGACAAAATTTTATATAAAAAATTTTTGACAAAATTTTCTATAGAAATAAAATTTTGACAAAATTTTCTATAGAAGTAAACTTTGCACAAAATTTTCTTTAGAAATAATATTTTGAGAAAATTTTCTATAGAAATAAAATCTTTCGTTTTGTTTTGTCAATTTTATTTTCTGTCGAAAATTTTTGTTAGGTGGCAGCCCGATGTATCAGGCTCACTTAAACCATTCAGTCCATTGTGATACCACATTGGTGAACTTTTCTCTTATCACTGTTAAGCTCAATGACAAGGGACCTCCTTTTTATAACCGAGTCCGAACGGCGTTCCACATTGCATTGAAACTTTGAAACCCTCAGTAATGTCACCAGCATTACTGAGGTGGGATAATCCACCGCTGAAAAACTTTTTGGTGTTGGGTCGAAGCAGGTATCGAACGCACGACCTCATGCAAGGCGGGCATGATATGAAAGGTGGCTCTATAGAAATAAAAATTTAACAAAATATTCTATAGAAATACAATACTGACAAAACTTTCTATAGAAATAACATTTTGTCTAAAGTTTCTATATAAATCAAATTTTAGCAAAACCTTCTATAAAAATAACATTTTGAGAAAATATTCTATAGACATAAAATGTTGACAAAGTTTTCTATAGAAAAAAATTTTGACAAAAATTTCCATAGAAATAAAATTTTGAGGAAAAATTTCTACAGAAATAAAATTTTGAGGAAAAATTTCTACAGAAATAAAATTTTGAGGAAATTTTCATTAGAAACGAAATTTTGAGAAAATTTTCTAAAGAAATAAAATTTTGCCAAAATCTTCTATAGAAATAAAATTTTATCAAAATTTTCTACAGAAATAAAAATTTGACAAAATTTTCTATAGAAATAAAATTTTGACAAAATTTTCTATAGAAATAAAATTTTGGCAAAATTTTCTATAGAAAAAAAAATTGACAAAATTTTATATAGAAATAAAATTTTGACAAAATTTTCTATAGAAATAAAATTTTGACAAAATTTTCTATAGAAATAACATTTTAACAAAATTTTCTAGAGAAAAAGAAATTGACAAAATTTTATATAGAAATAAAATTTTGACAACATTTTTAATAGAAATAACATTTTGACAAGATTTTCTAAAGAAATAATATTTTGAGAAAATTTTCTATAGAAATAAAATTTTTCGTTTTGTTTTGTTTTGTTTTGTATCCTCTCAGATTTCTGTTTGTTAAGCTACTCTTGTAGTTTAGTCAACGCAATGGTTTTTAAGCTGAGATCAAAACAACAAATAGATTGAAGTACAAACCAACAATAACAAAAAAAACTAATGAAGTAAGAGGAAGCACGCTTAAAATAAACCCAGCCAACTGCACTCAAATCGATGATTTGAAGGTGGCAAATGAAAAGATAAATGTTTGTACAAAAATTTATTTCGGCAAAAGACCACTATCATAAACCTGTTTTTGGAAGGTTCAAGTATGGTTCAATTTGGGTTTGGTGAACTACCAGAATTTGTTCTGATAATTGGTTGAAAGTTTTGCTGCAAGTAGAGAATGCTGATGAGGAATTGGTAACTCCGAAACGTGCTTCCATCCAACCATCTTGCAGTCTATAGGGCTTTGCCCAAATAAATTTGACAAACATTCTTTTCCTCTGTTTGTTAACCTACACTTGTAGTTTAGTCAACGCAATGGTTTTTAAGCTGAGATCACAACAACAAATATGGAAGAAATAAAATTTTGACAAAATTTTCTAAAGAAATAAAATTTTGAGCAAATCTTCTTCTATATATATAAAATTCAAATTATGTTTGTTTATTTGTTTGTTTGTTTGTTTGTTTGTTTGTTTGTTTGTTTATTTGTATGTTCCGGGTTGGCGCGAAAACGGCTGAACCGATTTACTTGAAACTTTCAGAGATCGTGGGGGGCACTCATGTGCTGAAAATAGGGTACCTCATTTTTTGACATATGGTCGCGGAGAGGAACCTCCCCTTTGTCCGACTTTTTGAAAATTAGACCAAAGTTGACCGATTTGCTTGAAATTTTCATTGAAGATTGGGGTTGGCATCTAGACAAAGATCCGCTACTTTATATTTCAATATTTGGTGGCGGAAGGGGACCTCCCCTTTTTGCGACTTTTTTTTAAAGTACAGTGAAAAAACTAAAATTCTCTAAATTATCTGAGATTTACAGAAAACATGTGGTGAGGTTATGGAATTAATATGGGGTACCTTCCCTTTTGAAACTTGGAACAAAATTATGCGATTTGCTTGAAATTTTCATTGAATGTTGGGGTTGGCATCTAGACAAAAATCCGCTACATTATTTTTCGGTATTTGTTCGGGGAGGGGGACCTCCCCTTTGCCGATTTTTTTTTTTTTTTTGGAAGTACAAACAAAACTAAACTCCCCCGACTGAAATTTTACGGAAAAAACGGGTTATGAAATTTATATCAGGTTCCTGATTTTTTAATAAAAATAAAAGGGCATAGGGAGACATCCGCTTCTCTTAAGTACATACAGAGAAACAATTAAACTTTACCGAGTTACTTGAGGACTGGGGAGAGGTTACGATATTAATAGTTGATACCTGATTTTGCGATATTTGGACGGAATAGAGGCCGCCCCTTTAGGCTTATAATTTGTTTGACATTTTCTGGGACGTTTACAAAAGATACGCTACATCACTTTTCGATATTTGGTCGGGGAGGAGGTCCTCCTCTAAAATTAAAAAAAAATAAGTTTTCTTGAAATTTACAAAAGCAGTGGGGGAAGGTTATGAATGAAGAGGCAACCTTCCTTGCCCCAGACTTGAAGGAAAGTTTTAAGAATTTTCAGGGAAGGTTAGGGGTGCTATTCACTACGGTGTTTGTCGATATTGTATCGGGGAAAGTGACGTCCCTTTAAAACAATACAGCAAAATTTAAACATCGCCGATCTACTTGAAATTTACAGGGAACGTGGGAGGAGGTGATTAAATTTATACATGATTTTTAAATTGGTATATGATTTTTCGATATCTGGTTGGGGAAGGGGAAAATTGAAATAAACTTTGTCGATTTACTTCGATAGAATTTATAGGGACCATTTAGTAGTTGCGAAATTAATATAGGGTACGTGATAGTCCGATATCAGGTCGGAGTGGTGCGAAGGTTGGGAGAGGGTGCCCTTTTGTCCGTTTTTTTCTTAAATTGAAAGTAGAGGGTTGTCCATAAATGGGAACTCGGTACATAATTTTATGATTTTTGCACAGGCTTCTGCCAGGCTTCTTTTTAGTAAAGAACTTAAATTTACATGAAATTGATAGCCAACGTAGTGGGTACATCATTTTCCAACATTTTAGCAAATGTTAATGTGGTAAAATTTTTTACTACGTTTGCTTTTTCCGATTTATTGGATAATATAGTGCTTAATTTTCAGATTTGTTGAGGAAAAGGATACCTTTCCTTGACAAACCACACTTAAAATTCACAAGAAATATCGAAGATTGTCCAACTACTTGAATACAGAACATTATTAAAAAAATTTGGAGGAAAGGGTACACCCTCTCCCGCGGAATTGGACCTATAAACGAAAAATCAAGTAGTCCGATTTGTTTAAAAGAATTCAAATCTTTTCGAATTTGTTTTCAGCACGAAGGATATAGTTGACTAAGTTAACGCAAAATGTTCCTCCAAATACGCTTCGGAAGGCGCAGCGAAGCGGGCCGGGTTACGCTAGTATTCTATAGAAATGGTTAGGTTAGGTTAGGTGCCAGCCCGATGTATCAGGCTCACTTAGACTATTCAGTCCATTGTGATACCACATGGGTGAACTTCTCTCTTATCACTGAGTGCTGCCCGATTCCATGTTAAGCTCAATGACAAGGGACCTCCTTTTTATAGCCGAGTCCGAACGGCGTTCCACATTGCAGTGAAACCACTTAGAGAAGCTTTGAAACCCTCAGAAATTTCACCAGCATTACTGAGGTGGGATAATCCACCGCTGAAAAACTGTTTGGGGTTCGGTCGAAGCAGGAATCGAACCCACGACCTTGTGTATGCAAGGCGGGCATGCTAACCATTGCACCACGGTGGTTGATTTCTATAGAAATAAAATTTTGACAAAATTTTTTAGCGAAATAAAATTTTGAAAAAATTTTTTAACGAAATAAAAATTGGACAAAATTTTCTATAAATTCAATATCTTTAAAAAAATGTAATTTTCGTGTTTTGGGTTTTCAAAGTCCATAGCGAGTATGTTCTCCCTTTTTGTAGAAGTGATAACTTTCCCTTGTTGGTGCAAGCTAAAATCGTTAAAAGATTTAAAATTCGACAAATTTACAATTTAAGGAATATTTATACAGCAAAAAAAAAACTGTCCATAATAGGCATCATTCATTCGTAGAGAAAATAGGTTTTGTTTTAATTTAGTTGGTTGTGGTAAAATTTCTTTAAAACGTTGACAGATTATTTTTGGCAAGAGTGGCAACCGTGTTTGTATCCCCCACAAGCCCAACTTAGTACATAGATTAAATTAAAAAAATACCGAAATTGTCTTGATACCGTATTCATTAGAATTTGACATAAAAATGCATATAAAATCGATCGAAATCCATTCATAAATCATATTTTCTTACACTCATAGTATTTAGATTTTCAAACAATAGTTTTTATCAAATATTCATATTTTTACTGAATGTCATTCCCCTTTATGTACTCATAATATATTTGATCTTTAAATGTTTTTTTCATTCTCTTATATCAATTTTCCATTTTAATACGCGTATATAATAATAATTTGTTTATTTTTGCCTTCACCAAATATTTTATTTGTTACATGTTTTGAAATGCACCTCAAGCCACAAAAAATAAATCATTTATCACTTAGCTTGATCTCCCTCAAATATTCGACTAAGCTATGTTAATACCCCCACACTACAAACTCTCTATTTTTTTCATGTATCCCTAGAGATGTTTTTTACCCCCAAATACAATACTGTATATATATTACACAATTATTTATTTATTATACAGGTCGATGGAGTAATGAAAAAAAAAAACAATTTTAGAAATTGTGTCATTTTGCACATATAAGGAATACAAAATTTTAGTGCCATCAAAAGTAATAAAATTATTTCTGTGCAGAAACAAAAATACAGTAAAACCTCTCAAATGTGTACAGTTACGGTCGCCTAAATTTTGTCCACTTATGGGAGGTAAATTTTAATGCAATAATAATCCACTTTTTAAAGGTGTCCGCTTTAAGGCCTGTCCCAGTTTGAGAAGTTGCACTGCACGACCAAAATATTTCCACAAAATTACACACAATTAACTATTTAATCAAGTTCATATACGAAGTCAGTTAAGAAATGATTTCAAATTTTTTAATTAAAATGTTAACTATCGCAATTAAGTCGATGACAATTGGTCGCCAAGATCTTGTAATATGGACGCCTTTCGACTTCTTCCTTAAAGGCCACGTAAGATCCACCCCAATAGCCTTTATTTTCAAATTCGAAATTTCAACGTTTTTGTTAAGGTCCGATTAGTCGGTTTTGATCACTATTAAAAGTCGGTCAACTATTAAAGGTTGGACGATGTTGGTCAACATCAAAAGTCGATTGATACAAAAAAATACCAAAGTCAATTCTTTTTTTTTTTTTTTTTTTTGACAAAAAGTCGATTGTCAAAAGTTCGATTTTCGATGTTTGCATTGGTAGCCTCTAACATGAATGCCCTCAACTTTCCTTGAGGGCAATGTTACAAGTAGCAGAGAGTAATTTTTTTGCGAAAATTAAATTAAATTATATTTATTTAATTGTAAATTAATTTAATCAATGATAAAATATAAAAATCTATGAAAATTTTAAATTTTTCAATTTTTTTATCAATTTTTGTCAATTTTTTTTTATATCCTCCACCATAGGATGGGGAGTATATAAACTTTGTCATTCCGTTTGTAACACATCGAAATATTGCTCTAAGACCCCATAAAGTATATGTATTTTAGGTCGTGGTGAAATTCTGAGTCGATCTGAGCATGTCCGTCCGTCTGTTGAAATTACGCTAACTTCCGAACAAAACAAGCTATCGACTTGAAACTTGGCACAAGTAGTTGTTATTGATGTAGGTCGGATGGTATTGCAAATGGGCCATATCGGTCCACTTTTACGTATAGCCCCCATATAAACGGACCCCCAAATTTGGCTTGCCGATCCTCTAAGAGAAGCAAATTTCATTCGATCCGGCTAACAACCATGCAAAAATTGGTCCACATCGGTCTATAATTATATATAGCCCACATATAAACCGACTCCCAGATTTGGCTTGCGGCGCCTCTAAGAGAAGCAAATTTCATCCGATCCGGCTGAAATTTTGTACATGGTGTTAGTATATGGTCTCCAACAACCATGCAAAAATTGGTCCGAGTCGGTCCATAATTATATATAGCCCCCATATAAACCGATCCCACGATTTGGCTTTCGGAGCCTGTAAGAGAAGCAAATTTCATCCGATCCGGCTGAAATCTGGAACATGGTGTTAGTATATGGTTTTTAACAACCATGCAAAAATTGGGCCATATCGGTCCATAATCATATATAGCCCCCATATAAACCGATCCCCCGATTTGGCTTTCGGAGCCTGTAAGAGAAGCAAATTTCATCTGATCCGGCTGAAATTTGGTACATGGTGTTGGTATATGGTCTCTAATAAGCATGCACAAATTGCTCCACATCGGTCCATAATTATATATAGCCCCCATATAAACCGAGCGCCAGATTTGTCTTGCAGACCCTCTAAGAGAAGCAAATTTCATCCGATCCGGCTGAAATCTGGAACATGGTGTTAGTATATGGTCTTTAACAACCATGCAAAAATTGGTCCACATCGGTCCATAATTATATATAGCCCCCATAAAAACCGATCCCCCGATTTGGCTTTCGGAGCCTGTAAGAGAAGCAAATTTCATCCGATCCAGCTGAAATTTAGAACATGGCGTTAGTATATGGTCTTTAACAACCATGCAAAAATTGGTCCACATCGGTCCATAATTATATATAGCCGCCATATAAACCGATCCCCAGATTTGGCTTGCGGAGCCTCTAAGAGAAGAAAATTTCATCCGATCCGGCTGAAATTTGGGACATGGTGTTAGTATATGGTATCTAATTATCATGCAAAAATTGGTCCACATCGGTCCATAATTATATATAGCCCCCATATAAACCGATCACCAGATTTGACCTCCGGAGACTCTTGGAAGACCAAAATTCATCTGATTCAGTTGATATTTGGTACGTGGTGTTAATATATGGCCTCAAACACCCATGCAAAAATTGGTCGAAATTGGTCCATAATTGTATACAGCCCCCATATAAACCGATCCCTAGATTTGACCTCCGGAAGCCCCTGGAAGAGCAAAATTCACCCGATCCGGCTGAAATTTGGAACATGGTGTTAGTATATAGTCTTTAACAACCATGCAAAAATTGGTCCACATCGGTCCATAATTATATATAGCCCCCATATAAACCGATCCCCCGATTTGGCTTGCGGAGCCTCTAAGAGAAGCAAATGTCATCCGATCCGGCTGAAATTTGGTACATGGTGTTAGTATATGGTCTCTAATAATCATGGAAAAATTGGTCCACATCGGTCCATAATTATATACAGCCCCCACATAAACCGATCACCAGATTTGACCTCCGGAGACTCTTGGAAGACCAAAATTCATCTGATTCAGTTGATATTTGGTACGTGGTGTTAATATATTGCCTCAAACACCCATGCAAAAATTGGTCGAAATTGGTCCATAATTAGGTATAGCCCCCATATGAACCGATCCCTAGATTTGACCTCCGGAAGCCCTTGGAAGAGCAAAATTCATTCGATTCGGTTGAAATTTGGTACGTGATGTTCGTATATGGTATCCAACAACCATGCAGGAATTGGTTCATATCGGTCCATAATTATATATAGCCCCCATATAAACCGATTCCCAGATTTGACCTCCGGTGCCTTTTGGAGAAGCAAAATACATCCGATCTGGTTGAAATTTGGTACGTGGTGGTAGTAAATGATATTTAACAGCCGTGCCAAAGGTGGTCCATATCAGACCATAATCATATATAGCCCCCATATAAACCGATCCCGAGATTTGGTTTTGGAGCCTCTTGGAGGAGCAAATTTCAGCCGAGTCAGTATATGCCCGTAACAACCATGTCTAACTAGGTCCATATCGGTCTATAGTTATATATAGCCCTCAAATAAATCGATCCCCAATCACACAAAAATTGATCCGTATCAAGTTCATATTTGTATATAGCCCCCATATAAGCGAACCCCATATTTCAATTCTGGCTCTCTACCACGTATGGACTAACTCACACTTTAGAAGGCGATGTTAAGAAGTTTTAAGATACCACAACCCAAGTAATTCGATTCTGGATGACAGTCTTTCGTAGAAGTTTCTACGCAATCCATGGTGGAGGGTACATAAGATTCGGCCTGGCTGAACTTACAGCAGTATATACTTGTTTTTAATTAAAATTGTAACTATCGCAATTAAGTCGATCCCACCTTGCGACTTCTTTCTTAAAGGCCACGTGAGATCCACCCCAATAGCCTTTCATATCAAAGTCGACATTTCGACGTTTTTATTAGGGTCCGATTAGTCGGTTTTGATTACTATAAAAAGTCGGTTATACGATGTTGGACAACATCAAAAGTCGATTTATCAAAAAAAAATCTAAAGTAAATTAGTCAATTCATTTTTTGACAAAAAGTCGATTGGTCGAAAGTTCGATTTTCGATGTTTGCATTGCTAGCCTCTAACATGAATGCCCTCAAATTTCTTTGAGGGCAACGTTACAAGTAGAAGAGAGCAATTTTTTTTTCGTAAATTAAATTAATTAAATTATATTTATTTAATTGTAAATTAAATTAATCAATGAATAAATAAAAAATCGAAAAAAAATCCAAAATTTTTCGTTTTTTATCAATTTTTTAATCAATTTTTTGTCAATTTTTATATCAATTTTTTTTTATCAATTTTTTTATCAAATTAGTTTTTATTTAATTGTAAATTAAATTAATCAATGAATAAATAAAAAAATCCAAAATTTTTCGTTTTTTATCAATTTTTTAATCAATTTTTTGTCAATTTTTATATCAATTTTTTTTATCAATTTTTTTTATCAAATTAGTTTTTATCAAAAAAATAATCAATTACTCAATCGTTTTGAGAAGATTCAAATTACAATGTCACATCAAATATTTATTCCTTAAATATTTTTTTCCATTGCTATCGACCTGTTTTGCTATTTATCCATATATTGTTTATTTTTTATAATTATGTTACTAATAATTCCCATTTTTTCCCATTATTCTATGTAGGGCAATCGTGATACATCTCCCTCACCGGCCCACTGGTATAAGAGTCGCAGTGTTATGATGGCCAGTATGAAGGCACGTCAAATGTTGACATGGATTCTAGGCAAGGAAGATTCCAAATTTAAAAATTGTGAAAATCTACAAGTCTTGTAAATTTGATTAAAACATCAAATGATAACAAAGCATATAAAGGGAAAAGGACAACAATATAATAATAAAAACAAAATTCAACATAAAAAAAAATTACAGGAACCAAAAACAACAAAAAAAAATAAAACAAATTCAATGTTGATAGAAAGCCTGCCTTTCTTTATATCAAAAAAAAACCAAAAACATAGGTAAAACACAATAATACTTTTATGATATAAGGTTTCTATAGAAAAATAAATAAATATTTTTGTAAAATAAATTGTACAATATTTTATGTTCAATTACCCCCAAAAAAAAATATTTCCCAAAGGAAATAATAAATATTTGTAAAAATTCTTAAAAAAAACATCAGAATTTTAAAAAATAAATAAAAGCCTGATAATCAAAATTAAATCAAATTTAATTAAAAATCACAATACAATGCTAAAGCCCCATACACAACACAACAACATGATTACATATAACAAATTTAATATATAAACATAAATATGTAAAAAAAAAAACAAAGAACATCAATAAATTGTTAAAACCAAAATACAAAAGAATGCAAGAAAATACCCTGAAAGTCTTTAGTTAAACAAAATATATTTATCTATATGATATTTATATACATTAAGAATAAGTAAATAATAACAATAATTATATTATAATCAAACAATTTGTAAAAAAAAATCATAAATAAATAAAGAAAAACCCCTATCATCATTAAAACAAACAACCTATGCAACCATGTGGATCCAAATTAAAGAAACTCTTTTTTGTGAAAATGTGAAAACCAATTTTTTCAGTCGTAATAGTTTTTATTAACATATACCATATTTAGTATAACTATATAATATATACAATAATACATAGCATACAAAAAAATAAACTTACATTACTGCAATATGAAAAAAGTAAAACGAAAAGTATTTATGTACTAAACAATAATAAATTGGAAAAATCAAAGAAACTGAACAAAAAACATTAAATAATATTAAGTTTATATATATATATTTACATATGTATATTTAATGAACATTTCTACTTAAATCCCCAAAAAAAAAAAAAAAATATTTGCATTAATATACCTAAAGTGGTTTTAGCAAAAACAAAATTAATTACTACTTATATGAAGTCAGTGGCAACAATTATAAAAACTTCTCTTTGGCCCATATGGCGTATTTGTAATCAAATATAGTCCACATACGCACCCATGGTAAATTTGATATACCATAAATGTCAATAGCTCAATAGAATTAGAGATAGTTCTCTCTACATTTAGAGATGGAGTGTTACTTAAGTGACTCTCGCAGCACTCATGAATATCTGCTGTGTAGTAACCAAGACTGTTATGTTATGATAAGTCATTGTTCTGAGGCACATAGCAGTTTTACACCTCAAATACTACCTGCTGTGGTCTATTAAATTTCTCCATGGTTTGTAATGGATTTTCGATAATTTATTTATTTCAATAATATATAATATACCAGATTAATACAATATCGTGGTACACGCATGGTTGCCACAGTTGGAAGAATTCCACCAAAAATGGTACATTTTTTAATGTTTGGAAGAATGGTAGGTAAATTTTCTATAGAAATAAAATGTTTTAGGTAAATAGAAATAACATGTTGACAAAATTTTCTATAGGAGTAAAATTTTGACAAAATTTTCTATAGAAATCAAATGTTGACAAAATTTTCTATAGAAAAAAAATTTTGACAAAATTTTCTATAGAAATACAATTTTTACAAAATTTTCCATAGCAATAAAATTTGACAAAATTTTCTATAGATTTAAAATTTTGACAAAATTTTCTATAGGAGTAAAATTTTGAATAAAAATGTCCATAGAAATAAAATTTTGACGAAAATTTTCTATAGAAATAAAATTTTGACAAAATATTCGATAGAAATAAATTTTTGACAAGTTTTCCTATAGAAACAAATTTTTGAAAAATTTTTCTATACAACTAAAATTTTGACAAAATTTTCTATAGAAATAAAATGTTGACAAAATTTTCTATAGGAGTTAAATTTTGACAAAATTTTCAAACGAAATAAAATTTTGACAAAATTTTCTATAGAAATAAAATTTTGAAGAATTGTAGGTAAATTTTCTATAGAAATAAAATGTTGACAAAATTTTCTATAGGTGTAAAATTTTGACAAAATTTCAATATCAATAAATTGTAAAAACCAAAAAATATAAAAGAATGCAAGAAAATACCCTGAAAGTCTTTAGTTAAACAAAATATATTTATCTATATGATATTAAGAGTAAAATTTTGACAAAATTTTCAATAGAAATAAAATTTTGACAAAATTTTCTATAGAAATAAAATTTTGAAGAATGGTAGGGAAATTTTCTATAGCAATAAAATGTTGACAAAATTTTCTATAGAAATACAATTTTCAGTAAGGTGTCATAAAACAGTATGACACCTGAAGATGAAGATTGACGATGTCAAATCGAAATATTGGCTTCAATAAAATAAAACTCAAATAAAAAACATCTGGAGTTTTTTCATTAATGACCTCGAGCTAGAATAAAACCAAAAATATTGAAATACAATTTTGACAAAATTTTCTATAGAAATACAATTTTTACAAAATTTTCCATAGAATAAAACTTTTGAAAAAATTTTTTTCTAGAAATAAAATTTTGACAAAATTTTCTATAGGCATACATTTTTACAAAATTTTCTTTAGCAATAAAATGTTGACAAACTTTTTATAGAAATAAAATGTTTACAAAATTTTCTAATGTGTCAAAATAAAATTTTGACAAAATTTTCTATAGAAATAAAATTTTGACAAAATTTTCTATAGAAATACAATTTTTACAAAATTTTCCATAGAAATAAAATTTGAAAATTTTTCTAGAGAAAAAAAATGTTGACAAAATTTTCTAAGGAGTAAAATTTTGAAAAAATTTTCCATAGAAATAAAATTTTGACGAAAATTTTGTATAGAAATAAAATTTTGACAAAATATTCTATAGAAATAAATTTTTGACAAATTACATACATAAATACATTTTTGACAAATTTTTCTATACAACTAAAATGTTGACAAAATTTTCTAGAGAAATAAAACTTTGATCCAATTTTCTATAGAAATAAAATTTTGACAAAACTTTCTATATTAATAAATATTTTGACATAATTTTCTATAGAAATAAAATTTAGACAAAAGTTTCTATAGAAGTAAAATTTTGACAAAATTTTCTATAAAAATAAAATTTTGACAAAATTTTCTATAGAAATACAATTTTTACAAAATTTTCCATAGCAATAAAATTTGACAAAATTTTCTATGGAAATAAAATGTTGACAAAATTTTCTATAGGAGTAAAATTTTGACAAAATTTTCCATAGAAATAAAATTTAGACGAAAATTTTCTATAGAAAAAAAATTGACAAAATATTCCATAGAAATAAATTTTTGACAAATTTTCTTATAGAAATAAAATTTTGACAAATTTTTCTATACAACTAAAATGTTGACAAAATTTTCTACAGAAATAAAACTTTGATCCAATTTTCTATAGAAATAAAATTTTGACATAATTTTCTATAGAAATAAAATTTTGTCAAAAGTTTCAATAGAAGTAAAATTTTGACAAAAGTTTCTATAGACATAAAATTTTGACAAAATTTTCTATAGAAATACAATTTTCAGTAAGGTGTCATAAAACATTAAAGTGCAATTCACTGTTGTTTTATTTAATTACCTGGCCCTGATGAAGATGGACGATGTCAAATCGAAATATTGGCTTCAATAAAATATAACTCAAATTAAAAAAGATCTGGAGTTTTTTCATTAATGACCTGGAGCTGGACTAAAACCAAAAATATAGAAATACAATTTTGACAAAATTTTCTATAGAAATACAATTTTTACAAAATTTTCTCTAGAAATAAAATTTTGACAAAATTTTCTATGGGCATAAACTTTTTACAAAATTTTCTTTAGCAATAAAATGTTGATAAAATTTTTATAGAAATAAAATGTTTACAAAATTTTCTATAGAAATTAAATTTTGACAAAATTTTTTATAGAAATAAAATTTTGACAAAATTTTCTACAGAAATAAAATTTGTTGTTGTTTTTGATTTTAGCTTAAAACCATGCATTGACTAAACTACAAGTGTAGCTTAACAAACAGAGGAAAATAATGTTTGTCAAATTTATTTGGGCAAAGCCCTATAGACTGCAAGATGGTTGGATGGACGCACGTTTCGGAATTACCACATTCCTCATCAGCATACTCTACTTGCAGCAAAACTATCAACCACTTATCAGAATAAAATGTTGACAAAATTTTCTATAGAAATAAACATTTGACAAAATTTTCTATAGGAGTAAAACTTTGATAAAAATGTTCTATAGAAATACAATTTTGGACAAATTTTACTATAGAAATAAAATTTTGACACAATTTTCTATAGAAATAAAACTTTGATCCAATTTTTTATATAAATAAAATTTTGACAAAATTTACTACAGAAATAGAATTATGACAAATTTTTACAAAATATTCTTGTTTACAAAAGTTTCTCTAGAAATAAAATTTTGACAAAACTTTCTATAGAAATAAAATTTTTACAAAATTTTCTTTAGCAATAAAATGTTTACAAAATTTTCTCTAGAAATAGATATTGAAAAAATCTTCAACCGGAATAAAATTTTGACAAAATTTTCTATAGAAATAAAATTTTGACAACATTTTCTATAGAAATAAAACTTTGACAAAATTTTTTATAGGAGTAAAATTTTGATAAAAATTTTCTATAGAAAAAAATGTTGACAAAATTTTCTATAAAATTAAATTTTGACAAAATTTTCTATAGAAAAAAATTTTTTGACAAAATTTTCTATAGGAGTAAAATTTTGATAAAAACTTTCTACATAAGTAAAATTTTGACAAAATTTACTACAGAAATAAAATTATGACCAAATTTTCTATAGAAATAACATTTTGACAAAATTATCTATAGAAATAAAATTTTTACAAAATTTTCTCTAGCAATAAAATGTTTACAAAAGTTTCTCTAGAAATAACATTTTGACAAAAGTTTCTATAGAAATAAAATTTTTACAAAATTTTCTTTAGCAATAAAATGTTTACAAAATTTTCTCTAAATTAGATATTGAAAAAATTTTCAACCGGAATAAAATTTTGACAAAATTTTCTATAGAAATAAAATTTTGACAAAATTTTCTTTAGCAATAAAATGTTTACAAAATTTTCTCTAGAAATAAAATTTTGACAAATTTTTCTATAGAAATAAAATTTTAACAAAATTTTCTATAGGAATAAAATTTTTACAAAATTTTCTTTAGCATTTTATTTTTTTATAGAAATAAAATTTTTACAAAATTTTCTATAGAAATTACATTTTGACAAAATTTTCTATAGAAATAAAATGTTGACAAAATTTTCTATAGAAATAAAATTTTGACAAAATTTTCTATAGGAGTAAAATTTTGATAAAAATTTTCTATAGAAATAAAATTTTTAAAAAAATTTCCATAGAAATAAAATTTTTAAAAAATTTTCCATAGCAATAAAATGTTGACAAAATTTTCTACAGAAATTAAATTTTGACAAAATTTTCTATAGAATTTAAATTTTGACAAACTTTGCTATAGAAATAAAATTTTTTATAGAAATGAAATTTTGAGAAAATTTTCTATAGAAATAAAATTTTGACAAAATTTTCTATAGGAGTAAAATCTTGATAAAAATTTTCCATAGAAATAAAATTTTTAAAAAATTTTCCATAGAAATAAAATTTTTAAAAAATTTTCCATAGCAATAAAATGTTGACAAAATTTTCTATAGAAATTAAATTTTGACAAAAATTTTCTATAGAATTAAAATTTTGACAAAATTCTCTATAGACTTAAAATTTTGACAAAATTTTCTATAGGAGTAAAATCTTGATAAAAATTTTCCATGGAAATAAAATTTTAAAAAAATTTCCATAGAAATAAAAATTTTAAAAACTTTTCCATAGAAATAAAATTTTTAAAAAATTTTCCATAGCAATAAAATGTTGACAAAATTTTCTGTAGAATTAAAATTTTGACAAAATTTTCTATAGAATTAAAATTTTGATAAAATTTGCTATAGAAATGAAATTTTGACAAAATTTTCTATAGAAATAAAATTTTGACATAATTTTCTATAGAAATAAAATTTTGACAACATTTTCTATAGGTTTAAATTTTTAACAAAATTTTCTATGGAAATAAAAATTTTGACAAAATTTTCTGTAGAAATAAAAATTTTGAAAAAATTTTCTATAGAAATAAAAATTGTTGATAACATTTCTATAGAAATAAAATTTTGACAAAATTTTCTATATAAGTAACATTTGCACAAAATTTTCTATAAAAATAATATTTTGATAACATTTCTTTAGAAAAAAAAATTTTGCACAATATTTTTTTTTTTTTTTTGTTTCGTAGGTTTTTGGTAATAATTTCTCCAAATTTTGGTATATTACTTTTGCCTTGAGTGCTAACCCTGGTTACACGACATTTTAAATATTGTAATAGTTCTTATATTAATTTGTTTTTCTTCAAAATGATAAACAAAAAAGTATATTAATTAAAAAAACTAAAACTATTTATTTAATATTTTATATAATAATTTTGCCCACCGACTTCATGTCAAGTTAAGGTTTCCCAAACAATTCAAATATAATAAATTACAAACAAACAAACAAAAACGCTCAATTATAAAATAATACAATATAAACAAAAAAACTATATTTAAGTTATCTGAAACTACCAAAGATATGTTTAACTCTACCGCTTCCACGAAAATATGTACATTTAAATCCTATCATCTTTTATTCATATTTTTACTTTATGAAACAAAAAAAAATAACTAGTTTGTGTTTTTTATATCAAAATATTTAAAAACAATTATTTAAATTTCAAAAGTCTTCCCTCCGTTTTTATGCTTCTCTTGTTTTTATCTATAACTGAATTTTCATGAATATCTTCATTTATATTGTATAATTTTATTCTAAAATATTTACACACTCTTTTTATTGTTTTACGTTTTCATTTTATTTTAAATAGCTACATACATATATACATGTAGATAATATATATATATGAAAAATATGTTTATAACAGTAAAAATTATAATTTGTGACATAATATGTTTAAAAACAACAAAATGGAACAATAAAATATATATATAAAGAAATCGTAAATAATTTTAAAGTTTTATTTTCAAGCAAGTAAGTGAAACTAAAGGAATAACAAAATTGACAACTATGAGATACCAAGCAACATTACCATTGAGAAGAAAAGCAAGTATATACAGTAGTAAGTTCGGCCGGGCCGAATCTTAAATGCCCACCACCATGAATCAAATATAATAGTTTCCTTTGAAAATTTCAGGGGGGTTTGATGACAGATATTCTCCCAAGCAGAGCAGTTCAACTAGTACACTTCCCGAAGATAAATTTAAAGATTTTACCTATGAAGACTAGATCAGATTCTGAATTTATAAGAACCATTTTTTGTTTGAGTTTTAGAGGAATCATAAACATCTCTTGTAAGTGTGCAAGAAAATGATGAAATAACGCCTTGATTTGAAACTTAAAATCTGTAGATTTTCATCCAAATTATTTAAACGATTACGAGAAGTAAAATAAAATAAAGTAAAAAGATTTTGCATTCAGTTGCAAGCAATTTTCATGATCAGTGCGCCTTCTATACCCTCAATAAGTGAAATCGGTCTATATGGAGGCCTTACCAAATGGACCGATAAAACTAAATCATATACACTTTATTATGGGTCTAAAATGCCAGTATATTTTCAATTTGTGGCACATCGGATAAAAACTACAATTTCTAGAAACCCTAGAAGTTAAATCGGGAGTTCGGTGTAATGGGGGCTATACCAAAACATGGAAGGATACACGCAGTATTCAGCACATTTAATGGCAGTTCTAGAATCTAGACCCCTAATCGGAAGGCCGGTTTATAAGGGGGCTATATCAAAACCTGTACCGATACACAATATATTCGGCACATTTCTTTATTTTCCTAGAATACCTCTAGATTTCCAATTACAGGCAAATTGGACAAAAACTACGGATTCTAGAAGCCCAAGCAGGAAAATCGGTGGATCGGTCTATATGGGGGCTATATCGAAAGATGGTCCGATAATCACCATTTCCGGCACATCTCTTTATTTTCCTAGAATACCTCTAGATTTCCAATTTCAGGCAAATTGGGTAAAAACTACAGATTCTAGAAGCCCAAGAAGTAAAATGGGGAGATCGGTCTATATGGTGGCTATATCAAAACATGGACCGATACTCACCATTTTCGGTACCCCTCTTTATGGTCCTAGAATACCTCTAGATTTCCAATTTCAGGCAAATCGGACAAAAACTACGGATTCTAGAAGCCCAAGATCTAAAATCGGGGGATCGATCTATATGGGAGCTATACTAAAATATAGACCGATAATTATCATTTTTGGCACACCCCTTTATGGTCCTAGAATACCTCTAGATTTCCAATTTCAGGCAAATTAGATAAAAATTACGGATTCTAGAAGCCCAAGAAGTAAAATCGGGAGATCGGTTTAAATGGGGGCTATATCAAAACATGGTCCGATAATCACCATTTTCGGCACATCTCTTTATTTTCTTAGAATACCTCTAGATTTCCAATTTCAGGCAAATTGGGTAAAAACTACGAATTCTAGAAGACCATGAAGTAAAATCGGGAGATCGGTCTATATGGGAGCTATACCAAAACATGGACCGATACCCGCCAATTTCGACACACCAATTTTTGGTCTTAAAATACCTCTTGGTTTCCAATTTCAGGCAAATCGGATAGAAAATACACTTTCTAGACGCCCAAGAAGCAAAATCGGGAAATCGGTCCATATGGGGGCTCTACGAAAACATGGACCGATGGGCACCATTTTCGGTATACTTTTTGACGGTCCTAAAATACCTCTAAATTTCTAATTTCAGGCAAATTAGTTAAAAACTACAGTTTTTATAAGCCAAAGACCCCAAATCGGGAGGTCGGCTTATATGGGGACTATATCAAAATTTATACCGATATAGCCCATCTTCGAACTTCACCTGCCTGCAAACAAAAGACGAATCTGTGCCAAATTTCAGGACGATAGCGCTATTGTTGAAGGCTGTAGCGTGATTACAACAGGCAGACGGACATGCTTATATCGTCTTAGAATTTCTCCATGATCATGAATATATATATATTTTATATAGTCGGAAATCGATATTTCGATGTGTTACAAACGGAATGACAAACTTATTATACACCCGTCACCCGTAAAAAGAACTTTTTTATTAAAAAAAATACGAGTTAAATTAATTTAAATTAATTTCTTAATTGAAATGTCTTCAATCACAGAAATGATAGTATCAACTAAAAAATTAATTGAAATTCAATTAAAAATTTAATTGATCTAATTAAAAAATTAATTGAAACTATTAATTTTTATGATTGATTTTTGTTTCAATTATGGAAAATTTTGTCAAAATTGTATTTCTATAGAAAATTTTGTCAAATTTTTATTTCTATTGAAAATTTTGTCAAAATTGCATTTCTTTAGAAAATTTTGTCAAAATTTTATTTCTATTGAAAATTTTGAAATTTTATTTCTATAGAAAATTTTTTTCAAAATTTTACTTCTAAAGAAAATATTTCCAAAATTTTATTTCTAAAGAATATTTTGTCAAAATTTTATTTGTACAGAAAATTTTGTCTAATTTTATTTATATAGAAAATTTTGTTAAAATTTTATTTCTGTAGAATATTTTGTCACAATTTTATTTGTATAGAAAATTTTGTCAAAATTGTATTTCTATAGAAAATTTTGTCAAAATTTTATTTCTATTGAAAATTTTGTAAAAATTTTATTTCTATAGAAAATTTAGTCAAAATTTTATTCCTATTGAAAATTTTGTCGTCTTTTATTTCTATAGAATATTTTGTCAAAATTTTATTTGTATAGAAAATTTTGTCAAATTTTATTTATATAGAAAAATTTGTCAAAATTTTATTTCTATTGAAAACTTTGTCAACTTTATTTCTATATGTTAGAAGATTTTGTCAAAATTTTATTTCTAAAGAATATTTTGTCACAATTTTATTTGTATAGAAAATTTAGTCAAATTTTATTTATATAGAAAATTTTGTCAAATTTTATTTATATAGAAAATTTTGTCAATTTTTTTTTTGTATTGAAAACTTTGTCAAATTTTATTTCTATATGTTAGAATATTCTATTGAAAATTTTGTCAAATTTTATTTCTATAGAAAATTTTGTCAAAATTTTATTTGTATAGAAAATTTTGTAAAAATTTTATTTCTATAGAAAATTTAGTCAAAATTTTATTCCTATTGAAAATTTTGTCAAATTTTATTTCTATAGAATTTTTTGTCAAAATTTTATTTCTATAGAAAATTTTGTCAAAATTTTATTTCTATAGAAAATTTTGGCAAAATTTTATTTCTATAGAAAATTTTGTCAAAATTTTATTTATATAGAAAATTTTGTTAAAATTTTATTTATATAGAAAATTTTGTTAAAATTTTATTTCTCTAGAAAATTTTGTCAAAATTTTATTTCTATGGAAAATTTTGCCAAAATTTTATTTCTATAGAAAATTTTGTCAAAATTTTATTTATATAGAAAATTTTGTCAAAATTTTATTTATATAGAAAATTTTGTTAAAATTTTATTTCTCTAGAAAATTTTTTCAAATTTTATTTCTATAGAAAATTTTGTCAAAATGTTATTTTTACGCTTGATTTTTGTTTCAATAATGGAAAAATTTTTTAAAAATTTAATTTCTATAAAAAATTTTGTCAAAATTGTATTTCTATAGAAAATTTTGTCAAAATTGTATTTCTATAGAAAATTTTGTCAAAATTTTATTTCTATTGAAATTTTTGCCAATTTTTATTTCTATAGAAAATTTTTTCAAAATTTTATTTCTAAAGAAAATATTTCCAAAATTTTATTTCTAAAGAATATTTTGTCAAAATTTTATTTGTATAGAAAATTTTGTCAAAATTGTATTTCTATAGAAAATTTTGTCAAATTTTATTTCTATAGAAAATTTTGTTAAAATTTTATTTCTATAGAAAATATTTCCAAAATTTTATTTCTAAAGAATATTTTGTCAAAATTTTATTTTTATAGAAAATGTTGTCAAATTTTATTTATATGGAAAAATTTGTCAAAATTTAGTTTCTCTAGAAAATGTTGTCAAAATTTTATTTCCATAGAAAATTTTGTCAAAATTTTATTTCTATAGAAAATTTTGTAAACATTTTATTTCTAGAGCAAACTTTGTCAAAATTTTATTTCTATAGAAAACTAGCGTAACCCGGCCCGCTTCGCTGCGCCTTCCGAAGTTTTTTTTGTAGGAACATTTTGCGTTAACTTAGTCCATACCATATCCTTCGTGCTGAAAACAAATTCGAAAAGATTTGAATTCTTTCAAACAAATCGGACTACTTGCTTTTTCGTTTATAGGTACAAATACGGATATGCATACGTAAAACGGCTCGTCTTAAAAAATGTCGCGGAGAGAGTGTTCCCTCTCCAAATTTTTTAAATAATGTTCTGTATTCAAGTAGTTGGACAATCTTCTATATTTCTTGTGAATTTTAAGTGTGGTAATGTATCCTTCCCCTCAACATATCTGAAAATTAAGCACTATATTATAATAACATAACATACAAAGAATTACTGTTTCCAATTCAATAATTCGGAAAAAGCAAAAGTAGTAAAAAATTTTACCACATTAACATTTGCTAAAATGTTGGAAAATGATGCACCCTCTACGTTGGCTGCCAATTTCATGTAAATTTAAGTTCTTTACTAAAAAGAAGTCTGGCATAAAATTATGTACCGAGTTCCCACTTACGGACAACCCTCTACTTTCAATTTAAGAAAAAAAAACGGACAAAAGGGAACCCTCTCCCCACCTTCGCTCCACTCCGACCTGATATCGGACTATGACGTACCCCTATATTAATTTCACAACTACTCAATGGTCCCTATAAATTCTATCGAAGTAAATCGACAAAGTTTATTCAAATTTTTCCCTTCCCCAACCAGATATCGAAAAATCATATACTAATTTAAAAATCATGTATAAATTTAATCACCTCCTCCCACGTTCCCTGTAAATTTCAAGTAGATCGGAGATGTTTAAATTTTACTCTATTGTTTTAAAGGGACGTCACTTTCCCCGACACAATATCGACAAACACCGTAGTGAATAGCACCACTAACCTTCCCTGAAAATTCTTGAAACTTTCCTTCAAGTGTGGGGCAAGGAAGGTTGCCCCTTCGTTCATAACCTTCCCCCACCGCTTTAGTAAGTTTCGAAAAGTGATGTAGCGTACCTTTTGTAAACGTCTCAGAAAATGTTAAGCAAATTATAAAACTAAAGGGGCGGCATCTCTTCCGTCCAAATATCACAAAATCAGGTATCAACTATTAATATCGTAACCTCTCCCCAGTCCTCTGTAAATTTCAAGTAACTCGGTAAAGTTTAATTGTTTCTCTGTATGTAGTTACTTAAGAGAAGCGGATGTCTCCCTATGTCCTTTTATTAAAAAATTAGGAACCTGATATAAATATCATAACCTCCCTCATTTTTCCGTAAAATTTCAGTCGGGGGAGTTTAGTTTTGTTTTCACTGTACTTTAAAAAAAGTAGGGCAAAGGGGTGGTCCCCCTCCCCGACCAAATATCGAAAAATAATGTAGCGGATTTTTGTCTAGATGCCAACCCCAACATTCAATGAAAATTTCAAGCAATTCGCATAATTTTGTTCCACGTTTCAAAAAGTAGGGCAAGGGGGAGGTCCCCCTCCCCGTCCACATATGAAACCATCAGGTACCCCATATTAATTCCATAACCTCACCGCATGTTCTCTGTAAATCTCAGATAAATTAGAGAATTTTTGTTTTTTCACTGTACTTTAAAAAAAGTCGAACAAAGGGGAGGCCCCCCTCCGCCTCCAAATATCGAAATATAAAGTAGCGGATCTTTGTCTAGATACCAAACCCAACCTCCAATGAAAATTTCAAGCAAATCGGTCAACTTTGGTTCATTTTTCAAAAAGTCCGACGAAGGGGAGGTCCCCCTCCGCGACCAGGTGTCAAAAAATGAGGTACCCTATTTTCACCACATGAACGCCCCCTACGATCTCTGAAAGTTTAAAGTAAATCGGTTCAGCCGTTTCGGAGCCAACTCGGAACATACAAACAAACAAACAAACAAATAAACAAACATAGATTGAATTTTATATATATAGATTTTATTTCTATAGAAAATTTTGTCAAAATTTTATTTCTAGAGAAAACTTTGTCAAAATTTTATTTCTATAGAAAATTTTTTAAAAATATTATTTCTATGGAAATTTTTTTAAGAATTTTATTTCTATAGAAAATTTTTATCAAAATTTTACTCCTATAGAAAATTTTGTCAAAATTTTATTTCTATACACAATTTTGTCAAAATTTTATTTCTATAGAAAATTTTGTCAAAATTTTATTTCTAGAGAAAATTTTGTCAAAATTTTATTTCTATAGAAAATTTTGTTAAAATTTTATTTCTATAGAAAATTTTGTTAAAATTTTATTTCTATAGAAAATATTTCCAAAATTTTATTTATAAAGAATATTTTGTCAAAATTTTATTTGTATAGAAAATTTTGTCAAATTTTATTTATATAGAAAAATTCGTCAAAATTTTGTTTCTATTGAAAATTTTGTCAAATTTTATTTCTATAGAAAATTTTGTCAAAATTTTATTTGTATAGAAGATTTTGTCAAAATTTTATTTCTATAGAATTTTTTGTGAAAATATTATTCTATAGAAAATTTTGTCATAATTTTATTTCTATAGAAAATTTTTTCAAAGTTTTATTTCTAGAGAATATTTTGTCAAAATTGTATTTGTATAGAAAATTTTGTCAAAATTTTATTTCTATAGAAAATTTTGTCAAATTTTATTTCTATAGAAAATTTTGTTAAAATTTTATTTCTATAGAAAATATTTCCACGATTTTATTTCTAAAGAAAATTTTATTTGTATAGAAAATTTTGTCAAATTTTATTTATATAGAAAATTTTGTCAAAATTTTATTTCTGTAGAAAATTTTGTCCAAATTTTATTTCTATAGACAAATTTGTCAAAATTTTATTTCTATAGAAAATGTTGTCAAAATTTTATTTCTATAGAAAATTTTGTAAACATTTTATTTCTAGAGCAAACTTTGTCAAAATTTTATGTCTATAGAAAATTTTGTCAAAATTTTATTTCTATAGAAAATTTTGTCAAAATTTTATTTCTAGAGAAAACTTGGTCAAAATTTTATTTCTATTGAAAATTTCTTAAAAATATTATTTCTATGGAAAATTTTTTAAGAATTTTATTTCTATAGAAAATTTTTATCAAAATTTTACTCCTATAGAGAATTTTGTCAAAATTTTATTTCTATACACAATTTTGTCAAAATTTTATTTCTATAGAAAATTTTGTCAAAATTTTATTTCTAGAGAAAACTTTGTCAAATTTTTATTTCTATAGAAAATTTTACCAAAATTTTATTTCTATAGAAAATTTTGTTAAAATTTTATTTCTATAGAAAATATTTCCAAAATTTTATTAATAAAGAATATTTTGTCAAAATTTTGTTTCTATTGAAAATTTTGTCAAATTTTATTTCTATAGAAAATTTTGTCAAAATTTTATTTGTATAGAAAATTTTGTCAAAATTTTATTTCTATAGAATTTTTTGTGAAAATATTATTTCTATAGAAAATTTTGTCAAAATTTTATTTCTATAGAAAATTTTTTCAAAGTTTTATTTCTATAGAAAATTTTGTCAAAATTTTATTTGTGTAGAAAATTTTGTCAAATTTTAATTATATAGAAAATTTTGTTAAAATTTTATTTGTATAGAAAATTTTGTCAAAATTTTATTTCTCTAGAAAATTTTGTCAAAATCTTATTTCTATAAAAATTTTTGCCAAAATTTTATTTCTATAGAAATTTTTGTCAATATTTTATTTCTATAGAAAATTTTGTCAAAATTTTATTTCTATAGAAAATTTTGTCAAAATTTTATTTCTATAGAAAATTTCGTCAAAATTTTATTTGTATAGAAAATTTTGTCAAATTTTATTTCTATAGAATATTTTATCAAAATTTTATTTCTATAGAAAATTTTGTCAAAATTTTATTTCTATAGAATATTTTGTCAAAAATTTATTTCTATAGAAAATTTTGTCAACTTTTTATTTCTATAGAAAATTTTGTCAATTTTGTACCAATTTTTATTATATATAATATATCTATTTTATGATTATTCTGAATTTTCATTTTTGTTCGGCTTGAGGTCATACAAACAATCGATTTTTGATGTATCTTAATATTTATTATATATTTTATTATATAAATATTAAAACAAATCAAAAATTGATTGTTTGTATGACCTCAAGCCGAACAAAATTGAAAATCAGCTAATATATATTAAATTTAAAAATAAAATATTTTCAAAATTAATTTTTTTTTTCGTAGAATAATTTATTTTATAGAAACTCTATTGTTTTTTAGCTTAATTTCATGGGGATGGGATTTAAGTTTAACACAAAATAAATTGTACCACACTAATCACTTATCCACCTCTTCGCAAATATGAAGAACGAATACTAAATACCGGACGAAATAAATGTACCTCAGCCAATTCCATATCATAATCCTTGTCCACAGGTTCATTGGCCTCAGCTGCATTGATTTCTAAAGTCAAATCACGTCTTAATCTTTGCATATCCTTATTATTCAAGTCATCGATTTGTATCAAAACATCACCATTGGAATTTATAGGAGCTCCGAATATCATAGACAAAAGGAAGGAGTACACTACCAAAGAAATATTTATATAAAACATTATCTATAACAAAAAAAAAATTAAAATAAGATACAATAAAAATTAAATTAATTTATTTTCGATTTATATTTACAAATTTTCACCTTCACTTAAAACAGTTTAATTAATTTCTATATTTTCTATGTAATATTTTTATTTCATCTATATCAACTTCGTTTCACTACTACTCACTGTAATGTAAAATAATTTGGTTTTTATTTGAACGAAAAAATGCATTTTTCTTGAGCTTATTTACAATTTGCTTATATGGCAAAAAGAAATGATGGATTCAATTGCCATGAGAATACTAAATGTTCTAATTAATTGTTCACTGAAACTATCAAATGTGTACATCGAATAATTTCCGCACTTGCATCCATTTAAACTCACACATTCATCATCATCTACTTACAATGACAAGAAATTGCACAGTGGGTGATTTTCTCAATTTTAATAAACAATGCTAGATTATTCTCTATTATTCTTATTATACCCTAAACTATGTTATCTTTCGACCGATATGGACTAATACTGTCCCAAAAGCCAGAGTTTTACCCCAATTTGGTTGAAATTTTGCACTAGGAGTACAATTAGTAGTGTAGTCAAGTGTGCCAAATTTTATTGAAATCGGTTCAGATTTAGATATAGCTCCCATATATATCGTTCGACCGATTTACACTCATATGGCCACAGTGGCCAATTTTTATTCCGATTTAATTGAAATTTTGCACAGGGAGTAGAATTAGCATTGTTGCTATGCGTGCCAAATTTGGTTGAAATCGGTTCAGATTTAGATATATCTCCCATATATAGCTTTCGCCGGATTTACACTCATATGACCACAGAGACCAAATTTTAACTCCGATTTAGTTGAAATTTTGCACAGGGAGTAGAATTAGCTTGTAGTTACCCTGCCAGCATTTCAAAGTTCCATTTCATCCTCATCGCTACCACAGACTCGTAAATGTCACCACAACCATCGCGAACTGTGATGGGGGAAGCATATCAAAAAGTACAAAATGTACATGAAAGTATTTTGCCATCACTACTGTTAGAAGAGCCATTTTATTTTTTGTGAAACGTCAAGCGCAACCAGCTTGTTATATTTTATTTAAATAAAAACGAAAATGAAGTTCTGAAAACATAGATATTACGCTTAAAATTGTGAAAGGTATATGGTGAAAAATTTTCGACTTTCCAAATAGAATAAAGTGATCGTTTTTCAAATATTTTTCCATGCACGCTGTCTCCATCGAAAATAAACAAACTGGCTGATAGACGCTGCAATATGTAACTTGCTACTTAAAACTCAACATCATTCTTTTAATAATGCAAAAAATTATGTTAAATGTGAAGAGATAAACCGAAAAATGTTATATTTATAAGAAATTATAAATGTTTAATCAAATCAATAAACGTCTACACAATCGTGTTTTACTTGACCACAGTGATTCTTCTACAATTATCTTAAAATGCACTTTTTCCGATAGTTTGCAGGGGTTCTTATTGGCGTCCTTCGAAATTGATCTACATAGGCACCTAATAATTGCACTGATGAGAAACTTTTTCGTAGTAACTTGGCGTGGTACAACTTCTCAACAGAGAATGAAGCCGCCGAGTCGCGCCGCCGATTTTAGCCGTCGCCGACCCGTTTTTAGCAGTCGACGCCGCCGCCGAATATGTCGACTCATTTCGACTCAAATTTAGCCGCCAATTAATCTAAAATATTGATTTATATCAGAAAAATTTAATAATATTTGTTATAGTTTTTGCCAAAATTTTGAACTTTCCACTTTTAATCAATTAGTATCAAGTTGCTATAATAGTTTTACAAAAATTTAGCTCAAAAAATTTGAATGAAATGTAAATTTGATTGTAAGATTGGTTGTACAACTAATCACATTACAATTGGGAAAACTTCAAATTGATTTTATAATAGATAATTTTGCGCCGCCGAACAGACAATTTTTTATCGGCTTAGCCGTCAAGCCGCCGCCGCCGGAGGCAAAAATTTAGTGTTAGCCGCCGCCGACAAAAATGGGTCGGCTTCATTCTCTGCTTCTCAATAGTGACGGCGCTTTTCCGACGAGTTTTTGATGTCGTATATGATTGTTTTCGACGTAGTCGAAATACCAAAATTTTCCTTGTAAAATCGACACTTAGTCGAAAAGTAGTAAAAATGGCTCTAATTTTCCTAAACTTCTAATACATATATCGAGCGATAAATCATAAATAAACTTTTGCGAAGTTTCCTTAAAATTGCTTCAGATTTAAATGTTGCACAATATATGGGATATGTTCGACCAGAGAATGAAGCCGCCGAGTCGCGCCGCCGATTTTAGCCGCCGCCGACTAGTTTTTACCAGTCGAAGACGTCACCGAATTTGTCGACTCATCTCGACTCAAAGTTAGTCGCCAAATAATCAAAAATATTGATTTGAATCAGAAAAAAAATTATTAATAATGGTTGCATTTTTTTGTCAAAATGTTTAACTTTCCACCAAAAATCCGTCAGTATCAAGTTGCTATAAAAATTTTGCAAAAATGTGGCTCAGAACATTTGAGTTAAATGTAAATGTGATTGTAAGATAAGTTGTACAACTAATCTCATTACCATTCGGATAATGCGCTTTACAGACTATCAGTTATTCCGGACGGAATGTCGGTGTTTGTAAAGAATCTTACAGTGTGTCGGATCGATACGACTTGTCGGCGATGACTAAATAATCGGTAAATGTGTTATCGATCCCATAAACATGCAGCAGTATCGATTATGCCTTCGGACTTAACTTATAATGTGCACAATATATGGGATATGTTCGACGCGAGCACTGTCGTCCGGAATAACTGATAGTCTGTAAAGCGCATAACATCAAATTGATTTTATAAGACAAATTTATATCGGCTTAGCCGTGAAGCCTCCGCCGCCGGAGGCAAAAAATTAGTATCAGCCGCCGCCGACAAAAATGGGTCGGCTTCATTCTCTGTGTTCGACACGAGCACTGTCGTCTGGAATAACTGATAGTCTGTAAAGCGCATTAGTGCATACCAACCTTAATGTGAATGTAGTAAAGGGTGATTTGTTAAGAGCTTGATAACTTTTTTTAAAAAAAAAACGCATAAAATTTGCAAAATCTCATCGGTTCTTTATTTGAAACGTTAGATTGGTCCATGACATTTACTTTTTGAAGATAATTTCATTTAAATGTTGACCGCGGCTGCGTCTTAGGTGGTCCATTCGGAAAGTCCAATTTTGGGCAACTTTTTCGAGCATTTCGGCCGGAATAGCCCGAATTTCTTCGGAAATGTTGTCTTCCAAAGCTGGAATAGTTGCTGGCTTATTTCTGTAGACTTTAGACTTGACGTAGCCCCACAAAAAATAGTCTAAAGGCGTCAAATCGCATGATCTTGGTGGCCAACTTACCGGTCCATTTCTTGAGATGAATTGTTCTCCGAAGTTTTCCCTCAAAATGGCCATAGAATCGCGAGCTGTGTGGCATGTAGCGCCATCTTGTTGAAACCACATGTCAACCAAGTTCAGTTCTTCCATTTTTGGCAACAAAAAGTTTGTTAGCATCGAACGATAGCGATCGCCATTCACCGTAACGTTGCGTCCAACAGCATCTTTGAAAAAATACGGTCCAATGATTCCACCAGCGTACAAACCACACCAAACAGTGCATTTTTCGGGATGCATGGGCAGTTCTTGAACGGCTTCTGGTTGCTCTTCACTCCAAATGCGGCAATTTTGCTTATTTACGTAGCCATTCAACCAGAAATGAGCCTCATCGCTGAACAAAATTTGTCGATAAAAAAAGCGGATTTTCTGCCACTGATTTTGGTAATAAAATTCAATGATTTGCAAGCGTTGCTCGTTAGTAAGTCTATTCATGATGAAATGTCAAAGCATACTGAGCATCTTTCTCTTTGACACCATGTCTGAAATCCCACGTGATCTGTCAAATACTAATGCATGAAAATCCTAACCTCAAAAGAATCACCCTTTATAAGTGTGAACGAATACATGTCAAAGCCTCTTCATATAGTCCAACGGCGTTTGCTATATTCGAAGCCCTTCATTATCTCCAGACGTGGCAACTCTCTCCAGTCAAAACATTTTTGTTATTCCTCATTCGTAATAAAATTTTCATTCGAGTTTTCGAAATAGTGTTGGAGTATATATATAATATATTAAATAAATATTTATTATACACACACATGAATATGCACACTATAAATTAGAATGATAACTACTTTATTTGACGATATAAAAATAGATAAGAAATCGTAAACATTGGCGGCTAGGAACATTTCACAACTTCTTGGTAAAAATAGTGGCAAGTATAAGTGCATATCATGTAATTCGGTTGATTAGAGAAATTCACACAATTGACCAATCACATATTTGTTTATTATTTTGTGACCTATTATTGTGAAACATACCAATTTGTCATTTGTGTGATCATCTACAAAATATTTTAATCGATAAGTTAAGAATATCGAATCGAACTGTGAGTCACTGAACACAAAAATGGCGTTTGTAATTCCGTTGTATTATGGGGAGTCCCCTATTAGAATATATGCTTAATACATGCTCATTTTGTTTTTCTCTTGATTTCAGTTCGTCTCTCGAGCACGGGGACCTTAGACAATCGCCAGTTTTTTTTTTGACATAAAATTTTCACAACTCTCGTGATGTCGGACGAAGAATCATTTGTTATTTTGGGCACATCTCCTTTGTCCTCAATCGAACATGATGGTGGTGGGGATAGAGTGGATTCTGCCTTGGATGCCAGTTTACATTCGGATACCCCAGGAAGTTGCTTTTCATCATTGAAACAAAGTCAAATAAGAGATTTGAAAAATGCCTCGAAGAACGATTCTAAGGTAATGGAGACATCTTCATCATCTACGGTCACATCAAAAGAGTCCTGTAAGCTGGCCAATACCGATGACATAAAAGCAGCTTCAATTACGGCCTCTAAGGAAGCCACACAGCCAGCAGCAGCATCATCCACAATGGAAAAATCTGCCGCCGACAGCCTCTTATGGTCCAGGCCTCAAGTTGAGGTAAAAGATGATTTTTTGCCCATTAATTTAGAGGATTGTGCCATACAATCACCCCTTGAGCAAAGTCAAAAATCATCTTTGCACTCAAGACCTCCACCATCACCCCTCAATATGTCACTTAGCTCCAGCAGCAGCAGCAGCAACAACAAGGAAAATCGCCAACCTCTATTAAATAATAATCACAATGGCAATGTAGGTCAAACTACCAATGCATCAGCTACACCATCGAAACAGAATAGTTTGGCCAGCAGTTTTATAATGGGTGAAATAAATGGTGATGTCTTAAAAGTATGTTTGCTAATATTTATTTTTAGTTAGATGTCTTCATTAAAAACAATTATTGCAATTTTCTCTATTTTTAGACCAGTGTCTATTCACAATTTCCCAGTATTTCTATGCAGGCCTCTGCCGGAGATGTTCTAAAATTACAAAACTTGCTAACTGATTATATGCAATTGAAAAGTAAGGAAATCCCCTTATTTGACTAATAACAATATATTAAAGTACTGTGTTCTTTTTCTTTGTCTTATTCAATACATAGCTACCCTTGAGAAAGTTAATAATACCATGCAATTGTTCTATAAAAATTCTTTGGAATGGAAGGAGAAAATGAATACCATGGAATCACACTACAAACAACAATTAAATGATTGTCAAAATCAAATTGAAGCTGTAAGTTTCTATCCACCTAACTTGAGAATCATTGACCAAGAAGTCATAGGCATATAGTCCCACAGGAAACCAGCACTGAGCTAGGGTTAGGTGGCCAGGAGTTAATACAAAGGCTATTTAAAAAATAATCTACTTTAAATTTTTAAAGTAACCCCCATTCAATATAAACACTTACTTCGGCATTTTTTTTTTTAATGATCAAAACACCTCTAAAATGCGAAACAACTCGGGTTTTGATCGCAGTAATCGTAGCAAAACGCATTTCTTTCATCAGTGTCTTCACTGACATTTTCTAGGCCTTCCTTAAATCGGTTATACAACAATAGAGCCTATTTTCTGGTCATATCAATTTTCTTTTTTTTTTACAAAATATTAAATACGGTTTCTTTGATCCACTTTTACGAATAATAAAACCGTGTACCAAATTTCAGCTGGATCGGATGAAATTAGCTTCTCTTTGAGGCTCCGCAAGCCAAATCGGGATCGGTTTATATGGGGCTATATATAATTATGGACCGATGTGGACCAGTTTTTGCACGGTTGTTACGAGACCATATACCAACACTATGTACCAAATTTCAGCCGGATCGGATGAAACTTGCTTCTCTTTGAGGCTCCGCAAGCCATATCTGGGGATCGGTTTATATGGGGGCTATATATAATTATGGACCGATGTAGACCAATGTTTGCATGGTTGTTAGAGACCATATACCAAAACCGTGTACCAAATTTCAGACGGATCGGATGGAATTTGTTTCTCTTTGAGGCTCCGCAAGCCATATCTAGGGATCGGTTTATATGGGGGCTATATATAATTATGGACCGATGTGGATCAATTTTTGCATGATTGTTAGAGACCATATACCAAAACCGTGTACCAAATTTCAGCCAGATCGGATGAAATTAGCTTCTTTTTGAGGCTCCGCAAGCCAAATCAGGGGATCGGTTTATATGGGGGCTATATATAATTATGGACCGATGTGGACCAATTTTTGCACGGTTGTTAGAGACCATATACAAACACTATGTACCAAATTTCAGCCGGATCGGATAAAATTTGCTTCTCTTTGAGGCTCCGCAAGCCATATCTGGGGATCGGTTTATATGGGGGCTATATATAATTATGGACCGATGTGGACCAATTTTTACATGGTTGTTAGAGACCATATACCTACACCATATTCCAAATTTCAGCCGGATCGGATGAAATTTGCTTCTCTTTGAGGCTCCGCAAGCATTATCTGGGGATCGGTTTATATGGAGCCTATATATAATTCTGGACCGATGTAGACCAATTTTTGCATGGTTGTTAGAGACCATATACCAAAACCGTGTACCAAATTTCAGCCAGATCGGATGAAATTTGTTTCTCTTTGAGGCTCCGCAAGCAAAATCTGAGGGTCCGTTTATATGGGGGCTATATATAATTATGGACCGATGTAGACCAATTTTTGCATTGTTGTTAGAGACCATATACCAAAACCGTGTACCAACTTTCAGACGTATCGGATGAAATTTGCTTCTCTTTGAGGCTCCGCAAGCCATATCTGGGGATCGGTTTATATGGGGGCTATACGTAAAAGTGGACTGATATGGCCCATTTGAAATACCACCCGACCTACATAAATAACTACTACTTGTGCCAAGTTTCAAGTCGATAGCTTGTTTCGTTCGCAAGTTAGCGTGATTTCAACAGACGGACGGTCGGACGGACATGCTTAGATCGACTCAGAATTTCACCACGACTTTATGGGGTCTTAGAGCAATATTTCGATGTGTTACAAACGGAATGACAAAGTTAATATAAAGGGTGGTTAAAATTTCAAGGGTCGATGTTGATTTTGAATAAAACACAAACTATTTTGGGAAATTATTGTAATTTTATTTTATTATGATATATTATGTGTGGAACAAAATATCGGCCAAATGGGCGCCGCGACCTCGGTGGCACACCTTCATCCAATGGTCCAAATTTTCGATGACGCTGAGGCATAATGGAGGTTCTATGCCGTTAATGTGCCGAATTATCTCATCCTTTAGCTCTTGAATTGTTGCTGGCTTATCGACGTACACCTTTTCTTTCAAATAACCCCAAAGAAAAAAGTCCAACGGTGTCGAATCACATGATATCGCCATTACGTGAGATAACACGGCCATTGAATTTGTTGCGCAAAAGAGCCATTGTTTCGTTAGCTGTGTGGCAAGTGGCACCGTCCCGCTGAAACCTCATATCGTCCACATCCATATCTTCCAATTCGGGCCATAAAAAGTTCGTTATCATCTCACGATAGCGAACACCATTCACAGTAACTGCCTGACCGGCCTCATTTTGGAAAAAAAACGGCCCGATGATGCCGCCAGCCCATAAACCGCACCAACCAGTCACTCTTTGTGGGTGAATTGGTTTTTCGACAATCACTCTTGGATTCTCATTCGCCCAAATGCGGCAATTCTGTTTATTGACGAATCCACTGAGGTGAAAATGTGCCCCATCACTGAAGATGATTTTCTTCGAAAATTTATCATCCACTGTTACCATTTCTTGGAACCATTTAACACGTTGTTGGATTGTGAATCTCTCCATGATTCAAATTGAGTAAGTCTGAAATAGAGAAATGTCAAATAAAATTCGGAAAAAAAAACTTGGCGTTTATGGAGGAGGGAGGGTATATGGGGGAGGGTATAAAAAATCGAAGAGTGGACCAAAACTCGACTAACTATTAGTATGTAAAAAAACTCAATCCAAATTGTTTGATATATCAAATACGTGCTTGCCACGTTTGTGATCAGAACTCGTACATTTATACTACTAGTCCATAGTGAAAAAAAATCTCATCTTGAATTACCGGGTTCTGTAGTGAAATGAAGGTACCAGGTCATAGCTGGAATAGCACCGATTTGTTCTTTCTAGTCATCAAGCTGGAATTGTAGGAAGAGATCGCCTTCCGGACTTTTTGTATCACTTTTTACAAAATTTTCACAGGTAACGCTGGTGTTATTTTTTCTCCCAATCCTAACGATCTTATTTCCTATTTCGCATAATTACTACATGCTATCGAGCCCCATGCCAACGATTTAGACTTGGGCCAAGCATGTGGATATCAAGCTCCTAAAAGTGTCGACAAAGAGAGTTTCTATAGAAATAAAATTTAGACAAAATTATCTATAGAAATAAAATTTTGGAAAAATTTTCTATAGAAATGAAATTTTCTATAGAAAAAACAAAATTGCAAAAAAAATTATAAAAATAAGTTGTTTATAAATGATTTATAGAAATGAAAACAAAATGTAGAAATAAAATTTTTAAACATTTTTTTTTTTTGTAAAAATGAAATTTTGAAAAATTTTCTATAAAATAAATTTTGCAAAAACTTTCAATTCAATTTCAATTTCCATTTATTTCATAATACAAAGCCATTGAGGCCAAATAAAAAATGTATTACATGACTATAGCCTAAGTAAAGATACATAAAATAATAAGTGTGTAAATTTAAAATTGTATAACAATTTTTACATGAGTAACTCATAAAGTAAAAACTTTCCATAGAAATAATTTTTTTTTATTTATTTCTTACAGTTACGTTCCGAAAATATTAAATTGAAGAAAAGTATTGAAGAACAAGTGGAACAAACTAAAGCCGTTGACTTGGCAAGACAAAAAGATCGCGACGATATGATAAAGACAATATCAGAGAAGTCATCTTTAGTTGAAAATATGCGGGCTCAAATTGTTAAGTTGGAACAACAAAATTTGGTATGGGTTTCTAAATTGTACAAAACAAGAAAAACAGTTTTTTTCAATAATGTGTGTCTTAAATTCACAGGCTAGTTATGAATTTTTACCTAAAAATCGACCAGAGAAAACCGAAAGTAATTTTGACGAAATGTATATAACACGTAATGAACACGAATCAATTGTTAAAGCTTTAAAGAGAGAACAATCGGAATTACTGGCTGCAAATTTGGAAATAAAAGATATGGTAAGTATAACACCTTTTTAAAAGTAACTATCGAGAAAATATGAGTATAGTTCTTTTTTACAAGTAAATATCGAGAAATTTTAAAGAAATCGAAAACACCTTTGGCATTTCCAACCAAACTTCAGTTTTTTTATATTCATAATTAACTTTTTTATATCAAATATGTTCCATTTTGAACCACCTTTTGTCATTTTTCCGCTAGAGGCATTATTCCATCAGTGTACAAGTTTTATGGTTTATGTGTGAAAACTTCGACAAGTAGTTTTCACTGACTTCTATTGAAGTCAACTTTACTTCACTGACTTCTATTGAAGTCAACTTTACTTCATTGTATTGACCGAAACAAATGGAAGTCCTATGTATCAGTGTCAGGGTCATGTGATGGATAGAACAAAAATTCCCAGCTAATTTCTTAGAGTTTTTGCCCAGTCATCAATGATGTTGACAATGGTCCAGGGAAGTTCTTTCTATGGGTCAGCTCCCAGCCATTGTTTTTTTTTTTTCAATTGCTTATTTTAATTTCTTCACTTGTTGACAGTAAAGTGATAGCATCAATCGTTTGGATAGGCTGGAGCAACTCATAATGGAAATCGTTACAAATCCCACCAAACTCTGAGGATACCCTTTCGAGGAAAAAGTCTTAGATTTGTGATGGTGGATGATTCCTTTCCAAACCAACCAAATACTCAGCATAAAATTTCGACCCGTTATGTCGGGCTTTTCGATCATCAAACAATTTTTATAGAAATAAAATTTTCTATAGCAAATGTTCTATATAAATGAAATATTGAAAAAAAAAATCTATAGAAATATACTTTTCGCCAAATTTTCTATAAAAAATATTTTTTTTTAACATTTTTCCATAGAAATAAATTTTGCAAAAATTTTCTATCGAAATTTAATATTGACTACATTTTCTATAGAAATACAATTTACAGTAGTAATAAAATTTGTTACAAAAATTTTCTATAGAAATAAAATTTTGGAAAAATTTTCTATGCAAAAAATTTTTTAGTAATAAATTTTTTTTTTTTGCAAACATTTGCTATAGAAATAAAATTTTGCAAAAATTTTCTATAGAAATAAAATTTTGGGCAAACTTTCTATAGCAATAAATTTTTGACAAAATTTTCTATAGAAATAAATATTTTACAAAATCGTCGATAGAAAAATTTTTTATAGAAATACAATTTTGACAAAATATTCCAAAATTTTGAAAAATTTTTCTATAGAAATAAAATTTTGACAAATATTTCTATAGAAATAAAATTTTTGACAAATATTTTCTATAGAAATAAAATTTTGACAAAATTTTCAAATTTTGACTAAATTGTCTATACAAATAAATTTTGCAAAAATTTTCTATAAAGATAAAATTTTGGCAAAATTTTCTATAGAACTGAAATTTTGGCAAAGTTTTTTTTATAAAACTAAAATAGAAATAACATTTTGTGCAAAATTTTCTATAGAAATAAAATTTTGTAAACATATTTTCTTTAGAAATAAAATTTTGGCGACATATTTTCTTTAGAAATAAAATTTTCGAAACATTTTCTATAAAAATACATTTTTGGCAAAATTTTCTATAAAAATGAAATTTTGCACAAATCTTAAATTTTGTGCAAAATATTCTATAGAAATAACAATCGCAAAAATTTTCTATAGAAATAAAATTTAGCAAAAATTTTCTATAGAAAAAAAATTGTGGCAAAAATTTTCTAGAGAAGTAAAATTTTGCAAAAAATTTTCTATAGAAATAAAATTTTGCAAAAATTGTCTATAGAAATAAAATTTTGCAAAAATTTTCTATAGAAATAAAATTTTTGGAAAACTTTCTATAGAAATAAAGTTTTGAAAATTTTTAATAAAAGTAAAATTTTGACAAAATATTCCATAGAAATAAAATGTTGACAAATTTTTCTATAGAAATAAAATTTTTACTAAATTTTCTAAATAAATAAAATATTGACTAAATTATTATTATTATTATTATCTTTATTTGTAATTTGAAGCCTAGAATAAAAAAAAAATAAATAAATAAAAAATAAAAAAAAATAAAAAATAATAATAATAAAAAAATACCAAAAATAAAAACATATTGTACTTAAGAGTAGGTGTCACTGAAGACGACAATAAAAACTTTAAATATATATATTTATTCGCAATAGTAATATTGATTTAAAAGAATACGATTAAAAATAAATAAAATAAAAAAAAAAGGATATAAAAAAATACAAAAATAAAAATAATAATAACAATAAAAAAATATTAATAATAATTGCAAGAGTAGTTTTTTTATTGAAAATTATAAAATTTTATATTTTTTTTTTCTTTAGACTTAAGAAGTTTATATTTGTGATAACTTTAATTCCATACCTTTAACCATCTTAGATTATAAGTAAAACTTTGTTTCGAGGAGTTATTCTTTAGTAGATTAATTGTAATTTACCTCAATTGGCCTTTAAGGCTTCAAATTACAAATAAAGATAATAATAATAATAATAAAAATTTTCTATAAAAATAAAATTTTGGCAAAATTTTCTATAGAAACAAAATTTTGACAAAATTTCCTATAGAAATAAAATTTTGACAAAATTTTCCATAGAAATAAAATTCTATAAATTCTATCTAAAAAAAATAAAGTTTTGCAAAAATTTTCTATAGAAATAAAATTTTGCAAAAATTTTCTATAGAAATAAAATTTTGGGAAAACTATCTATAGAAATAAACATTTTTCAAAATTATCTATAGAAATAAACATTTTACAAAATTAAAATAAAAATTTTTATAGAAATAAAATTTTGACTAAATTTTCTATACAAATAAAATTTTGCAAAAATTTTCTATAGAGATAAAATTTTGCCAAAATTTTCTATAGAACTGAAATTTTGCCAACATTTTTTATAAAACTAAAATAAAAATAACATTTTGTGCAAAATTTTCTATAGAAATAAAATTTTGTCAACATATTTGCTTTATAAATAAAATTTTGGCAACATTTTCTTTATAAATAAAATTTCGGAAACACTTTCTAAATACAAATCTTCTTAGAAATAAAATTTTGCAAAAATTTTCTATAGAAATAGAATTTTGTGCAAAATTTTCTATAGAAATAAAATTTTGTAAAAAAATTTCATTAGAAATAAAATTTAGCAAAAATTTTCTGTAGAAATAAAATTTGGAAAATTTTTCTATTGAAATAAAAATTTTGGTAAAATATTATTACTATATTTTTTTACAAAATTTTCTTTAGTAACAAAATTTATAATCAATTTTATGTATATCATGTACAATAAGAATATTTTAATTTGTTATAACTAATTTTTAAGGATTTTTAAAAATAAAAGATTATTCTATGTTTATTAATAATTTTAAATCTATTTCTATTGATAATTTAGGAAAAGCAATATATTGATGAGTTAAATTGTCTTAAAGTCAATTTAACAGCAGCCGAAGAATTGATTCAACAAAATCGTGCTGAAATTGCCACACTACAGGCATCAGATCGCACCAAACAAAATAGAATCGAAGAGTTGGAAAGATCCAATAAATCCCTCAATGATGAAAGTGTCTTACAAAATGAACGCATTATTTTGTTGGAACAACAAAATGAGGTACACCGTAAAGATTTCGAAATGGAACGAGAAAGCCGTCAAACAGCAATGGGAGAAAAACAACAAATTCTTCAAGATCTAAGAGCCTTGCAAAAGCGTAATCAAGAATTACTTGAAGAAAGACAGAAGCTAGTGGATAATTATGAAAGAAGAGTTTCACAAGTGTCCTCAATATCAGGGGCAAGTTCAACACAGGCATTGGTTGCTGCTGCAGCAGCTGCTCAATCCTACATCAATAATCCACAGAGACCAATAAGAGTAAGTTGGATATAATAGGGAGTTTTTAAAATGTTTTCTAACTTTTCGATTTCCATTTTAGGAATTAACGCCACCCTCTCCCACTAGCCAGCCGGTTAAACCCCCAGCATCAGAGGGCTTTAAATGCCCGGTTTGTAATAAAGCTTTCAAATCTCTGTCTGTTTTGCAAAGTCATGTTAATGATTGTATAGATAGAAACTAATAATACCAGATGACCATTGATTAGTTAATACGATTATAATTAGGATTGAAATATATAACAGGCTTCCCAATGGAAATGGAAGAATTGAACGATATAATTTTTTCTATTGAAAGTCTACAGCAAACTCATAGAATTTTTTGTGATTAGTTTTATTGACTTTATAGAAGTTTTGGATGTGCAACTTTGTAGGAGAAAATTACCCTAATTTTGTTAATATTTTGGAATAATTAAGCATTAAATATACAACATAAATTTTAATCAAAGGACTGCAATCAAAATCACTGTGTCCATTTTAGAAACATAAAAATATTTTGTTCTCAATTTTTTGTTAATCTTTTCACACTGTTAATCTTGAAAGTCAATGAGCGTTTTTTTTTTTTTTTTTGCCTCTATCTGAAGTAGATTTTAAAGATCAAAGAAATTCAATTAAGTAATTTTGATCATTCATTTAATCGATCACAAAAAAATCAATTATATAATATTTGATGAATAAAACGATAATTAGTGGAAGAGCTTTTGACTCCAGTTTTAATGCTTGACTATTTCGAAGTATATTTGGATTATATGATTTTCTTCGTATTATAAAATCTCTGAAATATTTTGTGTTTTATTATTATTATTGTAACTTATATTTCTTAGTTATAAAAAAATCATGGTAATAATATGAAATATAATAAAAATTATTGAAAATAGAATTGAATTACATACATGGATCCCTACGCGTCAAATGTTCTCAGAGCCAAAGTGTTACAGCCTAAAGTGTTGCAATAACCTACCACGGTACACCGCATCAGACACACCAAACGTCCCTAAGGCACCAGGAATGATATTAACCCTCTAATGCCCATTTTTTTTTTTTTTTTTGCCAGCTGATTAAATTTTCAATCTTAATGACACAAAAGCAAGGAAACTAAACAAGAAAAATGTATACGGTAAAATTCAGTATATGCTGGAAAGCCTCTCGAACAGTTTAAACTAAGTTTTCTTTTTATTTTACCCATTTTTTTTTTTTTTTGTCTTAAGGTGTGTTTTAAAGGGTGATTCTTTTGAGGTTAGGATTTTCATGCATTAGTATTTGACAGATCACGTGGGATTTCAGACATGGTGTCAAAGAGAAAGATGCTCAGTATGCTTTGACATTTCATCATGAATAGACTTACGATCTGCCACAACGTCGAATTTTCAGTGAATGGGCCCTAGAAAAGTTGGCAGAAAATCCGCTTTTTTATCGACAAATTTTGTTCAGCGATGAGGCTCATTTCTGGTTGAATGGCTACGTAAATAAGCAAAATTGCCGCATTTGGAGTGAAGAGCAACCAGAAGCCGTTCAAGAACTGCCCATGCATCCCGAAAAATGCACTGTTTGGTGTGGTTTGTACGCTGGTGGAATCATTGGACCGTATTTTTTCAAAGATGCTGTTGGACGCAACGTTACGGTGAATGGCGATCGCTATCTTTCGATGCTAACAAACTTTTTGTTGCCAAAAATGGAAGAACTGAACTTGGTTGACATGTGGTTTCAACAAGATGGCGCTACATGCCACACAGCTCGCGATTCTATGGCCATTTTGAGGGAAAACTTCGGAGAACAATTCATCTCAAGAAATGGACCGGTAAGTTGGCCACCAAGATCATGCGATTTGACGCCTTTAGACTATTTTTTGTGGGGCTACGTCAAGTCTAAAGTCTACAGAAATAAGCCAGCAACTATTCCAGCTTTGGAAGACAACATTTCCGAAGAAATTCGGGCTATTCCGGCCGAAATGCTCGAAAAAGTTGCCCAAAATTGGACTTTCCGAATGGACCACCTAAGACGCAGCCGCGGTCAACATTTAAATGAAATTATCTTCAAAAAGTAAATGTCATGGACCAATCTAACGTTTCAAATAAAGAACCGATGAGATTTTGCAAATTTTATGCGTTTTTTTTAAAAAAAAAGTTATCAAGCTCTTAACAAATCACCCTTTACTAAAAGCTTCCTTATTAAATGAAGCCCGCCTAAAGGCAGGATTGGACATTAGAGAGTTAAATGCCCGAGCAACTCCCACTCCAAAAGACTTTTCAACTAGTTCACTTTCGACCATTGGTACGAAAGTAAAGGGTGATTCTTTTGAGGTTAGGATTTTCATGCATTAGTATTTGACAGATCACGTGGGATTTCAGACATGGTGTCAAAGAGAAAGATGCTCAGTATGCTTTGACATTTCATCATGAATAGACTTACTAACGAGCCACAACGTCGAATTTTCAGTGAATGGGCCCTAGAAAAGTTGGCAGAAAATCCGCTTTTTTATCGACAAATTTTGTTCAGCGATGAGGCTCATTTCTGGTTGAATGGCTACGTAAATAAGCAAAATTGCCGCATTTGGAGTGAAGAGCAACCAGAAGCCGTTCAAGAACTGCCCATGCATCCCGAAAAATGCACTGTTTGGTGTGGTTTGTACGCTGGTGGAATCATTGGACCGTATTTTTTCAAAGATGCTGTTGGACGCAACGTTACGGTGAATGGCGATCGCTATCGTTCGATGCTAACAAACTTTTTGTTGCCAAAAATGGAAGAACTGAACTTGGTTGACATGTGGTTTCAACAAGATGGCGCTACATGCCACACAGCTCGCGATTCTATGGCCATTTTGAGGGAAAACTTCGGAGAACAATTCATCTCAAGAAATGGACCGGTAAGTTGGCCACCAAGATCATGCGATTTGACGCCTTTAGACTATTTTTTGTGGGGCTACGTCAAGTCTAAAGTCTACAGAAATAAGCCAGCAACTATTCCAGCTTTGGAAGACAACATTTCCGAAGAAATTCGGGCTATTCCGGCCGAAATGCTCGAAAAAGTTGCCCAAAATTGGACTTTCCGAATGGACCACCTAAGACGCAGCCGCGGTCAACATTTAAATGAAATTATCTTCAAAAAGTAAATGTCATGGACCAATCTAACGTTTCAAATAAAGAACCGATGAGATTTTGCAAATTTTATGCGTTTTTTTTAAAAAAAAAGTTATCAAGCTCTTAACAAATCACCCTTTATTATTGCTCAACGAGGAATGCATGAACAACAAATGACTGTGTCAGAAATGAAGGACACTGATTCCTTTATAGCCTGTAAGACAACAATGGACTACGAATAAGCTAATCACATAATTGAACTTGATTTTGTTCAAATTATAAACACATCCATACCATACAAAATCACAGATATAACAAACGCATGAACCATTTTAATTCTCATGCCATGCGGCAACATCAAATCGCAATTATAGAGCTGTCAGAGGCTCCAGTTGACAGTTGCGACACCACCCAATCCACATGCTCATTGAAACTAAGCCTGTCATCTACAATAACCCCCAAAAATCTAAAACACGACACGAATGCGATATTTTCACCACCATACCGTAGGTCCACAGTGACCGGTCTAGAGGCAAACAAAACCGACTTCGTCTTACTGGGATTAAGAGAAAGGCCTTTCGCAGGCATCCAGCTGTGCAGATGAACTATCGCGAATTTTGCCTCCAGAACTTCTACGAACTGAAAGGCGCCCCTAAACAAAATCTGTACATCTAGGAGCAATTAACCGAAACCAACATTCAGAAATATGGACAATAAAAGGGGCTCAAGGACAGACCCTTGAGATACTCCACTCTTAACCGAGAATACAGCTGAGGAAACACAAACATATTGCCGACAACAACCGGCATGTACTAGGGTCAAACCCAATGCAATCCCTAAACCTTCGCACCAGCAGCCCATGGCCCACCCTATCAAACGCCTTCTGCAAATTCAACGAATACAGAACTTCCTGTTGCTGAAACTGAATCTTATCTCATCAGTAAGAACAGTTAGCAGCGAATTTGCACTACGCTTACCACACTGCCAATTGGTAAGCATAGGTTAGGTTAGGTTATGTGGCAGCCCGATGTATCAGGCTCACTTAGACTATTCAGTCCATTGTGATACCACATTGGTGAACTTCTCTCCTATCACTGAGTGCTGCCCGATTCCATTTTAAGCTCAATGGCAAGGGACCTTCTTTTTATAGCCGAGTCCGAATGGCGTTCCACATTACAGTGAAACCGCTTAGAGTGTTATGACCCCATATAGCACTAGGCTTGGCCCTCCGGCATACTCAACCTCTCTCAGGACGGTCCTCAACCCGCCGAAACCTAGCCCGAGGTATAACATGAAAAAAAAAAGGAACTTACAACTGTCGATAACACACTTACAAACACAAAGGGACACACACGTTGAATGAGGCTTTTGATGGACAAACCTCCCACTCTGCCCTCCCAACCATGGTTCACAGCTACCGTTTCATCAATTTTTATGAACCCCACAAAACCTTCCTTCACTCCTTTTACCTTCACATATTCCCCCTCAACAAATCAAAATTTAGCACATAATTCCGTTACAAATATTAAAAATCAAGATACATTTTTATTTTTCATTTTCCTAGTCAATAATTAAAATTAACAAAATAAAACTAAATTTCTTATCATTTAATAGAACATGAAAACACGGAAACTTTACCATTTACTATAACTAAACATCTTTTTTATCCTTTTTAATGACTATGAATATGGAACCTACAAAGCCTTAAAATTGCATAATCCAATGGGGATTTATCTTTACTCTGACTTCCTACCTAATTGAGCTCAGTTAAGTGGAAAATATTGGGGATTAAATATCAAAACAATAACCCACTAAAGAAAACAAATGAAATTATTCAGGTGACTTTGTATGGCCCTTGACAATGGAAACTAAATATGGGAATGGAAAAGGCAAATATACACTTATACTAAAATATTAATAAAAAATGTAAGTTCAATAACAGTCGTTTAGATCAAATTTTTGTAATAGAATAAACGCATATGTTCATAGGGTGTTAAAAGCAGTTTTCTTTTCTCCGGGCATTCTCCCTCCGCCTTATAGTGTTATTAAAACTGATACACTGGGATGCCCTTGGATTTTCATTTGGGCATTGCCCACAAAATTTTCTGGGATTATGGGATTTTTAAGACAAAGTGGATTTTAATATCGGACGTTGGCGGATATCTTCATTGGTATTTCTAGGAGTTAGTTTTCCATTTGGTTTTCACAGGTAAGCATATTTGACGTTTTCGTGGGTTTATATTACTCCACCCACTTACTTATTGATACTCCTACCTTGATATTTTATTAATTTGTTTTCTTCCCTGGTGATTCTCCGATCGTTGTTCAGTCGATTGCTTCCACTGGAACTAGCACTATGAGGTGAACCTCTCCAGGATTGTGGCAACCAAAACTAATCCTCACCAGTTAATTTCTCCAGAAAAAAACGAATTTTTGCATAAAAAGTATAGCGCCTCCTGATCATACAGGAGGCTATTCCAGACCTAACAAAAACATTTTATTAAATTCATACTCCTTCAGATTACCATCACTTGATTAACTTACTTTATTATTTTCAATATTAATAATTGCAAACCCAAAATTTGCCAGAATGAACTTTCTCTCAATTTTCCGTTTTTATATATTCACTCTATAGTCTCTAAAAAAAACGAAATATTTCAAATTCACTGCTCTACGACACTACTATCACCACATACTTTATTTAATTATGTTTCTATTTATGTTAACCGCCAAACGTTTCAAACAAACACTTTAAAATACACTTTGCTAAAATGGCAACTTTTGACGTCTTTTGCTCTATTTATACCCCTGGTTTCATCAAGCCAAGCGCTTCTACGCCATATTTTAGACTAATATCTGTCCCTTTCTCCTAAAACCAAGTTTAAATTCCGCTTTATTTTATTTTTATTTATTTTTTTGCTTTTACCATTTTTTCTGTTTCATAGTCTTCATTCCCCATGCTTCGTGGGATTTCATGAATGAATTTATGGACTACGAGCAACCCTATGGCTACTGTGTAACAACGCCCTCTTACTACTTGTTAACCTGTCATCTATCTAACCAGCTGACACTCCACCACCAACCACAGACCACGCCGCAAGCAAAACCACACTAAAACTTGAAATTATTGATTTGCAGCAAGACTTAGGCATTAAAATCTACATTAATTATTTGCCTAAGCTGCATTAATCCTAAAAACATAACAACACGATTGGCCGCCACCACATAGGCCCTGAACCAAACATTAAATAAAAAAACAATTGGCCAGCACCACATAGGCCCTGAACCAAACAAAAAAAACTTGTGCCACAAAAGTGTGTTGGTCCACCTGCACAATAAAAAAATTACTCCACATTTTGGCCGCATCTAACGCCCACGCCAGCCACGTTTGCCTTAGGATGCTCCGTAAAGGAAATTTGCATTCCATGGCGAAACAAAGCGTCATTATCCACAGACCATAAGGATTCATTCCCATAAGTATGGGTCAATAAAAATAACTCGCACGGCATTACCTGGTATATGTTAAGAGCAACGAAAATAGGGATGCCAGTGCGAACAAAAATGTATACCAATTCTCGGACAAGATTTATACGGGGCACGGACGGACGTGAGTAAGTTGCTCAGAATTCGATTCTGAGTAAGTTGCCTTTCAAATAATCTTGCAGCCGCACTTGTAATCATCATGTGGCCTGTACTTGTATGCATCTATGTACCTATCAAAAAAAATTTAAAAAAATGAATTTCCCTTTTTTTTTTTTTCTTTTTCTCTTTTCTTACCCAGGACCCTCGCAACAAAACTCCGGGTATTCTGAGCAGGCGTAAGAATGAACGGTGTGCGAGAGGTCACACCATCTTTGGTTTGCCAATTCGAAAAAAATACATTGTAAAATTGGTCTACGTTTAGGACTGAGCAGGACTACTTTACCGAGGACTCAACGTGGGGAACTCCCACACCCTGACGTCTCATACGCCGGGCTATCGTTCGTAATACACTGAAAGCAAACATTAGGGAAGTCAATACAATTCGCCTAACGATAATGAAGTTACTTTCTGATGGGTTTAATCCTCTTTTCAGGATCGTCAATTAATGGGACAGAATCATCCATGATACAAATCAGTTTCAATAATTTCTCGCTGAGTATGTATAATTTAAAAACAAAATAATTTAAGGACACTTACTAACATGCAGGACTTTACAATGACATTTACTTAATCCTATATTGCACGTAGTTTATCCTAGTATCACAGCGAGTATATTGCACATCGTATCACAGATTCAATTTCATGACCAGGTGTTAATTTATGTCATCTCAATGGGAAATATCACACGCAAATGCCTAAACTTTCAGATCTTTTGCATGAGCTAAGCCTAGTGGCTTTCCTTGCAAATCTTCAAGTTCATACATATTGTTCCCAACCATTTTGGAAATCCTACACTTGGAAAATTTTCGAGCAAATTTTGAATTGAAATTCTTTCCAAAATCGCTTAACATATGATTCCGTCTGTAGATTTCCTGTCCGGGATGAAATTTTGTCAACCGAGCTCTTTGGTTGTATCGCTTGGAGCTAACTTCATAGGCCTTATGCATATTCGCTTTAATTTTTTCCCCTATCAATGACATTCGGTCAGATTTGTCCAAATTTAAAATCTCGTGATCCGTTAGCGATTTCAGTTTTCTTGCCAACTTATAATCACTCCCATTTGAATACATGTGGTATCCAAATATGGCAAAAAATGGGGTAACACCAGTTGCACTATGGACCGAAGATCTGAGTGCACACTCAATTTCTGAAAGGTAGAGATCCCAATCCCGGTGATCCTTTTCCAAATATGCCCTAATAGCAGCGAGAACTGATTGGTTCACCCTTTCAGAGGCATTAGATTGGGGTGAATATGGGGCTGTTTGTAAATGATTAATGCCATACGCCTTTATCATTTGCTTAAAATGGTTGGAAATGAATTGAGCTCCATTGTCACTGTGGATCGTTTCAGGGGTTCCAAATTTACGAAAAATCTCCTCCACCAAAAACTTTACTACATTAGTAGCAGTGGCATCTCTCATTGCTTTCAGAAAAGTGAACTTTGAAAAATGATCAACCACTATAAATATATATGCGTTTCCACTTTTCGAACGAGGATACTTCCCCAGGAAGTCAACATATAGTTTCTGAAATGGTCTTTCAGTTAATACTTCATTACCTATCGTCGGTCTTGTCTGGTAATTTACAGATTTGGTTTCTTTGCAAACTACACAATTAGAAATATACTGTCGAACTTGTGATGTCATGTTTGGCCAATAAAATTTTTGTTTGAGACGATGTATCGTCTTCGAAATTCCTCCATGAGCTGAAGTAGGCTCATCATGGGCCTTTCGGATTAACTCATGGGTTATTCCCTGAGGAACCCAAAGTTTCCACTCATGCTCTTCAAGTTCTTCACCATTTCCATTGCACATTCTTTTAAAAATCAGTCCATCATCCACTTTCAAATCTGGTAGTTTATCATTATTTTCCTCTATTGTTTCCCTGAGCTCTTTATACTCTTCACAATCAAATTCATTGGTATCAAAATCTAAAAATCGATTCAAATCTAATTCGGCTACAGTGGGTAATCTGGATAACATATCCGCAACTATATTGTCTTTACCTTTACGATGTTCTATGTCAAAACGGTAAGCTTGTAATTGTAATGACCACCGGGCAAGTCTTCCGCTCAAATCTTTAAGGTTCATCAACCATTGCAGGCTTGCGTGGTCAGTGATGACGGTGAAATCCATTAGCTCCACATATGGTCGGAATTTTCTTACTGACATTACTGCAGCAAGACATTCCTTCTCCGTCACACTGTAATTCCGCTGACATTGATTCAGTTTCTGCGAATAAAACGCAATCGGATGTTCCTCCCCTTTATCATTTAATTGAAACAAAACTGCCCCAATACCATATTCTGAAGCGTCGCACTGAATAAAAAATTTCCTAGTAAAATCAGCATGTCGTAAAACAGGGGCCGAAGTTAGTGCCTTTTTCAAACTTTCGAACGCTTTTATCGACTCCGGAGTCATGGTAAACTTTTTGGCTTTCCTGAGGGTATCTGTTAAAGGGGCAGATATAGTAGCAAAATTTCTTATAAATCTGCGGTACCACCCTGCAGTACCAAGAAATCTACGAACTTCTCGTGGATTTTTCGGTATTGGTATTTTCCTTATCGACTCCACTTTATCGGGGTCAGTTCTTAACATTCCATCACCAATAATAAAACCTAGGTATTTAAGTTCCCTGAAACAAAATTGTGATTTCTTCAGACCAATCGTGAGTCCAGCGTTTCTTAAACATTGGGCCACTTCTTTCAAAAGGCCAATATGTTCTTCAAAATCGGAAGAAATCACCAGCAAATCGTCAAGATAGACGAATACATTTTCCTTCAGTCTACTGGGGACGACCTTGTCCATTAGTCTGCATAATCTTTGGGCCGCGTTGCAAAGCCCAAAAGGCATAACACGAAATTGATACAATGGTCGTCCGGCCACTGTAAATGCCGTATACTTTTTGCTTTCCTCATCTAATTCGATTTGCCAGAATGCGAATTTTAGATCAACGCTACTAATGTAATAAGTTTCATCTATCCTACTAAGAATACCATCTATGTTTTGGAGCGGATAGGCGTCTTTTTCCGTTAATTTGTTAAGTTTTCTTGCGTCCAGACAAAATCGGTTTTTACCCGGTTTTCTTACAATAGTTGTCCGGTTACTCCAAGGACTTTCACTCAATTCAATTACGTTCAATTCTAACATTTTATCAATTTCATCATACGTTATTTGTTGTACGGCTGGCGATATTGGATAATACCGATCCTTTACAGGTTCAGCGCCATCTATTAACTTTATTATGTGCTTTTCAAGTTTCGTACAACCTAATCCTTTTTTCTCAAAAGTATCAAACATTTCAATAGCTTCTTTAAGTTTGGATTTCTGCTCATTAGACAATTCGTGAGGCTTCAATTTGTATTCCAATTGGCTCTGTGAAAAATCATTATAAATCTTTTCCGCATTTATTTCGGCCACTCCTAATATATCCGGTGCAAGTTCAAAACTTCGCCAAAAATCAATTCCTAAATACAACTCTTGTTCTAAATCGGGACAAAGATACAAAGTCAGTTCCTTAACCAACTCATTATACTTTATTTCGCACGAAATTTTACCAATGATTCGATAATTATCTCCACTGGCCGTTGATACATTATTAAAAATGGGCACTATATCGACTGACAAATTTTCAACAAACTCCCTGCATCCTTTTCCCATTATACTAACACTTGCCCCTGTATCTAATAAGCCTTTCAAAAATTTATTTTCTATTTGAATTTCAGCGTAGACCCTTGGGTCACCATTTCTCGTCATTGCCCGATTTATCGACTCCACTAAAAGTCGTTTATTTTTCCTTCTTTCAGCGGTTTTCCGGCGAATTTTTACAATTCGGTTTGAAACTGGTCTCTTCATAACCTCCTCCCCGAAAATTCTACCACGAACTTCTTCATAATTCCTTTGCCTTATTTCCACCGGTAGGTAATGCCGTCTCTTACGAAACATGTTTCCATCTGTCAAGTCAACTTTGGGTATTTCTTTGTCGCATTTATGATTATTATTTTCACGGGGTAATATACCAACTGGGTCTACTTGCCGGGATTTTCCGACGGACGCGGTTCCCCGGTTTTCTCCACGCCCCTCTTGTGGTTTCCCTGTTGGCAATTAGGGCATTTGGGTGTAATAGTATTTGGTTTACCACATCTATAACAAAATAGGGCTCTGTCAGGTGAAGGACAATCCATAAAGGCATGGCCAACTTCCCGACAGTTCCAACAAACTAATTGCCTATTTTGTTGTTGATTAAATCTAATTGCAGCCACTTCATCCATCTCTGGCTGATTTTCGTTTTCCATTCCCCAATAATCATCAACATACATTTCGTTTACATGTCTCGCAGGACGTGGATTCATGTGGACGGTTCTTGTGTCTCGCCTTGGAAAATTTCGCTCTGCCTCTTTGCATTCAGTGCGAAGCATTTCGACCGTTGAAATTGACATGGGATATACAATCACTTTTATATTCTCCCTTACATTAACCTTTAGTATATTTACCATATCTAGGTCACTTATGGGTTGTACCAATCTAGCACGAAGTTGGGCCATATTGTGGAAATATACGTCAATTGGTTCATTATGCATTTGTTTCCTGTCGACTAACTCCCTCATCGCCTCAAAAGCAGATTTTGACGATCTAAATTGGCACAATAAAGCCTCTTTCAGATGGGGCCAATTTTCAAAATGCCTTAACTTTTGCGCGTTCCAAAACCACTCTAAAGCTGGTCCGGAAATCAAAAGACGAAAATCGCGCAAAATTTCTTCCCACGGAATAGCATATTGGGACTGCAAACATTCAAGACGAAAAATGAATTCTTCAACAGTTAATTTTTGTACGTTTCCATCAAAATTTATACCAAATTTATCTACTCTAATTCTTATTTGATCTTGCATTACAGAATTTGGGTACGAGCTGTGGCTATTTACTGATGGCATAGAAGATGCTGGTCCGTCAGAAGTTGGAGTAGTACCCAATCCTAAGTTGCCATTACCAATCGAATTATTACTAGAAGTTGATGAGGCCCTTGAAGAGGCCTGAACTTGACCTACCACAACGGACAATTCCCTTACGGTCCTGGCTAGTGATTCTATGGTACTCCTGACATCTGTCAACTCACTACACATCATTGCCTTCATCTTATCCTCGAGAGATTTATCCCCCTTCGATTTTGGTGCTGCACCAGCGCCACTAACGTAATTTTGTCGCATTTGATCCTCCACCAGTGGTGGTTGTGTTGATGCATTTGGTCCTTGAACGACATTATTGCGAACAATGATTGATTCGGACATATCCCGAATCCTTCCATCGTCGGGATTGAGCCGGTTCTCTGGATCTGTCATCCTAGATCTTTTCGGGTCAATATGAGTAATCGTATTATTAAGATCAAATGATTCTGGCCTATCTCTTTTGGTCTTAGATCGGGACCTTGTATTCATGCCAAATTTCCCGCAACTAAACAAATACCAAAAAAAATGTTTTCTCTTCCTTTTTTCGTTTTTCACAATGTATAATTTATAAGTAATTTATTTTTATTATTATAATTCGTTAACTTCATTAAAAGCTTAAATATCATCAAAATGTAAACACAATTTTAATAATCACACATAAAACCAAAAATCAATTGTATTAAATTATTGAACGATCATAATATTTAAGGGGAATATGTGAGAGTATTTTCAGGAGTGAATACCAAGTTATCCTATTGTTCTTTTTTTTTCATTTTTTTATAATTCTCCCACAAGTCGAACATATCAAATCACAGACCAACAATTCAACTGTATTTAAGATTTTTTTTTTTTTCAACAGTGTATAATTGTACACAACACATTAGAATTAACAAAACATTAGAGTGTTCTCTTACGAGCCTTCAACGTATATATCCTAGACAACTTACAACAATTAAGTAAAAATTTTGAAAAATTTAAAAAAAATTCTGGCAATTTTCTATCATAATCGAAAACAGATCTCAGAATTATGTTACAATATAATTATTACATCTGACTTGCGAATCACTATTCACAACGGCTAACAATTATATCGATTATTCAAATTTTCCAAAACATAAAACAAATTTGATTGGACATGAACAAAAAAAAATGGAACATTATCACAGGCCGATCACAAAACATTCATTGTTACACTCAAACTAACAAGATATTGCATCTGACCCTCAATATTATCTTAAACCTAGTATAACTTCTAAAAATACCTATATTTAATATTGCACATCAATAACTTAAACCTGTAAGTCCGGTTGCAATACAAATAAGACATTTCTAGTCGTAACTAGATTCGATCCGGGCTATTGCACAAACTAGATTTCTATTGCCAGGTACTTAGGTGGTTTGTACCTATCATTTTCCACTTCCAATGATAGAAGTCGATAATTCTGTTTGGGCGCCATTTCTGTTATGACCCCATATAGCACTAGGCTTGGCCCTCCGGCATACTCAACCTCTCTCAGGACGGTCCTCAACCCGCCGAAACCTAGCCCGAGGTATAACATGAAAAAAAAAAGGAACTTACAACTGTCGATAACACACTTACAAACACAAAGGGACACACACGTTGAATGAGGCTTTTGATGGACAAACCTCCCACTCTGCCCTCCCAACCATGGTTCACAGCTACCGTTTCATCAATTTTTATGAACCCCACAAAACCTTCCTTCACTCCTTTTACCTTCACATATTCCCCCTCAACAAATCAAAATTTAGCACATAATTCCGTTACAAATATTAAAAATCAAGATACATTTTTTATTTTTCATTTTCCTAGTCAATAATTAAAATTAACAAAATAAAACTAAATTTCTTATCATTTAATAGAACATGAAAACACGGAAACTTTACCATTTACTATAACTAAACATCTTTTTTATCCTTTTTAATGACTATGAATATGGAACCTACAAAGCCTTAAAATTGCATAATCCAATGGGGATTTATCTTTACTCTGACTTCCTACCTAATTGAGCTCAGTTAAGTGGAAAATATTGGGGATTAAATATCAAAACAATAACCCACTAAAGAAAACAAATGAAATTATTCAGGTGACTTTGTATGGCCCTTGACAATGGAAACTAAATATGGGAATGGAAAAGGCAAATATACACTTATACTAAAATATTAATAAAAAATGTAAGTTCAATAACAGTCGTTTAGATCAAATTTTTGTAATAGAATAAACGCATATGTTCATAGGGTGTTAAAAGCAGTTTTCTTTTCTCCGGGCATTCTCCCTCCGCCTTATAGTGTTATTAAAACTGATACACTGGGATGCCCTTGGATTTTCATTTGGGCATTGCCCACAAAATTTTCTGGGATTATGGGATTTTTAAGACAAAGTGGATTTTAATATCGGACGTTGGCGGATATCTTCATTGGTATTTCTAGGAGTTAGTTTTCCATTTGGTTTTCACAGGTAAGCATATTTGACGTTTTCGTGGGTTTATATTACTCCACCCACTTACTTATTGATACTCCTACCTTGATATTTTATTAATTTGTTTTCTTCCCTGGTGATTCTCCGATCGTTGTTCAGTCGATTGCTTCCACTGGAACTAGCACTATGAGGTGAACCTCTCCAGGATTGTGGCAACCAAAACTAATCCTCACCAGTTAATTTCTCCAGAAAAAAAACGAATTTTTGCATAAAAAGTATAGCGCCTCCTGATCATACAGGAGGCTATTCCAGACCTAACAAAAACATTTTATTAAATTCATACTCCTTCAGATTACCATCACTTGATTAACTTACTTTATTATTTTCAATATTAATAATTGCAAACCCAAAATTTGCCAGAATGAACTTTCTCTCAATTTTCCGTTTTTATATATTCACTCTATAGTCTCTAAAAAAAACGAAATATTTCAAATTCACTGCTCTACGACACTACTATCACCACATACTTTATTTAATTATGTTTCTATTTATGTTAACCGCCAAACGTTTCAAACAAACACTTTAAAATACACTTTGCTAAAATGGCAACTTTTGACGTCTTTTGCTCTATTTATACCCCTGGTTTCATCAAGCCAAGCGCTTCTACGCCATATTTTAGACTAATATCTGTCCCTTTCTCCTAAAACCAAGTTTAAATTCCGCTTTATTTTATTTTTATTTATTTTTTTGCTTTTACCATTTTTTCTGTTTCATAGTCTTCATTCCCCATGCTTCGTGGGATTTCATGAATGAATTTATGGACTACGAGCAACCCTATGGCTACTGTGTAACAACGCCCTCTTACTACTTGTTAACCTGTCATCTATCTAACCAGCTGACACTCCACCACCAACCACAGACCACGCCGCAAGCAAAACCACACTAAAACTTGAAATTATTGATTTGCAGCAAGACTTAGGCATTAAAATCTACATTAATTATTTGCCTAAGCTGCATTAATCCTAAAAACATAACAACACGATTGGCCGCCACCACATAGGCCCTGAACCAAACATTAAATAAAAAAACAATTGGCCAGCACCACATAGGCCCTGAACCAAACAAAAAAAACTTGTGCCACAAAAGTGTGTTGGTCCACCTGCACAATAAAAAAATTACTCCACATTTTGGCCGCATCTAACGCCCACGCCAGCCACGTTTGCCTTAGGATGCTCCGTAAAGGAAATTTGCATTCCATGGCGAAACAAAGCGTCATTATCCACAGACCATAAGGATTCATTCCCATAAGTATGGGTCAATAAAAATAACTCGCACGGCATTACCTGGTATATGTTAAGAGCAACGAAAATAGGGATGCCAGTGCGAACAAAAATGTATACCAATTCTCGGACAAGATTTATACGGGGCACGGACGGACGTGAGTAAGTTGCTCAGAATTCGATTCTGAGTAAGTTGCCTTTCAAATAATCTTGCAGCCGCACTTGTAATCATCATGTGGCCTGTACTTGTATGCATCTATGTACCTATCAAAAAAAATTTAAAAAAATGAATTTCCCTTTTTTTTTTTTTCTTTTTCTCTTTTCTTACCCAGGACCCTCGCAACAAGAGAAGCTTTGAAACCCTCAGAAATGTCACCAGCATTACTGAGGTGGGATAATCCACCACTGAAAAACTTGTTAGTGTTCGGTCGAAGCAGGAATCGAACCCACGACCTTGTGTATGCAAGGCGGGCATGCTAACCGTTGCACAACACGGTGGCTCCCAAGGACATCGCTTTGATATTCATTGCCCCAGCATTCCTAAATCCAACGAGGTTCTTCTCGTGCCGTTTGACACCCTGTTCTCTAAAAAAAGTAGTTGCCAAAATCGTTGGGAGCAAAAGTCACATCCTAGAGACATTCATGTCTGTTCTGGGTCACACCGCATTGTGCACCACACTATACACTTTCTACACACCACACACAAAGTTAGTTGTTCTGAGTCACACGTGTGAACACTTTTTTCGGACTTTTAATCGAAAAATGTGACAGCTGATTTTTTCTGCAAGCCATATTATTTGCAGACAGAAATTATAAACAAAACATATTTTGCCGGTATAAACATAAAAAATTAAAAGTAAGTGCGTAACTCAAAGCCATAAAATGCCTGCCGGATTTTTGTTAGCAGTGAATAATGTAAGGACAAGAGCAATTTATCAAGAAAAAGGAGACAATTGCGTGATGCTTCAAATCTGTTTTGATTTGTTTTTTTCTATCCCTCCTCAATGTTACTCATGAACAAACGTTTTTGTCCATGAGTAACATTGGTTTTGGTCAAACAGTTTTTAACATCCATACATTAAAGGAAATTTAATTATAGTGGGCATAATTAACTATTCTGTTAAGGGTTTTCTCATTTGTATTGCTTAAATATTTACAATAATATTGCAAACAAATTTTCTATCGTGGCGGCCTTCATGTGCAGAAAGATATTGGCGGCGTTAGTTTTTTTTTTTGTGATTTGCTCAGTGATTTGTGCACCAAGAACACTTTGCAGAATTGAAGATGCCATATTTTTCATGCAATAAATTTGGTAAAATTCACTTTTCTTAGCCCATTGATTTTGTAAAAGTTATAATTTAATTGCCTTATATTTTCAAAAAGACCTTTGATTTGTTTAGGAAGCGGATAGTATTCACAAAAATCAAAGATAATTTTGCTTAAAACTTTTTTGTGTTAACTTTTAAAAATTGTGGCAACATTATGCTTTCGAACACACTGAAAATCAGCTGATTAAAACAACCCCAAAATTTATACACCAACCAGAGGAAATTTCGGTTCAAATTTTAGATGGATTTTTAAAATCGTGGTTTCTGACATATATAAGTGACTTTCCCAATAAAATTTGCAAATATTTATAAAAAACATATTAAAGTTTCAGAATCTGTTATTTATTTGTTATAAAAACTTCTAACTTTGCATACGATGGCTGTACACTAAGCCTACACAAAAGAAATGTTCGTGTACATTTTTCAGGTCTATGACGGTGTATAGTGTTGGCCAGAACACCTTTTAAGTGTGACACCATACGTAACTTGTAAAGGGTGATTTGTTAAGAGCTTGATAACTTTAAAAAAAAAAAAAACGCATAAAATCTCATCGGTTCTTTATTTGAAACGTTAGATTGGTCCATGACATTTACTTTTTGAAGATAATTTCATTTAAATGTTGACCGCGGCTGCGTCTTAGGTGGTCCATTCGGAAAGTCCAATTTTGGGCAACTTTTTCGAGCATTTCGGCCGGAATAGCCCGAATTTCTTCGGAAATGTTGTCTTCCAAAGCTGGAATAGTTGCTGGCTTATTTCTGTAGACTTTAGATTTGACGTAGCCCCACAAAAAATGGTCTAGAGGCGTCAAATCGCATGATCTTGGTGGCCAACTTACCGGTCCATTTCTTGAGATGAATTGTTCTCCGAAGTTTTCCCTCAAAATGGCCATAGAATCGCGAGCTGTGTGGCATGTAGCGCCATCTTGTTGAAACCACATGTCAACCAAGTTCAGTTCTTCCATTTTTGGCAACAAAAAGTTTGTTAGCATCGAACGATAGCGATCGCCATTCACCGTAACGTTGCGTCCAACAGCATCTTTGAAAAAATACGGTCCAATGATTCCACCAGCGTACAAACCACACCAAACAGTGCATTTTTCGGGATGCATGGGCAGTTCTTGAACGGCTTCTGGTTGCTCTTCACTCCAAATGCGGCAATTTTGCTTATTTACGTAGCCATTCAACCAGATATGAGCCTCATCGCTGAACAAAATTTGTCGATAAAAAAGCGGATTTTCTGCCAACTTTTCTAGGGCCCATTCACTGAAAATTCGACGTTGTGGCAGATCGTAAGTCTATTCATGATGAAATGTCAAAGCATACTGAGCATCTTTCTCTTTGACACCATGTCTGAAATCCCACGTGATCTGTCAAATACTAATGCATGAAAATCCTAACCTCAAAAGAATCACCCTTTACATGTGTGTACCAGAACAGACACGATTATCTTGTAGACTTTGATAAAGCGTTATCGCTCAATAAATGAACCTACAAAGTGCGAGCTTTTTCAAGCATAAAAACATCCACATTCCCTTTCAATTCAAATAATTTCGGTTAAATTCGATTTTGATCACTAGTCGAAATTTTTGACTTTTCTATTCTAGAACATTTTTTTACTTTTCTATTCTAGAGAATCAACGTCGTGTGTTTTTTAATTAGAAAACCCCGATTTTTCGACTTTTCTAATTTTTCCCAATGTGAAAAAGTCGACTTTCAAGTGTTGTATATTACAATAATGGAATTTGACTTTTCGATATCTTCGTTAAAAGTCGATTGTGAACTTAATACTGGTCGATTATGGTCATTATCTAACGTCGATTTTCGACTTTTCCACTTTTCTCTTCTAGCTACAAATTGCAACGAGAATCAAAACATCGGCTTTTTTAAAACTTTTTTAAAATTAGAACGCCTCTACGATGTCTTCGGTTAATGTTGATTTTGTTCACTATTGAAAGTCGATTATGGCAAAAAATGTATTTTCGAGTTTTCTATTTTAGCTGGAAAATGCAATTGCCGATTTATCGACTTTTCTAATTTTTCAAAATGTGTTTACTTTTTGGTGAGTTTTCACCATAAAAAGATCTATGGTACAACACATTCCCCTTAATTTGATATTTGGCTTTCCGATGTCTTCGTTAAAAGTCGATTGTGATCAGTATTTAACAGTCGATTATGGCCAATATCTAATTTGGATTCAAAAGTCAATTTTCGACTTTTCTCTCCTAGCTAGAATTTGCAACGAGAATCACAACATCGGCTTTTCAACTTCTTTAAAATTACAAAACCTCTTTTCGATGTCTTCGGTTAATGGTTTCGGTTGTTTAAAATTCGAAAACCCCCATTTATCGACTTTTCTAATTTTTCGAAATGTGAAAAAAGTCAACTTTCAAGTGTTGATTTTTTTTTGTGAGTTTTCACCCTAAAAATAACAACATGCCATTTAAATTTTAAGTCGATATTGGACTTTCCGATATCTTCGTTAAAAGTCGATAGTCATCTTAATACTGTTCCATTGTGGATAATATATAACTTCGATTCATAAATCGATTTGCGACTTTTCTATCCTAGCTATAGATTGCGTCGGATTTTCAAGTTTAGAATTTTTGAATTAGAACACCCCAATTTTATCGATTTTTCGAAATGTGAGAAAAGCCGACTTTCAAGCGTCACGAATTACAATAATCACTAAATACATCTTTTTGATGATTTTTTACTATAAAAAGTCTAACGGCCATTTTCTTGTAGCTCCGTTAAGCTTTAACTGCCAGTTAACAGAAAGTAAATTGCAAATATCTTCTCTCCGGTTAACTTTAACTGAAAAATTTTCAGCAGTTAAATTTCTAACTGGCATTTGGAATATATTGGCAAGATGACAGATATGCCCATGGTACGGTTTAAAAGTTCGTTAGCTAACGGAGCACTAACGGAGCTTCATGAAAATGGGGGTAAATCACATTCCCATTTTTAATTCGAATTTGACTTTTCGATGTCTTCGTTAAAAGTCGATTGTGATCAGTATTAAAAGTCAATTGTGTTCAATATTTAACTTCTTAAACAAAATCGATATTTTTAAATTTTTCGAATATTTTTTAATTTCCGATATTTTTAATTTTTCAAATTGTAAAAAGTCGATTTTCTGATTTTTCGTCGATTATTCGATCGCTATTAAAAGTCGATTTTTTTCTTTAGTATCATCGCTCCAAGCAACGATTTTGGATATAATTTTTAAAGAAGTACTTTTCACTTCAGAAACCTTCTCGCCCGCTACGCGAACCCTACATATCTGATAACAACGTAACTCTGGATGCATACAGCAGAGCCATCTCCATGTCTCGAGCTGGATCTATGCCTTGAAAATTATTTAGATTTCAATTTTTCTTTTCCAAATTTCAATTTTTTTTTTTAGAAAAGTGTAAAAAAATATATTTGTTGACTTAAAAAATATAAAATAAAAACGAAAATATAACAATTATGTGAATGTGCACGAAAACATTACTATACACCTTAGGTTACGTGTACAGTTAATTATAGTATAGATTTTATAATTTACTAATTACTGGAGGTGGAGATAAGGACCAAACTCTTTGTATATCTGAATTAGCCACAAGATTATTTAGAACCAAGACATCTGAAAATATTGAGAGAAACAAAAACCCAAAGTCTATTAAAATTCTTCACAAAACATTTCTCTTCAATAGCCCACTTACCATTGGTTTTAGCATAATCCTCCAGTATGGAACGTATCGTTATAATAGGTATAGCATTATTTATATTGGGATAGACAACATTATCCATTTTTATATTGGACACACAGATGCCCATAATATTGCCATTTTCATCGAACATAGGACCACCACTTTGTCCCGCCTGGACACAACCATCAGACATTATTGCCGCCGGGCTATATCGGATAATACGTCCTTGGAATATGGAGGGATTAAAATCATATTTCAAATTGAAATTAACAAAATAAGGAAAACCAGCATTGTACACCGTTTGTCCCAGACAGGGTTTCGTTTGGGCTAAGCGGACACAATAACGTGTGGGTATATTTGTTGGGGCCGACAATAAGGCTACATCGAAAGCTGTATCATAATTTGGATTACGCCATAATACATCGGCCTCGAATTCACCATCAACACCACGGCAATATACTTTGGAATTAACCTAATTTTGTTAATTAAAAATTATAAGATTAGATTTTTTTATTAAAAAAAAAAAACAAATCTCCATTATCTTGGCCTACCTGAAATACTACATGCGAACAGGTGATAATGAATTTTTTATTTTGCACTTTTACAAAAGTTCCTGTTCCCTGATTTCCATTTGCTTCTATCACCACCATAGTACGTTCCCCTATTATCGCAATATCAAATAATTAAATATATTATTAATTGTGTTCGATAAGATTAGCGTGTACGATAAACTCACATGCAAAACTTGAGGGTTCTCTGGGTATGGTAATGGAAGTGATTTTAATACCCATTTGATTCATAAAATCACGTAATAAAAATGCAAAATTTGCTGCCATTGTCATTTGTAGATTTTCATTGTTCCATTGAAAGGCCGTGCTTATGATGAGACCAATTAATCGTCTGAAAGAAAAAAAAACAAAATAGAAAACAATAAATATGAGAGGGAAAATAAATCCTTATATGGAGTTCAGCGCCAAACCGTTAGACAAAATCTCCGAATTCAGCATACACGAAAAAAGAGAGAAATTTATTCACTATGGGTAAATAGAAATTGATCGGCATCCAAATTTATACGTAAAATATACGGATATTGTTGCCAGTATTTTTCTGTCTCTTGTCACCAAAATCAGGACGCTTTCGTTCCCAAAATCCTCAATTTAATTTGAAATTTCTCACAAAAACCCCAATAGAGTTTTAGCGAGTTTTAATTAAAGTCAGAAATTATTGAAAAATATAAAATTGTCATATCAACTTGCGAGTTGCAATAAGATCAAGGGTTCGAAACATCTCCAGGACACCGATGATCGTCTTCTAAATGTTCGAGAAATGGAAGTGTTAGTTCGGTCAGAATGTAATTTATTTCTGAATACCCAAGTTATAAAATTGAGTGGTAGATCAATATGAAGGTGACCCATCTTCATAATTTCTATATTTATGGGATAACGGTCCACATCAGTGATGAACACAGATGAGGGGGCAACATTTAGGACCGAATCCTAACGAAATGATTTCACAAAAATGTCTAAGCCAAGCTGATTAAATTTATAAATTAGCGCTTGGGCCCCCAAAAAACCGTTTTTAGTCCAAATGCAAAATTAACATCATATTGTATTGCAATTTTTAATTCGTATATATCTGCTTTTCCTTTTTGAAGGGACTATTCATGAACGTATTTTTCCCCCTAACATGCAATAAATTTAGTAATATTTTCAACATTGATAACAAATACATTGATTACAATAAATTGATTACAATAAATTGAGAAATACAAAAGAATTGCATTGGCCCATGGATAATATGGTTTCCCGGCACGGTTGCCACTCCAGCCAAAAATAATCTACAAAATTTGAAGAAAATTTTACCAAAACAAAAACTTCCAAACAAAAAAATTATTGTTTAAAATTTTTGCAAAATTTTATTTTATAAAAAAATTTTATTTCTATAGAAAATTTTGTAAAAATTTTATTTCTATAGAAAATTTTGTAAAAACTTTATTTCTATAGAAAATTTTGTCAAAATTTTATTTCCACAGAAAATTTTGTCAAAATTTTATTTCTATAAAGAGGTTGGTCAATTTTTTGTTTCTATAGAAAATTTTGTCAACATTTTTTTTTTCTATAGAAAATGTTGTCAAAATTTTATTTCTATAGAAAATTTTGTCAAAATGTTATTTCTATAGAAAATTTTGTCAATATGTTATTTCTATAGAAAATTTTGTCAAAATTTTATTTCTATAGAAAATTTTGTCAAAATTTTATTTCTATAAAAACTTTAGTTCTATTGAAAATTTTGTAAACATTTTATTTCTATCGAAAATTTTGTAAACATTTTATTTCTATAGAAAATTTTGACAAAATTTTATATCTATAGAAAATTTTGACAAAATTTTACATCTATAGAAAATTTTGTCAAAATTTCATTTCTACAGAAAATTTTGTCAGAATTTTATTTCTATAGAAAATTTGTCAAAATTTTATTTCTATAGAAAATTTTGTCAAAATTTTACTTCTATAGAAAATTTTGTCAAAATGTTATTACTATAGAAAATTTTGTCAAAATTTTATTTCTATAGAAAATTCTGTCAAAACTTTATTTCTATAGAATATTTTGTCAAAATTTTATTTCTATAGAATATTTTGTCAATATATTATTTGTATAGAAAATTTTATCAATATATTATTTGTATAGACAATATTGTCAATATATTACTTGTATAGAAAATTTTGCCAAAATTTTATTTCTATAGAAAATTTTGTCAAAGTTTTATTTTTATAGAAAATTTTGTCAACATTTTATTTCTATAGAAAATTTTGTCAAAATTTTATTTCTATAGAAAATATTGTCAACATTTTATTTTTATAGAATATTTTGTCAATATATTATTTCTATAGAAAATTTTGTCAAACTTTTATTTCTATAGAAAATTTTGACAAAATTTTTTTTTCTATAGAAAATTCTGTCAAAACTTTATTTCTATAGAATATTTTGTCAAAATTTTATTTCTATAGAATATTTTGTCAATATATTATTTGTATAGAAAACTTTATCAATATATTATTTGTATAGACAATTTTGTCAATATATTATTTGTATAGAAAATTTTGTCAAAATGTATTTCCACAGAAAATTTTGTCAAAATTTTATTTCTATAGAAAATTTTGTCAAACTTTTATTTCTATGGAAACTTTTGTCAAAATTTTATTTCTATAGAAAATTTTGTCAAAATTTTATTCTATAGAAAATTTTATCAAAATTTTATTCTATAGAAAATTTTATCAAAATTTTATTCTATACAAAATTTTGTCAAAATTTTATTCTATAGAAAATTTTATCAAAATTTTATTCTATAGAAAATTTTGTCAAAATGTATTTCCACAGAAAATTTTGTCAAAATTTTATTTCTATAGAAAATTTTGTCAAACTTTTATTTCTATGGAAACTTTTGTCAAAATTTCATTTCACAGAAAATTTTGTCAGAATTTTATTTCTATAGAAAATTTGTCAAAATTTTATTTCTATAGAAAATTTTGTCAAAATTTTACTTCTATAGAAAATTTTGTCAAAATGTTATTACTATAGAAAATTTTGTCAAAATTTTAGTTATATATAGAAAACTTTGTCAACATTTTATTTCTACAGAAAACTTTGTCAACATTTTATTTCTACAGAAAATTTTGTCAAGTCTTCATTTCTATAAAAAATTTTCTCAACATTTCATTTCGACGGAAAATATTGCCAAATTTTTATTTCCATAGAAAATTTTGTCAAATTTTTATTTCCATAGAAAATGTTGTTAAAATTTTATTTCTACAGAAAATTTTGTCAACATTTTATTTCTATAGAAAATTTTGCCAACATTGTATATCTATAGAAAATTTTGACAAAATTGTATTTTTATAGAAAATTTTGTCAAAATTTTATTTTTATAGAAAATTTTGTCAAAAGTTTATATCTATAGAAAATTTTGTCAAAATTTTATTTTTATAAAAAATTTTGTCAAAATTCTATTTTTATAGAAAATTTTGTCAAAAGTTTATATCTAAAGAAAATTTAGACAAAATTTTATTTTTATAGAAAATTTTGTCAAAATTTTATTTTTATAGAAATATTTGTCAAAATTTTATTTCTATAAAAACTTTATTTCTATCGAAAATTTTGTAAACATTTTATTTCTATCGAAAATTTTGTAAAAATTTTATTTCTATAGAAAATTTTGACAAAATTTTATATCTATAGAAAATTTTCTCAGAATTTTATTTCTATAGAAAATTTGTCAAAATTTTATTTCTATAGAAAATTTTGTCAAAATTTTACTTCTATAGAAAATTTTGTCAAAATTTTATTACTATAGAAAATTTTTTCAAAATTTTATTTCTATAGAAAATTTTGTCAAAACTTTATTTCTATAGAAAGGTTGGTCAATTTTTTGTTTCTATCGAAAATTCTGTCAAAATTTCATTATACAGAAAATTTTGTCAAAATTTTATCTCTATAGAAAATTTTGTCAAAATGTTATTTCTGTAGAAAATTTAGTCAAAATTTTATTTCTATAGAAAATTTTGTCAACATTTTATTTCTATAGAAAATTTTGTCAAAATTTTATTTCTATAGAAAATTTTGTCAAAATTTTATTTCTATAGAAAATTTTGTCAAAATTTTATTTCTATAGAAAATTTAGTCAATTTTATTTCTATAGAAAATTTTGTCAAAAATTTATTTCTATAGAAAGTTTTGTCAAAATTTTATTTCTATAGAAGATTTTGTCAAAATTTTATTTCTATAGAAAATTCTGTCAAAACTTTATTTCTATAGAATATTTTGTCAAAATTTTATTTCTATAGAATATTTTGTCAATATATTATTTGTATAGAAAATTTTATCAATATATTATTTGTATAGACAATTTTGTCAATATATTATTTGTATAGAAAATTTTGTCAAAATTTTATTGTTATAGAAAATTTTGTCAAAATTTTGTTTCTATAGAAAATATTGTCAACATTTTATTTTTATAGAATATTTTGTCAATATATTATTTCTATAGAAAATTTTGTAAAAATTTTATTTCTATAGAAAATTTTGCAAAAATTTTATTTCTATAGAAAATTTAGTCAAAATTGTATTTCTATAGAAAATTTTGTCAAAATTTTATTTCTATAGAAAGTTTTGTCAAAATTTTATTTCTATAGAAAGTTTTGTCAAAATTTTATTTCTATAGAAAATTCTGTCAAAACTTTATTTCTATAGAATATTTTGTCAAAATTTTATTTCTATAGAATATTTTGTCAATATATTATTTGTATAGAAAATTTTATCAATATATTATTTGTATAGACAATATTGTCAATATATTACTTGTATAGAAAATTTTGCCAAATTTTTATTTCTATTGAAAATTTTGTCAAAGTTTTATTTTTATAGAAAATTTTGTCAACATTTTATTTCTATAGAAAATTTTGTCAAAATTTTATTTCTATAGAAAATATTGTCAACATTTTATTTTTATAGAATATTTTGTCAATATATTATTTCTATAGAAAAATTTGTTAAACTTTTATTTCTATAGAAAATTTTGACAAAATTTTTTTTCTATAGAAAATTCTGTCAAAACTTTATTTCTATAGAATATTTTGTCAAAATTTTATTTCTATAGAATATTTTGTCAATATATTATTTGTATAGAAAACTTTATCAATATATTATTTGTATAGACAATTTTGTCAATATATTATTTGTATAGAAAATTTTGTCAAAATGTATTTCAACAGAAAATTTTGTCAAAATTTTATTTCTATAGAAAATTTTGTCAAACTTTTATTTCTATAGAAAATTCTGTCAACATTTTATTTCTATAGAAAGGTTGGCCAAATTTTTATTTCTCTAGAAAGTTTTGTCAAAAATTTATTTCTATAGAAAATTTTGTCAAAATTTTATTTCTATGGAAACTTTTGTCAAAATTTTATTTCTATAGAAAATTTTGTCAAAATTTTATTCTATAGAAAATTTTGTCAAAATTTTATTCTACAGAAAATTTTATCAAAATTTTATTCTATAGAAAATTTTATCAAAATTTTATTCTATAGAAAATTTTGTCAAAATTTTATTCTATAGAAAATTTTATCAAAATTTTATTCTATAGAAAATTTTGTCAAAATTTTATTTCTATAGAAAATTTTGTCAAAATTTTATTTCTATAGAAAATTTTGTCTAAATTTTATTAATACTTAAGCCAATCAAAGTAGTCAAAACTTAATTTAAATATATACTTACAATTTATTATTAAACACTGCTGATCCCTCGCAACCCAATGGTAAATTATTGGACAACACAAAGAGTGAACCATTTTTACCAATCACATTGGATACTTTTCCAATACTTATTATTTTATAGAAATTCTCCAGACCAAAGGGCGTACACATTGTCAGAACATCGTCCAAAGGACGTATAGGATGTATATACCGCAAATAATGGGCAATATGTTCTAGAAATCTTTCAAATCTTTCCGGTGATTTTGATGTTTTATCCGGTCGCATAGTTAGGACCAAAAAACTTGTTAACAGCACTTCATTGTGATCCTTCATTCGAGACTCATTCAATGTAAACGAATTTAACATTTTATGTAGATTCTTGGAGATCTCATTTGAGCTAAATATGTATAAGAGTTTTGCTCCATAACGTGTCAGTATGTGCGGAATGTTTGGATTACGATTTTGTGCAACAGTTACTGGCAATTTTCTACGATCAAAGGTCACTTGATAGCTAAGACTATTTAAATGCTTCGCTTCATGTGTTTCTTCTTCTTGGGCATTGACCAGACGACATTGTTGCAATTTACGAATGATTTTTGTGCTAGCACACACATTGTCATTGGTATTATCCTCGACGAAGGGTAAAATGGGACGAACATAGGGCAATAGTATACACCCAGATGTTATGATGAGCTCATTATTGATTATAATTGCAGATTGCTTTGCATTTGGATGATTGGTCACTTCTAAAAGAGCATGGCGTATTTTCAACAACATTTTCTGTTATCTAGGCGATAAAAGACAAAATAGAAAATCAGGTAAAATTTTATTTAAGAAAAAAGTTAATTGCGTATTAACTCACCACCACGAACAACACAAAAATAATAATGCGAGTACAAGCTTATTGCTTTCGCTACCATGAACTTATCTTTTGTAAACAATATTCCTTTTTTATAAAAATACAAACACAAAATAAAACAAATTTTTACGGAGCAATATTTGTTTTCATGACCGAGAAAACATATGTTGACCCTTGTGCTGTCAATTACTCCCAAACAAACAAAGACCGATTATAGTTATCGGTCTTTTATTTCGATAATTAAGTGCATTGATAGGTCAGTCTTCAGATATAGGGATGCCATCCGGATTTCATTAAGTTGAATTCTAGAAATCCGATATAAAGGGTGATTCTTTTGAGGTTAGGATTTTCATGCATTAGTATTTGACACATCACGTGGGATTTCAGACATGGTGTCAAAGAGAAAGATGCTCAGTATGCTTTGACATTTCATCATGAATAGACTTACGATCTGCCACAACGTCGAATTTTCAGTGAATGGGCCCTAGAAAAGTTGGCAGAAAATCCGCTTTTTTATCGACAAATTTTGTTCAGCGATGAGGCTCATTTCTGGTTGAATGGCTACGTAAATAAGCAAAATTGCCGCATTTGGAGTGAAGAGCAACCAGAAGCCGTTCAAGAACTGCCCATGCATCCCGAAAAATGCACTGTTTGGTGTGGTTTGTACGCTGGTGGAATCATTGGACCGTATTTTTTCAAAGATGCTGTTGGACGCAACGTTACGGTGAATGGCGATCGCTATCGTTCGATGCTAACAAACTTTTTGTTGCCAAAAATGGAAGAACTGAACTTGGTTGACATGTGGTTTCAACAAGATGGCGCTACATGCCACACAGCTCGCGATTCTATGGCCATTTTGAGGGAAAACTTCGGAGAACAATTCATCTCAAGAAATGGACCGGTAAGTTGGCCACCAAGATCATGCGATTTGACGCCTTTAGACTATTTTTTGTGGGGCTACGTCAAGTCTAAAGTCTACAGAAATAAGCCAGCAACTATTCCAGCTTTGGAAGACAACATTTCCGAAGAAATTCGGGCTATTCCGGCCGAAATGCTCGAAAAAGTTGCCCAAAATTGGACTTTCCGAATGGACCACCTAAGACGCAGCCGCGGTCAACATTTAAATGAAATTATCTTCAAAAAGTAAATGTCATGGACCAATCTAACGTTTCAAATAAAGAACCGATGAGATTTTGCAAATTTTATGCGTTTTTTTTTTTTTAAAAAGTTATCAAGCTCTTAACAAATCACCCTTTATTAACAAAACCCAATAAACACAGGATGAGCGTTTTTCAAATGCAACACCTTTTCAGTTTGAGGGTAAATATAATTTTCAACATAAATTCAACTCAAGGCATATTAATTAAAGGTAAAGTCACGAGCAAACGTGTGTACACCCCATGATATTTAGAAAGTCAAACTAAAATGACAGGTCACTTAAGTTGACATTTTGTGTATGTGTAGTGTTGTTGTATTGTAACACAATGTAAATAAAAGCAATATTTATGTACACAAAGAATGTAAACAAACCTACTAAACGTAAACAAAGCCTTTGACAAGATGAATGTCGATATTAGTCACCTGATTGCATGACTTTACCTCTTTAATATGCCTTGAATTCAACTTGACTTGAAATAGCTCATCTTCAATACATCTTCAAATTGTTTGCGAATTACTTACAATTTGCCAAAATGTTGACGAAATCTTTGAAAAGGTGTTGAAGATAATATGAGAAAACTTTGACAAAACTACCCTAAAATGCAACGAAAAAACCATGTGGTTTTCAATATTTATTATTGCAACGAAGTTCGTGGTCAATTGCAAGAAATTAAAAAAATGGAAAATTTTAGACAAATAAACAAATAGTTTATAAAAATAGGTAAGTGAAAATAAAAAATGAAATAAAACTTTAAGGAAGTCACTAAATGTATATCTCTTTGCATAAAACTAAAATTATGGATTCTACGTTCTTGAAAACATTAAAAAGCTGACCAATGAAAAATGGTGGACAATTAACTGGAACTGCTTCAAATAGTTTATAATAATTGGTACGTCAATATGAAAAATTAAATCAACACTTTAAAGAAGTCACTTAAATCTCTTTATAATTCTTTGCAGAAAACTAAAATCTTTGGATGCTACATTCTTGCAAACAATAAGAAGCTGACCAATGAAAAATGAGTGGCTTATCGACAAGAAAAAGTTTCCAGAAACATTACAAGTGCAACCAATTAAAATTGTTAAAAACAACAAATTGTTGAAATCAACAACTTCTGGATGAAAATGTGCATCACATCGTCAGTTTAATTCGTATGCTATTATCAGTTTAAAATGGATATTTTGTGAATTCCTTCTGCTGGAAATCAATTCTAATACGCGGTCAAGTACGTTCCTAATTTCAAATTGCCCGCATGTTAATAAATTTTAATGCTGTTTTATGACACCAAAAGGAAGGAAATCGAATTATCAATGCAAAAGTGTTTACTAATAATGTTTAAGATATTTAAAGTTTTGTTGTTTGTTTTTTTTCTTATTTATTGATATAAGATTTGTTGAATAAGATTATTATTTATCAATTGGTATTGTAGTGTATTATGTAGTGTAGTGTATTATTACATATTTTATTTTGATGAAAATGAATAAATTATACAAAATTCATAGAATTTTGGCTTTGACTTTCAATTTGAAGTGGGGATATTATTCATACAAATTTAGGTTGAAAAGTATTTGCAACGATGTTAATTTTGAATTGGACTCGCATCGAAAATTGTTTGACAAATTATTGAGTAGCGATGCATTTCAATTTGAGGATAACACTTGAGATATTATTGCTAATGTGTTGAATTTCACTGTTGAGGGTAATGTCTGTTTTTTGTTGAGAACGCGATTTTCTCAACAATTTCTCAACTTGAATATTACCCTAATCCTTTGAAAAAATGTTTGAAAAATTGTTGAAATTTGGCATTTTTCAAACGTTTGTGTTTATTGGGGTCGTTCTAAATTTATTAATTACACTCATGCGATATTTTTTGTAGTAACTTGGCGTGTTACAACTTCTCAATAGTGACGGCGCTTTTCCGACGAGTTTTGGAAGTCGTATACGATTGTTTTTGAAGTGGTGGGGATTCTCAGAAGCGCGGTCAAATTCAAAAAATGTTGGCTTAGCTTGGGTTAGGTTTTAACAGAGATATCTAACTTAAATTGACTTTCACGCAGCTCGGGTCATGCCTCATTTGTAAGGTCTTACCTTTATCTTGGGGATCAATCAGTTCATTAGAAACAGTTATCCGGTTGCGGTCGCCAACCTGTTACTTATCATTTGGATATTTTTTTATTGGTAGAGCTAAACTAGAGATGCCCCCCAATTTAGTAAAGAAAAAACGTCTATTGTATATCTGTGTCAAAATGAGAAATGACCATCCCTGTTTTGCCATTAGCAGCTGTTTTGTTTACCATCTGAACAGGGATGTTAAAATTCGTGTGTTTTGCGTGTAGTTCAGAATAATGATGTTAAAAGTCTTGTTTTTTGTGTTTTTATTTATAATTTTGGTTAAAGGAGCAGCCTACGATTGTTCCTTACTGTTGATGGGTCAGTATCTTTGTCCTGAACCTGGGCGAAATCAAATCGACCCAAAAACCCAACAGTTCTATGGCTGCGAAAGAAATGGCTTGGCCAAAGGTAGGAGGGAGTTTTGTTATCCGACTGAAATTTGTTTTTTTGTTAATAATTTAATGTTTCCAATGCTTGTAGTATGGTGTATAGCAGCCGAGGGCATTGAGTGTTTGGGTACCAATAATAATACATTTACCAAGGAAATGCCATGCAAGTGGACGTAAGTAGAAAATGAGAATATTATGTAGGAAATCACAACTGCCCAGAAAATAAACCAATCAAGCAACAGTTTAATATTTGTTATATTTTTCGGTTATCTATTATTTTTCGGTTATTTATTGTTTTAATATTATTTAGTTTTATTGCATTCCATTATCCAAATTGCAAACAAGAAGGGAAGAAAGTTGTGAAAGTTTAGGTTGTTTGTAGACATGGCCGCAAAATTATGATGTGATAGGGAGCAATTTGAAGGCAATAAACTTTGGCTATTCGAATTCCAAATTTGTTCGAGATAAATATTTTGTTCTCGACTACTCTGTCTGTGATACACACCGGACACAATGAAAAACATTTGGCCGAGAGAAAAAATTACACTAGGCCTTTCTATATCTGTAATCGGAGTTGTTGTTGTTGTAACAGTTTATTGTGATTTCATCCAATTTTATGTTATTCGCTTTGGTACTTCAGCTTGTATCCAGATCAAGGAACTCTGCGACTACGATGCGATGTGTCCAGAGTGATACGGTGGTGAGTCGGGTAGGTTATCAGGTCGGGTACGTGTTAAATGAAGTTGTCAAAAACCATTCCATGTTTGAACCCCTGAAGAATATGTTCCAAAAAAAAAACTAAAGTCTTCTCATTGGCCGGAAAATTTGGAAAAAATATATTCTTATAGAAGCCTCTGTGGACCAAGCGTATGAAGTTTAAAGAAGACTATGTTCACAAATTATTGGATGCTTTCCCAGAGTATTTGTTCTTTTTTAGGCTAGGTACTTATTGTATTTCTCTCATATATTTCTAATACCGTTTTACGAGAAAATATATTCCTTATGAGTTAAAAAAAAGTTGAAGCTTTTGTGGGCCAAGTTAAAATGAGACTATTTCGATAAAATAAATGATCGTTTTGATTTAATGTGGCATGCTAACACTTGCACCTCGATGGTTTTTCATATAAACTTGTCCCAAGTGGTTTCTTGGAAGCCCGAATGTCATATTATTAGTTATTGTTGTTACTGTAGTCCTTTTGAATTGTTTGAATTATGTGATATTCCTGTATTTAAAAATAAATTCCTTGTCTTTGAACAAGGGTAGACTCCTTGCGTCAAGCCGTTAAGTAGGGCCGACTGCAATGAGTTGTATTAGCTGTTGTAGCTGCATGGAGAAGCTATTCTGATGTTAATGAATGGAATGACTTTGATTGAGTTTCGCCATTATTCTCCACTAGAGGTACTGTTAATTTATTGTAGACTACTTAGAGGTAATAATTTTTTAATTTTTGTATAAATATTTAAAATTTAGATTTAGATTTAAATTTTGATTTACTCATATACATACACCCAATATAGACTTGTGTTCCAAATATACGAAAGAGATTTCCTGAAATTTGGAATCTGTCGTTGTTCTCGACCCACTTGTAAATCAACATAATTCTATTATTAATGAAAAAATCGTTGGCGTCGTTCTAAATTTATTAAAGAAGGCACCTAATATTAACACCCATTTTTCGTAGTAACTTGGCGTGTTACAACTTCTCAATAGTGACGGCGCTTTTCCGACGAGTTTCGGATGTCGTATACGATTGTTTTCGACGTGGTGGGGATTCTCAGAAGTGCCGTCAAATTCAAAAAATGTTGGGTGGGTTAGGTTTTAACAGAGCTTTCTAACTTAAATTGTCTTTCACGGAGCTCGGGTCACGCCTCATTTGTAAGGTCTTACCTTTACCTTGGGGATCAATCACTTCACTAGAAACAGTTATCCGGTTGCGGTCGCATATTGGCTTTCCGTATGGAGCGAATAAAATCTAGTGTATTTCTCAATGCATAGAAATAAGGATTTTCGTCCGATTTGAAGTGTGTTAAGGCCGGTACTACGTTTGGTTTTCGCGTTGAAATTTTCACTGTTTCATAATTTTTCATATAGATTTTGTCAAGATTTATTTTGCCAATAATTATTTAAAAAAAAGTATCCGCAAAAATCAAATGATTTTCAACTCACAAACGGAACATGGTACCGACCTTCAGGTTGGAACCTTTTAAAAAGATATGTCAATTTTATTATAAAGTATTATGGCTATGACAACTAAGATCTTAAGCTATGTTAAATATGATTAATATCGATCCATTTATAATACGGACACCGTATATAATGGATTTTGAAACCGATTTAATTTTATGAGTTCATAAAACTCGTCATTTTTATCCGATTTGCCTTAAATTTGTTGTTAGTTTGGGGAAAATTCAATGTGACCTCGCCTATCGTGGGAGACGTTTTATACCCTGCGCCACACTGTGGAACAGGATTTGCAACACGCAGACGGAGATATGATGGTATCTTTGGCAATATTGCTCAGGGCCGATCTCTGAGTGGATATAAGGTCTGTTTGCGTACTTTTCCAGTAAAAAATACCCATTAAAAACTAGCAAGAGAGTAAGAGTGTATTTTACTCTCTTTGCTTAAAACTGCTGAAAAGTACGTGAACGGCATCCAGTATCTATTTGCATATTAAAAAATTTTAGATTCTAAAAGATTAAAAACAGAAAACAAATGCTGTTTTTAAGCTACATGTACATTGTACTGGTGCTTTGTCTTTTTATCACCAACCAGCTGGCAACGTATGCTATGGTTTGCAAGATTTTACTGGAAAAAATCTACAGCAAAAACTTGCAATTTCTCTATCTGATAACTGTCAAATGTGGTCTCTCTCCGGCTCTCTTTCGCTGGCTTTTTGGTGTAAACGAACGACTTCCAGTAAAAATTTGTGATAATTATCCGTCCGTCTGTCTGTGAACACATTTTTGCAATTAAATTTAAGCCGCAGCTTTAGAACCCAATTGATTTTTGGAATAAATCGGTTCAGATTTACATATAGCTCCCATATATATATTTCGCCCGATATGCACTTATATGGCCCCAGAAACCAGAGTTTTACCCTGACTTGCTTGAAATTTTGCACAAGAAGTACAATTTGTAGTATCGTTAAGTGTGCTGAATTTGAAATTGGTTCAGATTTAGATAAAGCTCCCATATATATGTTATGCTCATCCGAATTGGGCTAATACAGCCAAAGAACCCACATTTTCTTTGCTACTGCATAGCATACGTTGCCAACTGTAAAGAGATTTTGTATAATTTTTTTGGGAATATAAATCTTTATATATAGAATCCAACAAATTTGAAGGATTTGAATTGGTATCGAAAATGTGGATCCACAAAGTGATGGAAGGTATACTATAGTCGGCCCCGTCCGACTATACATTGAGAAAAATAATTTTTCCAATTAAATTTTTAATTGAATTAAAACAAAAAAAAAATATTAAATATATAATTGGTTAGCCCAATCTCATCCGAATTGGGCTAATACAGCCAAAGAACCCACATTTTCTTTGCTACTGCATAGCATACGTTGCCAGCTGTAAAGAGATTTTGTATAATTTTTTTTGGGAATATAAATCTTTATATATAGAATCCAACAAATTTGAAGGATTTGAATTGGTATCGAAAATGTGGATCCACAAAGTGGTGGAAGGTATACTATAGTCGGCCCCGTCCGACTATACATTGCGAAAAATAATTTTTCCAATTAAAATTTTAATTGAATTAAAACAAAAAAAAAATATTAAATATATAATTGGTTTAACAAATTTTTAATTGAAATAAAAATCAAATTTTAATTGAAATAAAAATCAATTTTTAATTGGAAGACATTTCAATTAAAATTTAATTGGATCAATTAATTTCGTGATTGAAGACATAAAACATTTTTTTCTGTGTAAACTTTTCTTTCTTGTTTAATCTACATCACTGACAATGGTATTCAGATTTAGATCAATAGTTATCCTTAATGGAAGAAATATGAATGGTGGTTGAATTTCGCTGCTTTTCTCCACTGGAGGCGCTGTGGTGTTAGTAAAACGTTCAAACTCCTCTCTTTCTACTCGAGTTTTTTTTTTGTCCAGAATAGATTGATCAACGATTACATTGAATAACAAGTATATACGGCCGTAAGTTCGGCCAGGCCGAATCTAATGTACCCTCCACCATGGATTGCGTAGAAACTTCTATGAAAGACTGTCATCCACAATCGAATTACTTGGGTTGTGGTATCTTAAAACTTCTTAACATCGTTTTTTAAATTGTGAGTTAGTAGATTGTGAGTTGGTAGAGAGCCAGAATTGAAATATGGAGCTCGCTTATATGGGGGCTATATACAATTATGAACTTGATATGGACCAATTTTTTTTTGTGATTGGGGATCGATTTATCTGAGGGCTATATATAACATGATTGCATGGTTGTTAACGGCCATATACTAGCACAACCAAATTTCAACTGACTCGGATGAAATTTGCTCCTCCAAGAGGCTCCAGAACCAAATCTCGGGACCGGTTTATATGGGGCCTATATATGATTATGGACTGATATGGACCACTTTTGGCATGGCTGATAAATATCATATACTACCACCACGTACCAAATTTCAATATGAATATTGCTTCTCGAAAAGGCACCGGAGGTCAAATCTGGGGATCGGTTTATATGGGGGCTATATATAATAATGGACTGATATGAACCAATTCCTGCTTGGTTGTTGGATAACATATACTAACATCACGTACCAACCGAATCGGATGAATTTTGCTCTTCCAAGGGGCTCCAGAGGTCAAATCTGGGGATCGGTTTATATGGGGGCTATATATAATTATGGACCGATGTGGACCAATTTTTGCATAGTTGTTAGAGACCAAATACTTATACCATGTATCAAATTTCTGCCGGATCGGATGAAATTTGCTTCTCTTAGAGGCTCCGCAAGCCAAATCGGGGGATCGGTTTATATGGGGGCTATATATAATTATTGACCGATGTGGACTAATTTTTGCATAGTTGTAGAGACCATATACTAACACCATGTACCAAATTTCAGCCGGATCGGATGAAATTTGCTTCTCTTAGAGGCTCCGCAAGCCAAATTTGGGGGTCCGTTTATATAGGGGCTATACGTAAAAGTGGACCCATATGGCCCATTTGCCCTACATCAATAACAACTACTTGTGCCAATTTTCAAGTCGATAGCTTGTTTCGTTCAGAAGTTAGCGTGATTTCAACAGACGGACGGACATGCTCAGATCGACACAGAATTTCACCACGACCCAGAATATATATACTTTATGGGGTCTTAGAGCAATATTTCGATATGTTACAAACAGAATGACAAAGTTAATATACCCCCATACTATGGTGAAGGGTATAATAATAATTGACATGGTGTTGCAAGGCTGGTCCATATAAATCCATTTATGCATCTTCCAATTTAAAATTTCCACAACTAAAACTTTCATTAAATTAATGTGAAATCTAGAATATGGATCCTTTGCGTTACCTCAAAGTTATTTTCTCTTCCCGCTTAAATCGAGTATATTCCTTAGCCTGCAGCCTCGCAAATCGGTAAGGAAAGAAAGAAAAAGGAAACCAGAATCTTGTTCCTTCTAAATTATAACGCTGGACTCTAACACAGAAAATGTTTGAAATCTTCCGTAACCTCAGAGTCCAGACACCATCAGTCGATGATCCTTCATGTTGACTTCGCTCGACTCTGCCGATTGTCGAGGGAGCCTATTTATATTATCCGGATTTCAATAGCTGTTGTTTTAATGCATGAGTTTAGCTTGGTTGAGTTATGCCATAATTTTCCACTAGAGGTGCTTTAAGTCAGTTCTACGTATAGCTTCTTTGTTAGTTTCCCCTAGTTTTAATTCTTTTTTTTACATTACTGTTTATATTATCTGGATTTAAATTAATAGCTGTTTTAGTAATTGATTAAAATGGAATGGAGTTTGTTTTTTCTTTGTACAGTTTCTTTGTTAAATCTCCCTGGTTTTAGGTTTGGTTGACTTATGTCACTATTCCCCACTAGTGACGCTATATGTCAGTTATATAGTACAGCTTCTTTCTCAGTATCCCCTGGTTTTAGTCTTATTTTATTTATAGAATAGACTCTCGAAAAAGCGATGAATTCATTAATTTACGAATGTAATTTGTTTTTGCCATTGCCCGTACGGCGGAGGATCGAACCTGGCACTTCCTCATTAACATACCTAGTGCAAAGCTATATAATGCTGTTTAGTGAGTACTGTAAGGTCACCATGACAGCAGCTTACTACCTTCGTCCTTATGTTGTCATGAGTTGGACACGATGGTCCTAGTTTATATACATAAATCCAGCATTTTCTAATCGAACTCATAGAAGTCAACATTTAGATTCGATTTGTAAGGACTTCGGACTCCGGTATGGTTAGGTTAGGTATAGTGGCAGCGCGAATTTTGTTTTAGACTATTCAGTTGAATATTGTATCCCAGGTGGTGAACTTCTCTCTTATAAATGAATGTTCAATGGCAGGTGGTGAATTTCTCTCTTATCAATAAATGTTCAATGGCAAGGGGCCTTCTTTTAAAAGTGTGAATGGCTAGGCAGCGCCTTTATATGTCGGATTGAATAGGGAATGTTATCTTTGAAGCAGTAGATGATATCCTGATTGTGTGAGAGTTTTATTGCTTTCATGATTAAAATTTACAAAATTTTCGAAAATGTTTCGATTTTATTTTCCTATTTCCCTGAATGAATGATATCTTTCTTTGTATTCGTATACGTTTTCGCCCAATATAAAATTTCTAAATTTTTTCTATAAACGTTTTCGGTTTCTTCGTTTCGTTTTTTTCTGTTCATTTAAGTGTTTTGCGAAAAAAAATTTAGTGTGACAAGTCAGTTGTGATCTACAATAAGAAACCCTTTTAATAATTTTTAACATTTCCCCCCTTTAAGAAATGGCTATCATTTGGACACTGTACTATTGCTATCTGTCTTCACTGGTATGTTTGGCTTGGATCGCTTTTATTTGGGCTATTATGGCATGGGACTACTTAAAGCCTGCACACTGGGTGGATTCTTCATTGGACAACTGGTGGATATCATATTAATAGCATTACAAATAGTACGTCCAGCAGATGGTTCACATTACATCATTCCATATTATGGAGCTGGGGTTAATATTATACGCAGCAATAATGAAACGTTTCGAGTACCACGAGATGATTGGTGATGTTCGCCTATGGACTGGAAGGCGAATGCTGTTGGAGATGAGAAACTACGGACTGTTTGTTTTGTAATATATTGTTTATATTTAAGTAGTACAATCGAATTGAATGATGGACAAATAATTATTTGTTATTGTAAATATAAAATCATTTATGGACTTCCATATATTATTTAATTTAAAAAAAAAATTGTGGTGTGTTTTAATCGGAGTGGAATGCAGTTTTATGTTGTGGGAATTATATTTAATTCTCATTTATTGGTTAGTAATGTGAGCATATTTTGAAAGTATTACAACTTTTGTAAATTATGCAGTTTATCTGAGACCTAAATGAGACCAAAACGATTTAAGGGTCCCCAAAAAATGGTGTTATGAGAATGGGCACCAGGAAAATGAGCCCCAAAGCCAAAATGAAACATGGCTTCAAATTTGGAGCGACGCTTAATAATGAATGTCCGCCCCAACAAAATCTAACTGAAGTATGAATTTCAACCGTGGTGCAATGGTTAGCTTGCCCGCCTTGCATACACAAGGTCGTGGGTTCGATTCCTGCTTCGACCGAACACCAAAAAGTTTTTCGGGGGTGGATTATCCCACCTCAGTAATGCTGGTGACATTTCTGAGGGTTTCAAAGCTTCTCTAAGTGGTTTCACTGCAATGTGGAACGCCGTTCGGACTCGGCTATAAAAAGGTGGTCCCTTGTCATTGAGCTTAACATGGAATTGGGCAGCACTCAGTGATAAGAGAGAAGTTCACCAATGTGGTATCACAATGGACTGAATAGTCTAAGTGAGCCTGATACATCGGGCTGCCACCTAACCTAACCTATGAATTTCAACTCCAAAATAAAATTAGGACTCTTTTTATACCCTCCACCATAGGATGGGGGTATATTAACTTTGTCATTTCGTTTGTAACACATCGAAATATTGCTCTAAGACCCCATAAAGTATATATATTCTGGGTCGTGGTGAAATTCTGAGTCGATCTGAGCATGTCCGTCCGTCTGTTGAAATCACGCTAACTTCCGAACGAAACAAGCTATCGACTTGAAACTTGGCACAAGTAGTTGTTATTGATGTAGGTCGAATGGTATTGCAAATGGGCCATATCGGTCCACTTTTACGTATAGCCCCCATATAAACGGACCCCCAAATTTGGCTTGCGATTGCTCTAAGAGAAGCAAATATCATCCGATCCGGCTGAAATTTGGTACATGGTGTTAGTATATGGTCTTTAACAACCATGCAAAAATTGCTCCATATCGGTCCACTTTTACGTATAGCCCCCATATAAACGGACCCCCAAATTTGGCTTGCGATTGCTCGAAGAGAAGCAAATTTCATCCGATCCGGCTGAAATTTGGTACATGGTGTTAGTATATGGTCTCTAACAACCGTGCAAAAATTGGTCCATATCGGTCCACTTTTACGTATAGCCCCCATATAAACGGACCCCCATATTTGGCTTGCGATTGCTCTAAGAGAAGCAAATTTCATCCGATCCGGCTGAAATTTGGTACATGGTGTTAGTATATGGTTTATAATAACCAAGCAAAAATTGGTCCACATCGGTCCATAATTATATATAGCCCCCATATAAACCGATCCCCAGATTTGGCTTGCGGAGCCTCAAAGAGAAGCAAATTTCATCCGATACGGCTTAAATTTAGTACATGGTATTAGTATATGGTCTCTAACAACCATGCAAAAATTGGTCCATATCGGTCCATAATTATATATAGCCCCCATATAAACCGATCCCCAGATTTGAACTCCGGAGCCTCTTAGAGGAACAAAATTCATCCGATCCGGTTGAAATTTGGTACGTGGTGTTAGTATATGGTTTATAATAACCAAGCAAAAATTGGTCCACATCGGTCCATAATTATATATAGCCCCCATATAAACCGATTCCCAGATTTGGTTTGCGGATCCTCTAAGAGAAGCAAATTTCATCCGATCTGGCTGAAATTTGGTACATGGTATTAGTATATAGTCTCTAAGAACCATTCAAAATTTGGTCCATATCAGTCCATAATTATATATAGCCCCTATATAAACCGATCCCCAGATTTGAACTCCGGAGCCACTTGGACGAGCAAAATGCATCCGATCCGGTTGAAATTTGCAACGTGGTGTTAATATATGGCCGCTAATAACCATGCCAAAATTGGTCCATATCGGTCTATAGTTATAAATAGCCGATCCCCAATCACACAAAAAATGGTCCATATCGGTTCATAATCATGCTTGCCACTCGAGCAAAAATAATCTAGAAAAATTTTATTTCTATAGAAAATTTTGTCGAAATTTTATTCGTATAGAAAATTTTGGCAAAATTTTATTTCTATAGAAAATGTTGTCAAAATTTTAAATCTTTTGAAAATTTTGTAAAAATTTTATTTCTATAGAAAATTTTGTCAAAATCGTATTTCTATAGAAAATTTTGTCCAAAATTTACTTCTATAGAAAATGTTGTCAAAATTTTATTTTGTCAAAATTTTATTTTGTCAAAATTTTATTTCTATAGAAAATTTTGTCATACTTAATTATGTACGTATTTAATCGGCCATTTTAAGTTTAACGGTATTAGGAAGTTTTAAGATACCTTGTCATCGGCAAAAGTTACCGCAACCCAAGTAATTCGATTGTGGATGACAGTCTTCAGTAGAAGTTTCTACGCAATCCATGGTGGAGGATACATAAGCTTCGGCCTGGCCGAACTTACGGCCGTATATACTTGTTTAATTTTTTAAACCCTGTGAAAATCAACAAATGATGGAACAAATATGAAGTTTTACGAAATAAATTAAATATTTAGTACCAATCTCTTGGGAATCGCGTTAGCCCACTTTGAACTCTGTTCATAGGAGAACGTTTTAAACCCCGGCCAAAGGCCGTCCACCCAAACACCAAATCTGATGCGATACAATTCTATTCAGAACATCAAAGGTGTGCATAGTTGCCACCAATGTTAAATCCCAGAATGCGAAAATGAGTCCCACTTGAAAACTAAGCACTACTCAAAAAAGAAAATCGGGGTTTAATTTCATTTGAAATATTGGTTTTTTTTTCATAACGGGCCTCACATATAAAATGACGTTACTAACCAAAAAGCATAAAAATTTTGTGTTGTTGCATTCCATATAGTTTTTTGGTGATTTATTTTCATTTGACATATTAGGGTTTATTTTCATAACAGGCCCAAAAATAAAATTATGTTACTCCCAATAAAGAATACAAATTTGGTATTGTTGCTGTTAATAAAAATTTTTTGGGGTCCAACTTAATTTAGATTTTGGGGCTAATTTTCATGGGGCCCATATTCATAGCTTCCAAAAAATTTTGAGGAGTAACTTCAAAGTAACTTGTTGTTCCAATAATATTGTATTGCATCAGATTTGTTTTGTGCGTGGCTGGCCTTTGGTCGTTGTTTCAGAATTTCCCCCTATGGTTGGACTCCGGAACTCAAAGTGAGTTGTCTATCGGTAACTCAAAGTGATGTGGTTGATGAGTTTTGAGACTTTCTCCGATAGATATATCTAAATTGAGCTAACGCGAACTCAAAACGATAAGGGTGGACGGCCCCTGGCAGAGGCTTTGTCCTATGGGCGAATACAAAAAGGCGAAAGCGATTTCGACAAGTGGTCGGCATTCGCCAGGGGTTTGGGATTTTCTCCTATGGATAGCGTCCGCAGTGGGCCAGGTAAGGGGTAGGTCGTGTTTTTAAGCTCAGGGATGATAAATAGCATCCCCGAAACTATACTGAATCAGTTCCCAAAAAGAACTTTTTAAATCGAAAAGATTTTTTTTTTCAATTTTTTCCTTATGCTGTTTGCTTATGAAAGAGATGCACCATGATAAAATTTGCCCTTGCCATACATATTGCCATGGTTTTATTGAGTTTTCCTGAAATAATGCTGTAATAAGACAATAATAAGACATAAGACAATTCCAAGGTGATATAAATGTCCGGCCTACGTTCGGAGTTTAAGACTTTCTCCTAGGGACTTAGTTCAAAATGGACTGACACATTTTCGATCTGCTATGGAGCCCACAGGCCCTAGGCAGTGACTCCCAAGAGATATAAGTGGATGACTTTTGGCCCGGGTTTGAGACTTTATCTAATTCATAGAGTCTAACGTAAGATAACGTGATTCCAAAGTGATATAAGTGGCCGGGGATAGAGATTTTCCCCTTCATACAAAAATTTTTTTCTGATTCAATCACGAAATTAATTGATCCAATTAATTTTTTAATTGAAATGTCTTCAATCACAGATATAATAGCATCAATTAAAAAATTAATTGAAAGTCAATCAAAAACAAAAATTAATTGTTCCAATTTAATTGGTACTAATAATTTTTGTGATTGATTTTTATTTCAATTGGGAGCCACCGTGGAGCAATGGGTTAGCATGCATGCCTTGCATACACAAGGTCGTGGGTTCGATTCATGCTTCGACCGAAATCCAAAAAGTTTTTCAGCGGTGGATTATCCCACCTCAGTAAAGCTCGTGACATTTCTGATGGTTTCAAAGCTTCTCTAAGTGGTTTCACTGCAATGGGGAACGCCGTTCGGACTTGACTATAAAAATGAGGTCCCTTGTCATTGAGCTTAACATGGAATCGGGCAGCACTCAGTGATAAGAAGTTCACCAATGTGGTATCACAATGGACTGAATAGTCTAAGTGAGCCTGATACATCGGGTTGCCATCTAACCTAACCTCTGTTCCAATTAAAAAGTTTGTTGAATCGATTACATTTTTAATTGAATATTTTTTTAAACTCAATTAAGACTTTCATTGGAAAATTTTTCGAGAAATTTTTTTCTGTGTATGGACTGAAAGAAAAGTGGGCTAAGACATATTGATTTTTTAATTTCATATTTTAAATTAACATTGACAATTAAACCCAATTTGGTTATGGGATCGATTTACATGCTTCATTTGACATTTGTTTGGGCTCATTTTCATTATGAAGCGTCACCTCCCATTTGAGACCTTATTTCATTTAGGTTTTGGAACTCATTTTCCTGGGCCCATTTTCATACCACCCCCAAAAATATGTTGTGTATGCTCCCAATAAATACATTTGGGCCATACATTATTTTGTCCTTGGGGCTTTATTTCATTGGGTTACTATTTCTTATTTTTCCCATCAGTTAGGGTTCATTTTCTCAAATCAAAATTGAAAATGGGCGCCAATTTTATTTTTAGATTGATTTGCATGCATCAGTGAAATGTAACTGGGACTCGTTTTGATTTAAAATGTCCGTCGTTTTCATACCCTCCACCATAAGATGGGGGTATATTAACTTTGCCATTCCGTTTGTAACACATCGAAATATTGCTCTAAGACCCCATAAAGTATAAATATTCTGGGTCGTGGTGAAATTCGGACTCGATCTAAGCATGTCCATCCGTCCGTCCGTCTATTGAAATCACGCTAACTTCCCAACGAAACAAGCTATCGACTTGAAACTTGGCACAAGTAGTTGTTATTGATGTAGGTCGGATGGTATTGCAAATGGGCCATATCGGCCCACTTTTACGTATAGCCCCCATATAAACCGACGCTCAGATTTGGCTTGCGGAGCATCTTTGAGGAGCAAAATTCATCCGATCGGGTTGAAATTTGGTACTTGGTGTTAGTATATGGTTAGTATAAGGAATGCAAGCTTAACAACCATGCAAAAATTGGTCCACATCGCTCCATAATTATATATAGCCCCCATATAAACCGATCCCCAGATTTGGCTGGCGGAGCCTGTAAGAGAAGCAAATTTCATCCGATCCGGCTGAAATTTGGTACATGGTGTTAGTATATGGTCTCTAACAACCATGCAAAAATTGGTCCACATTGGTCCATAATTATATATAGCCCCCATATAAACCAACCTCCAGATTTGGCTTGCGGAGCCTCTTAGACAATCAAATTTCATCCAATCTGGTTGAAATTTGGTACGTGGTGCAAGTATATGGTCTCACACAACCATGCAAAAATTGGTCCATATCTGTCCATATTTATATTTAGCCCCCATATAAACCGACCCCCAGATTTGGCTTGCGGAACCTCTTAGACTAGCAAATTTCATCCGATCCGCTTGAAATGTGGTACGTGGTGCAAGTATGTGGTCTTACACAACCATGCAAAAATTGGTCCATATCTGTATATAATTATATATAGCCTCCATATAAACCGTTCCCCAGATTTGACCTCCGGAGCCTCGTGGAGAAGCAAAATTAATCCGATCCGGTTGAAATTTGGTATGTGGTCTTAGTATATAGTCATCCGATCTGGTTGAAATTTGGTACGTGGTGCAAGTATATGGTCTCACACAACCATGCAAAAATTGGTCCATATCGGTCCATATAATTATATAGCCCCCATATAAACCGATCCCCAGATTTGACCTCCGGAGCCTCTTGGTGGAGCAACATTAATCCGATCCGGCTGAAATTTGGTATGTGGTGTAAGTATATGGTCTCTAACAACCATGCAAAAAGTGGTCCATATCTGTTCATAATTAGATATAGCCCCCATATAAAACGACCCCCAGATTTGACCTCCGGAGCTTCTTGGAGGAGCAAAATTCATCCGATCCGGTTGAAATTTGGTACGTGGTGTTAGTATATGGTCTCTAAAAAGCATGCAAAAATTAGTCCATATCGGTCCATAATCATATATAGCCCCCATATAAACCGACCCCCAGATTTGACCTCCGGAAATTTGATACGCGGTGTTAGTATATGGTCTCTATGGCTCCCAATATAAACATTTGGCGTCATAATTAATTTCTTCGTTGGAGCTTTATTTGATATATGTCGTATCAGTTAGGGTTCAGTTCCCTGTTTCTTTTGGGTTTTGTGATTCACTTTCCAGGGTACATTTTTTACCTACCGTTGGGGCTTTATTTATTTATTTTATGTTTATTTTTTAAGAAATAATCTAGTTCAAAAAATTTAATTTGGAAAATATAATCTTATTTTATAGTCATTACAATAACAACAGCAGTTTGCTTCCCAATTTGGCCATAGCGAGACAGCAGTGTTCTTAAATTGTGCTGACAGCTTTCTGATGCACACAAACATCTGGTTACGATATCGGCTAAAAATTGATGCTCCATATGCCTCATTCTACTGATATAGCCAGGCCCTTTGCTAGGGACAAATATCAGACAAATCTGAGAATACTGAAAGTTGAATATTTGACCAGACTCCTCAATTTGTCCTTGGAATCATACATTAGACAGACCGATTTCACTTCTCTCGCCAGTAGCCAATACACATGAAGCACTCCTCATTACACCCTCGGATGATATTTATGTGGTGACCACTATCATCATTCAATCCAATCCATAATCCAAACCACCATCTTATGGATAGACACCAACAACCCAGGGATGTAAAAGTTGATATACATTATCTAGAGCTCGAGCGCTCAAAAGAGAGCCTCTAGATCAAGCAGCATACCAGGCAGGTCTGAACTGGATTAATGAGGATAGCTGTAGCGGTGAGAAGCTACAAAGTTAATCCTGTTCTCGGGTTCCGACCATCGCCCATAGCACTGGAACAAAGAGTCCTCCCCTTGGCAGACTAGGGTAGTTTTGACCCAACTAAGATCAGGCAAATATTATCTGCCATTTTTAAACTCAATTTCACCGAAAACATGTTTTGATTTGACCGAACATAAGCTTATCAGAGTATTGGACAGATGGAATATTCAAAAATTATTTTTGGTTCTTCGAAACCCTTTGGATTACCAAGACTTACTGAAATAGAACACCACACACGGACTGCTGTTTTTAGCAGACATTTTTCTATGAACTAGAACTTACCAACATTCATACATTGCGATTGCGTCAATGTCCCCCTGTTTGAAAGGAATGCAAGCTTACGGCTTTAAATAGCTCCCTGTAGGTTAACCTAACCTCCACCCATACTAAATAAGGTTTATTGCCTCCTTTCACATAAAGTGCCACCTTGATGTTCAACTATTCGTCGTAGAGTTATTATCGATGAGCCCATATCAGTGAACTTCTTCAATTTCGAAACGTTTTGTTTAGTGATCTTCTTCGGTACTTCTTTGGATTTTTAAATTTAATTACTTTTATGTTGGACGTTTTGATTGGTGTTGCTTGAGTTTGTTTTTTTTTTTTTTGCAATCTCATTCGGAAGAGTCAATATCATGATGTGGTAAAAACGCTTGGTGTGTGTGTGTGGTGGACCTCCTTCTCCTGCGGTAATGCAATTGCCTCGATTGCCCTGTACTTTTTCTTGGTCATGTTGTCGTTGTTGCTGTCGCATTTTGTTAATTTTCGTTGACCATGTTTTTGCCAATGTTATCTTTTAAGCCACAACTAAACATGGTCATGACTGAATGCCTAAATGACTTATTGACTCAATGACTGACTGGAGTGTACAGCATGCGATTGACTGGATGTGGAGTGTGAGTGATGTAAGTTTTGTTTTATTTTGTTTTTGATCTTTTTAGTTATCTGCCTAATAGTGTGACAAAAGGGCATTTCTTTGCAATGAGAGGCCCTTTACTTCAGATGAAGATGGGGTGATTAATTTTGCTCCAATAGCTATTGATAATGGTATGTTTTCATCCATAGTGAATAAAATTATTCGTTTTAGTGGTGAGAAAATAAGGTTACATTGATGATACTTGAGGCTTCCGACTGCCATCCCACTCTATTTCAATAATTACCTAGAATATTCGTCCTTTCCGATCATTGCATTATTCCACATAACTCAGGGGACGAGTCAAAGATCACTAAGTGCATTTCCCTTTGTCCCCTAGCAATTATCGCTAGTTGTTGTTGTAGCCCTTTGGAGTTATTTTTTTCGGGTTTCTTCAACATACTCCAAATGGAGGTTTGCAGTCCTTGGACAGTGTTAAAACGCGTGTGTCAGCCCGGACCGTAGATCCGATTGCAGTGATGGCGTGTTAAGTTATCATCCATTTTGGTCTTGCGTTTGTGGTATATATCCATTGTATCCAGATCGAGAAACTCTGCGACTAGGATGCGATGAGTCCAGAGTGATCTGGTGGTGAGTCGGGTAGGTTTGGCTGGACAATCGAATAGGTGACGCTTATCATGTTGTATTTGGGACACACGTCAGCTACGCTGTTATTAATTACTGAAAGGTAGGAATTGAAACGGCTGTGCTTAGCTAATCTTAGCTGGAACAAAACTACACTGCCAGTACTTGTATACCTTTGGAGGTCTCTTCCCTCCTGTGTTATGGGCGGTTGCCAGATTTCGACGACAGTATTAACCCTGCAGCTTCTCACCGCTTCAGCTAGAGTATCTTCATGAATCCTATTCAGACCTGCCTTGTCTGGTACTGGTTGGAGGTCTCCTTCCTCCAGTGCTTTGAGCGGTTGCAGAACTTCGAGAATAGGATTAACCTTGTAGTAGCTTCTCACGGCATCATCTACATTATCTTCAGCAATCGTGTTCAGACTTGCCTGGTATGTTTTCCGATCTATGGGCTCCCTTTTGTAATGCTGGATTTCGCGCTCAAGGAGGTGAAGATCAACCCTTACATTCCTGGTCGATGGTTGCCTATCCACAAGATGGTGATTTGGATGATTACTGTGATAACAACCCAGGAGATACTGACATGTAATTGTGTCTACGCACCAGTGTTGCCAGTATTTTTCTCGTCTCCAAAAATCCCCAATTTAAATTTAAATTCCTCACAAAAATCCTAAAAAAAACAAGTATATACGGCCGTAAGGCCGAATCTTATGTGCCCTCCACCATGGATTGCGTAGAAACTTCTACAAAAGACTAAAGACTTAAATATCATATACTACCACCACGTACCAAATTTCAACCAGATCGGATGAATTTTGCTCCCCCAAAAGGCACCGGAGGTCAAATCTGGGGATCGGTTTATATGGGATCTATATATTATTATGGACTGATAGGAACCAATTCCTGCATGGTTGTTGAATACACTATACTAACATCACGTACCAAATTTCAACTGAATCAGATGAATTTTGGTCTTCCAAGAAGCTCCGGAGGTCAAATCTGGTGATAGGTTTATATGGGGGCTATATATAATTATGGACCGATGTGGACCAATTTTTGCATGGTTGTTAGAGACCATATACTAACACCATGTACCAAATTTCAGCCGGATCGGATGAAATTTGCTTCTCTTAGAGGCTCCACAAGCCAAATCGGGGGATCGGTTTATATGGGCGCTATAGAATTATGGACCGATATGGACCAATTTTTGCATGGTCGTTAGAAACCATATACTAACACCATGTACCAAATTTCAGCCGGATCGGATGAAATTTGCTTCTCTTAGAGGCCTCTCAAGCCAAATTTGGGGGTCCGTTTATACGGGGGCTATACGTAAAAGTGGACCGATAAGGCCCATTTGCAATACCATCCGACCTACATCAATAACAACTACTTGTGCCAAGTTTCAAGTCGAGAGCTTGTTTCGTTCGGAAGTTAGCGTGATTTCAACAGACGGACGGACGGACGGACATGCTCAGATCGACTCAGAATTTCACCACGACCCAGAATATATATACTTTATGGGGTCTTAGAGCAATATTTCGATGTGTTACAAACGGAATGACAAAGTTAATATACCCCCCATCCTATGGTGGAGGGTATAACAAGTAAGGAAAGTCTAAAGTCGGGCGGGGCCGACTATATTATACCCTGCACCACTCTGTAGATCTAAATTTTCGATACCATATCACATCCGTCAAATGTGTTGGGGTGCTATATATATAGGTTTGTCCCAAACATTAGCGTAGCTAGACAAATTTCTTAGGGGGGGCTATAGCCCCCCAGCTAAAACTTTATAGACTGAACTTATAGGTTCAACTAATGTTTTATTTCATAAAATTGAATAAAAAAATAGACATCAAAATAACTCGACAATCAATTTATAATAAAGCAACTAAAAGTACCCTACGGGAAATTGGTGCAAATTGCCACAGACGGACCTATCACAGAACTGGTACCTGTGCTCCAGTTAGTTGCAATTTTCACATTTAGTGAAATAAAATTATCAGAATAACCTTTTGTTCGACATATTTCAAAAGTTTTTTTTTCATTTCGGGTTCGATTAGGAGCCCAAATTGAAAGAGATTTCTAAGAGTTTGTCCGAGACTGGTTCCTGAGGACCTGTTTATGGGTTGCTCCTGCTAAATTGTCCCAGGACGTGTCCTTTGGGATGAGTCCAAGACGCGTCCTAAAATGTAAGTTTACTCCGTCAATGACAAACCCATGTTAAAGTGGACGGTCCCTTCCATCAGAACTGGGACTGGTCCATACACACCAGGGACTAGTTCTGTACCAGTTCTGTGGTTGATCCATTTCCTGTAGGGTAGTTCCACACCTTTCCCAGCAAAAAATTGGGAGTTGTTCTAAAGGCACAACTTTAAAAGCACTTCCAAAAATGTCTTCACAAAGAAGTTAACTATTTTAACTACACAGGAAGTTTTTTTCTTCATTTTTTTATATTTTAATGCGTCATTTTTTGTTTTCTTTTTTCAAATAGTTTAAAAAAAGAGTAAGAATAAATAAAATGGTACAAATTATTAAAATTTTGCCACAAAAATGCTAAATCCATTATGGAAAAATCGATATTTGAAAATATTCGAGGGAAAACGTTTCAAACAAGCGTTAGAATGCATTAAAAAACATAAAAAAGTATAAAAATTATTTATTTGGGAAAATATCACACAATTTTTAATTCACATTCAAAACACTGAATTCGGATCACACCTTAAGAAGTGATGCAAATTCATTGCAACGCCTGTTGAAACTGTGGATATTCGTTCTATGACAAGTTCATATTACATTCATCGCTTCTCCGCCAATTTTGTACCACTTCCAGACCCATAAAGAACATTTTCACTTCTTTTTTGGCGACGCTTTTTTGCAGCATTATTAAGATATTAATTTATGAAAGAATAGTTTTAATATCAATTACTATTTTTTATTTAACTAAATCATAAGTTCAACCACAGCTTTATTTCATAAATATCAGACTTCTACCACAACCCAAGTAATTCGATTCTGCATGAAAGTCTTTAGTGGAACTTTGTGCGTTGTACGAATATATACTTGTTTAATTTTTATAAAAATGTAAAATCGTAAATAGGTTTTCAAATTCTGGGGGGGGGGCTAAAATTTTTCTGGGGGGGTCTAAGCCCCCTCCCCAGAGTCCTTCCTACGCTTATGGTCCCAAATACATACATTTAAATGTCACGCGATCTGGACAGAATTTGATAGACTTCAACAAAATCTATAGACTCAAAATTTAAGTCGGCTAATGCACTAGGGTGGAACACAATGTTAGTAAAAAAATATGGGAAACATTTAAATCTGAAGCAATTTTAAAGAAACTTCGCAAAAATGTATTTATGATTTATCGCTCAATATATATGTAATAGAAGTTTATGAAAATTTGAGTCATTTTTAAAGCTTTTCGATTAAGCAGTGGCGATTTTACAAAGAAAATGTTGGTATTTTGACCATTTTTGGCGAAATCAGAAAAACATATATATGGGAGCTATATCTAAATCTGAACGGATTTCAACCAAATTTGGCACGCATAGCTACAATGCTAATTCTACTCCCTGTGCAAAATTTCAACTAAATCGGAGCAAAAAATTGGCCTCTGTGGTCATATGAGTGTAAATCGGGCGAAAGCTATAAATGGGAGCTATATCTAAATCTGAACCGATTTCAACCAAATTTGGCACGCATAGCTACAATGCTAATTCTACTCCCTGTTCAAAATTTCAACTAAATCGGAGTTAAAAATTGGCCTCTGTGGTCATATGAGTGTAAATCGGGCGAACGATATATATGGGAGCTATATCTAAATCTGAACCGATTTCAATAAAATTTGGCACACTAGACTACACTACTAATTGAACTCCTAGTGCAAAATTTCAACCAAATTGGGGTAATACTCAGGCTTCTAGGGCCGTATAAGTGCATATCGGGCGAAAGATATATATGGGAGCTATATCTAAATCTGAACCGATTCTATTTTGACCCAAAACACATACTTGTGCCAAATTCGAAGTCGATTGGGCTTAAATTACTACCTAATCCCTTGGTTACAAAAATGTGTTCACGGACAGACGGACAGGCGGACATGGCTATATCGACTCAGGAGCCCGCCCTAAGCATTTTTGTCAAAGACACCATGTGTCTATCTCGTCTCCTTCTGGGTGTTGCAAACTTATGCACTAACTTATAATACCCTGTTCCACAGTGTGGCGCAGGGTATAAAAATTATATAGAAATAAATTTTTGACAAAATTTTCTATATAGAAATAAAATTTTGACAAAATTTTCTATAGAAATAAAATTTTGACAAAATTTTCTATAGAAAAAAAAATTTTACAAAACTTTCTATAGAAGTAAAATTTTAATAAAATCTTCTATAGAAATAAAATTTTAACAAAATTTTCTATAGAAATAAAATTTTGACAAAATTTTCTATAGAAAAAAATGTTGTAAAAATTTTCTATAGAAATAAAATTTTGATAAAATCTTCCATAAAAATAAAATTTTGACAAAACTTTCTATATAGAAATAAAATATTGACAAAATTTTCTATAGAAATAAAATTTTGACAAAATTTTCTATAGAAATAAAATTTTGATAAAATCTTCCATAAAAATAAAATTTTGACAAAACTTTCTATATAGAAATAAAATTTTGGCAAAATTTTCTATAGAAACAAAGTTTTGACAAAACTTTCTATAGAAATAAAATTTTGACAAAATTGTCTATAGAAATAACATTTTGTTAAAAAAGATTTAACCGATCTACTCGAAAAAATCCCCACAAAAATCCCCAAATTTATGGAAATTCCCCACCAAATCCCCGAGTCCCCAACTCAAAAATGTCGTCCCCATTCATGAAAAAATTTCCCCAATATGGGGAAAGATCCCCAATACTGGCAACACTGCTACGCACGGTGATGATCTTGATCTCCACATAAAGATTATTCAGAGGTGTACTGCAGAGACATCCTGTCATAGTTCTAAGGGAAGCGTTCTGAACAGTCTGTGTGTTATGCCACTGCGTGTCACTTATATTAGGTGTTTATACTGCACCCAGTCAATATGATCACCCCAAATATGTTTCAAGAGCAAAATGTTATTTTGGGAGGGAGAACATGGAACATGTTTGTCGCAACCATTTATATCTGATTTCGGCATCGATGTATTTTTGCCGAGAAAACATCATTTTTGAGACCAAAATGTTCCATGCCATCCAAAACTAACTTTTTACTCTTAAAACATGTTTGGGGTTATCATATTCCTTATCTGCGTGTGGCGCTGCATAGTTTACCACTGACCGCACAGAAAAAAATTTCACGAAAATTTTTTCAATTAAAATTTTAATTGAGTTTTAAAAAATATTAAATTAAAAATTTAATTGATGCAACAAATTTTTTAATTGAAACAAAAATCAATCACAAAAATTAATAGTATCAATTAATTTTTTAATAGGATCAATTAATTTTTTAATTGACCTTCAATTAAATTTTTAATTGATACTATCATTTCTGTGATTGAAGACATTTCAATTAAAAAATTAATTGGATCAATTAATTTCGTGATTGAACCAGAAAAATTTTTTTTTTGTGTGCGGCTATGTAATAAAAATGGTCTTTTTGTCCGCACCTCAAGTACTGCAGGCAAGAGACATGAGGACCTTTTTTACCGTAGAGCTTATCACAAACTGCACTTGTGGGGGCACACTACTTGGAAAGGTTGTTGAATTTAGTCCGAATTGGTACGCAATCTACTCTGACATTCAAATTTCCATGTGGTAATTAGTGCGACTGAAGATTTGGTGGCGGATAACCACAAATTTTCGGGCAGGACAAGCGAAAAGATGGAGCTTGTCATGTGGTCCTTGGGACACACGTCAGCTATGCTACTGTTAAGAGCCGAAAGGTAGGAATTGGGCGGCTGCCTTTGCCTGATCTTAATTGGCCCAAAACTATCCTGGTAGTTCTGGTTTGTCGTTGGATGTCTCTTTCCTCATGTGCTATGAGCGATTGACGAACTCTGACAAAGGGATTAACCTTTTAGCTACAGTATCTTCGTGAATCCTTTTTAGACCTGCCTGGTATGTTGCCAGATCTATAGGCTCTATTTTGAAACGCTAGATCTCGCGCTCTAGAAGCTGGAGACATGCTAAGGGCATCGTTCTAACAAGTCTGTATGTTGTGCCACAGCTTGTCACTTATCTGAGGCGTTCATACCGGCCCTGATTAGTTTACCACAGACTGGCCAATTGCCTTACATGTAGTCACAAAGTTTCTTTGTTCACATCCCCCAAGTGCTGTCAGCAAACGACTTGAGGACCTTGTTTCTATTGCGTAGATTATCACCAATTGCAATGGCGTGGTCGGGCGACTTAAAATGGCTGTTGAATGTGACCCAGAAAATTTTGGGGTAGTTTGTTGTTGGAATAGTTACGCTATCGACTCCGACATTCAACTGCTGGATATCATGATTGTACAGCATCGGCATACGATACCATCTCAACACCGTCAGGAGGATGTAGAACAGAGGATAGGTAGAGGTATGGCGATATCTCAATCTACGACGTTTTGACTTTCTATCTCTAAATTCCGCCCGCACTTATAATTATGAAATCAACGTTTGCTTCCTACCGATAGGTACGCATTTTCGATGTCCTCCAACAGTCTGGCAATGACTGACCGTATGGGGGATTTCACCCACCTTGGGGAACTCTCTGTTTCACTATACGAGATTTTGACTTTCTATTTCTAAATTCCACGTACGATTGGCGCCCGCACAGATCAATAAGAGTCCATCGTTTGCTTCCTGCCGGTAGGAACTGGTTTTCGATGTCCTCGAACAATCTGGTTTTCGATGACTCGAACAATCTAGCATGGCTGGCCGTATTGATGGCATTCGATAGGTCAAGCGCTACGAGGACCGTCGTGTGGCACAGTTTGGGTTGGTTGAGCCCTCTATTTATGTATGACGTAAAGGCTTCAAAATCTGTTGTTACGCTATGTACTTTAGGGTATCCACGTTTGATGGCAGGCTGTTTTCGACAAGGCTGTGAAGGAGGAGTGTCTCAAGAGTCTTAGCTACTGGGGTGAGATGGGAGATCGGACGAGTCCTTGTCTGATGCCAAGGAGAATTTGAAAAGTCCAAGTACTCAACTCTCAGTATTCCTAGATGCTTCGGCATAACCATAGTAATTCCGTCGGGCCCAGCGCTTGAATCGTTTTGGGCTGATGAGCCACCGTGGTGCAATGGCTAGCATGCCCGCCTTGCATACATAAGGTCGTGGGTTCGATTCCTGCTACGACCGAAAACCAAAAAGTTTTTCGGCGGTGGATTATCCCACTTCAGTAATGCTGGTGACATTTCTGAGGAATATGGAACGCCGTTCGGACTCGGCTATAAAAAGGAGGTCCCTTGTCAATGAGCTTAACATGGCAGCGCTCAGTGATAAGAGAGAAGTTCACCACTGTGGTATCACAATGGACTGAATAGTCTAAGTGAGCCTGATACATCGGGCTGCCACATAACATAACCTAACCTTTGGGCTGATGATGACCGTATCGAATGTCTTCGATAGGTCAAGCGTCACAAGGACCCTCTTGTGACACAGTTTTGACTGGTTGAGTCCTCTATTCATGTATGGTGTAATGGCTTGCAAATCTGTTGTTCTGCTATGCACTTTACGGTGTCCATGTTGATAGTTGGCAGCTAGAAAATTCTCCATAAGTCTGGAGAGGACTAGATGCCTCAAATGTATTAGCTACTGACAAGAGAAGGGAAATCGGTTTGTACGTATTATTGTCTGACTTCAGTCACCCTACCCATTTGCCAGACATTAGGTATGATGAGTGATTCCAAGGACAAATTGACGAGTCTGGCCAAGTATTCAACTCCCTGTGTTCCCCGATGCTTCAGCAGTAGCATAGAAATTCCGTCGGGGACAAGCGCCTTGAATCGTTTTGCGCTGTTGATGACCGTCGATAGGTCATGCGCCACTAAGACCGTTCTGTGACATGGCTTGGTCTGATTGATTCATCTATTTAGGTATGTATGATGTAAGGACATGCAAAGTTGGTGTTGTGCTATGCCCATGCGGTGTCCATGTTGATGGTTGCCAGTTGGAAAATACTCCACAAGGCTGAGAGAAGGGAGATCGGTCTGTACGATTCACCCTTTCTTGAGTATTTGCCTAGCTTCGGATGTTGAATCACCCTACAGATTTTCTAGACATCGGGTATAATGAGTGATTTCAAGGACAAATTGAGGAGTCTGGCCAAGTACTATACTCCCAGTATTCCCAAATGTTTTAGTATTAGCATAGAACTGCGGTCGGAACACAGCGCTTTAGATGGTTCCAGTTCAATTCATTTGCCTTTACTTTGTAATGGAGAATGTTTAGGCACCCTCCCACCAATTACATCGATGAAACACTTATTTCCCTCTGATATCTCTTATGGAGCATCAAACTCATAGGGAATTCACATTCGAGAAAGATTTGAAAGGCCTATAAAGAAGTAAAACAAGGCCTCTTATAGCTGAACCTTCTAAATTGACCCGATAACTTGGATAGCTAGTATCCCAATTGAGATAAAGTATAAAGGCTACAGCTTCAGTTACACAACTTTTATATTGGCCGCATTCTGCATGCTGGAACCTATGAATGAACTTCACATCATTTTGTAAGTTGACAATATCACAAAGAGTTCGGAAGGGAAAGTTTCCATTCGCTAAGAATTCATCGATAATAAAACCTACGATGTAGTTTGTTTTTGTTTTGTTTTTCTTTGCTTCATGACCATCGACCATCGTACCAGGCGACAGGGACTATCAATAATTCGAGAGACCAACTAGTAAACGAACTCAGCCAACAAGATGACGAAAATGTTGTATATGCCTATGTAGGATTATGTGCAAACGAATCGTTGAATGGATGGATAAATGTTGGAATGTTGGGTCTTCTTGAAGTTCATTGTGAAGGATGAGCAGTTGACCAAAGAGCGTTGTAAAGTCGTTGATGCTATTCTATAATAACTATTTGCTTAGCTATTGCTATGCTGTGGTATGCGCAAATATCCTTCATGGTGATAGGGTGAAGATTGTGGTTAATACACATCAAGAAATGGATTCTTGTGTTCGAGGGAGAATTTTTGGTGAAGATAATATTGTGGTTTGTCATAAGGTGTTTTTTAAATATAAATATGCACGAATGTATGCCAACCTTAGAATGATTTGCGATAACTTTCAATAGAAATAAAATTTTGCGATAATTTTCTATATAAATAAAATTTTGACACAATTTTCTATAGAAATAAAATTTTGACAAAATTTTCTATAGAAATAAAATTTTGACAAAATTTTTGATAGAAACAAAAATTTTGACAAAATTGTATTAATTGTGTAGTTAAAGGGTGATACGGTCAAAATTTGGTCAAGGGAAAACGCCTGTAAATCGGTGAAATCGTTTATTTAAAAAATCAAATTAAATTTCAATTAGTTCAATTAGTATAAAATTCAGGAAAAATATTCAGTTAGGCTTTCGCTTTTCAAATCCGAATTGCCGGGCCTCACGCTTGACACCTGCCATCAGATTTTGTACAGCCACCTTGTCCACCTTCTTCGCCGCAGAAAGCCAGTTTGCCTTGAACTGCTGCTCGTCCTTTGCAGTTTTTTTGGTCTTCTTTAGGTTCCGCTTGACAATAGCCCAGTATTTCTCAATTGGGCGGAGCTCTAGTGTGTTGGGAGGGTTCTTGTCCTTGGGAACCACCTGCACGTTGTTGGTGGCGTACCACTCCATGGCCTTTTTACGGTAATGGCAAGATGCCAAATCCGGCCAAAACAGTACGGAACAACCGTGTTTCTTCAGGAAAGGCAGCAGACGTTTATTCAAACACTCTTTCACGTAAATTTCTTGGTTGACAGTCCCGGAAGCTATGAAAATGCTGCTTTTCAAGCCACAGGTACAGATGGCTTGCCAAACCAGATATTTCTTTGCGAACTTTGACAGTTTTATTGCTTGAAAATATCTGCTACCTTTCCCCTTCCTGTTGCCGTATAAAACTCCTGTCCCGGAAGCTGCTTGTAGTCGGCTTTGACGTAGGTTTCGTCGTCCATTACCACGCAGTCAAACTTCGTAAGCATCGTCGTGTACAGCCTCCGGGATCGCACTTTGGCCGTCGTATTTTGTTTATCATCGCGATTTGGAGTCACTACCTTCTACAACCGTAGACGATACACCCAGCTTATTTGCGGCATCTCGGAGAGAGAGGTTAGGGTTTCGCTTGAAACTACCGGCAACTCCCTTTGTCGTCTCAGTGGCTTCCGGTTTTCGATTTCCCCCCGATCCAGACTTCCTGGCTGTCGACAAACGTTCCCCAAACACTTTAATTACATTTGTAACGGTTGATTTGGCAACTTTTAGCGATTTTGCCAGCTTTGCGTGCGAGTAGCTCGGATTTTCGCGATGCGCGAGCAAAAGTTTGATACGCTGCTCTTCTTTCTTGGCATTTTGACAACTGAAGAGTGAATTCCAAAATCAAAATAGGAGCAACATCCTACACACACACACCTTCAAAATGGTGTTCAGGTTTTTTAAATGCAAAATTGAAAGAAATACGTCAAGTTTATATTGACCAAATTTTGACCGTATCACCCTTTACCTGCTGTGACTGTTCATTTCGAAAATATTTACCAAAGTCAATTCGCTCATCATCTACCACATTTGCTATGCGACCAAACTTCTCAAATGCCCCTCATAAAACCCCGTATCGACATACTTGTCAATCTATGGGTCCATAAAACATAGACATAGTACTAGACATTGAAAAGCAAATAAACTTCCATATATCCACTAAAAAGACTATCCATCTGAATTTTTTCTTCACATTTTTGAACGTTCCATCTGTTGTTGCATAGCAATCCTGAATATTTTTGTAAAACACTTTGAAATTTCATCTCCACTATTCGTTGCAATTTCTATACCGCAATGGTCACAATGGCTATGGCTCAACTCACAACAGATGACCGTCCGACCACCAACTACATATTGAGGCACAATCCTTCATTGGCCTTAAGTGACTTGGTGTGGCATTGATAATAAAGCGCAGTTGTTTATTTCTTTCTTTGTTTTTTTTTTTTTGTTTTCTCGCCATGGACTATGACTATCCCTTTTTGGAGTCAGATGAGGATATCGAACAGAAGAAGGTTTAGTCTCGAGTGTTTACTTACCTATTTGGTTTTTTCTTTTATTTTGGCCCTAGGAATATCATTTTATTTTAATGTGTCCATTTTTGTTGCTATTGCTGCTTCAATTTTGTTGCCAGCAAAACGCCTGTGCGATTCTTCCCTGTCAACGATGTATGTATGGCATGACTCACATGAAACTATGTTCTCTGGATATGCTATGGTCATTGGATACATGTGTTTGGTCAAAACTTACATGCATAGACGACTACATTGCAATGTCTATGAATTGTACGACACTGAGATCGAGTCGAGGATCACGGTGGTACATAGGTTAAATTTTGTCAAAATTTTATAGAAAATTTTGTCAATATTTTATTTCTATAGCAAATTTTGTCAAAATTTTACTTCTATAGAAATTTTGTCAAAATTTTATTTCTATAGAAATTTTTTTCAATATTTTATTTCTATAGAAAATTTTCGCAAAATTTTATTTCTATAGAAAATTTTGTCAAAATTTTATTTCTATAGAAAATTTTGTCAAAATTTTATTTCCATAGAAAACTTTGTAAAAATTTTATTTCCATAGAAAATTTTGTCAAAATTTTATTTCTATAGAAAATTTAGTCAAAATTTTATTTCTATAGAAAATTTAGTCAAAATTTTATTTCTATAGAAAATTTAGTCAAAATTTTATTTCTATAGAAAATTTTGTCACAATTTTATTTCTATAGAAAATTTTGTAAAAATTTTATTTCCATAGAAAATTTTGTAAAAATTTTATTTCCATAGAAAATTTTGTCAAAATTTTATTTCTATAGAAAATTTAGTCAAAATGTTATTTCTATAGAAAATTTAGTCAAAATGTTATTTCTATAGAAAATTTAGTCAAAATTTTATTTCTATAGAAAATTTTGTCAAAATTTTATTTCCATAGAAAATTTTGTCAAAATTTTATTTCTATAGAAAATTTTGTCAAAATTTTATTTCTATAGAAAATTTAGTCAAAATTTTATTTCTATAGAAAATTTAGTCAAAATTTTATTTCTATAGAAAATTTTGTCAAAATTTTATTTCTATAGAAAATTTTGTCAAAATTTTATTTCCATAGAAAATTTTGTCAAAATTATATTTCTATAGAAAATTTAGTCAAAATTTTATTTCTATAGAAAATTTAGTCAAAATTTTATTTCTATAGAAAATTTAGTCAAAATTTTATTTCTATAGAAAATTGTTTGAAAATTTTATTTCTATAGAAGATTTTGTCAAAATTTTATTTCTATAGAAAATTTTGTCAAAATTTTATTTCTATAGAAAATTTTGTCTAAATTTTATTTCTATAGAAAATTTTGTCAATATTTTATTTCTATAGAAAATTTTGTCAAAATTTTATTTCTATAGAAAATTTTGTCAACATTTTATTTCTACAGAAAATTTAGTCAAAATTTTGTCAATATATAGAAAATGTCAAAATTTTATTTCTATAGACAATTTTGTCAAAATTTTATTTCTATAGAAAATTTTGTCAAACTTTTGTTTCTCTAGAAAATTTTCTCAAAATTTTATTTCCATAGAAAATTTTGTCAACATTTTATTTCAATAGAACATTTTGTCAAAATGGTTTTTGAATTTTGTCAAAATTTTCTTGCTATAGAAAATTTTGTCCACATTTTGTTTCTATAGAAAATTTTGTCAAAATTTTGTTTCTATAGAAAATTTTGTCAAAATTGTATTTCTACAGAAAATTTTGTCAAAGTTTTATTTCTATAGAAAATGTTATCAAAATTTTATTTCTGTAGAAAATTTAGTCAACATTTTGTCAAAATTGTATTTCTATTGAAAATTTTGTCAAATTTTTATTTCTATAGAAAATTTTATTTCTAAGAAAATTTTGTCAAAATTTTATTTGTATAGAAAATTTTATCAAAATTTTATTTCCTATAGAACATTTTGCCAAAATTTTAGTTCCTACTGAAAATTTTATCAAAATTTTATTTCTATAGAAAATTTTGTCAAAATTTTTTCAATAGAAAATTTGTCAAAATTTTATTTCTATAGAAAATTTTGTCAACATTTTATTTCTATAGAAAATTTTGTCAAAACTTTATTTCTATAGAAAATTTTGCTAAAATATTAGTTCTATAGACAATTTGGTCAAAATTGTCTTTCTATAGAAAATTTTGTTAAAATTATGTTTCTATAGCAAATTTTGACAAAATTGTATTTGTATAGACAATTTTGTCAAAATTTTATTTCTATAGAAAATTTTGTCAAAATTGTATTTCTATAGAAAATTTTGTCAAAATTTAGTTTCTATAGAACATTTTGTCAAAATTTTATTTCTATAGAAAATTTTGTCAAAATTTTATTTCTATAGAAAATTTTGTCAAAATTTTATTTCTATAGAAAATTTTGTCAAAATTTTATTTCTATAGAACATTTTGTCAAAATTTTATTTCTATAGAAACTTTTGCCAAAATTTTATTTCTATGGCAAATTTTGACAAAATTTTATTTCTATAGAAAATTTTATCAAAATTTTATTTCTATAGAAAATTTTCTCAAAATTTTATTTCTATAGAAAATTTTGTCTAAATTTTATTTCTATAGAAAATTTTGTCAATATTTTATTTCTATAGAAAATTTTGTCAAAATTTTATTTCTATAGAAAATTTTGTCAAAATTTTATTTCTACCGAAAATTTAGTCAAAATTTTGTCAATATATAGAAAATGTCAATATTTTATTTCTATAGAAAATTTTGTCAAAATTTTATTTCTATAGAAAATTTTGTCAACATTTTATTTCTACAGAAAATTTAGTCAAAATTTTGTCAATATATAGAAAATGTCAAAATTTTATTTCTATAGACAATTTTGTCAAAATTTTATTTCTATAGAAGATTTTGTCAAACTTTTGTTTCTCTAGAAAATTTTGTCAAAATTTTATTTCCATAGAAAATTTTGTCAAAATTTTATTTCAATAGAAAATTTTGTCAAAATGGTTTTTGAATTTTGTCAAAATTTTCTTGCTATAGAACATTTTGTTCAAATTTTGTTTCTATAGAAAATTTTGTCAAAATTTTGTTTCTATAGAAAATTTTGTCAAAATTGTATTTCTACAGAAAATTTTGTCAAAGTTTTATTTCTATAGAAAATGTTATCAAAATTTTATTTCTGTAGAAAATTTAGTCAACATTTTGTCAAAATTGTATTTCTATTGAAAATTTTGTCAAATTTTATTTCTAAGAAAATTTTGTCAAAATTTTATTTCTATAGAATATTTTATCAAAATTTTATTTCCTGTAGAACATTTTGCCAAAATTTTAGTTCCTACTGAAAATTTTATCAAAATTTTATTTCTATAGAAGATTTTGTCAAAATTTTATTTCAATAGAAAATTTGTCAAAATATTATTTCTATAGAAAATTTTGTCAACATTTTATTTCTATAGAAAATTTTGTCAAAACTTTATTTCTATAGAAAATTTTGCCAAAATATTAGTTCTATAGACAATTTGGTCAAAATTGTCTTTCTATAGAAAATTTTGTTAAAATTATATTTCTATAGAAAATGTTGACAAAATTTTATTTCTATAGGAAATTTTGTCAAAATTTTATTTCTATCGAACATTTTGTCAAAATTTTGTTCCTATTGGAAATTTGGCAAAATGTTAGTTTCTATAAAAACTTTTGTTGGAATTTTATTTCTATAGAAAATTTTGTCAAAATTTTATTTCTATAGAAAATTTTGTTAAAATTTTATTTCTATCGAAAATTTTGTCAAAATTTTGTTCCTATTGGAAATTTGGCAAAATGTTAGTTTCTATAAAAACTTTTGTTGGAATTTTATTTCTATAGAAAATTTTGTCAAAATGTTATTTCTATAGAAAATTTTGTCAAAATTTTATTTCTATCGAAAATTTTGTCAAAATTTTGTTCCTAGTGGAAATTTGGCGAAATGTTAGTTTCAATAAAAACTTTTGTTGGAATTTTATTTCTATTGAAAATTTTTTTTCTATAGCAAATTTTTTCAAAAATTCTACCAATTTATCACCCAGTACAAAATCTACCATTATTGGTAGAGTTTTACCAAACGGGATGGCATCAAATGTGCTCATACGTTCTTATTACTTTTCTCGCAAACCCTTCCTTGGTGTGGAGTATCTCACTGCACTATAGTGGCAGCCTGATATTTCAGTTTCACTTAAGACTATTCAGACCATTGTGATACGACAGGCAAGAAGTTTCACCTTCAAATACGCATTGTTTGATCTTTCCTATCTCCAAAATGTATAGAGGATATAAAAGTTTCTTTTAATGTATTCCAGGAGGTTCTCACTTTTAACCGGCCTCTTGATATTAATTCCCTTTTCATTGCTACTACATCACCACGATCACACCATATAATTCCCCATGTGCCACTGTGCCACCAAGATCTATTCTCTAACTTGGATGATTGTTTAGCTCTTGCATTCGAAGGGCTACACATATTGAAAGTACTCCTGTCCTGATCTTATTATTTTGTTAGGTCCATAACCTTTGTCTGTACAAGACTCTGGATGTGTGTGTTTGTATGTGTGTTTGTAAACAATCCCCAGGCCAGACATTGACGCCGTTAATGTCAACAAACGACCGCCACTGTGGCAAACAGAGCGAAAGACAACCAACAATGCATAATATCAACATCAAGGAACAGGAACAGAAATAACTCTAAAGCGACATTATCCCCGGCCATGATGAAGTAGAGAGAAGTACTTATTTGGCATGAGAACACCTCCACGATAAACATTTTGTTTTATTATCAAGAGCTGCTGTCTCGTGTGGGAGGTATGTAAAATTTATCCCAGAAAATCTATGATACCAAATTGTCTTCGAAATATCAGTAAGGGATTGTCAATCTCATTTTAAGGAATTGATCTTCATCTTTTGGGTCAAATCAGATGAAGTGATAAGAAACAATGATTTTTTAGCGAATATATGACGGGGATTGTTCAATAGCAACATTTTCGAAATTTCTACTTTATGAAAATGTGGAAAAATCAACTTCTCGATTTTGGCCAACATCCAAAACTTTATTTCGATAGAAAATTTTTGCAAAATTTTATTCCATAGAAATTTTTTGTAATTTTTTATTCTATAAAAATTTTTTGCAAAATTTTATTTCCATAGAATTTTTTTTTGGAAAATTTTATTTCGTTAGAAAATTTTTGCTATATTTCTTCTATAGAAAATTTTTGGAAAATTTTATTCCCATAGAAAATTTTTTGAAAATTTTATTCCCATAGAAAAATTTTTAAAAATTTTATTCCTATAGAAAGGTTTCGTAACATTTTACTCATATAGAAAGTTTTTGAAAAAAACTTATTTCTATAAAAAATATTTTTTATAGAAAGTTTTCCCAAAATTCTATTTCTATAAAAATTAAAAAAAAAATAATTTCAGCAGGTAATTTTTCCAAAATATTTATTCTATAGAAAATTGTTGCAAAATTTTATTTCCATTGAAAATTTTGCAAATAGCAATTTATGCAAATTTTTATTTCTCAAAATTTTGATTTCTATTGAAAATTTTCTCAAAATGTTATTCCTATAGAAAATGTTTGCAAAATTTTATTTCTGTAGAAATATGTATCAAAATTTCTATTGAAAGTTTTCTCAAAATTTTATTTCAAAATTTTTGCAAATTTTTATTTCGATAGAAATTTTTTTGCAAATTTTCATTTTCAGAGGAATTTTTTGCACATTTTCATTTCTATAGATAATTGTGTCAAAATTTCAGTTCTACATGAATTTTTATCAAAGTTTCAATTATATAGAAATTTTTTCAAATTTGTGCAAAAATTTATTTCTAAAGAAAATTTGTGCAAAAATTTATTTCTACAGATTTTTTTTTGCAAAATTTTACTAGCATGGAAAGTTTTTGAAAAAATTTATTTCTATAGAAAATTTTTGCAAAATTTCATATCTAAAGGATATTTTGTCAACACTTTAGTCCTATAGATTTTTTTTTTAAAAATTTCAGTTCTATAGGAATTAAAAAAAAAATCAATAGGAATTTTTATAAAAAATTTCTGTTATAAAGGAAATGTTTGCAAAAATTCATTTCTCTGGAAAATCTTTTCAGTTCTATTTCAATTTAATCAATATCAATTATATATAAAATTTTTGAAAAAAAAATATTTTTTTTAACGCTTTTGCAAATTTTTGTTTCGATAGAAAATTTAATTTAAAAAAAAATTATTTCTACAGAAAATTTTTATAAAATTTTATTTTAAAGAAAATTTTTGTAAAATTTTCAATTCCATAAATTTTTTTTTGCAAACTTTCATTTCCTTAGAAAATTTTTGCAAATTTTCTTTTCCATAGAAAATTTTTGCAAACTTTCATTTCCATAGAAAATTTTTGCAAATTTTCATTTCTATTGATAATTTTGTCAAAATTTCAGTTCTACAGCAATATTCCATATCTGCAGGATATTTTGTCAACACTTTAGTTCTATAGGATTTTTTGTAAAAATTTCAGTTCTATAGGAATTTAAAAAAAAAAATTCAAAAAGAATTTTATAAAAAATTTCTGTTATAAAGGAAATGTTTGCAAAATTTCAGTTCTCTGGAAAATCTTTTCAGTTCTATTTCAATTTAATCAATATCAATTATATATAAAATTTTTGAAAAAAAAAAATATTTTTATAAAAAACTTTAGGAAATTTTTAGATAGAAAATTTTTGAAAAAAATTATTCCTACAGAAAATTTTTATAAAACTTATCTACAGGATATTTTGTCAACACTTTAGTTCTATAAGAATTTTTGTAAAAATTTCAGTTCTATAGGAATTGTTAAAAAAATTTTCAATAGGAATTTTTATAAAAAAATTCTTTTATAAAGGAAATGTTTGCAAAATTTCAGTTCTCTGGAAAATCTTTTCAGTTCTATTTCAATTTAATCAATATCAATTATATATAAAATTTTTGAAAAAAAATTATTTTTATAAAAAACTTTAGCAAATTTTTATTTCGTTAGAAAATTTTTGAAAAAAAAATATTTCTACAGAAAATTTTTATAAAATTTTATTTTAACGAAATTTTTGCAAAATTTTCATTTCCATAAATATTTTTTTTGCAAATTTTCATTTCCATAGAAAATTTTTGCAAATTTTCTTGTCCATAGAAAATTTTTGCAAATCTTCATTACTATAGATAATTTTGTCAAAACTTCAGTTCTACAGGAATTTTTATCAAAATTTCAATTATATAGAACATTTTTCAAAATGTTATTTCTATATAAAATGTGTGCAATTTTTTACCAGTATAGGAAGAAAAAATTTATTTCCTTAGAAAATTTTTGCAAAATTTTATTTTTGTAGAATTTATTTTTGCCAAATTGTGGTTTCCATAGACATTTTTGTACAATTTTATTTTATAGAAATTTTTGTAAAATTTCATTTTTATAGAATTTTTTATTTTCAATATGTTTTAGAAGAAAATTTTTGCAATTTTTAGTTTCTTCTATTTTTTATGTTAGCCTGATAACAATGCAGACTGGTTCTCCGTCCAAATTAAATATTCTACATATTATTACAATTTTAATACGAGCTTATTGGACATGAATATCAAGGAATTGATTGATTAAGTTATTGAAACGAAAACACCAGATACCAATCTCACAAGCCTAACTGGACATATGTTTCTTTGTAAGTTTCCATAGTCTTTAGCGTGGATCTGCGGGGTGAGATGATTCAATTTGGGTCTTATATGTTAATTTGAATTCCTTAATCTTCATGTCTAATAATCTCGTATTAATCTTGTTATAATATGTAGAACATTTTATTTCTATAGAAATTTGTTGCAAAATTTTATTTCCATAGAAAATTTTTGCAAAATTTTATTTCCATAGAAAATTTTTGCAAAATTTTATTTCCATAAAAAAATTTTGGAAAATTTTATTTCTGTAGAAAATTTTTGCAAAATGTTATTTCGTTGTTGTTTGATAGTTGACCTTTAAACTGTTAATTATATATGTTTAGTTCGGCTTGAGGTCATATGAATAAAAACAGGCGTTGTTGTTTTTGTTGAGTTGTATTTTTATTTAAAATTATCCAATATTTCGAAACATCTACGATGTTCGTCTTCAGGGAAATTTCTTTAAACAAATAACAGAAAACATTTTACACATAAATAAACAAAAATATATATATCAAAATCCAAAAATATTGATAATTACTTTTACAAGTAAAGAACAATGAACTTATTCCCAAACGACTAAATTTACAACAAAAGGCAAATTTGATGTTCTATATTTTTGTACAATATTTCTATAAATATGTGCATAATGGTCTGTATCAGTCTTAAAATTCATCCGTCTTTCTGTAGGTACATTTATAATATGTAACATTTCCAGTGTAAATTTTTTTTTTTTTTTTTTGACATTTATTTAAAGTATTATTATACTATGTTATACAAACAGTTATATTCTTAATATTCTTATATCTTAATATAATTCTCTATTTTTAATAAAATCAACAATAAGTTTTTTAAATACAATATTATTTTCTTGACATTTTATATAGTTTGGTAATCTGTTGTATGTTTGTAACCCTTTGTAGAAAAGACTCATTTGTCCAGCACTCGTTGTTGATCGTTTGATCCTGAAGTTTTCTGCATTTCTTAGCCCATATGGTTGAGCGTCTCCTACCATTTGTAGTTGCTCGCTTAAGTACTCCGGCGCAATTCCCATTTTCATTTTTTGTATAAATACCATAGTATTCATTTCTAAACGTTGTCTTATATTAAGCCATTTTAATGTATCCAGCATCCATTTTATATTTGCATATCTATTCATCCTTAGTATACATCTCATACCTTTATTTTGAAGTTTCTGCAGCCTATCAATTTGGTTCTGCGTACAACATGTATATAACACTGTTGAAGCATATTCAAAATGTGGTTTTATCATCGTATTATATATATTTATCGCTGTTGTCGTTGACATTTGATTTCTTATTCTTTTGAAAAATCCAAGTTTTTTTCCTATCTTTTTGCATATATATTCCAGGTGTTCTTTAAATTTTAAATCTTTGTCAATGATTATTCCAAGGTACTTTATGTTTGTTACTTTTTCTATTTCTTTGTCTTTTATTATAATACTCCTATTAGTGTTCATGTTTATTTCCATAATTTTAGTCTTGCTTTCATTAAGTTTTAGTCTATTCATATTCAACCATGTATTAAGCGCACTTAAGTCTTTTTCCATTTTTATATAGCATTCATTTGGCGTATCAGCTTCCGTAAAAATCAATGTGTCATCTGCATATAGTATTACCTCACTTTCTTCTAATACATTTGCCATATCATTTATGTAGATGATGAAAAGTACTGCACCTAGTATCGACCCTTGTGGAACTCCGTATTCATTTCTAATATCTTCCGAGATCACGTCATTTACTCTAGTTCTTTGTGTTCTATTGCTTAAGTATGATTTGAACCATTTTAATTCCTTGTCTTGTATTCCATACAAATATAATTTTTGTATTAGGATATCTCTGTCAATCGTTTCAAATGCTCTCTTGAAATCTATGAACATAGCTAATGTTTTGTCATCTTTGTTTTTGTTTTTCCATCTATTTATCACATAATTTACTGACGTCTCACAAGAATAATTTTTTCTGAAACCAGACTGGTATTTTGATAATAATCCGTTCATTTCAATATATTTCACCAGTTGCTCTTTAACCACTTTTTCTAGGATTTTTTCGCATGTCAATAATGTATTTATTGGTCGAAATTCTTCACATTTCTTTGTTCTCTGAACTTTTTCGATTGGTATTACCATAGTCTCTTTCCAATTTTCCGGAAAAATTCCCCTTTCAAGTGAATCATTTATCGTCTTTAATATCATATTTCCAATTTTATCCCAGTTATCCAATATTATTGTTGTCGATACATGGTTAAAGTCTGGTTTATTTTTTAGCTGTTTGCATATTGCCAAAAGTTCGTTTATATTTATGGTTCTGAATTGGAATTTCGTACTAGTCATATGTATTCTGTTTTGGTATTGCACATCATCTATTTCATCTCTTATCGTTCTAATACTATTTACAAAATATTCGTTGAATTTATTCGCTATTATTTTGCTGTCCTTATATTCTATTTGGTTAAATATCACAGTCTCTATTGCACATTTCTCATTCCTTAGTACCAAGTCTTTTATCTCCCTCCACATTTGTTTTTGATCTTTCGCTCCATTTATTTTGTTGTTTATGTAACTATTTCTGGTATTTATTACTTTCGCTTTATACATATTTCTTGTTCTTTTATAAATATTCCATGAGGACACTGTATTTTCAAGCTTTGCTTTTCTATATTTCTCCATTTTCTGCATCTTCATTTCAAACAGTTCTTTGTTGTACCACGCAGTTTGATGTTTAGTAGAGTTTATTCGGAGAGGTTTTATAAATTTCTTTATTGTATTTTCAAGACATATATCTATTATATTAGGATATTCATATCTATTGTTTTGCATTTCCAACTCCATTATTGTGCGTAATTCCTCTCTGAACATGTTTTTATTGTATCTGAAACATTCTTTAACGATCTTATTGTTCTCATTTTGTTTACGTCAGCATTCTACAATAATATCTATGCATTCATGGTCAGAGATTTTGTACAGATCATTTATTTTAACTTTAATTCTTTTTGAATTTGTTATTACATAGTCAATAATTGTCTTTGATGTCATTGTCACTCTTGTATATTCGCCGACTATCTGTTTCATTCCATTGTCCTGTATCATACTAAGTATTTTACTCCTTTGTGTACTATTTTTGCACCAATCAATATTAAAATCTCCAGCTATTATAACGTCAGTATTATATTCAATTATTGTCTCCATCATGTCTTCGAAATGTTCATAGAATTCGTTTTCATTATAACTTGGGGATCTATATATAGCTGCAATAATTAGATTTTCATTTTTATTCTTTATCATTGAAACATTTATCCAATGTGTTACGCCATTAGCTCTCTCAAAAATATTTTGTACCTGGAAACAATTTTTAACATATAATGCAACTCCTCCCGTTCTTCTGCTATCTGAGAAAGTTAGCTCATTTTTATATCCTTTAACTTTTATTTCGCATTCTTGGATATCTTTGGTCATATGGGTTTCTGATAATATTACAAAATCGGGTGTTTTATCTTCAATTAAATATTCCAATTGTGCGTAGTTGTTTGTTAGTCCTTGTATATTTGTATATATTCCCTTAATATTATTTAATTGTTATGCGCTAATTCCCCTTCTTCTTTTTTTTGCTGATAATTTATTCATATAAACCGGACATTGTTTGCTGTTTGTAAAATGGTTCTCATCCAGATCAAGTTTTAGATTTTTATTAACGTGAATACAATTTATGCATTTCATCATCTGTTCCCTTTGGCAATCCTTTGATTTATGATTTCCATGGCATTTGTTACACACTTCTTGATTCTTACAATCCTTGGCTTTGTGATTGTAACCTTTACATTTGAAGCATTGTAGTACATCTGTGCCGTCGAATATTCTACAACGTTCCCATCCAATGTTAATTTTCCCAGCATTCATTGCTATTTTGTATGATTCATTATCAAGATTGACTTTTGCGTTATATGTTGTTATATTATTTCTCTTCACCTCATAAAATTTTATATTTTTTATCTCAGTTGAGCTTAAATTCTCATTCTGTGCTTTTATCTTCGCAATTAATTCTTCTTCCGTGTATTTGAATGTCATTCCTGTAATTTTTATTGACATCTCAGCTGGGTTTGGGACTTTAACCTCGTAGTTTTCATTTAATCCATTTTGTACTGCTAGTCTTATTTTTTCCCTTTCTGTTTCATTCTCAGTTTGTATAACCACTGTACCATTTCTTCTATTTTCAACATTTATAATTTTCAGATTTGTTGGGTCAACATTAGAATTCAAGTCATTTTTGGTTTGAGAAATATTCTGCTTTTCCTTTGGTTTTATCACAATTGGTTTTGAAACATCTGGCATCATTGTATCAGAATCTTTAATAGCTTGTGCATATGTCACATTTCGTTTGACATTTCTCTCCTTTAAAGCTCTCTTAATTTCGTTGCACATCTTTTCATTGCTCTCACCTATTGTATCGCACATTGCTTTATTTTTGTTCTCCATTTCTTGCACATTACCAATTAGTTTCGTGATCTCTCCAATATTTTTGTCACTCATTCTTTGTAATTTCTCTATTTTACTCATTCTCTCTTCGTATCTTTTTTCTATCGCTTCAAGTAGGGCTTTTATTTCGTTTTCATTTTGTTTCAGAGACATCTCAAACTCATTTTTATATTCGCTTAAGCTTTGCTTGTTTTTACACACATCCTCATGTATTTGTCTCATAGCCTCATCAATATTGTGGATGTATTGTATACAATCATCACACATATAACGCACATTTTTGTTGGCCCCAATGCAACTTGCCGCGTATGCATCAACACCTGAGCATTTGTTCTCACAGTGATATACTTTTGCACACACACCACTGCATCTAATGCCTGTCTCTCCTCTAATTGGCTTTTTACACTTATTACATTCAGTCATTGTTGACCAAATAAAATTATTATTTTTATGATTATCCTCAGCTCTTCCACAAATCTTTCACACTTTAGATATTCAGTTTTGATTCTATTTATATATGAAATAGTCACTGTCTATTAAAGTTGTGTTTTTATATTTTTAATTATTTATTTATTATCTCCTTGTATAAACTTTGACTTATCGCTTTCGCTCTCTTATCGCCTAAGTCTGTACAAAATTCTGTCAAAATTTTATTTCTATAGAAAATTTTGTCAAAATGTTAGTACTATAGAAAATTTAAAAAAATATTATTTCTATAGAAAATTTTGTCAAAATTATATTTCTATAGAAAATTTTTGCAAAATTTTATTTCTATAGAAAATTTTGTCAAAATTATATTTCTATAGAAAATTTTGTCAAAATTATATTTCTATAGAAAATTTTGTCAAAATTTTATTTCTATAGAAAATTTTGTCAAAATTTTATACCTATAGAAAATTTTGTCAAAATTTTATACCTGTAGAAAATTTTGTCAAAATTTTATTTCCATAGAAAGTTTTGTCAAAATTTCATTTCAATAGAAAATTTTTTCAAAATTTTATTTCTATAGAAGATTTTGTCAAAATTTTGTTTCTATAGAAAATTGTGTCAAAATTTTATTTCTATAGAAAATTTTGTCAAAATTTTATTTCCATAGAAAATTTTGTCAAAATTTTATTTCCATAGAAAATTTTTTCAAAATTCTATTTCTATAGAAAATTTTGTCAAAATTTTATTTCTATAGAAAATTTTGTCAAAATTTTATTTCTATAGAAAATTTTTTCAAAAGTTTATTTCTATAGAAAATTTTGTCAAAATTTTATTTCTATAGAAATTTTTGTCAAAATTTTATTTCTATAGAAAATTTTGTCAAGATGTTAGTTCTATAGAAAATTTGTAAAATTATTATTTCTATAGAAAATTTTTTCAAAATTTTATTTCAAATTTATTAGTTTTCTTTCGATTCGACCTTTATCAATATATAATAAAATGATTTATCAGATCTTTTTCATTAACAATTTTATTTCTATAGAAAATTTTTTCAAAATTTTATTTCTATAGAAGATTTTTTCAAAATTTTATTTCTATAGAAAATTTTGTCAAAATTTTATTTCTATAGAAAATTATGTCAAAATTTTATTTCTATAGAAAATTGTGTCAAAAATTTATTTCTATAGAAAGTTTTGTCAAAATGTTAGTTCTATAGAAAATTTTTAAAAATATTATTTCTATAGAAATCGCTGTCAAAATTTAATTTCTATAGAAAATTTTGTCAAAATTTTATTTCTATAGAAAATTGTGTCAAAATTTTATTTCTATAGAAAATTTTGTCAAAATGTTAGTTCTATAGAAAATTTTAAAAAATATTATTTCTATAGAAAATTTTGTCAAAATTATATTTCTATAGAACATTTTTGCAAAATTTTATTTCTATAGAAAATTTTGTCAAAATTATATTTCTATAGAAGATTTTGTCAAAATTTTTGTCAAAATTTGTGTCAAAATTGTATTTCTATAGAAAATTTTGTCAAAATTTTATTTCCATAGAAAATTTTGTCAAAATTTTATTTCCATAGAAAATTTTGTCCAAATTCTATTTCTATAGAAAAATTTCGTCAAAATTTTATTCTATAGAAAATTTTGTCAAAATTTTATTTCTATAGAAAATAGTGTCAAAATTTTATTTCCATAGAAAGTTTTGTCAAAATTTCATTTCTATAGAAAATTGTTTGAAAATTTTATTTCTATAGAAGATTTTGTCAAAATTTTGTTTCTATAGAAAATTGTGTCAACATTTTATTTCTATAGAAAATTTTGTCAAAATTTTATTTCCATAGAAAATTTTGTCAAAATTTTATTTCCATAGAAAATTTTGTCAAAATTCTATTTCTATAGAAAAATTTTGCAAAATTTTATTTTTATAGAAAATTTTGTCAAAATTTTATTTCTATAGAAAATTTTTTCAAAATTTTATTTCTATAGAAAATTTTGTCAAAATTTTATTTCTATAGAAATTTTTGTCAAAATTTTATTTCTATAGAAAATTGTGTCAAAATTTTATTTCTATAGAAAATTTTGTTAAAATTTTATTATAAAGAAAATTTTGTCAAAATTTTATTTCTATAGAAAATTGTGTCAAAATTGTATTTCTATAAAAAATTGTGTCAAAATTCTATTTCTATAGAAAATTTTGTCAAAATTTTATTTCTATAGAAATTTTTGTCAAAATTTTATTTCTATAGAAAATTGTGTCAAAATTTTATTTCCATAGAAAATTTTGTCAAAATTTTATTTCCATAGAAAATTTTGTCAAAATTTTATTTTATAGAAAATTTTGTCAAAATTTTATTTCCATAGAAAATTTTGTCAAAATTTTATTTCTATAGAAAATTTTTGCAAAATTTTATTTCTATAGACAATGTTTGCAAAATATTATTTCTATAGAAAATTTTGTCAAAATTTTATTTCTATAGAAAATTTTGTCAAAATTTTATTTCTATAGAAAATTTTGTCAAAATTTTATTTCTATAGAAAATTTTGTCAAAATTTTATTCGATAGAAAATTTTGTCTGTCCATACATCGGAAATACCATTACAATACAATACAATATTTCTGTGGAAATTTTGTCCAAATTTTATGTCTATCGAACGTATTTTTCTATAGATTTTTTTTATTTCTATAGAAAATTTTATTTCAATAGAAAATGTTTACAAAATTTTATTCTATAGAAAATTTTTACAAAATTTAATTCTATTGAAAATTTTTACAAAATTATTAATTATTGTTATTATTTTGTAAAATTTTTATTGCTATGCAAAAATTTATAACATATTAAGGGTATTTCTTATTCGTTGACTTCCGAGATTGCATAGAAGTCTTAACCACCTTGAGTGAATTGCCATTGTTTGCAAATATTTCGTGAGACCATTTGTATCGCTCCCCATACTTTAGTAGGAGCTCGTTGTGACATTATTGTTTGGCTCAGTGGTTCTTTAATGTTCTTGGTATTTCCGATGTATGGACAGACATGGCTGGTCGATTGCATACATCTGCCCAACCGGTGTCTAGCTCAGTTCCCAATAAAGCACCCAGTTAATAACGAATGTATTTGGATACTTTGTTCGCTATTTCCTATATACAGGCTTAGCCGATTGGAGTGTTACAATTTCAAATTAACTGTTTTAATGAACTATTTTATTATTTTGTATAAATTATTTTTTTATTATTATTTTATATAAATTATAAATATTTTAGGCATATTTAATTTAATTTAATTTACCTCCCTTAATTAAAAGATGTGGGGTAAACTAACTTTTTCTTCCAATTTGCAATTACATTTAATTTGATTACACTTCATTTGTCTAACCTTGTCTTATGAAATGTGGGGGTTCACTTTTGCGGATTTGATTCCGCAGCAGCAACTATGTTGCCTCCCTATTGTTTAGTCAATGGCAGGCAACAGTAGCAACTAGTCAGCCACTAGCCAGCTATGAAACAAACAAGAAAATTGACCAGCTAGCCAAATGGCAATTGACACGCAGCTTTCGCATTCACCTCACCAGTCATCACTTAGACTTGGATCGAATGGCGACAGACCCTATCCTATTATCGTAGCTGGATTGCATTTCTTTTGGCGTTTAACTCCCATGCTATTTCCAATAAAGACCTCATGGCTCCCAAATGCTATGCCACCCGTTCCTCATTTGGCAAATGATGCATCATCAACCAGTCATTGATCCATGTAAGCTGCAAATATTGCTTAGGGCCAATGGAAACAAATTGATTTCTAATGAAAAACTATTCACAATGAAACTAAGAGTCGTTGGCGGTAATTGTGCATAGGGCATAGAGTTGACATATATATTAGGATGTACCGAGACATATATTTTTTTTATTTGTGCACTTGATTTTAGTTCATTGAAATTATTAAGTTCGAGTTGAAATTTTTCCAATATGAGAAAGTTTCTTGCAATTAAATAATTTTTTTACGTTAGTTACATGATGTAAAAAATGAAAAAAATAAAATTTTCCTAAATTCGAATTTCCCTCAAAATTATTCCGAATTTACTAAAATTTTTCAATATTATCAAAAATGAACTTCGTATGGCTTTAAAAAATTGTTGTAACTTCTAATTTCAATATTGTATAGCTTAATATATTGACCTACTTTCCCTTTTTTGAAAGTACAAATCGATTTTTTACGAATTTTAAATTTTACATCTTTCTGAGAGAATTTCAAAAGAGAATTCGTTTCTCCCTAATATACACATATGTATTGCAGTTCGATTAACATTCTTCTCAATTCTGTTGCAATTTAATTTCTAATGAGATTTAAGTTGATCTACAACTGATGAAGCTTTAGTACACTGAAACAAATTTTAGGTTTAAGACAAATTTCATTATTTTAAAATTTCATTATTAAAGTCTAATTAAAAAAACTGTAATTATACCCACCACCATAGAATGGGGATGAAGGTGTATTAGTTTGTCCTTCCGTTTGTAAGACATCGAAATATCGATTTGCGATTACATAAAGAATATATATTCTTTATGGAATCGGAACTCTATCAGGGAAATCTAAAAATATTTTAGGTTAGTAAAAAGCTGTGCCAAATTTGTTATAAATTGGTCCATATTTAGCCCTCATATAGACCGATCTCTTGATTTGACTTCTTGAGGAGAATGAAACCAGAATTTTCATCCAATTTGCTTGAAATTTGAAATCTGAAGGATTTTAGGTCCATAAAGACCTGACCTAATAAATTTGGTATAGATCGGCCCACGTTTAAATAAACCTCCCATATAGACTGATCTGCTCATTTGACTTCGTGAGGGCATAGAAGCATCAAATTTTATCGCATTTGCTTAATATTTAAATCAATATCGAATCTTTGGATCCAAGCAAACGTTTTTTTTTGAGTGTATAATCAAACTTTGGATCATACCAACGCCCATACATCTTAATCAGATATAATTGAGGAAATACCTAAATCTCAGCGACAATAAATTACAATAGCTTTAAATTGGATGCGATAGAAAAAATATAATTTTATTGTCATTAGCTTTAATTTAATTTAAAAACAAAATCGTTGCGATTCCAACTATTTTGAAATATGTAATCTTGCAGTGTAGTATTATTATCATAGGTTAGTACTATGCTCAATTTTAGAACTGAATTAAAGAAGAAAAAAGTCTCTTTCAGCATTTTGTCAAAATTTCGTTTCCATACGAAATATTGTCAAAATTTCATTTCCATTAAAAAAATTTGTCAAAATTTCTTTGCTGTAGGAATTTTTTCAAAATTTGATTTCTATATGAAATTTTTTCAAAATTTTATATTTCTATGAAATTTTGTCAAAATTTCAATTCTATAGGAAATGTCAAAATTTCGTTGCTATAGGAAATTTTGCCAATTTTTGTTTTGTTATAGGAAATTTTGTCAAAACTTTATTTCTATAGGAAATTTTGTCAGAATTTTATTTCTAAACGAAATTTTGTCAGAATTTCTTTGCTATAGGAAATTTTGTCAAAATTTCATTTCTATAGGAAATTTTGTCAAAATTTCATTTCTATAGGAAATTTTGTCAAAATTTCATTTCTATAGGAAATTTTGTCAAAATTTCATTTCTATAGGAAATTTTGTCAAAATTTCATTTCTATAGGAAATTTTGTCAAAATTTCATTTCTATAGGAAATTTTGTCAAAATTTCATTTCTATAGGAATTTTTGTCAAAATTTTATTTTTAGACGAAATTTTGTCAAAATTTTACTTCTAAACGAAATTTTGTGAAAATTTCATTTCTATAGGAAATTTTGGCAAAATTTCTTTGCTATAGGATTTTTTGTAAAAATTTCATTTCTATAGGGAATTTTGTTAAAATTTTATTTCTAAACGAAATTTTGTCAAAATTTTATTTCTAGACGAAATTTTGTCAAAATTTTATTTCTAAACGAAATTTTGTCAAAATTTCATTTCTATAGGAAATTTTGTCAAAATTTCATTTCTATAGAAATTTAGTCAAAATTTAATTTCTATAGGAAATTTAGTCAAAATTTTATTTCAAAGGAAATTTTGTCAAAATTTTATTTCTTTATGAAATTTTGTCAAAATTTCATTTCTATAGGAAATTTTGTCAATATTTCATTTCTATAGGAAATTTTGTCAAAATTTCATTTCTATAGGGAATTTTGTTAAAATTTCAATTTTATGGGGAATTTTGTTAAAATTTCATTTCTATAGGAAATTTTGTCAATATTTCATTTCTATAGGAAATTTTGTCAAAATTTCATTTCTATAGGAAAAATGTATCAAAATTTCAATTCTATAGGAAATTTTGTCAAAATTTAATTTTTATAAGAAATTTTGTTAAAATGTCATTTCTTACGAAATTTTGTCAAAATTTCTTTACTATAGGAATTTTTGTAAAAATTTCATTTCTATAGGAAATTTAGTAAAATTTCATTTCTATGGGAAATTTTGTCAAAATTTCATTTCTATAGGAGATTTTGTCAAAATTTCATTTCTATAGAAATTTTGTGAAAATTTCATTTCTATAGGAAATTTAGTCAAAATTTTATTTCTGTAGGAAATTTTGTCAAAATTTTATTTCTATAGGAAATTTTGTCAAAATTTCATTTCTTTATGAAATTTTGTCAAAATTTCATTTCTATAGGAAATTTTGTCAAAATTTTATTTCTATAGGAAATTTTGTCAAAATTTCATTTCTATAGGGAATTTTGTTAAAATTTCATTTCTATAGGAAATTTTGATAAAATTTCATTTCTATAGGAAATTTTGGCAAAATTTCTTTGCTATAGGAATTTTTGTAAACATTTCATTTCTATAGGGAATTTTGTTAAAATTTTATTTCTAAACGAAATTTTGTCAAAATCATATTTCTAGACGAAATTTTGTCAAAATTTCATTTCTATAGGAAATTTTGTCAAAATTTTATTTCTAAACGAAATTTTGTCAAAATTTCATTTCTATAGGAAATTTTGTCAAAATTTCATTTCTATAGAAATTTAGTCAAAATTTAATTTCTATAGGAAATTTTGTCAAAATTTCATTTCGATAGGAAGTTTTGTCAAAATTTCACTTCTATAGGAAATTTTGTTAAAATTCTATTTTTTTAGAAATTTTGTCCAAATTTTTTTTCGATAGGAAATTTTGTCAAAATTTCATTTCGATAGGCAATTTTGGCGAACAAAATTTCATTTCTATAGGAAATTTTGTCAAAATTTCATTTCTATAGGAAATTTTGTCAAAATTTAATTTCTATAGGAAATTTTGTCAAAATTCAATTTCTATAGGAAATTCTGTCAAAATTTCATTTCTATAGGGAATTTTGTTAAAATTTCATTTCTATAGGTAATTTTGTTAAAATTTCGTTTCTATAGGAAATTTTGTCTAAATTTCATTTCTATAGAAATTTAGTCAAAATTTCATTTCTATAGGAAATTTAGTCAAAATTTTATTTCGATACGAAATTTTGTCAAAATTTCATTTCTATAGGAAATTTAGTCAAAATTTTAATTCTATAGGAAATTTTGTCAAAATTTCATTACTATAGGAAATTTTGTCAAAATTCCATCTCTATAGGAAATTTTGTAAAAATTTCATTTCTATAGAAATTTTTTCAAAATTTCATTTCTATAGGAAATTTTGTCAAAATTTCATTTCTATAGGAAATTTTGTCACAATTTTATCAAAATTTCATTTCTATAGGAAGTTTTGTCAAAATTTCACTTCTAGAGGAAATTTTGTTACAATTATATTTTTTAGAAATTTTGTCCAAATTTTATTTCTATAGGGAATTTTGTCAAAATTTCATTTCTATAGGAAATTTCGTCAAAATTTCATTTCTATCGGAATTTTTTTCAAAATTTCATTTCTATAGGAAATTTTTTAAAAATTTTATTTCTAAACGAAATTTTGTCGAAATTTCTTTGCTATACGAAATTATGTCAAAATTTCACTTCTATAGGAAATTTTGTTAAAATTCTATTTTTTAGAAATTTTGTCCAAATTTTATTTCTATAGGGAATTTTGTCAAAATTTCATTTCTATAGGAAATTTCGTCAAAATTTCATTTCTATAGGAAATTTTGTCAAAATTTCACTTCTATAGGAAATGTTGTTAAAATTCTATTTTTTAGAAATTTTGTCCAAATTTCATTTCTATAGGAAATTTTGTCCAAATTTCATTTCTATACGAAATTTTTTTAAAATTCTGTTTTTTAGCAATTTTGTCCAAATTTTATTTCTATTGGGGATTTTGCCAAAATTTCATTTCTATAGGAAATTTTGTCAAAATTTCATTTCTATTGGAAATTTTGTCAAAACTTCGTTTTTATAGAAAATTTTGTTAAAATTTCATTTCTATAGGAAAATTTTCAAAATCTAATCTATAGGAAATTTTGTCCAAATTTCATTTCTATAGGAAATTTTGTCAAAATTTCATTTCTATTGGAAATTTTGTCAAAATTTCATTTCTATAGGAAATTTTGTCAAAATTTCACTTCTATAGGAAATTTTGTTAAAATTCTATTTTTTAGAAATTTTGTCCAAATTTTATTTCGATAGGAAATTTTGTCAAAATTTCATTTTGATAGACAATTTTGGCGAACAAAATTTCATTTCTATAGGAAATTTCGTCAAAATTTCATTTCTATAAGAAATTTTGTCAAAATTTAATTTCTATAGGAAATTTTGTCAAAATTCCATTTCTATAGGAAATTTTGTCAAAATTTCATTTCTATATGAAATTCTGTCAAAATTTCATTTCTATAGGGAATTTTGGTAAATTTCATTTCTATAAGTAATTTTGTTAAAATTTCGTTTCTATAGGAAATTTAGTCAAAATTTCATTTCTATAGGAAATTTTGTCAATATTTCATTCCTATAGGAAATTTTGTCAAAATTCTAATTCTATTGAACTTTTGTCAAAATTTCATTCCTATAGGGAATTTTGTTAAAATTTCATTTCTATAGGAAATTGTGTCAAAATTTCATTTCTATAGGAATTTTTTTCAAAATTTCATTACTAAAAGAAATTATATCAAAATTTTGATTTCTATAGAAAAAATTGATCAAAATTTCAATTCTATAGGGAATTTTGCCAAAATAGGAATATTTGTAAAAATGTCATTTCTGTCAAAATTTCAATTCTATAGGAAATTTTGCCAAAATTTTATTTGGTATAGGAGATTTTGTCAGAATTTCTTTTCTATAGGTTATGTTGTCAAAATGTAATTTCTATAGGAAATTTCTTTGTTATAGAAAATTTTGCCGGAATATTTATTTCCATGGGAAATTTTTGTCAAAATTTCGATGCTATAGGAAATCATATTCCTTCTCTGCGTCAAGGTGGGAGAAGCTATAACAACCTATATGCAAATAAAATATGCGATATATTTCCGATTGAGTTTTAGAAATCTTATCACATCCTCCATTGATTCCGTTCTTTTTCCTATATCAACTCCCATTCATTCTTAGCTAGGTATCTTTACATTAAAATATGAATATCAATTAATTTTTAGAACAAAATTCCACGGCTGCTTTCATGCCGAACATCATGACGAGGAACAATAAATGATGACTGGCAAAGTTGTCGGCAAACTCATTAAACAAATAACACAGAGACGCTTAAAATCCTCACAAAGAAAAAGAAACAAATGAGCATTTTTGACACTAATTGCAAATAAACCCCCTCCACTTTAAAAACCAATCATCACCACCGACACTCATAGCGGCAGGGGCTATCAACGAACGATGTGGTGTCCCCCAGGGGCATTTTTACAATCAACAGAATTTTGAATTGTATGAATTTGTTGAGTGCAAGTCTCTCAGGGTATTTAGAGTGTGGGGGACATGAATGAGATTTCTCATGTCACATTTATGTCAAGATTCTGACCAAACCAAGAAATGCGAAATACTATATTCGATGATAGACAAATGGCATGACAGACAGACGGATACATGTGAACACCGCTATAAAATTCATAACAACAAACGTGATGATATTCGCTATCAAGAGGATTAAGGCTAGTAATGTCTTTGGAGAGTACACAGGGAAAATTAAATGAAAACTTTAAAGTTGTTTTATAAATGGTTTTTTTTGATGTTAGGATTTTCATGCATTAGTATTTGACAGATCACGTGGGATTTCAGACAAGGTGTCAAAGAGAAAGATGCTCAGTATGCTTTGACATTTCATCATGAATAGACTTACGATCTGCCACAACGTCGAATTTTCAGTGAATGGGCCCTAGAAAAGTTGGCAGAAAATCCGCTTTTTTATCGACAAATTTTGTTCAGCGATGAGGCTCATTTCTGGTTGAATGGCTACGTAAATAAGCAAAATTGCCGCATTTGGAGTGAAGAGCAACCAGAAGCCGTTCAAGAACTGCCCATGCATCCCGAAAAATGCACTGTTTGGTGTGGTTTGTACGCTGGTGGAATCATTGGACCGTATTTTTTCAAAGATGCTGTTGGACGCAACGTTACGGTGAATGGCGATCGCTATCGTTCGATGCTAACAAACTTTTTGTTGCCAAAAATGGAAGAACTGAACTTGGTTGACATGTGGTTTCAACAAGATGGCGCTACATGCCACACAGCTCGCGATTCTATGGCCATTTTGAGGGAAAACTTCGGAGAACAATTCATCTCAAGAAATGGACCGGTAAGTTGGCCACCAAGATCATGCGATTTGACGCCTTTAGACTATTTTTTGTGGGGCTACGTCAAGTCTAAAGTCTACAGAAATAAGCCAGCAACTATTCCAGCTTTGGAAGACAACATTTCCGAAGAAATTCGGGCTATTCCGGCCGAAATGCTCGAAAAAGTTGCCCAAAATTGGACTTTCCGAATGGACCACCTAAGACGCAGCCGCGGTCAACATTTAAATGAAATTATCTTCAAAAAGTAAATGTCATGGACCAATCTAACGTTTCAAATAAAGAACCGATGAGATTTTGCAAATTTTATGCGTTTTTTTTTTTTAAAAAGTTATCAAGCTCTTAACAAACCACCCTTTAGATCTTTGGGGACACAGAAAAAAATATGGAGTCATTTTGGTCTTGTGGGTTTTTGACAGATCCTTCCCTTTGGCTGATTTAGATATAGCGCTGCTACTACCAGTAATGTTTCCTAGCTACCTTTGGCCATTATCGGATAATTCTTAAGATTTGCTACCATTTTCATATACCATGGACAACAGACTAGATTGAGGTTATTTCGTAGAAATATGGAAAGGGAGACTTCCTCAAGGGGATGATATCGCCTTTACATTGGCTACTCATAGTAAATATATGAGATTTTGTGGCGTATACAGATGATATTGTTATAATGGTGTCAGACAAATTTCTGGATACGATCTCCGATATAATGAGTAATGCTTTTCAAATCCAAACTGGGCGAGAAACTATGGTTGAGTGTTAACCCAAAGAAAACGGAGCTAGTGCTCTTCATTGAGCTAAAAATGCAATAGGGCAGCACTCAGTGATAAAAGAGAAGTTCACCACTGTGGTATCGCAATGATCTGTATACTCCAAGTGAGCCCGAGATATCGGGTTGTCACTATATCTAACCTAACCTAGTGTTCTTCCCTAGAAGAAGAAAACTCATCGGGTCTAAAGACCCACAATTTCAAGGGACGGGATTGGGCTCTCAAAATCTGCTAGGTACTTGGGATTTGTCTTAGACACCAAACTAAACTGGCTAGAACATACAGCTGGTCGTCTAAAGAAGACCCTCGCCGCACTGTGTGACTCGCAGTCAAGAGCTGGTTGGGGAACGTTGGTGAAGGAAATCCTCCCTCTTTCAATTTTGCATTTAAAAAACCTGAACACCCCTCATTTTGAAGGTGTGTGTGTGTAGAATGTTGCTCCTATTTTGATTTTGGAATTCACCCTTCAGTTGTCAAAATGCCGTCCAAGCAAGAAGAGCAGCGTATCAAAATTTTGCTCGCGCATCGCGAAAATCCGAGCTACTCGCACGCAAAGCTGGCAAAATCGCTAAAAGTTGCCAAATCAACCGTTACAAATGTAATTAAAGTGTTTGGGGAACGTTTGTCGACAGCCAGGAAGTCTGGATTGGGGGGAAATCGAAAACCGGAAGCCGCTGAGACGACAAAGAGAGTTGCCGGTAGTTTCAAGCGAAACCCTAACCTCTCTCTCCGAGATGCCGCAAATAAGCTGGGTGTATCGTCTACAACCGTGCATCGAGCCAAAAAATGAGCCGGACTATCGACTTACAAGAAGGTAGTGACTCCATATCGCGATGATAAACAAAATACGAAACCTACGTCAAAGCCGACTACAAGCAGCTTCCGGGACAGGAGTTTTATACGGCAAAAGGAAGCACATAAAACTGTCAAAGTTCGCAAAGAAATATCTGGTTTGGCAAGCCATCTGTACCTGTGGCTTGAAAAGCAGCATTTTCATAGCTTCCGGGACTGTCAACCAAGAAATTTACGTGAAAGAGTGTTTGAATAAACGTCTGCTGCCTTTCCTGAAGAAACACGGTTGTTCCGTACTGTTTTAGCCGGATTTGGCATCTTGCCATTACGGTAAAAAGGCCATGAAGTGGTACGCCGCCAACAACGTGCAGGTGGTTCCCAAGGACAAGAACCCTCCCAACACGCCAGAGCTCCGCCCAATTGAGAAATACTGGGCTATTGTCAAGCGGAACCTAAAGAAGACCAAAAAAACTGCTAAGGACGAACAGCAGTTCAAGGCAAACTGGTTTTCTGCGGCGAAGAAGGTGGACAAGGTGGCTGTACAAAATCTGATGGCAGGTGTCAAGCGTGAGGCCCGGCAATTCGAATTTGGAAAAGCGAAAGCCTAACTGAATATTTTTCCTGAATTTTATACTAATTGAACTTGAAAAAGAAATTTAATTTGATTTTTTTAAATAAACGACTTCACCGATTTACACGCGTTTTACCTTGACCAAATTTTGACCGTATCACCCTTTATAAGGCCAGTGGCTACCAATGAATGCTACGTCTAGTGGACCATTACGAATCATCGGAGTCAGATACAGAAATTCAACAGAATAAACAGCACGGCTCTTATTTATATGACTGGTTGAATGGTGCAACAGCAGCTCTGGAAGTATTGATGGGAGTTTGCCCATTTGATCTGCATATCAGAAGAACAGCTGAGATTATGCTTATGAGACTGAACAGCCTGGACTCGCTAGGAATCGGGGATTGAAGGCACACAGAACTTGTTGCTTTAGTTGGGCATGATATAAGGGCAGGATATGCCCTTCCACAGTTTCAAGGGACGAGTATGAGTCTCTCAAAATCGGCTAGGGAGTTGTTTTAGACTCCAGACTAAATTGGCTTGAAAATACAGCTGTTCGTCTAAAGAAGACCTACGCGGGATTGTACGAGTGCCAAAAGTTGGTTGGGGAATGAAGCCTCCCTCTTTCACTGGCTTTATAAGACTATGGGTACCGCATCTAGTGGACCATGAGGTTAGGTGGCAGCCCGATGTATTAGGCTCACTTAGACTATTTAGTCCATTGTGATACCACATTGGTGAACTTCTCTCTTATCACTGAGTGCTGCCCGATTCCATGTTAAGCTCAATGACAAGGGACCTCCTTTTCATAGCCGAGTCCGAATGGCGTTCCACATTGCAGTGAAACCCTCAGAAATGTCACCAGCATTACTGAGGTGGGATAATCCACCGCTGAAAAACTTTTTGGTGTTCGGTCGAAACAAGAATCGAACCCACGACCTTGTGCATGCAAGGCGGGCATGCTAACCATTACACCTCGGTGGCTCCCAGCCACTCCCCAACCAACTTTTGGTTTGAAGCCTCCCTCTTTCACTGGCTTTATAAGACCAGTAGCTACCTATGGGTACCCGTTTGGTGGATCATTACGAACCATCGGATTCATACTTAGAAATTCAGCAGAATAAACAGGATTGCTCTTATTTAGATGATTGGTGCAATGAGAGAAACGCTTACCGCAGCTCTGAATGCTTTGATGGGAGTTTGCCCATTTGATCAACGTATCAGGAGAATAGCTGAGGTGATACTCATGAGACTGAAGAGCCTGTACTAGCTGGAATCGTGGATTTCAGGCACACAGAACTCCTTGCTTACGTTGGGCAATATATAAGGACAGGATACTCGGTATGTATATAAAATCTACAATTTCAAGGGATGTGATTGAGTCTGAGGATTTGTCTTAGACTCCAAACTAAACTGGGAAGAAAATACAGCTGTTCGTCTAAAATGGAAAGCCCTTGTCATTGAGCTAAACATAGAATCGGGCAGCACTCAGTGATAGGAGAAAAGTTCACCACTGTGGTATAACAATGAACTGAGCCTGGACAAATGAGCCTGAAATATCGGGAAGCCACTACATCCAACCCAACCGACCCAATGATAACAGCGGTCACCGTAGCTTTGGAGGTATTTATGTGAGTTTGCCCACTTGAATGTTTTGATGGGAGTTTGCCCATTTGATCAACGTATCAGGAGAAAAGCTCAGGTGGTACTCATGAGACTGAAGAGCCTGTACTCGCTGGAACCGTGTATTTCCGGCACACAGAACTCCTTGCTTACGTTGGGCAATATATAAGGACAGGATACTCGACAATGAACTGAGCCGGGACAAATGAGCCTGAAATATCGGGATGCCACTATATCCAACCCAACTGACCCAATGATAACAGCGGTCACCGTAGCTCTGGAGGTATCTATGGGAGTTTGCCCACTTGATCTGCATATAAGGAAATCAGCGGAGATGATACTCATGAGACGGAAGGGCCTGAACTTGCTAGGACACGCGGAATGCAGGCACACAGAACTCCTCGCTTCAGCTGGGCAACATATAAGGCAGGCAAAATGCCGACTCGACATGTATATGAGGGCAAGTTGAAATCAATTACCCCAAGTATAGGGGATCGGGAAAAACGGCGCATACATTCTGAGACATAAGACCGATATTCAGAAGCGAGACCAGCTTCTTCTTCGACAATCAGGCAGCAATAAAGGCATTGAGTAATGCGACCATAACATCGAAGTTAGTCAGCCGCTATCGTAGAGAATGGAACATGGCATAATATTACTCTAGTCCTTATAAAATGATGGGTAATAAGGAGGCAGATGTGCTGGCTAAAGGAGGAGCACACGGTACGGACAACATCGTTGCGGAAGTTTTTATCCACTATTTACAAGATGATCTATGGAAAAGACGTTGGCTAAGGGCTGCGAGCAAACCAAATTGATATTGGACGACAAGAGTAGTAAGAACTTTTGTTTTCAGATGGCGACGCATAGAGAGTCTTAGAGACGAAAGAACCTGGACTTGCTAGGAAATGTGGATTTCAGGCACACAGTTTTATTTTTCAGACGGACGTATTTATCATTGTAAAAGCGGCAGAACTCCTGTTGATGAGCACGACGGTATTCAGAAGCGATATCAGCTTTTTCATCGATAGTCAGGCAGCAATAATGGCATTGGGAATTGCGAACATAACATCGAAGGTAGTTAGCCGCTGTCGTAGAGTATGTAGAGCTCTCTCCCTCTGAGCAGCATAATATTATCGTTGGGGTATGGTATTGTAATGAGTAATGAGGAGCCAGTTGTGCTGGCCAAAGAAGGAGCACGCGGTACGGATAACATCGCTTTGGACGTTTTTTCCTCTGCAATCTTTGCGTATTTACAAGATGATCTATGGAAAGGACGTAGGGAGCCACCGTGGTGCAATGGTTAGCATGCCCGCCTTGCATACACAAGGTCGTGGGTTCGATTCCTGCTACGACCGAACACCAAAAAGTTTTTCAGCGGTGGATTATCCCACCTCAGTAATGCTGGTGACATTTCTGAGGGTTTCAAAGCTTCTCTAAGTGGTTTCACTGGAATGTGGAACGCCGTTCGGACTCGGCTATAAAAAGGAGGTCCCTTGTCATTGAGCTTAACATGGAATCGGGCAGCACTCAGTGATAAGAGAGAAGTTCACCAATGTGGTATCACAATGGACTGAATAGTCTAAGTGAGCCTGATACATCGGACTGCCACATAACCTAACCTAATCTAACCTAAGGACGTTGGGTAGTAAGAAATCTGGATTTCTAATGGTGATGCATAGAGCGGATTTGAGACCATTAATTGGCATCATAATAGGGCACCACACACTTGGAAAGCACAGGATTGGATTAAGGACTGATGACATTGGTAGATGCTGTATGGACATGGAAGACTTCTATCATTTTCTTTATCTCCACAATCTTTGTGTATTTACAATATGGTCTATGGAAAGCACGTTGGGTAGTAAGAAATCTGGATTTCTAATGTTGACTTATAGAGAGGATTTGAGACCGTTAATTGGCATCATAACAGGGCATAACACACGTGGAAAGCACAGGATTGGATTAAGGACTGATAACATTGGTAGATGTTATCTGGATACGGAAGACCTCTATCATTTTCTGTGCCAATGTCCGGAATTATCATTTCGAAGAAACAAGATACTGCATTCCTTTTGCTTCCAGGATATTACTGATGTACGGAACTGCAGCCTGAATAATATACTTGGCATCATCATGGCTTCTGAATGGAAGACCTAGAAAACTCATTTGAAAAAGCAAATCTGATGGGATTAATCGTTGCGGAGGAAAATAGAGAATGACGAAGAAAGGAACCACTATGGAAGTAATCCCAATGGATCAATATGGTCTTAGTGGAAACCAATTCCTTTTATCGGATTGGTGACATCCTCTATAACCTAACCAAACCGTGGGCAGCTATATTGCCGTATGTGGTTTCAATGGATAAATGAATTTGATTTATAGAAAAAAAAAAACAAGTATATACGGCCGTAAGTTCGGCCAGGCCGAAGCTTATGTACCCTCCACCATGGATTGCGTAGAAACTTCTACTGAAGACTGTCATCCACAATCGAATTACTTGGGTTGCGGTAACACTTGCCGATGGCAAGGTATCCTTAAACTTCCTAACACCGTAATATATACCACATAGTCCATACGTGGTATATATTAAACTCCACAATCTTTGTGTATTTACAATATGGTCTATGGAAAGCACGTTGGGTAGTAAGAAATCTGGATTTCTAATGTTGACTTATAGAGAGGATTTGAGACCGTTAATTGGCATCATAACAGGGCATAACACACGTGGAAAGCACAGGATTGGATTAAGGACTGATAACATTGGTAGATGTTATCTGGATACGGAAGACCTCTATCATTTTCTGTGCCAATGTCCGGAATTATCATTTCGAAGAAACAAGATACTGCATTCCTTTTGCATCCAGGATATTACTGATGTACGGAACTGCAGCCTGAATAATATACTTGGCATCATCATGGCTTCTGAATGGAAGACCTAGAAAACTCATTTGAAAAAGCAAATCTGATGGGATTAATCGTTGCGGAGGAAAATAGAGAATGACGAAGAAAGGAACCACTATGGAAGTAATCCCAATGGATCAATATGGTCTTAGTGGAAACCAATTCCTTTTATCGGATTGGTGACATCCTCTATAACCTAACCAAACCGTGGGCAGCTATATTGCCGTATGTGGTTTCAATGGATAAATGAATTTGATTTATAGAAAAAAAAAAACAAGTATATACGGCCGTAAGTTCGGCCAGGCCGAAGCTTATGTACCCTCCACCATGGATTGCGTAGAAACTTCTACTGAAGACTGTCATCCACAATCGAATTACTTGGGTTGCGGTAACACTTGCCGATGGCAAGGTATCCTTAAACTTCCTAACACCGTAATATATACCACATAGTCCATACGTGGTATATATTAAACTAAAAAAGGCCGATTAAATACGTATATAATTAAGTTTAAAGTTTCTATAGAAATAAAATGTTGACAAAATTTTCTATAAAAATAAAATTTTGACAAAATTTTCTATAAAAATAATATGTTGGTAGATTATTTTTGACTCGAGTGGCAACCATGATTATGAACCGATATGGACCACTTTTTGTGTGATTGGGGATCGGCTATATATAACTGTAGACCGATACGGACCAATTTTGGCATGGTTAGTAGCGGCCTTATACTAACACCACGTTGCAAATTTCAACCGGATCGGATGAATTTTGCTCCTCCAAGAGGCTCCGGAGATCAATTCCTGCGTGTTTCTTAGAGACCACATTCTAACACCATGTTCCAAATTTCAACCGGATCGGATGAATTTTGCTCTTCCAAGAGGCTACGGAGAACAAATCTGGGGATCGATTTATATGGGGGCTATATATAATTATGGACCAATTCTTGCATGGTTGTTAGAGACCATATACTAACACCATGTACCAAATTTCAGCCGGATCGAATGAAATTTGCTTCTCTTAGAGCCAGGGCTGTGGAGTCGAGCCAATTTTGCTCTTCTACAAAATCTCGGGCAGTATTTGGGTAATATTTATAATTGCTTTGACAATTTCGCAAAAATGCATTTATGATTCACTCATTGAAAAATTTGAAAATTTGAGTCATTTCTACAAGTTTTCGACTTAGCAGTGAGCATACAATTTTGGAAAAATTTTTGTCTAGTAAATAAAATTTTGCAAAATTTTATATAGAAATAAAATTTTTCCAAATTTTCTACAGAAACAAAATCTTGACTAAATTTTCTATAGAAATAAAATTTTGGCAAATTTTCTATAGAAATCAAATTTCGACCAAATATATAGAAATAAAATTTTGAATAAAATTTTTATAGAAATAAAATTTGGCGAAATTGTTTATAGAAATTAAAGTTTTAAAAAATTATCAATAGAAATACAATTAAAAAAAAATTGTAGCAAACAAAATTTTGTATAGAAATAAAATTTTGCAAAATATTCTATAGAAAAAAAATTGAGAAAATTTGCTTTAGAAATAAAAGTTGACAATTTTTTCTTATACAAATAAAATTTTGAAAAAAATATCAATAAAAATACAATTTTAGAAAAAATTTTGTGTAGTAAATAAAATTCCGCAAAATATTCTACAGAAACAAAATTTAGACTAAATTTTCTATAGAAATAAAATTTTCACAAAATTTTCTAATAAAAAATCTATTACTATAAAATTTTGGCAAAGTTTTCTATAGAAATAAAATTTTGACTTAAATTTTTATAAAAATAAAATTATCAATAGAAATAAAATTTTTAAAAAATTTTTGTGTAACAAACAAAATTTTGCAAAATTTTCTATAGAAATAAAATTTTGCAAAATATTCTATAGAAGCAAAATTTTGACTAAATTTTCTATAGAAAGAAATATTTTTTTAGTAATAAAATTTTGAATAAATTTTTTATAGAAATAAAACTTTGACAAAATTTGCTATAGAAATAAAATTTTGACAAAACTTTTTATAGAAATAACATTTTGACAAAATTTTCTATAAAAAACAACTTTGAAAAAATTTTCTGTCAATATTCCACATATGTATATGGCCTTAAAATAAAATTAAAATAAAAATAATATCGATTGTTCGAAATATTTCAAATAAATTGATATGGGCATTGAAATGGATCGATCCAGCCCATCTGCTAGTCTAACATTCTAGGAAACATAAAAAGATAGCCGTAATTGGAAGTTGATTTTCATTTACAATCATGCTGTACATTGATCGAATGAATAACGCAATGGAAACTAATTTGCGTAAAAAACTTGCTTAGTTACAAAAATGTGAAGTGTTTTAAAAAATTTGGTTTAGCCGGAGTCGGAGTCGAGCAAAATTTTTACGACTCCGACTCCGACTCCAGCAAAATCTTCAGACTCCGGCTCCACAGCCCTGCTTAGAGCAATCGCAAGCCAAATTTGGGGGTCCGTTTATATGGGGGCTATACGTAAAAGTGGACCGATATGGCCCATTTGCAATACCATCCGACATACATCAATAACAACTACTTGTGCCAAGTTTCAAGTCGATAGCTTGTTTCGTTCGGAAGTTAGCGTGATTTCAACAGACGGACGGACGGACATGCTCAGATCGACTCAGAATTTCACCACGACCCAGAATATATATACTTTATGGGGTCTTAGAGCAATATTTCGATGTGTTACAAACGGAATGACAAAGTTAATATACGCCCATCCTATGGTGGAGGGTATAATAATTAACACAGTCAATTTAATTGAAGCATCTACTAGAATTAAAATTTTTAATTAATTCAATTCTTAGTTAACGAATGGGTCCAATTATTTTTATATGTGTGTTCTTCCATAGACGTTCCCTAATCTATTGGCAATACAAGATGGATGGATGGATGACTGAATGGATGTAACGACAACTTCAATCACATTTTCATTTCCATAGAATCAGTGAACAAATGTTTCTTTGTATCTCTAATGACCATTGAAGAAATCCCACCTCTCCACCTGCCAATCAGCAATCCACGCAATCGCGGTGGAACTGTCAGAGTTTAGATCATTTGTTAGGTGCATTTGTTTAATATCGAAACGGTTGAGTATTTTTATTATTTGTTTTGTTTTTATTTTGTTTGTTTTGTGTGTGTGTCTGTTAGGTTACTGGTAGCTAGTGGCTGCTTCTGGTGACATGATGAATAAATGTGACAAGGATACACCTCTATTCTGACAAAATACGTTAGCATTGATTGACATGGTTGGGTTAAACCCCAATCAATGGAAATTTGTCGTTTTTTTTTGCAAATGAGTAAATGTGTTAAAATGTAGCGTACCATTGTTCATAAAAGGCGCATCAGTTATGAACATTAGGTTAGGTTAGGTTAGGTTATGTGGCAGCCCGATGTATCAGGCTCACTTAGACTATTCAGTCCATTGTGATACCACAGTGGTGAACTTCTCTCTTATCACTGAGTGCTGCCCGATTCCATGTTAAGCTCAATGACAAGGGACCTCCTTTTTATAGCCGAGTCCGAACGGCGTTCCACATTCCAGTGAAACCACTTAGAGAAGCTTTGAAACCCTCAGAAATGTCACCAGCATTACTGAGGTGGGATAATCCACCGCTGAAAAATTTTTTGGTGTTCGGTCGTAGCAGGAATCGAACCCACGGCCTTGTGTATGCAAGGCGGGCATGCTAACCATTGCACCACGGTGGCTCCAAATTGATATGAATATGAACATTAATCCAATGGATTAGGAGACTTATGAATGCCATTGAGTTGATTTGATCTTGGTTTTGCTATCCTCTTTCAGAAATTCGATTACGTTCGCAGCTTTTGAGAAAAACAAAAAACGATAATGAATATGTTTCCAAATTTATGAGCGAAATATCAGAAGATATGGAACGATCACTACCAGAGAACGGCTGCGAACTACCGCAACCGACCAGTGTATTTAGTAAACACCAATATTTGCAATCTTAAAACAGTAATTGATAAAAAAAATTTCAACCACCAATATCCAATGCAAACGACGACTACAACCGACGACTGTTTGTTAGTATGAGTGTTGGTCTCTCGAAAACACCGTAGTAAAGCAATCACACAAATTGGTTACCCATATCTCAGCAGTTTGATATTCTCTTATTTGGTACTCTCTCAATTCTCTTGAGCTAATGCCTACTTCTGGTACTTGTTGTTGTTGAGTGCAATCACACTCGTTTTTTGTTTACCGAGCGTTGTTACGATGTCGATTGGTTTAAGATTGCAAGACACTGCATACGAACATTGTTATACACTAGTGGTGTTTTTATTCTCGCATTTGTATCAATGTAGTAAAAGATCGCATGGTAATTGGTGTCTTACTCACTGTCACCGACATTTGGTGGGTAAGATTGCAATACGAAAAAAGCCACCGGTTGCAGTTCTCTAATCACTACGTATGAGGGAATACAAGAAGACGACCCACTATTAAACAGAAAATTTAATTGGATGTCTAAATCATAAGATCAAAAGGAATGTCTGTGGATGGTTATAAGTGTTGGACACTATTCAGAAGAGTGGCAGGATCAAAGATGACACACTGGATTAGATAAGGTGTTGTAGGCTCACTTACACCTTTCAGTCCATTGTGACACCACAAGTGGAGAACATCTCTCTTATCAATGAGTTCTGTCCGATTCTATGTGTTTGGCTTAATGACAAGGGACCTAATTTTTATAGTGGAGTCCGAAGGACACTTAGGGATGCTTCAACACAGTCGGATATATCACCACCATTACTGGTAATTTTTAGGTGATCGGCCGAATCTGGGAAATCCATCATTTGTATGCACGGCTATTATCTGCATCATCTGGGTTTCATAACCGGTGTCGGATTGGTGTTTACGTAGGCAGGGTTACACGAAAGGATACTGAGTGCATTCACACTCTAGCGAAATGGATGCATCAAGAAAGTGGGGATCCCGAACAAAATAAGAACCAGGGAACTATTAAACGAGAGTAAGGCAAAGATTTTTTAGCGCCTTTATGGGATACAAGAATTGGGCAAATATTGGTGTTTACGTAGACAGGATTGCAGGAAAGTATGCTAAAAACACTCACCCTATAGTGAAATGGATGAATGGACTCTCACCCTATGGTGGAAACAAAACTGATAACCAACTGGGATCTGTACAGTTGTGGCGGCTATAAAGGGTGATACGGTCAAAATTTGGTCAATATAAACTTGACGTATTTCTTTCAATTTTGCATTTAAAAAACCTGAACACCCCTCATTTTGAAGGTGTGTGTGTGTAGAATGTTGCTCCAATTTTGATTTTGGAATTCACTCTTCAATTGTCAAAATGCCGTCCAAGCAAGAAGAGCAGCGTATCAAAATTTTGCTCGCGCATCGCGAAAATCCGAGCTACTCGCACGCAAAGCTGGCAAAATCGCTAAAAGTTGCCAAATCAACCGTTACAAATGTAATTAAAGTGTTTGGAGAACGTTTGTCGACAGCCAGGAAGTCTGGATCGGGAGGAAATCGAAAACCGGAAGCCGCTGAGACGACAAAGAGAGTTGCCGGTAGTTTCAAGCGAAACCCTAACCTCTCTCTCCGAGATGCCGCAAATAAGCTGGGTGTATCGTCTACAACCGTGCATCGAGCCAAAAAACGAGCCGGACTATCGACTTACAAGAAGGTAGTGACTCCAAATCGCGATGATAAACAAAATACGACGGCCAAAGCGCGATCCCGGAGGCTGTACACGACGATGCTGACGAAGTTTGACTGCGTGGACAGGAGTTTTATACGGCAAAAGGAAGGGGAAAGGTAGCAGATATTTTCAAGCACATAAAACTGTCAAAGTTCGCAAAGAAATATCTGGTTTGGCAAGCCATCTGTAGCTGTGGCTTGAAAAGCAGCATTTTTATAGCTTCCGGGACTATCAACCGAGAAATTTACGTGAAAGAGTGTTTGAATAAACGTCTGCTGCCTTTCCTGAAGAAACACGGTTGTTCCGTACTCTTTTGGCGGGTTTGGCATCTTGCCATTACGGTAAAAAGGCAATGGAGTGGTACGTCGCCAACAACGTGCATGTGGTTCCCAAGGACAAGAACCCTCCCAACACGCCAGAGCTCCGCCCAATGGAGAAATACTGGGCTATTGTCAAGCGGAACCTAAAGAAGACCAAAAAACTGCTAAGGACGAGCAGCAGTTCAAGGCAAACTGGCTTTCTGCGGCGAAGAAGGTGGACAAGGTGGCTGTACAAAATCTGATGGCAGGTGTCAAGCGTGAGGCCCTCCAATTCGGATTTGGAAAAGCGAAGGCCTAACTGAATATTTTTCCTGAATTTTATACTAATTGAACTTGAAGAAGAAATTTAATTTGATTTTTTAAATAAACGATTTTACCGATTTACACGCGTTTTCCCTTGAGCAAATTTTGACCGTATCACCCTTTATGCAACTGTTCTACGAGATGTACATGGCTGACAACAATATCACTTAACAGATTCCATCTTTGTTTGAGAGTCTCTGATTCTGGACGCAAATTGTCAGATCTCCAACGAACCAATTCGCCAAACCTGCTTAACTGCTCAGCTCTAGGGAGATCCCATCCCAGTCCCAGCTCTAGGGAGATCCCATCCCAGTCGCAGAATCTCTGGATGTGGACACATCCAGGACACATCAAATGGAAATATCACTATTAGGAAGGCATGTCGGCAGATGGAAACACGATCAGATGATTGAGGAATTCATACTACAATCGTCTGTATGACCAAGCAAATGCAGTTGCCTTAACTTCTATTTATACGGAATAGGCCCTACCAGACCTACCTATCTCACAACCAGAGCAAATAACAGATTCCATGATAGTTTCTGGAGAATTTTGGGGTATGAACACAACTTGACAGATCTCCGGTCGCTGAAGTTGTTGGCCACAGAGAGACTATTTTGTCAAGTCGTCTGCTCATGTTTTCGCCTTAACTGGCTATATAAATCAAACTACTTTGAATTCAATATCTGATTGCTTCTGAATTGAGTCTTTTCTCGCCGATTCTCTGATTGCATATATCCGCATATGCTCGTATATTTTTAGATCTATTGGTATCTTATGGGTTATTCCCTGATCAGCCGCAATTGAACCAGATCTGAAAGCTGAAGCTCCTCTTTATGCTGCTGTTCTCTGGACCGATATTAGCTTATTCGCCCTCCGTCGGGCCTGTAAGAATGTGCCCAAACCTCGCATCCATAATCAAGTATATCATTCCCTTATATTTGATGTTTGACTGCCTAAATTTGCATTAACCCTGGCAGAGTTCCCCGTGGAGTAAGATATTTGGCTCGATAAGGTGAATTTAGAGTCTTTTCCGATGCCTAGATAGTTAACTGTACACCGTCAGTCAGTACAGGGATTATATTCCCGTCGTGCCTGTAAGAATGCCGTCCCCCCATTACGAATCCGTACAGAAATATTCTATTCCATTTCTTTTGTCGAAATCTTTATTCTCTTTGATAGTGGTCCTAGTACGTTTGGCATCAGCTTGCTTAAATTTACCCTGATCTTGGTAGCTTTCCTCGTAGTGTATGCTGTTTGGCTAGAGAAGGTAGGCTTAGTGTCCATTTTTTGATATCTATATAGTTAACTTCGCAGTCATATCAATTTACGCCGGAATACGACGTTCAGCCAGTACAGCGATCATACCCAATATTTCCTACACTGTCGTAACAGGTTGGCTGATAAGTCCCCGGTCTGACACATAGATGGTGTCGCTAGTATTAAATGCATATTATATTTATATAGTACCAACCTTCAAATGATTCGTGTCAAAATTTGACGTCTGTAAGTCAATTAGTTTGTGAGATAGAGCGTCTTTTGTGAAGCAACTTTTGTTATTGTGAAAAAAATGGAAAAAAATGAAAATGGAATTTCGTGTTTTGATAAAATACAGTTTTCTGAAGGGAAAAATACGGTGGAAGCAAAAACTTGGCTTGATAATGAGTTTCCGGACTCTGCCCGAGGGAAATCAACAATAAATGATTGGTATGCAAAATTCAAGCGTGGTGCAATGAGCACGGAGGACGGTGGACGCCCGAAAGAGGTGGTTACCGAAGAAAACATCAAAAAAATCCACAAAATGATTTTGAATGACCGTAAAATAAAGTTGATCGAGATAGCAGAGGCCTTAAAGATATCAAGGCAACGTGTTGGTCATATCATTCGTCAATATTTGGATATGCGGAAGCTCTGTGCAAAATGGGTGCCGCGCGAGCTCACATTTGACCAAAAACAACAACGTGTTGATGATTCTGATCGGTGTTTGCAGCTGTTAACTCGTAATACACCCGAGTTTTTCCGTAGATATTTGACAATGGATGAAACATGGCTCCATCACTACACTCCTGGGTCCAATCGACAGTCGGCTGAGTGGACAGCGACCGGTGAACCGTCTCCGAAGCGTGGAAAGACTCAAAAGTCCGCTGGCAAAGTAATGGACTCTGTTTTTTGGGATGCGCATGGAATAATTTTTATCGATTATCTTGAGAAGAGAAAAACCATCAACAGTGACTATTATATGGCGTTATTGGAGCGTTTGAAGGTCGAAATCGCGGCAAAACGGCCCCATATGAAGAAGAACAAAGTGTTGTTCCACCAAGACAACGCACCGTGCCACAAGTCATTGAGAACGATGGCAAAAATTCATGAATTGGACTTCGAATTGCTTCCCCACCCACCGTATTCTCCAGATCTGGCCCCCAGCGACTTTTTCTTGTTCTCAGACCTCAAAAGGATGCTCGCAGGGGAAAAATTTGGCTGCAATGACGAGGTGATCGCCGAAACTGAGGCCTATTTTGAGGCAAAACCGAAGGAGTACTACCAAAATAGTATCAAAAAATTGGAAGGTCGTTATAATCGTTGTATCGCTCTTGAAGGGAACTATGTTGAATAATAAAAGAGAATTTTGACAAAAAAATGTGTTTTTCTTTGTTAGACCGGGGACTTATCAGCCAACCTGTTAGCTGACACAATCTCTGGGTTAATATTAGCTTATCTGCCCTCTGTGCTTCCTATAAGGATATGCCCCTGGTAGTGGTCCTGCTATGTATACCTTCAGGCTGCTTAAATTTTGCGTAGCAGCAGCTTTCTTCGTAGAGCTTGCCATTTGACTCAAGAAAGTAAGCCTAGTTTCCATTTTGTTATCTAGATAGCTAAATGTTCTCTCTTTGTAGGCATCTGTCTTCCTATCTATTTCCGCTCGGGACTCCGCCTCCTTGACAAACTGCTATAAAAATTATGGATATATTTTGGAGAGGTTTTTCTATTTATGCCGGGTGTATAGTACGGGTATCATAGTACTGGTGTAGTAGATTCGGTGCTTAAAAAATAAGACTACGTCTCAAAACAATCGCTTAAAAATCCCATAATCCCGAGGAATACGATGCACAAAAAGTTCTTTGTTGCCACTTAATCCATTTATATATGAACCAGGGCGCGCATAGGATCATCGGAAGCTTCAGTCCGTCTTTGAACCTAACATTTTTCTATATAGACAACACATGAATAGAGCATCCCACTTGTCGCCTTGGCCACTTAATCATTTTACAACGGTTCTAAATTTGGGTCTGACTCAAACACCCATCACCCAGTTATTTTGTTTTTTTTTTCTGTTGTATCCCAACCCATTTTTCAATGAGTCTCGGGTGTGACAACATTGTGAGACATGTATGCGTTTGTTGTTACAAGAACAATAGCACAGAACACCAACAACAATGTGTTTTACAAATACGTTACAAATGTTCGTTTCGGTAGTCCGTAAAGCTTGCATGTACGAGCATGTGTAAATGCTACTTACAGTCACTTAACAACTGCCACTGTATGCCGCTCGCAGTGACTGTGTTGCACGTGTAATCCATGCAAATGAGGCGCCACCAATTCCATTCATATCAGCGGTAAATTGGCAACACTCTGCATAGACAAATGATTCGTTGGGTTGGGAATTCTAGTCAGACTGTCACAGTTGGTATGGCTAGAGTTGGGTGCAAAGGTTCGATGGTGAGCAAGAGGGTCCTAGTTAGCATAGAGGTAATAAGGGAGCATATATAAGAGAATGATGGATCTCACAATCTATTCATCTTTCACAGTGATGGTGATTCTTTGGACAAATGTCACTTGACTAGATAAACATTTGGCCTTTCTTGATGTGTTGCTTTCCCGGTACGAAGAGATATGGGTGACTTGACATGGCCCCAACAATTTGTTGTTGATATCTCGAAAGCATATAAATAAGGGCAAACATTGTTGCTATTGTTAGCATAGAACTTCAACATTCTTAGTTTCTTTATTATTCTTGATCTGGTCTATTCCAAGTGTTTGTCTCCTTAAGCCGGTATTGTTGTTTGTTTCTTTATTTGTTGCGCTTTTGATTTCGTTATCAGTCGACTTGTCAATCGAAAATGTCACATCGATCTTGTCCAACATCTCAAATTAGAAACAATCGATTCATCGACCAATCGATCGTTAGATGTTTGTTGTCTCGTCACAATATCTATGCATTTGTTATCCAAGCTCATTTCATTTGTACCGATAGCATTAATTCGCAAATTAATTTATGTAGACTACATTGATGTCCAAACTGTGGTACAAACATTATCTTGAGAACCTATTGAGGTTGAGATCACATTGGTGGAGAGTTTTGTGGGATTATTGAAGGGTACTTAAGTATTACACTCAAATATAGCAGAAGGGATAAGGGGAACCTCCTCTCTCATAATACAATTGTAAAATGCCTACGCCTGTACTCGATTTGATGAATTTTTATTATTTCTCTTCTAGGAATCATGACTGACCCAGGCTCAGTATCAGTATCGTCGCATTTCCCACCCGGAGGAGTCCAGATCCCGAAAGGCCGAGTCAGTGAGTTCTTAATACACTTTACAATATTTTAGTTTAGGATTTCGTTTTATTGATTGAAACTTTTTCATAATCTACTTGAGTGCTCTGTGTCGTGCCATTAAGAAAATGCCGCAATCAACGCATCCATGTAGAATTATACTATTTCATTGCTTCCATCAAAATCTTTTTTGGCTCTTGGAAGAAGTCCTGCTATGTTCGCTTAGTAGGGACATATACTCCGTCTGCCTTTATATATATGTTTCGGCCCGAATATGACGTCGAGTCAGTACCAGGCGATCTTTCATGTACATGACTTCTCTGAACCGTGAGACTGCAGGCAGCTCTTTGTCCATATCATCAGTTGTTTTATTAATAAATTTGGTTTTATTGATTGAAATTCATATATATTCAAATTGTGTGCTGTATGACAATCTCTCCAATATGATCATGATCTGATGGGAGCAGGCATTCGGGATGTAGATGATCGGGGAATGATTTAGGTTTTAGGTTTAGGTTAGGTGGCAGCCCGATGTATCAGACTCACTTAGACTATTCAGACCATTGTGATACCACATTGGTGAACTTCTCTCTTATCACTGAGTGCTGCCCGATTTCATGTTAAGCTCAATGACAAGGGACCTCCTTTTTATAGCCGAGTCCGAACGGCGTTCCACATTGGAACCACTTAGAGAAGCTTTGAAACCCTCAGAAATGTCACCAGCATTACTGAGGTGACTGATTTAATGCACGTGATAATTAGTTCGTTCGTACGCAGATTGGTTAGTTGATGAGAAATTCGGACCGTTGATGGTCGATGATGGATGAGACGTTGGTTCGATGATATTCCCCGATTTGTATATGATCGGAAGTTGATGATATTCGCCTTCACACGGTTGCTACAGTTGATTGTGATTATTTTCTCCTAGATGATTCGTCGACGCATTTTGGCCTAAGATCTGGTATCGGTAGTAGTGGTAGATCTGAAGATTTCAGTGGTTGAACTGTAAGCCCGAAGGTCTCAGCGGTGGAACTGTAGGCTCCTAGGCTTCAGTGGCCCCAAAGTTGATGATCGGTGGTGAATGAGTGAGTTAAATTTTGGTCCGTTGACCACCGATGATGGATGGGATCTGAAGAATTGTAGGCTCGAAGGTCTGAGCGGTGGAACTATAAGCTTCAGTGGCCTCAACTTCGGTTCGTTGATGATCGGTGGCGAATGTGACGTCAGTTAGTTGATGAGAATTTCGGTTCGGTGATGATCGATGATGAATGAGACGTTGGAATGCCTCAGTGGCCCCAAAGTTGATGATCGGTGGTGAATGAGATGGCGGATAGTTAAATTTCGGTCTGTTGACCATCGATGATGGCTGTGATCTGAAGAATTGTAGGCTCGAAGATCTGAGCGGCGGAACTGTCAGCTTCAGTGGCCACAACTTCGGTTCGTTGATGATCGGTTGCGAATGAGACGTCAGTTAGTTGATGAGAATTTCGGTTCGGTGATGAATGAGACATTGGAATGCCTCAGTGGCCCCAAAGTTTATGATCGGTGGTGAATGAGATGGCGGATAGTTAAATTTCGGTCCGTTGACCATCGATGATGGATGAGATCTGAAGAATTGTAGGCTCGAAGATCTGAGCGGCGGAACTGTAAGCTTCAGTGGCCTCAACTTCGGTTCGTTGGTGATCGGTGGCGAATGAGACGTCAGTTAGTTGATGAGAATTTCGGTTCAGTGATGATCGATGATGAATGAGACTTTGGAATGCTGATATTCGTCGATTTGTAGGTAATCGGGACACGGTTGCTACAGTTGATTGTTATTGATTTGTAGGAGATGATTTTTAGACGTGGGTCTTGCCTAAGCTCTGATATCAGTTGCAGTGTGGTAGTCGTTCCGGGATTGCTAGCAGCTGTAGAATCGAAGACCTCAATGGTTTAACGTTAGGTTTTAAGATTTCATCGGTATAACTGTAAGCCCGTAAATCTCAGTGACTTCAACTTCGGTTCGTTGATGATCGGTGGTGAATGAGACGACGGAGAGTTGGTATTTGTCGATTTTTAGATGATTCGTCGTTTTTAGGCAACCGAAACATGCTGATGTGGGCTTCTCCTTTATCACGGTTGTTACAGTTGATTATTGTTATTTTTAGAAATGGCCTGGCCTTAGCTCTGGTACTGGTAGTAGTGGGGTCGTCGTTCCGGTATAGAGTCCCTGTATCCAAGCTGGGCCAGGTCTCGAATCACCTCTTCACCGGTAAGGTTAACTCGTTGCCTTGTAAAGACTGGGTAGTGACAATGGTAGTGTTACAAAGTCTCATAATCGACCAAAATTCACCATCCTCTGCTGCTCCTATTCGGCAAGAATATACTTTAAATATTAGGTGCTCGATCTCCTGCCTGTCGTCCTGTTCTCCTTGATTAGTTCTTCAAGAATATACTTTCAATTTTAGGTCCTCCATCTCCTGACTGTCGTCCTATACTCCTTGAGTAGTTCTTCAGTCTTCTTCTTATCTTTGTCGCCCTTCCGACCATTGTATTGGTTCACATTGCTTTATGTGTCTCCGGGGCCCATTTATCCAACTCGGTCCTCGTTGCTTCTATTGGCATTCCGTTATCTAAGTTCATTTTCCTATGTGTTCTAGCTTTTATCGCCAGTTGATTTGCCTCTACGTTTCCTTTTATTCCACCGTGACCCGTAACATATGATGTGGTTTAAGCCGTATTAGGAGTATTCATTGATCATAATTTTGCATTCCATTCTTTTGTCTTCATTGTCCTCCGGCTGTCTGAAAATGTTCATGTTTTGTGACCTCGTGTGTTTTTACGGTCATTTAACACATTCCGTTATGGCACGAACTTCCGCCTGTGCTATGGTCCGGTAATCGAATCCGAAAAAATGAATCGCGGGGTCTGGGTCCTCCACATATACGTCCCGCCCTCTCACCGATCTTCGATCCATCGGTGTAGCAGTTATTTCCCTCTGGTATTTGTTCTGGGGTCGCATTCTCCCAGGACCATCTAACTAGCGTCAGAATGCCACACTCGCCTGCCATGACATCCTCAGGTATATGATGATGAATTGTTGCGTCATCAACCATTTTACCAACGGTCTTCCCTATTATCTTTCGATTATTCGTCACGTCTCGTGCTTCCGTCCATTCTCGCAGCATTTCCAATCTTGTCGCAGCCATGTCTGCTCTATAGGTCTTAAGTGATATTAAGGTAGCCACCGTGGTGCAATGGTTAGATTCCCGTGAGTTTAATCCGTTGGACTCGTTGCACAATTTCTATGTTGCACTTCCTCTCCAGCGGTGTTCACCAGACTATCGACGCGTATATCAGAATTGACCCTGTAGTGCTATATCTAGTGCTTCACTTTTGGTTCCAGGCTCTTTTTGGAGCCCACAGCTCTTCTGCGCAATGCCCAACATTTGTAGGCTTTCTCAGTCCTCTGTTTGATGTAGCTCTTCCAATTCCGTTTCCTGTATATGGTAACTCCTAAGTACTATATTTTATTAGACCCTGGTAGCATCTTGCCCACAAAGCTTGGTTCGATATATTTGGCAAGTTTAGGCCTTCTAGTGAATAGGCATAATTCTGTCTTCTGCGGGTTAACTTTCAGGACGCTGGGTTTTGCCCTGTCATATGTCATCCTCAGGACTCTTTCCTCTCTTTGATGTGACTCTTCCAATTCAGCTTCCTGTTTAAGGTTACTCCCATTTACTCTATTTTATCAGACATTGGTATCGTCTTGCCCAAAAAGCTCGGTTCGATAAATTGGACAATGGTTCTTGGCCACTCATATGCCATCCTAAGGATCCCATGCACTTTCCTACAGAGTTTGGTAGGATCCTTTCCCGCAGAAGTGGTATAACATTGTCTGCGTAACAGATGGGTTCAAATCCATCCTTAGCTAGAATTTTTAGTAGACCGAGATTGGGGTTACTCCTCCTGTGGAGTTATGGATCGCAAGATGTGAGATCCAAAGCTTAAGATACTGGACTCTTATTTCTTTTAGACTATGGCCGACTTGTGGGAATGCTGCTTGAGGAGTATTCGTTATATACTGTATTTATTGATTTTCGAAAAGCTTTCGATTCTAAAATTCGTCCTATACTCCTTGAGTAGTTCTTCAGTCTTCTTCTTATCTTTGTCGCCCTTCTGACCATTGCATTGGTTCACATTGCTTTATGTGTCTCCGGGGCTCATTTATCCAACTCGGTCCTCGTTGCTTCTATTAGCTTTCCGTTCTCTAAGTTCACTTCCCTATGTGTTCTAGCTTTTATCACCAGTTGATTTGCCGTTTATTCCACCGTGTCCCGTAACATATGATGTGGATTCAGCCGTATTCGGAGTATTCGTTGATCATAATTTTGCATTCCATTCTTTTGTCTTCATTGTCCTCCGGCTGTCTGTGAAAATGTTCATATGTTGTGGCCTCGTGTGCTTTTTCGGCCATTTAGCACATTCCGTTATGGCACGAACTTCTGCCTTTGCTGTGCCTGTGCTGTAGTCCGGTAATCGAATCCGAAAAAATGAATCGCGGGGTCTTGGTCCTATACATATACGATCAGACCCGCCCTCTCACCCATCTTCGATCCATCGGTGTAGCAGTTATTTCCCTCTGGTATTTGTTCTGGGGCCCCATTCTCTCAGGACCATCTTACCAGCGTCAGAATGCCACACTCGGCTGCCATGATGATGAATTTTTGCGTCATCCACCATTTTACCAACGGTCTTCCCTATTATTTTTTGATTGTTCGTCACGTCTCGTGCTTCCGTCCATTCTCCCGCAGCCATGTCTGCTCTATAGGTCTTAAGTGATATTAAGGTAGCCACCGTGGTGCAATGGTTAGATTCCCGCCATGCATACAAAGGGTCGTGAGTTTAATCTGTTGGACTCGTTGCACAATTTCTATGTTGCACTTCCTCTCCAGCGATGTTCACCAGACTATCGCCGCGTATGTCAGAATTGACCATATAGTGATATCGTATATCCAGTGCTTCACTTTTGGTTCCAGGCCCCATTTAGAGCCCACAGCTCTTCTGCGCAATGCCCAACATTTGTAGGCTTTCTCAGTCCTCTGTTTGATGTAGCTCTTCCAATTCCGTTTCCTGTATATGGTAACTCCTAAGTACTATATTTTATCAGACCCTGGTAGCATCTTGCCAACAAAGCTTGGTTCGATATATTTGGCAAGTTTAGGCCTTCTAGTGAATAGGCATAATTCTGTCTTCTGCGGGTTAACTTTCAGGACGCTGGGTTTTGCCCTGTCATATGCCATCCTCAGGACCCTTTCCTTTGATGTGACTCTTCCAATTCAGTTTCCAGTTTTAGGTTACTGCCATGTACTCTATTTTATCAGACATTGGTATCGTCTTGCCCAAAAAGCTCGGTTCGATAAATTGGACAATGGATCTTGGCCACTCATATGCCATCCTCAGGATCCCATCCACTTTCCTGCAGAGTTTGCTAGGATCCTTTCCCGCAGAAGTAGTATAACATTGTCTGCATAACAGATGGGTTCAAGTCCATCCTTAGCTAGAATCCGCAGTAGTGGCGATAGTATACCTCCCTGTGGACTATCGTATGGACTATCCAATCTTTTAGAGATCTGGTCACCCGAAACTGGTCTAAGGATTTGAAAAGTGTGTCGATGCTAACGATTTTGAATGGTTCCTCAATGTCAATACATATAGTTAACGTGTACGCCTTCATAGAGAAAGACCTCAAAATAGTATAGAAATTCGTAATAGGTACATATTACGGAGACACTGAAATTAAAGAATCGACGGTGAAATGATGGAGAACCAGTTTTCCTTCGGCCCTTACCCAACCATGCGGAGGGCTCTCAGAATTATATCGGGGAATTTTCACCTTACTTCCAATGCCACATCATCTGCATATGCGACCACTTTTATCCTTTCTTCTACTAAGGAGAACAGAAAACTGTTTCAAGGACATTTTCTGCGCCAGTGTCCAGCATTATCTTTCAGAAGAAACAAGATACTGGGCTCTTATTTCTTTTAGACTGTGACCGACCTGCGAAAATGCTGCTTGGGGAGTATTCTCGCTTTCATCAAGGCCTCTGGTAAAGGACCTAGGCGTGTTTGAAGGACATTTTACCATATCCCGGCCGGAGTGGGACAGACACGAAGAGGAAGGAAGGAAGAGAAAAAGAGTTTGAGGAACCGCAATGGACCAACTATGGTCTATGTGGACATCCTCCCTAACCTAACCTAACCTAACCTTAAAGGACATTTAAAGATTTTGCGCGTGCCTTTTGTAGGCCATACAGTAATTCCATGCAAAACACATTAGCCCATCTATTAAGATTGTGAAGTGTGTGTATGTGTTTCGAAATAAGTGAGACAATAAAGGCATGCATTTTTAATATGCAACAATTGTTGCATTTTGATTTGATTGTTTGAAATCGCATGGCAGACAGTGAACGAACTACCTGTTGTTCAGCTAGACTCGTAAATTCTAATTCATACAACACCTATGGTAAATGTTGCAGCGACAAAGGTAAATAGACCCCACTCCTGCACCTCCTGCTTCTCCTTCGTGGCTGTGATTTCCTTTTCGCTTTGGCGCTATGGTGCAAAGAATAGAATTCACTGGCATTACTGCCACTTTGCCACCGTCATCAGTATTCAGACTACTTGAAATTCCATAGGGCAAATGTTAGTGGGCGCTAAAAAGTAGTCAGCATTCCTAAAATAGTTTTATAGACTCAATATATATTTATGTGGTGATATATAGGGATGAAGTGATTCCGGAGTGCAGGTGGTGTATACGTTCAGGGACCATAGCTAGAGTTTGTTTGTACGCAATCGTAATCCAGATAGTGCATAGTCAGATAGAGAGACTGAGGGGTTACCTCCTATACAGAATTATTGCTGTGTCTATGATTTTAAATATTTGTCGTTTGGTCAGTTATTGATGTGGTTTATTGGGAGGCCTTCATCACCTCTAAGGTGTTTCTGCTTGTCCACCAAAGTAATAAATTACAGAAAGTGCTTACATTGTAATTTATACGTTTGGCAAATTTAAATTCGGTCATAGCTTTATATCTATCTACCTCTTTTATATTAACGGTTAATCTTGTATTAGAATCTGAATCGTGAGTAATCATCATGGGAGCACCTATGAAATATGTAAATTCTAACGCTTCTACGTAATTACGGTGATAATTGGATTGTTTTTTATTAGCTCTAGTATTTCTCGGTATCTGTCGCCAGTTGCTAATGAAGGGGAATATTTAATTATTATGTGCATATTTAAGTTGATGTCTGGTTTGATGTGACCTCTTTTTTGATTTATCTGCCACTATGACAGCTTATATAGGTGTTTTTTGCTATTAGGAGAGGACAATTAACAGCTACCGGTAATTCTAATGGAGTAGAGTAGAGCGGAGAGAATGGAGAGAACCGATCCGACCGAGTTACGTCAACTTCATGTTCAATCCTTGTTGGAAAGTGGATCCTAGCACGATATTTGGTAAAAGCAAAACAGTGATGACAAAATTTTCTATAGAAATTAAATTTTACGAAAATTTTCTATAGAAATAACATTTTGACAAAATTTTCTAAAGAAATAAAATTTTGACAAAATTTTCAATAGAAATAAAATGTGGACAAATTTTTCTATAGAAATTAAATTTTGACAAAATTTTCTATAAAATAAAATTTTGACAAAATTTTATATAGAAATAAATTTTGGCAAAATTTTCTATAGAAATAAAATTTTGACAAAATTTTCTATAGAAATAAAATTTTGACAAAATTTTCTATAGAAATAAAATTTTGAGCAAATTTTCTATAGAAATTAAATTTTAGCAACATTTTCTAGAGAAATAAAATTTTGACAAAATTTTCTATATAAATAAAATTTTGACAAAATTTTCTATGGAAATAAAATTTTGACAAAATTTTCTATAGAAATAAAATTTTGACAAAATTTTCTATAGAAATTAAATTTTGACAAAATTTTCTATAGACATAAAATTTTTACAAAATTTTCTATAGAAATAAAATTTTGAGAAAATTTTCTATAGAAATAGAATTTTGACAAAAAATTCTATAGAAATACAATTTTGCAAAAATTTTCTATAGACATAAAATTTTGACAAAATTTTCTATAGAAATAAAATTTTGAGAAAATTTTCTATAGAAATAGAATTTTGACAAAAAATAAAAAATACAATTTTGCAAAAATTTTCTATAGAAATAAAATTTTGACAAAATTTTCTATAGAAATAAAATGTGACAAAATTTTCTATAGAAATAAAGCTTTGGCAAAATTTTCTATAGAAATAAAATTGTGATAAAATTTTTTATAGAAATAAAATGTTGACAAAATTTTCTATAGAAATACAATTTTTAAAACAATTCTATAGAAATAAAATTTTGACATTTTCTACTGAAATAAAATTTTGACAAAATTTTCTATAGAAATAAAATTTTGAGAAAAATTTTTTAGAAATAAAATTTTGACAAAATTTTCTATAGAAATAAAATTTTGAGCAAATTTTCTATAGAAATTAAATTTTGGCAACATTTTCTAGAGAAATAAAATTTTGACAAAATTTTCTATATAAATAAAATTTTGACAAAATTTTCTATGGAAATAAAATTTTGACAAAATTTTCTATAGAAATAAAATTTTGACAAAATTTTCTATAGAAATTAAATTTTGACAAAATTTTCTATAGAAATAAAATTTTGAGAAAATTTTCTATAGAAATAGAATTTTGACAAAAAATTCTATAGAAATACAATTTTGCAAAAATTTTCTATAGACATAAAATTTTGACAAAATTTTCTATAGAAATAAAATTTTGAGAAAATTGTCTATAGAAATAGAATTTTGACAAAAAATAAAAAATACAATTTTGCAAAAATTTTCTATAGAAATAAAATTTTGACAAAATTTTCTATAGAAATAAAATGTGACAAAATTTTCTATAGAAATAAAGCTTTGGCAAAATTTTCTATAGAAATAAAATTGTGATAAAATTTTTTATAGAAATAAAATGTTGACTAAATTTTCTATAGAAATAAAATTTTTAAAACAATTCTATAGAAATAAAATTTTGACATTTTCTACTGAAATAAAATTTTGACAAAATTTTCTATAGAAATAAAATTTCGACGTACGGTTCACTTTGGGTTTAATGAACTACCCGACGTTTTTCTGATACGTGGTTGATTGTTTTGCTGCAAGTAGAGGATGCTGATGAGGAATGTGCTAATTCCAAAACGTGCGTCCATCCAACCATCTTGCAGTCTTTGCCCAAATAAATTTGACAAACATTATTTTCCTCTGTTGGTTAAGCTACCCTTGTAGAGTAGTCAACGCAATTGTTTTAAGCTGAGATCAAAACAACAAATATGAAATAACATTTTGACAAATTTTTCTATAGAAATAAAATTTTGACAAAATTTTCTAAATAAATAACATTTTGAAAAAATTTTCGATAGAAATAAAATTTTGACAAATTTTCTATAGAAATAAAATTTTGAAAAAATTCTGTAGAAATAAAATTTTGACAAAATATTCTATAGAAATAAAATTTTGAAAACAATTCCATAGAAATAAAATTTTTACAACATTTTCTATTGAAATAAAATTTTGACAAAATTTTCTATAGAAATACAATATCGACAAAAAGTTCTATAGGAATAAAATTTTGATAAAATTTTCTATAAAAATAAAATTGTGACAAAATTTTCTCTGGAGATAAAATTTTGACAAATTTTCTATAAAAATAAAATTGTGACAAAATTTCTATAGTAATAAAAATTTTTGCAAACATTTGCAATAAAAATAAAATTTTGAGAAAATTTTCTATAGTAATAAAAATTTGAGAAAATTTTCTATCGAAATAAAATTTTGACAAAATTTTCTATATACATAAAAATTTGTCAAAATTTTCTATAGAAATAAAATTTTGAGAAAATTTTTTATAGAAATAGAATTTTGGCAAAAAATTCTATAGAAATAAAATTTTGACATAATTTTCTATAGAAATAAAATTTTGCAAAAGTTCCTATAGGAATAAAATTTTGACAAATTTTTTTATAGAAATAAAATTTTGATAAAATTTTTTATAGAAATAAAATTTTGATAAAATTTTTTATAGAAATAAAATTTTGACAAAATTTTATATAGAAATAAAATTTTGACAAAATATTCTATAGAAATAAAATTTTGAAAACAATTCTATAGAAATAACATGTTGTTAACATTTTCTATTGAAATAAAATTTTGACAAAATTTTCTATAGCAATAAAATTTCGACGTATGGTTCACTTTGGGTTTAGTGAACTACCCGATTTTTTTCTGATATTTGGTTGATAGTTTTGCTGCAGGTAGAGGATGCTGATGAGGAATGTGGCAATTCCGAAACGTGCGTCCATCCAACCATCTTGCAGTCTGTGCCCAAATAAATTTGAGAACATTTTTTATAGAAATAAAATTTTGAGAAAATTTTCTATAGAAATAAAATTTTGACAACATTTTTTTAGAAATAAAATTTTGACAACATTTTCTATAGCAATAAAATTTTGAAAAATTTTTCTATAGAAATAAAATTTTGAGAAAATTTTCTATAGAAATAGAATTTTGACAAAAAAAAATATAGAAATAAAATTTTGAGAAAATTTTCTATAGAAATAGAATTTTGACAAAAAATTCTATAGAAATAAAATTTTGACAAAATTGTATATAGAAATATTTTACAAAATTTTTTACAAAATTTTCTATAGAAAGAAAATGTTAATTAAATTTTCTATAGAAATGAAATAACTACTATTATACTAAACTATTGAATACTTCTAAAATGTGTAGAAAAGCCACAAAAGTTGTATCCACTTTCTATAGACTAGTTCATGCCATGTAGTCTTAGTAGACCTACAGTTCCATTTGGCATATTTTCGTTTTTTACCAATTTTCAATTAAACTATATTGCACAAATGTAAAGAATTTTTATTTTCAGAGTAAATAAAAACCCAAATTCAGGGTAAAACTTTACATACGAAAAAATCGCCCACACTATATTAAAATAAAGATTAACATAGAAATAAAAAATAAAGAATCTATAGAAATAAAATTTTACCAAAATTTTCTATAGAAATAAAATTTTGACAAAATTTTCTATAGAAATAAAATTTTACCAAAATCTTCTATAGAAATAAAATGTTGACAACATTTTTTATAGAAATAAAATTTTGACAAAATTTTATGTCTATAGAATTTTGACATATTTTTCTATAGACATAAAATTTTGACAAAATTTTCTATAGAAATAAAATTTTGACAACATTTTTTATAGAAATCAAATTTTGACAAAATTTTCTATAGACATAAAATTTTGACAAAATTTTTTATAGAAATAAAATTTTGACAACATTTTCTGTTGAAATAAAATTTTGACAAAATATCTATAGAAATAAAATTTTGACAAATTTTCTATAAAAATAAAATTGTCACAAAATTTTCGATAGTAATAAAATTTTTTGCAAACATTTGCTATAAAAATTAAATTTTGTAAATATTTTGCAAAAATTTTCTATAGAAATAAAATTTTGAGAAAATTTTCTGTAGAAATAAAAGTTTGAGAAAAATTTTTTAGAAATAAAATTTTGACAAAATTTTCTATAGAAATAAAATTTTGAGAAAATTTTTTATAGAAATAGAATTTTGACAAAAAATTCTATAGAAATACAATTTTGACAAAATTTTCTATAGAAGTAAAATTTTGGCAAAATTTTCTACAGAAATAAAATTTTGACAAAATTTTTTATAGAAATAAAATTTTGATAAAATTTTTTATAGAAATAAAATTTTGACAAAATTTTTTATAGAAATAAAATTTTGAGAAAATTTTCTATAGAGATAAAATTTTGAAAAAAATTCTATAGAAATAAAATTTTGACAAAATATTCTATAGAATAAACTTTTGAAAACAATTCTATAGAAATAAAATTTTGTCAACATTTTCTATTGAAATAACATTTTGACAAAATTTCCTATAGAAATAAAATTTCGACGTATGGTTCACTTTGGGTTTAGTGAACTACCCGCATTTTTTCTGATACTTGGTTGATTGTTTTGCTGCATGTAGAGGATGCTGATGAGGAATGTGGTAATTCCGAAACGTGCGTCGATCCAACCATCTTGCAGTCTTTGCCCAAATAAATTTGAGAAAATTTTCTAAAGAAATAAAATTTTGAGAAAATTTTCTATAGAAATAAAATTTTGAGAAAATTTTCTATAGAAATAAAATATTGAGAAAATTTTTTTAGAAATAAAATTTTGACAAAATTTTCTATAGCAATAAAATTTAGAGAAAATTTTCTATAGCAATAAAATTTTGACAAAATTTTTTATAGAAATTAAATTTTGACAAAATTTTATCTCTATAGAATTTTGACATAATTTTCTATAGACATAAAATTTGGACAAAATTTTCTATAGAAATTAAATTTTTACAAAATTTTCTATAGACATAAAATTTTGACAACATTTTCTGTTGAAAAAAATTTTGACAAAATTTTGTATAGAAATAAAATTTTGACAAATATTTGTATAGAAATAAAGTTTTGAAAAAATTTTCTATAGAAATAAAATTTTGAAAAAAATTCTATATAAACAAAATTTTGAAAAATTGAAATTTTGAAAAAAATTCTATAGAAATAAAATTTTGTTGTTGTTTTTTATTGCAGCTTAAAACCATACATTGACTAAACTACAAGTGTAGCTTAACCAACAGAGGAAAAGAATGTTTGTCAAATTTATTTGGGCAAATCCCTATAGACTGCAAGATGGTTGGATGGACGCACGTTTCGGAATTACCACATTCCTCATCAGCATCATCTACTTGCAGCAAAACTATCAACCAATTATCAGAATAAATTCAGGCAGTTTTTTAAACCCAACAAAAACCACACTTGTACACACAAAAATTTTTTTCTCTGATTCAATCACCAAATTAATTGATCCAATTAATTTTTTAATTGAAATGTCTTCAATCACGAAAATGATAGTATCAATCACAGTTTTAATTGGGCATAGAAAAAATTCTTGATTAAAAAATTAATTGATTTTTTCAGCAAAATTCAATTAATTTTTTAATTGATTCAATTAAAAATTTAATTGATGTTGATTGCAAAACGCAATTAATTTATTAATTAAAAAAGGTAACTATTTTTAATTACTTAGTTAGATTGGCTTAGAGTTTTTATTTGGATTAACAAATGATTGTTTGAAATACATTTTTAATTAAAAAAGTAAAAAAAAAATCAGCACTTTTTTTAACTGAATTAGTCTTCCGAATTTGATTAAAAAGATAATTGTATCAATTAATTTTTTAATTAAACATTTTAAAAAATTCAATCATTGACTTAATTAACTTAATGTTTCTATCATGATTAAAAAGTTAATTGTATCAATTAATTTATTAATTGAAAAAATTTTCAACTTCAATTAACTTTTTAATTGGAAATATTTTGGTGATATTTTTTTCTGTGTACCCTCCGAAAAAAGGTTTTACATTGATAGCCGGCTTATGCCGAAATAAATAAATTTGACAAACATTCTTTTCCTCTGTTGGTTAAGCTACACTTGTAGTTTAGTCATTGTATGGTTTTAAGCTGCAATAAAAAACAACAACAATGCTTAAAGAACAAAACCAACAATAACAAAACAAAACGAATGGAAATAAAATTTTGACAAAATTTTGTATAGAAATAAAATTTTGAAAAAATTTTCTATAGTAATAAAAATTTTTGCAAACATTTGCAATAAAAATAAAATGTTGTAAAAATTTTCTATAGAAATAAAATTTTGAGAAAATTTTCTATCAAAATACAATTTTGAGAAAATTTTTTTAGAAATAAAATTTTGACAAAATTTTGTATAGAAATAAAATTCTGAGAAAATTTTCTATAGAAATAGAATTTTGACAAAAAATTCTATAGAAATCCAATTTTGACAAAATTTTCTATATTAATAAAATTTTGACAAAATTTTCTATAGAAATAAAATTTTGACAAAATTGTATATAGAAATAAAATTTTGACAAAATTTTCTATAGCAAGAAAACGTTAATTAAATTTTCTATAGAAATGAAATAACTACTATTATACTGAACTATTGAATACTTCTAAAATGTGTAGAATAGCCACAAAAGTTGTATCCACTTTCTATGGACTAGTTCAGGCAATGTAGTCTCAGTAGATCCACATTTCCAGTCGGCATATTTTGGCTTTTTTACCAATTTTCAATTAAATTAAATTAAATTGCACATATACAAATACTTAATCAATTTTGAGTAAAAAATTTAAAGAATTTTTATTTTCAGAGTAATATTAACACCTACCCAAATTCAGGTTAAAACTTTATATACGAAAAAATCGCCCACACTATATTAAAATAAAGATTAACATTTCTTAAAAAATTAATTTTTATTATTAGTATACATATAAAAGTGTCGATATTCAAATAATCAATATTTTTGGGGGGAAAATAATTATTATCTTTTACTACTTAGTTTTAATTATAATTTTCAAATCATCATTATTCATATATCACAAAATACATTATAAGATATAATGGCAAATATTCCTAGAATTTTAATTTCAAATAAATTTCATAGATCAATAAATTTTTCCTAATAATCCCATTAAAAATTATTTGAGAGAAACAAACTACCAAAAAGGCCATTCATTATAATCGCAAAGTTCAAAAGAAAAAATTAAAATTCAAACTTAAAGTGTGAAGAGAATGATTGAATGGCTACTCATAAATAGTTAATATGCTCATATAAATGTTAATAAAAAATAATAAAAAAAAAAATTAAAAATATGAAATACAAAATATATAATTAAGGCAATTACCGAGCTATGAAAAAGGTGAAGGTGGGGTGAGGAAAATTATATTTTCTTTATTACGATATAGCCTTAAATTCCGCAAAATTGAAAATCACATCAAACTCAAACAGATGCTGCAACCTTAGCCACTAAGCAACATGCAATCATACCAATCACCCAACTGAAACTCACCAACCAACCAACCATTCTCCTATATAGCCCCCAAATTGGCCTGCCCACATCGATTTGATCTATGAAAATTACTTCATTGGACCCATCGAATGAAACCTTGTATATTTGGATTTTTTTTGTGATTTTGTATAAGATCCAAAACAGAGATTCGATCCACAAGTGATGCTGGTGGTCGTTGGTTGGTGGCGGTGTCCATAACCAATGCCATTCGTTAAGTGTTGTTAGTAAATTTGTGGCAACATTTAAATGGTGATAATTGATTTGAATTATGGATGTAAACAAAAATTTTAGTGAACAAATATCCCCATCACATCTACTGCAGCTACTACAGAATCTCCACCAAATCAAAAAGGCTAACCAAGCAAGCAAGTCAAGTCATTCATAAAAATTGAAAATCGATTTTAGAATTTTAAACATAAACAATCATAACATAATTAATTTATGAATTTATGGTGGTTTGGCTTGCTGACTGGAGGAAAATCATTAATTGCCATAATCGTTTGGATATCACAAAACGTTTTTGAAATATTGCAAGGTTTGATTTCAGGGACGACGAAACCGAAAGTGTATCCTACATTGTAATAAAGGGGAGAAGTCGACGATATAATTACAAAAACGTGGAATCAAGTATTTCTAAAATTCTATTTTTTTTTAGAAAAATTGACAAAATTTTATTTCTGTACAATTTTTTTTATTTCTATAGAAAATTTTTGCAAAATTTTATTTCTATAGAAAATTTTTGCAAAATTTTATTTCTATAGAAAATTTTTGCAACATTTTATTCCTATAGAAAACTTTGTGAAAATTTTATTTCTATAGAACATTTCTGCAAAATTTTATTTTAATAGAAAATTTTGTCAAAATTTTATTTCTATAGAAGATTTTGTCAAAATTTTATTTCTATAGCAAATTTTGTCAAAATTTTATTTTAATAGAAAATTTTGTCAAAATTTTATTTCTATAGAAAATTTTGGCAAAATTTTATTTTAATAGATTTTTTTTTCAAAATTTTATTTCTATGGAAAATTTTGTCAAAATTTTATTTCTATAGAAAACTTTGTCAAAATTTTGTCAAAATTTTATTTCTATAGAAAACTTTGTCAAAATTGGGTCAACATTTTATTTCTGTTGAAAATTTTGTCAAAATTTTACTTCTATTGAAATTTTGTCAAAATTTTATTTCATTTGTTTTGTTTTGTTATTGTTGGTTTTGTTCTTTAAGCATTGTTGTTGTTTTTTTATTTCAGCTTAAAACCATACATTGACTAAACTACAAGAGTAGCTTAACCAACAGAGGAAAAGAATGTTTGTCAAATTTATTTGGGCAAAGCCCTATAGACTGCAAGATGGTTGGATGGACGCACGTTTCGGAATTACCACATTCCTCATCAGCATCCTCTACTTGCAGCAAAACTATCAACCAATTATCAGAATAAATTCAGGCAGTTTATTAAACCCAACAAAAACCACACTTGAACCCTCCGAAAAAAGGTTTTACATTGATAGCCGGCTTATGCCGAAATAAACTCGAAACAAACATATCTCTTTTCCTATGCCACAAAACAACAACAATGCTTAAAGAACCAACAATAACAAAACAAAACAAATGGAAAAAGAAGAGGAGGCACGCTCAAAATAAACCCAGCCATGTGAATTCAAATCGATGATTTGACAGTGGCATAGAAAAAGAGATATGTTTGTTTCGAGTTTATTTCGGCATAAGCCGGCTATCAATGTAAAACCTTTTTTCGGAGGGTTCAAGTGTGGTTTTTGTTGGGTTTAATAAACTGCCTGAATTTATTCTGATAATTGGTTGATAGTTTTGCTGCAAGTAGAGGATGCTGATGAGGAATGTGGTAATTCCGAAACGTGCGTCCATCCAACCATCTTGCAGTCTATAGGGCTTTGCCCAAATAAATTTGACAAACATTCTTTTCCTCTGTTGGTTAAGCTACTCTTGTAGTTTAGTCAATGTATGGTTTTAAGCTGAAATAAAAAAACAACAACAATGCTTAAAGAACAAAACCAACAATAACAAAACAAAACAAATGGAAAATGAAGAGGAGGCACGCTCAAAATAATCCCAGCCATGTGAATTCAAATCGATGATTTGACAGTGGCATAGAAAAAGAGATATGTTTGTTTCGAGTTTATTTCGGCATAAGCCGGCTATCAATGTAAAACCTTTTTTCGGAGGGTTCAAGTGTGGTTTTTGTTGGGTTTAATAAACTGCCTGAATTTATTCTGATAATTGGTTGATAGTTTTGCTGCAAGTAGAGGATGCTGATGAGGAATGTGGTAATTCCGAAACGTGCGTCCATCCAACCATCTTGCAGTCTATAGGGCTTTGCCCAAATAAATTTGACAAACATTCTTTTCCTCTGTTGGTTAAGCTACTCTTGTAGTTTAGTCAATGTATGGTTTTAAGCTGAAATAAAAAAACAACAACAAATTTTATTTCTTTAGAAAAATTTTTCAAAACTGTAGTTTTATAGACAATTTTGTCAAAATTTTATACCTACAGAAAATTTTGTTAAAATTTAATATCTACAGAAAATTTTGTCAACATTTTATTTCTATAGAAAATTTTGTCAAAATTTTATTTCTATAGAAAATTTTGTCAAAGTTTTATTTCTATTGAAAATGTTGTCAAAATTTTATTTCTATAGAAAATTTTGTCAAAATTTTATTTCTACACAAAATTTATTTCTATCGAAAATTTTGTCAAAATTTTACTTCTATTGAATATTTTGACAAAACTTTATTTTTATAGGAAATTTTGTCAAAATTTTATTTCTATAGAAAATTTTGTCAAAATTTTATTTCTATAGAAAATTTTGTTAAAATTTTATGTCTACAGAAAATTTTGTCAACATTTTATTTCTATAGAAAATTTTGTCAAAATTTTATTTCTATCGAAAATTTTGTCAAAATTTTATTTCTATAGAAAATTTTGTCAAAATTTTATTTCTATAGAAAATTTTGTCAAAATTTTATTTCTACAAAAAATATATTTCTATAGAAAATTTTGTCAAAATTTTATTTCTATTGAAAATGTTGTCAAAATTTTATTTCTATAGAAAAATTTTGTCAAAATTTTATTTCTATAGAAAATTTTGTCAAAATTTTATTTCTACAAAAAATTTATTTCTATAGAAAATTTTGTCAAAATTTTACTTCTATTGAATATTTTGACAAAACTTTATTTGTATAGAAAATTTTGTCGAAATTTTTATTTCTGTAGAAAATTTTGTCAAAATTTTATTCCTATAGAAAATTTTGTCACAATTTTATTTCTATAGAAAATTTTGTCAAAATTTTATTTCTATAGAAAATTTTGTCAAAATTTTATTTCTATAGAAAATTTTGTCAAAATTTTATTTCTATAGAAAATTTTGTCAAAATTTTATTTCTATAGAAAATTTTGTAAAAATGTTATTTCTATTGAAAATGTTGTCAAAATTTTATTTCTATAGAAAATTGTGTCAAAATTTTATTTCTATAGAAAATTTTGTTAAAATTTTATTTCTATAGAAAATTTTGTCAAAATTTTATTTCTATAGAAAATGTAGTCAAAATTTTACTTCTATAGAAAATTTAGTCAAAATTTTATATCTATAGAACATTTAGTCAAAATTTTACTTCTATAGAAAATTTTGTCAAAATTTTACTTCTCTAGAAAATTTTGTGAACATTTTATTTCTATAAAAAATTTTGTCAAAATTTTATTTCTATAGAAAATTTTTTTAAAAATTTATTTCTATAGAAAATGTTGTCAAAATTTTACTTTTATAGAAAATTTTGTGAACATTTTATTTCTATAGAATATTTTGTTAAAATTTTATTTCGATAGAAAATTTTGTCCAAATTTTATTTCTATAGAAAATTTTGTCAAAATTTTAATTCTACAAAAAATTAATTATGTAAATATTTTATTTCTACAAAAAATTCTGCCAAAATTTTATTTCTATAGAAAATTTTGTCAAAATTTTACTCCTATTGAATATTTTGTCAAAACTTTATTTCTATAGAAAATTTAGTCAAAAGTTTATTTTTGTATAGAAAATTTTGTCAACATTTTATTGCTATAGAAAATTTTGTCAACATTTTACTTCTATAGAAAATTTTGTCAAAATTTTATTTTTGTCAAATTTTTATTTTAATAGAAAATTTTGTCAAATTAGACATTGCTTCCATCTATTCCGTGGATCTTCAAAATTTTCTTGGGCTGAGCCCTCGAAATTCGTCATTCAGCGGTCTAGTATTATTCGGATAATATAGTACTGCTTAGTAACATACTAAGACAAATTTATCATATGTGCTATCACAATGGACTGAATATAATAATTGCAATGGGCTATTGTGTTAGACTATCAGTGCTCTTTTTTCTCTTGAAATGTCCATATAATTTCCAGGACATTTTTCTTAGTTACTATATAAAAAAATATAGACCAACCTTTTTTTTTGATTATACAACAGGTGCTAGATTTCTACCACAAAATTCAATGCTCAATAGCCACAAAATGATGAGCATTTACTGTGCTGTGGTGTTGGTCCATGTGTGGGCCATGCATTCACCCTCATTCTATGACGCCTCTTTCTATGGTTCATCATTCGATTGGAGGTTTGTCTGTGGAATCACTCTCACTCGAAGCGTTGATTGATTATAATTGCTTATGGTGTATTTATGTATTTTTACTCGATTACACACTCACCCGCTCCCCAATGCCAACAGTCATACCACGGGTTCATGTACAGATTTATAATCGACAATCAATAGAAATACATATTGAGCGATTGTTAATGCGCTGTCATGGTGGTATGGCATTCTATTTAGACTAAGCGCCATCCAGTGGAGAACTTAATAGAGCGCCAATAGACGCCATTCAAAAAGAAAATTCACCTACATTAGTACACGGAAAGAAATACTCGTAATTGATTTAATTTAACTCAATTTTAAGAAATTGTTGTTTTTTTTTTCAATTTTATTATTAATTTTAATTTTAATTTAAATTTAAATTTAAATTTATTTTTATTTTAATTTTAATTTTAATTTTAATTTTAATTTTAATTTTAATTTTAATTTTAATTTTAATTTTAATTTTAATTTTAATTTTAATTTTAATTTTAATTTTAATTTTAATTTTAATTTTAATTTTAATTTTAATTTTAATTTTAATTTTAATTTTAATTTTAATTTTAATTTTAATTTTAATTTTAATTTTAATTTTAATTTTAATTTTAATTTTAATTTTAATTTTAATTTTAATTTTAATTTTAATTTTAATTTTAATTTTAATTTTAATTTTAATTTTAATTTTAATTTTAATTTTAATTTTAATTTTAATTTTAATTTTAATTTTAATTTTAATTTTAATTTTAATTTTAATTTTAATTTTAATTTTAATTTTAATTTTAATTTTAATTTTAATTTTAATTTTAATTTTAATTTTAATTTTAATTTTAATTTTAATTTTAATTTTAATTTTAATTTTAATTTTAATTTTAATTTTAATTTTAATTTTAATTTTAATTTTAATTTTAATTTTAATTTTAATTTTAATTTTAATTTTAATTTTAATTTTAATTTTAATTTTAATTTTAATTTTAATTTTAATTTTAATTTTAATTTTAATTTTAATTTTAATTTTAATTTTAATTTTAATTTTAATTTTAATTTTAATTTTAATTTTAATTTTAATTTTAATTTTAATTTTAATTTTAATTTTAATTTTAATTTTAATTTTAATTTTAATTTTAATTTTAATTTTAATTTTAATTTTAATTTTAATTTTAATTTTAATTTTAATTTTAATTTTAATTTTAATTTTAATTTTAATTTTAATTTTAATTTTAATTTTAATTTTAATTTTAATTTTAATTTTAATTTTAATTTTAATTTTAATTTTAATTTTAATTTTAATTTTAATTTTAATTTTAATTTTAATTTTAATTTTAATTTTAATTTTAATTTTAATTTTAATTTTAATTTTAATTTTAATTTTAATTTTAATTTTAATTTTAATTTTAATTTTAATTTTAATTTTAATTTTAATTTTAATTTTAATTTTAATTTTAATTTTAATTTTAATTTTAATTTTAATTTTAATTTTAATTTTAATTTTAATTTTAATTTTAATTTTAATTTTAATTTTAATTTTAATTTTAATTTTAATTTTAATTTTAATTTTAATTTTAATTTTAATTTTAATTTTAATTTTAATTTTAATTTTAATTTTAATTTTAATTTTAATTTTAATTTTAATTTTAATTTTAATTTTAATTTTAATTTTAATTTTAATTTTAATTTTAATTTTAATTTTAATTTTAATTTTAATTTTAATTTTAATTTTAATTTTAATTTTAATTTTAATTTTAATTTTAATTTTAATTTTAATTTTAATTTTAATTTTAATTTTAATTTTAATTTAATTTTAATTTTAATTTTAATTTTAATTTTAATTTTAGTTTTAGTTTTAATTTTAATTTTAATTTTAATTTTAAATTTTTAGTTTAATAATAATATTAAGTTTACTTTTATTTGTAATTTTAATTTTTAAGTTTAAGTTTAATTTTAATTTTTAAGTTTTATTTTTTTAATTTTTTATTGAAAATTAATTTACTTTAAAATTATTTCATTTAGTTGTATTTAATCTAATTGATTTTAATTTAAATTAATTGAATTTAATTTTAATTTAGTTAGTTATTATAATTTCCCTGTGTATTGCGACTAAAACACTTGTGGTTATAGCATCGTAATTATATTCAAGTGTGAGTAGATTTTATTTTCCCAAATCTATAGCCTTCCTCCTTCCACCTCTCTCTTTTTCTGGTTTGGTTACTTTGACAGCCATTTGATGGATTGATTGGTGGGCACTTGGAAAGGGTTAGGGGTGATTTGGGGGTATTTTGAAAAAAAAAACACAATATTCGTTTAATTCAATTGAAAATTATCTCGTTGAATTGAAGAGTTCTGGTGGAGAAGAGCGGTGGATAGAATTTTTTCCATTGCTTTAGTTGTGTCTAGAGCACTGAGTATCTGTATCTGGTGTTTGTAGCTTTTCGTATTGTAATTTAGTTAGAATGAAGCGTCAAACGAGCAAATTAATGTACTTGTAAACAATGTATAATTAACAATAAATAAAAACAATAACATTGGCGCTCTGTCGAGGCAATAGCTATAAACAAAAATTTTGAAAATCAAACATAGTTGCATTTTCATGGTGTGTTGGTAGTGGTGGTGGCGATGGCGGTGTTGTGTTAGCAATTATTTAATTACGACGTCATTTTGCTGTCATTTACGCTCGAAGAAAGAGTGTGGGGAAAAAATAGAACAGAGTAAAGGGTCAATACTTTTGAATAGTTTTAGTTCTTCTAAAAAGGATTTTGTTAATGAATAACCACATGAAAAATATTGTAGTTCCCCTGGTATATGTAAGGTAGTTCCCAGCCTTTCTATCTCATCCGCTTTGTAGTTCCCCAGTATGTTCCATATTGGATGAATATTGTATTGCTCAACCATCTCTTTGAAAGATTTGCGGCAGTCTACGATTTGAGGCCGCATACTTGATCAGGGAATAATCCTACGGGAAATTGAACAACCATAGAACCTGTACAGGACTAGTCCCTGGTATGTATGGACCAGTCCCAGTTCTGCTCAAGACTTATGGAAGGGACCGGTCACTTTAACATGGGTTTGTTATTGACGGGGTAAATTTACACTGTAGGACACGTCTTGGACTCATTCCGAAGGACATATCCTAGGACAATTTAGCAGGAGCTCCCCATAGACATGTCCTCAGGAACCACTCTCGGACAAACTCTTAGAAATCTGTTTCATTTTGGGCATCCGAATCGCATTCGAAATGAAAAAAAAAAACTTTTGAATAAATTATGACTATTTCAAAATAGCAACTAACTGAAGCTCCGGTACCAGTTATGCGATAGGTCCATTAGTGGCAATTTGCACCAATTTGCCGTAGGGAACAGATAGACTTGTATGTTTGTACAATCTTCTCCTTTTCGTTCCCCTTTGCAATCTTTTTTCTGCTTGGCAACCGTCAAACGTCATTCCAAGAATATTAGACTTGGATATGCTCTGGCGGTAGATTTAGTTATCGCGCTGATGATCTTCTATGCTCTTTTGTAAAATCGAACTGCTTAGATTTGCCTTATTCAGACCGTGCACCCATGAGTCGGCATCACAATGTTCCGTCACCGAGAGCAATTTGGGTTCATACTTTACTGGGGTTCCTGTTCTGGCCACGGATGTGAATATCGAACTCCTGGTACAACCATCATGAATATGATTGCACGATGACATGTATTGATATTTAAAAGAGAGGAGGACTAAGATCTTTTCCCTCGAAACACAGAAAGTATCAAAGGCTTTATACGTGCTCTTACTGTTCAATTTAATATATAACAAGTATATAAAAATAATTTTATTTTTTCACATAAAAAATAATCGGAGAACGTAGAGGGTAATCATGTGATGAAAATAGGGTACCTCATTTTTTGATATCTGGTGAGGGAGGGAGACATGCCCTTGTCCGACTTTTTCACAATTGGGCCAAAGTTCTCCGATTTGGGAAAAATTTGCAGGAAGGTTAGGGGTGATGTCTAGACAAAGAGCCGCTACTTTATTTTTCGATATTATACAACTCCAATGTTACCTAATTTGAAGATTTATGCGTGCTCTTACTGTTCAATCTAATATATAACAAGTATATACGGCCGTTAGTTCGGCCAGGCCGAAGCTTATGTACCCTCCACCATGGATTGCGTAGAAACTTCTACTGAAGACTGTCATCCACAATCGAATTACTTGGATTGCGGTAACACTTGCCAATGGCAAGGTATCTTAAAACTTCCTAACACCGTAATATATACCACATAGTCCATACGTGGTATATATTAAACTAAAAAAGGCCGATTAAATACGTATGTAATTAAGTTTAAAGTTTCTATAGAAATTAAATTTTGACAAAATAAAATTTTGACAACATTTTCTATAGAAGTAAAATTTGGAAAAAATTTTCTATAGAAATAAAATTCTGACAAAAATTTCTGTAGAAATAAAATTTTGACAAAATTTTCTATAGAAATAAAATTCTGACAAAAATTTCTGTAGAAATAAAATTTTGACAAAATTTTCTATAGAAATAAAATTTTCACAAAATTTTCTATAGAAATAAAATGTTGACAAAATTTTCTATAGGAATAACATTTTGACAATGTTTACTATAAAAATAAAATTTTGGTAGATCATTTTTGGCTCGAGGGGCAACCATGATTATGAACCGATAAGGACCAATTTTTGTGTGATTGGAGATCGCCTATATATAACTATAGACCGATATGGACCAATTTTGGCATGGTTATTAGCGGCCTTATACTAACACCACGTTGCAAATTTCAAGCGGATCGGATGAATTTTGCTCCTCTAAGAGGCTCTGGAGATCAAATCTAGGGAACGGTTTATATGCGGGCTATATATAATTATGGACCGGTATGGACCAATTCTTGCGTGTTTGTTTGAGATCACATTCTAACACCACGTTCCAAATTTCAACCGGATCGGATGAATTTTCCTCCTCCAAGAGGCTCCGGAGGACAAATCTGGGGATCGATTTATATGGGGGCTATATATAATTATGGACCGATATGGACCAATCCTTGCATGGTTGTTACAGACCATATACTAACACCACGTACCCAATTTCAACCGGATCGGATGAATTTTGCTCCTCCATGAGGCTCCGGAGGTCAAATCTGGGGATCGGCTTATATGGACCAATTTTGGTGTGGTTGTTAGAGACAATATACTAACACCACGGACCAAATTTCAATTGGATCGGATGACATTTGCTCCTATAAGAGGCTCCGGAGGTCAAATCTGGGGATCGGTTTATATGTGGGCTATATATAATTATTTGCCGATGTGGACCAATTTTTGCATGGTCATTAGCGAACATATACCAACACCATGTACCAAATTTCAGCCGGATCGGATGAAATTTGCTTCTCTTAGAGGCTCCGCAAGCCAAATTTGGGGGTCCATTTATATGGAGGCTATACGTAAAAGTGGACCGATATGGACCAATTTTTGCATGGTTGTTAGAGACCATATACTTACACCATGTACCAAATTTCAGCCGGATCGGATGAAATTTGCTTCTCTTAGAGCAATCGCAAGTCAAATTTAGGGTCCGTTTATATGGGGGCTATACTTAAAAGTGGACCGATATGGCCCATTTTCAATACCATTCGACCTACATCAATAACAACTACTTGTGCCAAGTTTCAAGTTGATAGCTTGTTTCGTTCGGAAGTTAGCGTGATTTCAACAGACGGACTGACGGACAGACGGACATACTCAGATCGACTCAGAATTTCACCACAACCCAGAATATATATACTTTATGGGGTCTTAGAGCAATATTTCGATGTGTTACAAACGGAATGACAAAGTTAATATACCCCCATCCTATGGTGGAGGGTATAAAAATGGTTGAAAGGGAACACCCCCCTTTCAACCATAACTGCCCTATTTTTGTATATAAACGAAAAAGCAAGAAGTCCGATTTTTTTGAAATGTACGGGACACATGGAGTGATTAATCAGTACTTCATGGAGTGATTAATCAGTACTTCACTTTTTGTGTCAGACTTCCCCTGACCCTACTCTTTAAAAGATTTCAAATCTTTTCGAATTTCTTTTCAGATCGAAGGATATGGTTAACTAAGTTAAAGAAAATATATTTCGGGAGGCGCTGCGAAGCTGGCCTGGTTACGCTAGTTCCTATATAATACAGGCTGTTAATAGACATAAAGAAATTGTTTTACTCCCCTCGAGTGGATATCATTCCAATATTCTGTGTAACGGGACAGCAAAATATCCTTCAGGACCCCAGGTAGGATGGAAAGTAGATTATTTGGACGACAACAAAAAGGAAGGTTACCTACTTTCTTCGTTTTCGTGCCGGAACAGCTTTCCATATTTTTCATATATCTGGTACGAGTATTTCAAGAGGATTGTGGCATACATTAAAGGTTTAGGCCTAGAATTTGCCACCATTTTCTCCAATGTGCTTCACCATGTCGGTTATAACCATAGTGGCGCTGTCTGGAGTGGGGATCAAAAACGTTCGCCTTTTTAGTCGCGAAGTGCTCGACAAACTGGCTGTAGTGGAAATTCAATTTGCTCCCCAAAACAAAATTTAACTTTTGACTCTCTTTTTGTGGTTTAAGATATTCCGAATAATTGACTACTGTCGTTTGGATTCGAAATCAGCTCTTCCACATGTTTGAGACACTTTTCTTGCTTACTCAAAGCTAAAATCTAGTATATCTCTCTGATGAGACTGGGTATCTTTGAATTTGTTTTCTCTGCATATCTCATCCTTATTTTCTTAAAACTTTGGTAGCTGTATGAATCTTATAGCTGAATGCGAATAGAACTATCAACAACAATATTTTTCTTCATATTGTAAAATCCAACAGATATTTTAGTTGTATAGCAAAAGATATTTTAGTGTATATTTAGCACATCAAACAAAAATCTATTTTACTTTATGTTTTGTTACTGATTGATCAGACTGTCTATTAGTTAGAATGGTCGATAAGTCGTCGCCTGACGCCTTATAACAGATAAACGACTTTTACCACCATCAACCAATAATAATAAGAAAATTACATTGAATTGCATTTTCAAATTGCTAACGAACTATTTTATAATTGTATTTAATTAGCAATCATTTATTGTGATATACGAAGCTTTTGAAGATCCCCTTGCCATTACCCTCTCTTAGCCATGGCATTTAACCATTCGATCATAACCAATCGGTGGATATAAGAAAATTAATAAAAACAAAAACAATCGTCAACTATTTTAACTCACGTATATCAATCCTAAGCGAGTTACAAACGATCAAACTAAAACTGAAATCCATTGGCATTTCGCTGGTTAGGAGGAGGAGCAAGAGATGTTATACGATTATGACTAAAGTTGGAAATCAAATCGCGCCATTTAATTGCAGTCTCTGAAAATATATAATTACTTTAAAGAAATTATGATTGGTTTCTCTACAATGTTTTTTAATAAATTCAAATGCAATAAAAATATAGAATTTTGCTGTATTAGGCGAAGGAATATGATCGTTGGAAATATATTCGAAGAGCATAATAATTGTCATATAATATATAATTTATACCCACCACCATAGAATGGTGACGGGGGTATAATAAGTTTGTCATTCCGTTTGTAACGCATTGAAATATCGATTTCCGACTATATAAAGTATATATATTCTTGATCAGGGAGAAATTCTAAGACGATATAAGCATGTCCGTCTGTCCGTCTGTCTGTCTGTCTGTCTGTCTGTCTGTCTGTCTGTTGTAATCACTCTACAGTACTCAATAATGAAGCAATCGTGCTGAAATTTTGCACAAACTCGTCTTTTGTCTGCAGGCAGGTCAAGTTCGAAGATGGGCTATATCGGTCCAGGTTTTGATATAGTCCCCATATAAACCGACCTCCCGATTTGGGGTCTTGGGCTTATAGAAATCGTAGTTTTTATCCAATTCGCCTGAAATTCGAAATCTAGAGGTATTTTATGACCATAAAGAGGTGTGCCAAAAATGGTGAGTATCGGTCCATGTTTTGGTATAGCCCCCATATAGACCGATCTCCCGATTTTACTTCTTGGGCTTATAGAAACTGCAGTTTTAATTCAATTTACCTGAAATTGGAAATATAGAGGTATTGTAGGACCACAAATACGTGTGCCAAAAATTGTGAGCATCGGTCCATATTTTGGTATAGCCCCCATATAAACCGATCTCCCGATTTTACTTCTTGGGCTTATAGAAACCGCAGTTTTAATTCAATTTACCTGAAATTAGAAATCTAGAGGTATTACAGGACCACAAATACGTGTGCCAAAAATTGTGAGTATCGGTCCATGTTTTGGAATGGTCCTCATATAAAACGACCTCCCGATTTGGGGTCTTGGGCTTATAGAAACCGCAGTTTTTATTCAATTTACATGAAATTGGAAATCTAGAGGTATTACAGGACCACAAATACGTGTGCCAAAAATTGTGAGTATCGGTCCATGTTTTGGTAAGGTCCCCATATAAAACGACCTCCCGGTTTGGGGTCTTGGGCTTATAGAAACCGTAGTTTTTATCCAATTTGTCTGAAATTGGAAATCTAGAGGTATTTTAGGACCATGAAGAGGTGTGCCAAAAATAGTGAGAATTGGTCCATATTTTGGTATAGCCCCCATATAGACCGATTTCCCGATTTTACTTCTTGGGCTTCTAGAATCCGAAGTTTTTATCCTATTTGCCTGAAATTGGAAATCTAGAGGTATTTTCGGGTCATAAAGAGGTGTGCCGCAAACGGTGAGTATCGGTCAATATTTTAGTGTAGCCCCCATAGGAACGATCTCCCGATTTGACTCCTTGAGTTTCTAGAAACCGTATTTTAGGCTCACAAAAACGTGTATCGGATTAAGTTTTTATCGGTCCATTTGGAAATGCCTCCATATAGACCGACTTCACTTCTTGAGGTAGAAGGCGCACTGATCATGAAAATTGCTTGAAACTCAATGTAAAATTTCCAGATTTTACTTCTACAGATTTAAGATTTCAAATCAAGACGTTATTTTATAATTTTCTTGCACACTTACAAGAGATGTTAATGATTCCTCTAAAACTCAAACAAAAATGGTTCTTATAAATCCAGAATCTGATATAGTCCTCATAGGTGAAATCTTTAAATTTATCTTCCTCAAGCCCTGAAATTTCAAAGGAAACCCTAATATTTGGTTCATGGTGGTGGGTATTTAAGATTCGGCCCGGCCGAACTTAGTGCTGTATATACTTGTTATTCTTGCACTGGCTCCTAATAATTTATCTCAACCAAAACTACAGTGGAATAACCTATTATATCCGATGCCTGTAAAATGGATAAGGAAACCAGACAAAGGCTAAAGAAAATTTTGTCAAAATTTTATTTCTATAGAAAATTTTGTCAAAATTTTATTTCTATAGAAAATTTTGTCAAAATTTTATTTCTATGGACAATTTTATTAAAATTTTATGTCTATAGAAAATTTTGTCAAAATTTTATTTCTATAGAAAATTTTGTCAAAATTTTATTTCTTATATTTCATGTTAGCCTGATAATGAAACAGGCAATTGACGTCCAAATGCATTATATCTAATTATACAATTTTTTTTTTTTTTTTTTTTTTTTTTTCGAGCTTTATGGACAGCTATAGATTAAGGAACATGGTTAATAGAGCCATTGAAAAGAAAACGCCAGATACCAATCTATACACGCCTGGACTGTACATGTTTCGGTTCGGGCGAATGAACCTTTCCACAGCCTTTAGTATAGATCTGGCTGGGAGAGATAACTCAATTTTGGGCCCTTTATGCTAACTCCTTATGGAGAAAACATTTGGGAAATTTCCTCTTACAAATTGAATCATCTTTTCTCCCACTGTACATCATCTTTTCATATAACTTACAAGTCCCTTAATCTTATTTTTATTTCGTTTTGTTACATAGTAATGCAACAACACGAAATTTATTTTTAGAAAGCTAATTTGTTAGAATTCACCTAAGTGGTGAACAGTCGAACAATGCTTATTGTTTCTAAATCAAATACAACATATGACAATTAACAGAAACTGGTTTCCAGGATACAACAACAATTCTAACGCGTACATTAGTCGTGTTTTTCCTAGTTTTACGACGGGCTCATCGTTGCTTATTATATTTCATGTCTATAGCTGTCCATAAAGCTCGAAAAAAAAAAAAATATTTCTATAGAAAATTTTGTCAAAATTTTATTTCCATAGAAAATTTTGTCAAAATTTTATTTCCATAGAAAATTTTGTCAAAATTTTATTTCCATAGGAAATTTTGTTAAGATTTTATTTCTATACAAAATTTTGTCAAAATTTTGTTACTATAGAACATTTGTGCAAAACTTTATTTCTATAGAAAATTTTGTCAACATTTTGTTACTATAGAAAATTTTGTCAAAATTTTATTTCTATGGAAAATTTTTGCAAAATTTTATTTCTATAGAAAATTTTTACAAAATTTTATTTCTATAGAAAATTTTTGCAAAATTTTATTTCTTTAGAAAATTTTGTCAAAATTTTATGTCTATGGAAAATGTTGTCAAAATTTTATTTCCATAGAAAATTTTGTCAAAATTTTATTTCTATAGAAAATTTTGTCAAAATTTTGTTTCTATGGAAAATTTTGTCAAAATTTTATGTCTACGGAAAATTTTGTCAACATTTTATTTTTATAGAAAATTTTGTCAAAATTTGATGTCTATGGAAAATTTTGTCAAAATTTTAATTCTATAGAAAATTTTGTCAAAATTTTATTTCCATAGAAAATTTTGTCAAAATTTTATTTACATAGAAAATTTTGTTAAAATTTTGTTTCCATAGAAAATTCTGTTAAAATTTTATTTCCGTAGGAAATTTTGTTAAGATTTTATTTCTATAGAAAATTTTGTTACTATAGAACATTTTTGCAAAATTTTATTTCTATAAAAATTTGTTGCAAAAATTTTATTTCTATAGAAATTTTTTTTTAAATTTTATTTCTATAGAAATTTTTTTCAAAATTTTATTTCCATAGAAAATTTTGTTAAAATTTTATTTCTTTAGAAAATTTTTTTCAAAATTTTATTTCTATAGAAAATGTCAAAATTTTACTTCTATAGAAAATTTTGTAAAAATTTTATTCGTATCGAAAATTTGGTTAAAATTTTATTTCTATAAAAAATTCTAACAAAATTTTATTTCTATAGAAAATTTTTTCAAAATTTTATTTCAATAGAAAATTTTGTCAAAATTTTATTTCTATAGAAAAATTTGTCAACATTTTATTTCTATAGAAAGTTTTGTCAAAATTATGCTTTTTTATAAAGTTTTGTCAAAATGTTATTTCTTTAGAAAATGTTGTTAAAATTTTATTTCTATAGAAAATTTTGTCAAAAGTTTTTTTCTATAGAAAATTTTGACAACACAGGAAATTTCGGATGACTGTAACACTGAGATTTGAGTACCTGACCAGATACCACAATTTGCCTTTGGCTTCACTAATTATGCCCGAAGGCTGGCACTGAAGCTACGCAAGAACTCTATCCGTCGTGAATTATATAGCCGATCTTCCTCCTCTCACCTATACTCAAAACACTTAAGGCACTACTCCTCTCCAATATTGTGGTGAATTTTTCACGATTTTTCAGATGGCTCGTAACACCGGAAATTGAATACCTGTCCAGATATCACAATTTGTCTTTAGTGTCGCCCATTATACCCGAGGTCTAGTTTAGGTTAGGTTAGGTTAGGTGGCAGCCCGATGTATCAGGCTCACTTACACTATTCAGTCCATTATGATACCACATTGGTGAACTTCTCTCTTATCACTGAGTGCTGCCCGATTCCATGTTAAGCTCAATGACAAGGGACCTCCTTTTTATAGCCGAGTCCGAACGGCGTTCCAAATTGCAATAAAACCACTTAGAGAAGCTTTGAAACCCTCAGAAATGTCACCAGCATTACTGAGGTGGAATAATCCACCGCTGAAAAACTTTTTGGTGTTCGGTCGAAGCAGGAATGGAACCCACGACCTTGTGTATGCAAGGCGGGTATGCTAACCATTGAACCACGGTGGCTCCCACCCGAGGTCTAGAAATGGACACTGAAGCTAAGGCTCCCACTAATCCTCCCCATCGTCCATCACCATGGATTCAGCTTTTCCATTACATCGTATATCACCAAAGGACCTAACTAACGCAAGAACGAAAGTTTCGACAGAGGACAGTTCTGGTTGCTGAGAATACTGGGAGTTGAGTACTTGATAAGACTCCTCAATTTGTCTTTGACATCAACTATTAAATCCGATATCTGGAAAATGGGTGCTGGTGTAATACAAAAGGTTCAAGTAAAGCAGAATCGTACAGATCCTCCACTAGCATTATACATATCAATGGCATTGCCACGAATTTGACTTCCCTTTCCATTACAGCGTATATCACTAAAGGACTTAACCAACCTAAGCTATGCCACAATATGATCTGATCAGACTACTCAATTAGTCTTTGGTACAGAAGCCAATCAAGGGCTTAAGCAGGCTGAATCTTCCTTCTTTCACCAGTAACCTGAGTCACTACTCTTACCCAGCCTAATGGAGAATATACTAGATGTCAACCAACACCATTTATTTAACTTTGCCTTCTACTACAGGGATTTAATCAACCTAATCTGTTTCACAAGACGGTTCTGAATGCTTAGAACACTGAGCGTTAAGTACTTGACCAGACACCTTAATTTGTCTTGAGAATCACCCATTGCGTCATTCGATGTCTGGAATATGGTCAAAGGCTCGACCAAGATGGAATTGTACAAGGCGATCTCCCATCTCTCACCAGAGAACGTTTTCGATGTCTGATAACATTGGGAATTGAGTACTGACACCATAACTTGTCATTGGAAACACTCATTATACCCGTTGTCTCGATAATTGCACACTGTATCTACGCAAGAACTCGATTAGGGTGAATCATACGATCTTCCTTCTCTCACCTACAGTCAAGACACCTAAGGCACTACTCCTCTACAATCTTATGGTGAATTTTTCAGCTGCCAACCATCAGCATGGATTTGACTCTCCATGTCATTACAGTGCATATCACCAAAGGACTTAACTAACGCAAGTTGCGCCACAGGACGGTTCTGAGTGAGAGAACACTTGGAGTTGAGAAGCTAACTAGACTTCATAATTTGACTTTGGAATCACCGAGTATATCCCCCCATTCTTTCTCCCTTCTTTCATCAGTATCCAATGAACTTGACTCAGTTTCATTGGATACCTCCCCAGCCTTTATGTAGTATATTCGAGATGGCAACCATCAGCATGTATTGGACTTTACTTTCCTTTCCTCTACATGAAACACCACAAAACGATTTAACCAACCTAAGTTGTGCCATAAAACGGTTCTGGATGCTGAGAATGCTGGGAGTTGAGTATTTGACCAGAATCCACAATTTGTCTTTGGAATCACCCATTACATCTGACGTCTGGAAGATGGAAATTGAAACCACACAAAGGTTCGAGAACAACGTAATTGTACAAGTATGTCCGCAGGTTAGGTCATAGAGGATGACACGAATCCGTGATAAGCGATTGTGTGGTTTTATGTTTTGCCTAAGATTTCTCAGCAAATCCGTATAACTATGAGAGCTTCAGGTCGCCTCTTGGGTTTCCTCCGTCTCTCCTTCTCTTGGATTCTCTGCTGAGCATTTTGTTGTTTGTTGTACCCTGAACGGGATTTCGCCGGTTTTGTGGGATCTTTGCCTCTCAACATCTTGGGTTTTCATCAAACAGACTTGTCGTAGTTCTTTTATTTTTTGCCCTATCCATTTCGGCTTTCTGCCAGTTCTGGCAATAACAGCTGATTATGTCCAGTAGTTCTTCGAGTTCTGGTACGCTGTTTTGTACATTCCTACTTATATTTTTCTCTGTTTTTGAAAATTCTATCGCATTTGCCAAGCGCCTTTTTGCAGTTTCCCAGCGATATTTCCTCGGAGTCTTATCTTTTCGATCCAAACCAGCTTTATCGCTCTGGCTAGCTTTGGCACGAATTATGGTCTTCAAACGTCCGACGTAGCCATTTTGCGCTGCACAAAAGGGAGTCTATGGTATTTTAGCCCATTCCCATGCAAGGCCTGTCTTGAGATGATTGTCACTTTGGATTTTTTGAATGCCATCCTTATTCTTCAGATAGACCCAAACGCAAAAGTTTAACCGATTGAAATCCTCAGGTTTTTATGCGGTAGGAAAGAAGCGAAGAAACTTATTTTTAAGTCATTCTAGGTTGATGGGTGCTGAGTTCTGTTGGGATGTCCATAGTCTGCAGCTCACACTGTTACCATCGCGACCAATCGAAAATGAAAATTTTTATTATTTTATTATTTATTTTATTATTATTTTATTCCTTCACAAACTACTCAATGGAATCGCTTCTCATCATCCTTGGCTCTTCCTAGTCTAACTTTTTTGTGCATCTGCGAGCTTTTATACTTTTGAAACTTCATAGGTTCATTTTTCAATATGTTCATCGATGAGGACTTCGATCAAATCTGGACCTCACTTTTCGGATCATTTCTGGTGTTAATACCTCTTCTTTCGTCCAATGCGGCGGTGCAAAATTACCAGTATCATGGAGGACAACTAGGGAATTTTTTGCAAATTGTGATCCAATTGATGGGACATAGTGAATTTGCGACAATTTTTATTATATTTTCATTGAACTTATTCCACGATATACTTTTTAAAATAAAAGACCCTAAAAAAGTGCTCCGAAACCCCAAGTATATTTCAAAGAAATTCGTTTCATAACTTTCAAATCACTTTTTACACAACACATCAACAATACACATCAGGTTGCATTCTAGTAAGTCGGCCATAGTCTGAAAGAAGTAAAAGCCCAGTATGTTGTTTCGTCTGAAAGATAATATTAGACACTGGCACAGAAAATGGAATGAATCATCCGTAGCCTCCTTGAATCATTTTAATTATAAGACCGTATGAATATGTTTTTATCGCAGTAATCATGGAAATCACTATCTGGTAGATAGACAACCACCATTTAGGTATGCTAGGGTCGCTCTTCATTTTCTAGGTTGTGACATCCGTAGGATAGTAGACAGGTCTAAACAGATTTCCTAACGATACTGTATACGAAGTTGTAAGATGCTGTGGGGTTATTCTGTTCTCGGAGTCCATCCACCATATTTAGCGCCGGGGTAACATACCTCCGACTGCAGACCAATGTAAAGTTGGTCCTGTGAAACCCGGCAAATGAGGACGCCGCAACTCTTTATATACGGAATCGATAACAGCCGATCCTATCTTCAACAAAGGCCCCCATAACCTATCCGTCTCACCTATAGATCACTTTAGACATAGTCCATCTTAGTCCCAGAGTTCCCCGATTTCTTTGTTTAAAAAACCTATAACGCTTCAACTAAATGCTCATATTTGGATATTTGTTTTATTTTAATATCTCCCAATTATTTAACGTTGATGTCACACTAGCGTCGGGGTTTTTTTTTTCGAACCATTTTCTTTCATTTTAATTTTTTGGGAGGAGATTGCATGGCGCCATATCTGTTCCTATATTGGTACCCAAGCAATGAATAAATGCATATACATATTGGGTGCTGAATTTCGTAATCTTCTAAGGCGATATCATTGTGTCTACTTGCATATGAATACAAAATATAAATGCAAATATTGAAATTTCTTTGTTTGAATGTGAATGTTTGTATTTTTATAATTGGTATGATCTAAAAATAACTGAAATATTTTTGTTTATGTATCTCTTGTGCTTTTATTGCAGTGGCAGTGGCAATTAAAAACGACTGACGACGATTAAGCAATACCTGGGAAAGATTCAAGAACATCGACGATCTTTCGACGTCATAGGAGGCTCGAATTGAATTTGTACAGACGCAGTAAGTAGTGCAAGTTTTACGTCTATTTAGAGATACACTTTAAATGGTTGACGTTTATTTGTTCAATACCTTTGGAGGTGATTTTGTGTAAAAAGTCATTTGAAAGTTATGAAACGAATTTCTATGAAATAGACTTTGGGTTTCGGAATACTTCCTTAGGGTATTTTATTTTAAAAAGTATATCGTGGAATAAGTTCAATGAAAATATAATAAAAAATGTCCCATCAATTGGATCGCCATTTGCAAAAAATTCCCTAGTTGTCCTCCATGATACTGGTAATTTTGCACCGCCGCATTGGACGAAAGAAGAGGTATTAACACCAGAAATGATCCGAAAAGTGGGGTCCACATTTGATCGAAGTCCTCATCGATGAACATATTGAAAAATGAACCTATGAAGTTTCAAAAGTATAAAAGCTCGCAGATGCACAAAAAAGTTAGAGTAGGAAAAGCCACGGATGATGAGAAGCGATTCCATTGAGTAGTTTGTGAAGGAATAAAATAATCGGGTTTACTTGCCAAAGAGCTCAGCTAAAAATTTTCATTTTCGATTGGCCACCTGAACTCAGTCGCCATGGTAACAGTGTGAGCTGCAGACTATGGACATCCCAACAGAACTCAGCACCCCTCAACCAAGAATGACTTAAAAAGGAGATTCCTTGCTTCGTTCCTATCGCACCAAAACCTGCGGATCTCAATCAGTTAGACTTTTGCGTTTGGGTCAATCTGTAGAATAAAGTTGGCATTAAAAACATCCAACCAAAAACATCCAAAGTCAACATCTCAAGATGGATCTTGGATGGGAATGGGCTAAAATGGCTACGTCGGACGTTTGAAGGCCATATTTCGTGCCAAAGCTAGCCAGAGCGATAAAGCTGGTTTGGATTGAAAAGATGAAACTCCGAGGAAATATCGCTGGGAAACTGCAAAAAGGCGCTTGGCAAATGCGATAGAATTTTCAAAAACAGAGAAAAATATAAGTAGGAATGTACAAAACAGCGTACCAGAACTCGAAGAACTACTCGTCATAATCAGCTGTTATCGCAAGAACTGGCAGAAAGCCGAAAGGGATAGGAAAAAAAGAACTACGACAAGTCCGTTTGATGAAAACCCAAGATGTTGAGAAGCAAAGATCCCACAAAACCGGCGAAATCCCGTTCAGGGTACAACAAACAACAAAATACTCAGCAGAGAATCCAAAAAAGGAGAGACGGATGAAACCCAAGAGGCGACCTGAAGCTCTCATAGTTACATGGATTTGCTGAGAAATCTTAGGCAAAACATAAAACCAGAGGAGACCTACTAGTGGTGATGGGATAGGAGCAATACTAGTGGTGGTGGGAAAGGGAAGCGAAAAAGGAAAAGCCAAATGAAACCGCGGCAACAATATACAGGACCTTAACGCCTTGTCTACATCTGGATAATTCGTTACTGCCGCGGTTAAAGCCGCCATTATTACTGTGCCAATTCTAGTGCCATTGAATTGGACTCAAACACGATCAACACAAGGTCTGCCATAAGTGCCAGGAAAGTAGGAAGGTAAGAAAAAGCTGCTGAAAAGCAAATTGCCACAAAATCCACGAAATCCCCTATAGGGACCAACGTAAACCAAAATGCGCCTTAACGCCCTGTCTACATCTGGATAAGTCGTTACTGCCGCGGTTAAAGCCGCCATTGTTACTGTGTCAATTCTAGTGACATTGAATTGGATTCAAACACGATCAACACAGGGTCTGCGATAAGTGCCAGGAAAGTAGGAAGGTAAGAAAAAGTTGCTGAAAAGCAAATTGCCACAAAAACCACGAAATCCCCTATAGGGACCAATATAAACCAAAATGCGCCGGGGAGAAACATTAAAAAGAATAGATCGAGGAAACGCAATAGGCAACCTGAAGCTGTCATAGCTACTCGGACGTGCTAAGGAACCTTAGGCCATAAAGGAAGCTGCGACAGTGGAAGAACGAAAACATAAGGAAACAATAGAGATACATGACCTTGACGTCCTGTCTCCATCTGAAGAAGTCGTTGTTGCCGTGGCTAAAGCCACCATTGTTACTTGTGACATCAGTTCTTGTGACCATGAATGGGACTCGAACACGACCAACATTAGGTCTGCGATAAGTCCCAGGAATGTAGGAAGGAAGTATAAAGCTGCTGAAAAGACAATTCCCAGAAAACCCGCGAAGTACCCTTTAGGGGCCAACAGAGAACAAAAAGCTCCAGAGAGAACCTAAGAGAAGAAGAGGTCAAAGACATTCAAGAGGCGACCTGAAGCTGTCATAGCTACTTGGACGTGCTTGGGAACCTTAAGCAAAACCAGAGGAAACCAATGTAGTTGTCCAATCCATTAGTGAAACCAAGACAGGATCAACGCTACTGGTGATAGAAAAGGGAGAAGAAAAAGAAAAGGAGAAAAAAAAGGAAGCCGCGTTAGTGGAAGATCGAAACCATAGAGATACTGGATCTTGACACTCTGTCTACATATGAAGAAGTCGTTACTGTAATGGCTTGTGACAACACAAGGTCTGCGACAAGTGCCGGGAAAGTAGGATAGAGGGATGAAGCTGTTGAAAAGGAAATTCCTTCAAACCACCCTTCAGCAGACAACACAGCAAAAAAACTCCGAAAAACCCAAGAGGCGACCCAAAACTGTCATCATTAAGCCGGCGGAGGTTCATTGCTACTCGGAGCGGCTGAGTACCTTAAGCAAAACATAAGACGAGAAGAGACTAATGTAGCTATACTATGCATCAATAAAACCAAGACGGAAACTACTGGTGGTGGGAAAGGGAGACGAAAAAGAAAAAATCTGTGAGTCGCTTAAACGAACGCTTAAGGAATGCGCTTAAGTCCATCAGTAAAACCAGGACAGAAACTACTGGTGATGAGAAAAGGATATGAAAAAGAAATATTCTGTGAGTACCTAAAAGGAACGCTAAAGGAAGCCGCGCGAGTGAAAGGTCGAAATCCTATGGAAACAATAGAGATACAGTATTTTGACGCCTTGTCTATATCTGAAGAACTCCTTAGTGCTGTGGTTAAAGCCGCCACTGTTAGTGGTGATTTAAATTCTTGAATGGGGCTCGAACACGACACACACAAAGTCTGCGACAATTTACAGGAAAGTACGAAGTACGATGGGGCTCGAACAGGACCAACACAAGGTCTGCGACAATTTACAGGAAAGTACGAAGAGAGGATAAGGCTGCTGAGCAGCAAATTCCCACAAAATTCCCTTCAGGAAACAACGCAGCAAAAAAACTCCGAAGAGAACCCAAGAGGCGACCTAAAGTTGTCATCATTAAGCCCGCGGAGGACGTGCTGATGAACCTTAAGCAAAACATGAAACCAGAGTAGACTAATGTAGCTGTCCAATCCATCAGTAAAACTAAGACAGGAGCAATACTGCCGGGGACGGAACGGTAAAGGAAGTCGTTGCTGCCATGGCTAAAACCGCCATTTTGACTGCAGAATTGATTAGCGTATAGCTTACTGAACTAAACGTGCGTGAACAGAGGAGAGTCTTAGTCTCAATTCCTCATTACCTATTGACGGTGCATACGAAATTCTGGAAACGAAGCGAATTATAATGGACATGACCAATTGCAGGCTGAACAATGTCTTGGGTAACGTACCCTATAGGAAGTTCATGGATTTATGTATGCGATTCGGAGACGACATTTACTGAAGAAATGCACAAATAAACCAAAATGCTGCATATAAAGGGTGATACGGTCAAAATTTGGTAAATATAAACTTGACGTATTTCTTTCAATTTTGCATTTAAAAAACCTGAAAACTCCTCATTTTGAAGGTGTGTGTGTGTAGAATGTTGCTCCTATTTTTGATTTTGGAATTCACTCTTCAGTTGTCAAAATGCCGTCCAAGCAAGAAGAGCAGCGTATCAAAATTTTGCTCGCGCATCGCGAAAATCCGAGCTACTCGCACGCAAAGCTGGCAAAATCGCTAAAAGTTGCCAAATCAACCGTTACAAATGTATTTAAAGTGTTTGGGGAACGTTTGTCGACAGCCAGGAAGTCTGGATCGGGGGGAAATCGAAAACCGGAAGCCGCTGAGACGACAAAGAGAGTTGCCGGTAGTTTCAAGCGAAACCCTAACCTCTCTCTCCGAGATGCCGCAAATAAGCTGGGTGTAGACGATACACCCAGCTTATTTGCGTGCATCGAGCCAAAAAACGAGCCGGACTATCGACTTACAAGAAGGTAGTGACTCCAAATCGCGATGATAAACAAAATACGACGGCCAAAGCGCGATCCCGGAGGCTGTACACGACGATGCTGAAGAAGTTTGACTGCGTGGTAATGGACGACGAAACCTACGTCAAAGCCGACTACAAGCAGCTTCCGGGACAGGAGTTTTATACGGCTAAAGGAAGGGGAAAGGTAGCAGATATTTTCAAGCACATAAAACTGTCAAAGTTCGCAAAGAAATATCTGGTTTGACAAGCCATCTGTACCTGTGGCTTGAAAAGCAGCATTTTCATAGCTTCCGGGACTGTCAACCAAGAAATTTACGTGAAAGAGGGTTTGAATAAATGTCTGCTGCCTTTCCTGAAGAAACACGGTTGTTCTGTACTGTTTACCATTACGGTAAAAAGGTCATGGAGTGGTACGCCGCCAACAACGTGCAGGTGGTTCCCAAGGACAAGAACCCTCCCAACACGCCAGAGCTCCGCCCAATTGAGAAATACTGGGCTATTGTCAAGCGGAACCTAAAGAAACCTGCTAAGCACGAGCAGCAGTTCAAGGCAAACTGGCTTTCTGCGGCGAAGAAGGTGGACAAGGTGGCTGTACAAAATCTGATGGCAGGTGTCAAGCGTGAGGCCCGGCAATTCGGATTTGGAAAAGCGAAAGCCTAACTGAATATTTTTCCTGAATTTTATACTAATTGAACTTGAAAAAGAAATTTAATTTGGTTTTTTAAATAAACGATTTCACCGATTTACACGCGTTTTCCCTTGACCAAATTTTGACCGTATCACCCTTTATACACAAGAGGGAGAGAACCAAGTGTATCATTTTCCTGATCCTGGAAGCTGTAAAATCTGTGGCAAACGGACAACGTAATCTTTCTACAGTTACATATGCATAGGGGAAAAGTTGCGGACGCTTTGTTCTGCTACCAAAAATAGCTATTGGGCAGATATCATATTTACTAATAATAAGTGAACTCTAGACAAGAAGGACAGATGAAAATGCTGTGACAACTCATGGAGGTAGTCCCTGACAACCACGAAGATCTGGAAAGAGAAACGTCCTCGGATGTTCCTCTTAATGAGCAGTTATTTAAAGCCAAGTGATAACATGAGTGAATTCTTGACACAACTCAATTCAATAGAAGAGTGAATTCCAAACTCAATTCGATAAATTATAAAATGCGAAATTTTGGGAAAAAACTTCATAATAGCTGGTGATTTCAATTCTCCTGCCATTAAAAGAGGCTCGACCGACATAGGGCAGAAAAATGGTTCCATATAATAGTATATTACAATATACTTCCTCCATTGGACCTTCCTAATTCACTAAAATATATCTCATCCAGTTGTTGGCAAGTTATCATAACATTTCCCTTAAACTAATGAATTTTCAACAATTGAAAGGTACCTCAAATATGATCAACATTTGTTAGATAGTAATCTAGTGTTGGGAAAGATTGAAATTTATTTTCCATTCTATTGTAAACAAGAAAAGAAAAGACAAAACAAATACGTGAACAAAATTCCCACGTTATAATTTCAATATCTCAAGCTATTGCAATTGAGCAGCTTTACTTGATATATTTACTGATGTTGCCGTTGTTGTTCTTTTTCTCCTTTGAAAAGGGGGATTTTGGGATCCACTAATAATCATGAATTGTTTTCAAATGGTGTATAAATCAAAAAAATATGTTTGGTTTTTGGTTATAATGCTAAATAAACAGCATTTTGTGGTAAAGAGACATCCGTCCGTCTGTCCTAGCACAACAAACGAATGACATCCATCGACCACATTCAACTCCCATAGACCAGAAGTTTTGTGGGTTATATGGTTGCTTGGATTATTTCATTTTTGTTTCTTCTGTTAGTTGGTAGTGTCATGATCATCGATCGTTGGATAAGTGAGTGTTGCTTGCCTGATTGCTTGTAAGATTACTTGCTATTGTCGCTGTAATGTGAATTGCGGAGGTGGACAAGCTTGGGAGCAATATCGAATGCCAGGTGCAAAAATTTGCTTTATATTTGATATTCTTCAAATATAAAGCAAATTTTTGGTCTTTTATTGAAATTACTAAGCAAAATTTTTGATTAAAATAGGATTATTTTTTCGCAATTGGTTGATCACATCTATTAAGTTGTAGCGTATCTGCAAAGTTGCTTCGCCATGTGAGGCGGATGAGTACACTTTGTATTGTATTAATCTTGTATTGAAGAATTTGGAAGTGAGAGGTATATATTCAGATATAGTCTCTGACTTGATTATCTTTGCTAATGGGCGAAAGTGTTTTGTCCAGAACAATACTGCAGTGATAGGAAGAGGTATATTTCTAATTGAAGACTGTGTGATATGAATTCTTGGATGTGAGAATGCCCTGAACCGCGTTTGTGCACGCAGTCCGTAATACCGCCTGGATTTTTTCACTTCGCTGGTGTCTCCCATTAGATGACTGATTGATAGTCGATATCTTCTTAATTTGAGCCTGTGAGAGGTTAGTTCTAAACCGCCTAGATACCCTCGTCATTGGTATCTCCAATCTGATGGTCTCGAAAGTAAGATATGGATTTGGATGTAAGACATAAATGTTTACATCTGCTCTCAGACAATATCATCTTTGCTTATGGGTGGCTGTCTTATACACAGTACAATACTGCACTGATAGGAGGTTAGGTTATGTGGCAGCCCGATGTATCAGGCTCACCTAGACTATTCAGTCCATTGTGATACCACAGTGGTGAACTTCTCTCTTATCACTTAGTGCTGCCCGATTCCATGTTAAGCTCAATGACAAGGGACCTCCTTTTTATAGCCGAGTCCGAACGGCGTTCCACATTCCAGTGAGACCACTTAGAGAAGCTTTGAAACCCTCAGAAATGTCACCAGCATTACTGAGGTGGGATAATCCACCGCTAAAAAACTTTTTGGTGTTCGGTCGAAGCAGGAATCGAACCCACGACCTTGTGTATGCAGGGCGGGCATGCTAACCATTGCACCACGGTGGCTCCCTGCACTGATAGGAAGATATAGCTTTCTGAATCGCGCCTGCAGATGGCGTTCTCCTCGTGGTCTAGATTCTCTAATCACTGGTGTATCCAATGAGGCGATTGATTAATTTGCGAACTCGAATGTGATAGTCTTGGATTTGGGTGGTTCCCGCCGCGGTACTTGATTACTTGCTGATGAATATGGCCTCAAATCAAATTTCCTTTGCTAATGAGTGACTGTTTCATACCTAGCGTTATCCGTGCCGTCTAGATTCCCTCAACTTTGGTGTCTCTGGTTGGGTGATTAATTTTCGATCTCTTCCGAAGTCGAACCTGATAGTCATGGATCTTGAGAAGGTAAATTCCTGCATTTGTTTAGTCTCTGGTGACCGAGGCGGTTTTGACTCATGCTTCAGGTACTTGTCTGAATCCGCTCGTAGCGGAATATTTTGCACCTTTCAAAGCCTTTTCTATTGGGTCTTGTTATTACTGGGGATTTAAAGAGGCATGATAAGTTTTTCCAATCGACTGGTCTTAGAAGTAAAGTATTTGTCCCTTGTCATTGAGCTTAACATGGAATCGGGCAGCACTCAGCGATAAGAGGGAATTTCACCAATGTGGTATCACAATGGACTGAATAGTCTAAGTGAGCCTGATACATCGGGCTGCCACATAACCTAACCTAACCTGAGAAGTATTTGTTCCAAAAACCTTGACCCGCGAGATCGTGAGTGGCTGTGTTATACCCAGTACAATGCCGAACAGATAGAAAGAGATAACACTCTGATCCGCGCCAGCGCACGGCGTTCTCCGTGTCGCCAAGATTCCCTCATCAATTGTTTCTCCGGTCTTGGATCTTTAGAAGGTAACTTCCTAAAGGTGATATAGTGTGTCTGGTCTACCCTACTATACTTGACTAGGTGTTGGTCAATGAGGAATTTTTCTTTGCCGAGAGCAGTTTGGACTCATGCTGGACTGGTGTGTATTAGATTGCCTGTAGAGGAATATTTTGCACCGTTTGGATGTTTCTGTTGGATGTTGCTAATACTGGAAATTCGAAGGGGCTGATAGGTTTCTCCCAATTGGTCTGCTGGGCTTGCAGGCCAAGATCGGTTCATTATATCTTATATTGCTTGTTTCCGAAGTAAGAGGTTACAGTTTGAAGACTTAGATACTCAAGATGGGAGCACCGATTAGGTCTCCTTGGCTGTACAATACTGCCCTGGTGGGAAGGGATAGCCTTCTCATCCGCATCTGTCTACACAGTCCTCAATGACATCTGGATTCCTTCATCTCGCTGGCGTCTCCGATTGTTTCATATACCTTCCTTCACCGAAAGCATTTTGAACTTACGCTGCGAGTACTGTTCCCAAGTTACCTTTCAACCAACGGAGGCATCGAGTTGCGCAGTCTACTGTATCTTTATAGTATATTGGAGGTGAGAGTACGTTGAATCGCGTTTGTCTACGCAATCCTCAATACCGCCTGGATTGTATCTCCGATTGGATGATTGATTGATACCGAACACACCTCTGAAGTCCTTCCTTCTAGAGGTAGGGTGGTTACCTATGCGGTAGCACCTAATCATATGCTTGCATGTGCTTTCGCCGAAAGCATTGTGGACTCTTTCTGTCTTGGTATTATTCAGTTTATCGGACTTTGTAGAGCAATAGTATGAATGCCCGCACCAAAACCCTTTCACTTCTTGGACAGGAGAATCCTCTGAACTGCGTATGTCTACGCACTTCTCATTGCCATATGGATCCTTTTACCACGCTGTCGTCTCCGATTAGGTGATTGATTGATACTCAACACTCCTCCGAAGTCTTCCCTTCTAGAGGTGGAGCGGTTGACGTATCCCGCGGCTGACGTATCCCGCAGCACCTAATCAGGTGCTTGCAGGTGAGGAGTGTTGGAGACTGTCTTGATGTTCCAAAGACTGGATGTTATTCAGTATGTTGCACTTTTTAAAGGAATAGTGTGAATGGTCATAACAATATCCTTGAGTTCTTGGACGTGGAAATGCTCTGAACCACGTCTGTCTAAACAATCCTCAACGCCGTGTGAATTCCTTCATCTCGCGGGTGTCTCCGATTAGCTAATTGACTAATACTCTATACTCCTTCGAAGTTGTCCCTTCTAGAGGTGACGTGGTTGTCTGGGCTACCCTGCAGCACGGAATCAGGTGCTTGCAGGCGAGGAGTGTACACCTTACCGAGAGTATTTTTAATTTATGATGCATGTGCTGGTAGCAACCGGTTGCATTACGTTACGCAGTATATTGCACCTTTATAGAGGAATAGTGTGAATGGCCAAACCAAAAACATTTTCGTTCTTGGACTTGAGAATACTCTGAACCACGCCTGTCTCCACAGTCCTTGATGTCACTTGGATTCCTTCAACTCGGTGATATCTCCCTTCAGGTAATTGATTAATACTCGATACTGTTCCGAAATCGTCTCTTCTAGAGAAGGATTGCAGGCAAGAAGTGTACACTGTTCCTTCACCAGCATTTTTAGGCATTTTTAACTCATGTTGCAACTGGACCAACTTTGCTCATAGGATGTCACTTCTGGTGGTGGTAGTGGAGCTCTTACCACATAATACCTTCAAAGGAGAGTGGCAGCCTCCCATAAAGTAGAGGTCGTGCTCGGGTCGATCGGGATTCGTGATTCGTTCTGCCAATATTCGATGTTCTGTCAAATGGAGCAATACAATGGCTCCTATAATCTTCATTACAGGAGGGGGAGAAGTAATTAAAAAATACGAATTCCCGATGTCTGACTGATTGCCTAATCTCAGGACAACGGTCTCTGGGATTTTTTGTAGATTAATATAGAAAATTGTCTCTGGATCATGAGGATTATCTTCTATTCTTCTATTTAACTATGCTTATCAGTCTATGATAAGGTTATGCTATAATGAGAGCCTTTTAAAGATTACTTAGATAGATGCCTGAATTTTTGAAGGTTCTGAAGTATACATTGAAGATTTGACCTATAAAGTTGGTGCCAATTCCTTAAATGAGCATTAGCAACTTCATAGCCAGACCAGTTGGAACATAGCACATGGAGGACTTCATCAGCTGATGCCTATAGTTTTTCTATCCCTTTTAGGGCACGCAAGACATCCGATTACACGATTATCAATCTGAGGATGATGGACCAATTGTCGGCAGACTACGGTCGCTTTACCGACTTGATCCTTTTGAGTTTGCTCTCCTACATGAAATGCAGATGTTATTTAACTATAATTAGGTTAGGCTATAATGTGAGCCTTTTAAGGCTTACATAGAGAGATGTTTGAAGGTGCCGAAGTATACGTTGAAGAGTTGGTCCAAAAATCTAGTACCAATTGCTCAAACGAGCTTACGCAACTTCATAGTCAGACCAGTTAGAGGACTTCGTCAGCTGTTGCTTATGACGATCATCAATCTGAAGATGATGGACCAATTGTCGGCATACAGCGTTCGCTGCACGGATTTGATCCTTTGGAGTTTGCTCTCCTACTCATGTAGATGTTATTCTTGCGTCTGAATGGAAAATAAGGGTTTCCCTTCGCTGGATCTATTTCCTTCGATTGTGCGTACTAGCTAGCTCTTCTCTTTTTATACCCTCCACCATAGGTTGGGGGTATATCGAAATATTGCTCTAAGACCCCATAAAGTATATATATTCTGGGTCGTGGTGAAACTCGTGAGTCGATCTGAGCATGTCCGTCCGTCCGTCCGTCTGTTGAAATCACGCTAACTTCCGAACAAAACAAGCTATCGACTTGAAACTTGGCACAAGTAGTTGTTATTGTAGGTCGGATGGTATTGCAAATGGGCCATATCGGTCCACTTTTACGTATAGCCCCCATATAAAGGGACCCTCAGATTTGGCTTGTGGAGCCTCTAAAAGAAGCAAATTTCATCCGATCTTGCTGAAATTTGGTACATGGTGGTGGTATATGGTCTCTAACAACCATGAAAAAATTGGTCCACATCGGTCCATAATTATATATAGCCCCCATATAAACCGATCCCCAGATTTGGCTTCCGGAGCCTCAAAGAAAAGCAAATTTCATCAGATCCGGCTGAAATTTGGTACATGATGTTGGTATATGGTCTCTAACAACCATGCAAAAATTGGTCCACATCGGTCCATAATTATATATAGCCCCCATATAAACCGATCCCCAGATTTGGCTTGCGGAACCTCAAAGAGAAGCAAATTTCATCCGATCTTGCTGAAATTTGGTACATGATGTTGGTATATGGTCTCTAACAACCGTGCAAAAATTGGTCCACATCGGTCCATAATTATATATAGCCCCCATATAAACCGTTCCCCAAATTTGGCTGGCGGAGCCTCAAAGAGAAGCAAATTTCATCCGATCCGCCTGAAATTTGGTACATGATGTTGGTATATGGTCTCTAACAACCATGCAAAAATTAGTCCACTCGGTCCATAATTATATATAGCTCCCATATAAAGCGTTCTCCAGATTTGACCTCCGGAGCCTCTTGGAGGAGCAAAATTCATCCGATCCGGTTCAAATTTGGAACTTTGTGTTAGTATATGGCCGCTAACAACCATACCAAAATTGTTCCATATCGGTCTATAGTTATATATAGCCGATTTCCAATCACACAAAAATTGGTCCATATCGGTTCATAATCATGATTGCCACTCGAGTCAAAAATAATTTACCAAAATTTTATTTCTATAGAAAATTTTGTCAAAATTTTATTTCTATAGAAAATTTTATTTGGTTCATAATCAAATTTTCATCATTGTCAAAATTTTATGTCTATAGAAAATTATGTTAAAATTTTATTCGGTTCATAATCAGGTTGCCACTCGAGCCAAAAATAATCTACCAAAATTTTATTTCTATAGAAAATTTTGTCAACATTTTATTTCTATAGAAAATTTTGTTAAAATTTTATTTCTGTAGAAAATTTTGTCAAAATTTTCTTTCTATAGAATATTTTGTGAAAATTTTATTTCTATAGAAATTTTTTTTTTAAACTTTTATTTCTATAGAAAATTTTTTCAAAAATTTATGCCTATAGAAAATTTTGTCAAACTGAATTATATACGTATTTGATCGATCTTTTTTGATTAAATATAACCACGTATGGACCTACATACAATTTAGAAGACGGTGTGAAGAGGTTTTAAGATACCTTGCCATCGGCAAGCGTTACTGCAACTTAAGTAATTCGATTGTGGATGGCAGTGTTTAGAAGAAGTTTCTACGCAATCCATGGTGGAGGGTACATAAGCTTCGGCCTGGTCGAACTTACGGCCGTACATACTTGTTGAGTCTTATGATCGGCAAGATTTTAGCTTCGGATGTTATAAGCAGCCTGATTCTGATTGCACGATCATCAATCTAAATATGATGGAATTGTCTGCAGATAATGTTCGCTATACGCACGTGATCCTTTGGAGTTTGCTCTCCCACTGACATGCGGGTGTTGTCGCTTCTTTCGAGGTGGTTTTAGTTTGAGGTACAACTCTCTGTTTGCGTATCGGATCCGTCGTCTGGTTCGTTCGTCTTGTTTCTCTACGTTCTGAGTGTAAACACTTATAGGGAGTTAAACTTTTTAGTTCCCATTTTTTTATCCAATTAAATTGGTTGAAATCATTTCAGATTTAATATTTTCGTTTTTTCCACTTCTTTGATTCGGACTACAAAAAATAAAAAAGATCCGTTAATGACGCAGCCACTTAATAAAATACAAAATTTGAAGTACATATTATTCAAGTGACTTTTGTCGTGACCTTACTTGATGGAAAGAAGTGGCAAGTGATGGTCGCTCACATTAAATCTAGATAACCATACAAAAAAAAACTTCACAAGTGGATTAATATTTTAACCAATAAGAGAAAAAAATATACTAAGAGGATAAAGTGCTTAAGTTATTTATAAAAATAGAAAATTTATTTATAGAAAGTGTACTGAATTTCAAAAGCGTAGGAAGTGCATTGACTTTTTGTGTACACTTTGTAAAAAAAAAAACGATAATGTACTCTTAACAATATTTCGTTTCGGTGGTGTGGTACTTATTGAAGCTTTGAGTAGCATGAAACTGTGATTTCGTGAAGCAGGAAACTGAGATTCTTTTTGAATAATTTCACCCTCTGGTCTGTGAACGCAGTAATTTTCCATCATCATCCTCACCAATGCTTCCATGTGCGCTTGCCAATGTAGCCTCAATCCCCTCATAAATTGTGCTTGATTAAAGGGATCTTCTGAAGTAGAACCTAGCAAGTCAAGCAAGTGCCGCAACAGGGATTCGAATGACCTAGTTGAGAGTGGATTGGATATGAGATGGTCATCAAAAATGGCCTTAAATACCTTAGAGTCTACTTAGATAGCAAATTGACAAAGAAGATTTTTTTTTAAATTGTAACAGACAAAGCTCTTATGGCATCGGCAAAGCTAGCGAGAAAATGCCAAATATAAGATGTCCTATACTAATGGTGAGGAGACTACTGGCTAACTGGAGCATACAGGCAAATACTTTAGGCAGTTCCTGTTTCTTAATTCCTTAGGAATATGCTAAACAGTATGCAAAATTTGTGAACTCTCCGAGTGATACATGCTTACCGTACGATCTCGACATCCACATAATCCATGGACAGATTATCTTGATGTCGAATTTTGATGATAACGAAAGAGTCCGACATTTGTAACTCACATAAAAGTAATGCTAAAACGGTCCCAGTGTGGTGGTTCTAGTGTGGGACCACTAGATGATTGTGCGCTATCACTACGCCCGAAAAAAGTGTGTCGAGTAATGGCGGTTAGTAACAACAAAGTTTCCTGAAGATGTTCCCACAAGAGCATGTAAGGAAGTCGAACAAGATGGTCTCTTTTGAATATTTGGGCCAGAATGCTTGTGTCTGGTGCCTTTTCGTCGTTTGTTGTAACAGCTTCTGGGAAGCCACCGTGGTGCAATGGTTAGCATGCCCGCCTTGCATACGCAAGGTCGTGGGTTCAATTCCTGCTTCGACCGAACACCAAAAAGTTTTTCAGCGGTGGATTATCCCACCTCAGTAATGCTGGTGACATTTCTGAAGGTTTCAAAACTTCTCTAAGTGGTTTCACTGCAATGTGGAACGCCGTTCGGTCTCGGCTATAAAAAGGAGGTCCCTTGTCATTGAACTTAACATGGAATCGGGCAGCACTCAGTGATAAGAGAGAAGTTCACCAATGTGGTATCACAATGGACTGAATAGTCTAAGTGAGCCTGATACATCGGGCTGCCACCTAACCTAGCAGCTTCTGGCTGATGGCTCTCTGATTTAGAGTTGGGAAGGATATCTGATTGCAAGATCATCAATCGAGGGAGCCACCGTGGTGCAATGGTTAGCATGCCCGCCTTGTATACACAAGGTCGTGGGTTCGATTCCTGTTTCGACCGAACACCAAAAAGTTTTTCAGCGGTGGATTATCCGACCTCAGTATTGCTGGTGACATTTCTGAGGGTATCAAAGCTTCTCTAAGTGGTTCCACTGCAATGTGGAACGCCGTTCGGACTTGGCTATAAAAAGGAGGTCCCTTGTCATTGAGCTTAACATGGAAGCGGGCAGCACTCAGTGATAAGAGAGAAGTTCACCAATGTGGTATCACAATGGACTGAATAGTCTAAGTGAGCCTGATACATCGGGCTGCCACCTAACCTAACCTAAGATCATCAATCTAAGGATGATCGAGCAATTGTCTGCATACTGTACGTTCGCTGTATGGATTTGATCCTTTGAAGTTGGCTCTACACGAAATGCAGAAGATGTCTTTTCGCATGAAATCATTAATCGTAGACTTCTATCTGAATCGGAGAAAAGGCTTTCCCATGACTGGGTCGATTTCTTTCGACTGTATGCGTACTAGCAAATTCTTCTGTTTTCGAGCTTCGATCTTAATGTCAGTTGGATTTTAGCTCCATCCCAGATATCTTCCATCTTTGATGGCTCCAAAGAAAAGTTCGAATGGAGGCTAGAATGCGAATTTTGCTTACTCTTGCCAAACCATTGATAAAGATTGAAGATTGTGATGGTGGAATGTTGGACAAACGTTCTCAATATGTGAACTGCAATGCTCTTCGGTTTTTGATGGCAAATAACGGCCACTGCAGACTACAAGAAAAAATGCAGATGAAATGCAGATGTTGTCGTTTCGTTTGAGGTCATATATCGTAGACCTCGGTCTGAATGGGAGATAAGGCTTTCCCTTAATTCGATCTGTGTGCATACTGACAAGTTCTTCGGGTGTCGAGTTTGAATTTTATAGAAAAGTCATAGAAAAAGTCATGAACGGCAAGGTCGTTTCAAAACGACCCGTTCATGAAAGTGAATCAATATACATATGGTGTCAATACACATTTGGAGGACAGACGTTGTCAATCTGACAACGATAAACTGGCACCATGCGTTGTCAAAACAACAACCAGCGTTCATGATCTGAGAACGTAATGGTTAGTAATTTATAAATATAAAAAAAAGAAATGCCCTACCTTGACTCGAACCTGGATTGTCTGTTCCATACGCATTAACTGTCGCCTTAGCACATTGCACCATCGACGGAGTTGCCATAAGAACGTCTAACGAATATTTTAAGACTTTTTATGGCCAAAGAAAAACGAAAGTCGTTCATGAAATCGTGAACATTCTGTTTTGATTTTTCGTGAACATCTTCGTTTCATTTTGTTACCGTCCGTTCACGATTTTGGAACGTAACGTGGACTGCATTGAAGCTTCGGATGTCATCTTAGTTATCTGCTTACTTTAATGGCTCCAAGTTGAAGTTCGAATGGATGCCAGTAGAATGCATCTTTTGCGTGTTCTTACCAAGGCAACTATAAAGATTGAAGATGAAATGTTTTGATAATCGTGCTCCCTTAGTGTGGGATGTATTTAAGCTTCGGATCTCATCTCAATTATCTGATTACTTTAATGGCTCCAAAGTGAAGTTCGGACGGAAGCTTGAAGATTGAGGATTGTGATTGTGGAATATTTGCTTAATCGCCTTCCACGAGAGACACATAAAGCGATGTGGACTAATGAAACTGTCGGAAGGGCGACTAAAGTACTATGGGAAGACCCAGATAAGAGAAATGACTAGAGGCAAAACCGAAGAAGTATTACCAAAATGGTATCAAAAAATTGGAAGGTCGTTATAATCGTTGTATCGCTCTTGAAGGGAACTACGTTGAATAATAACAAGTACATACGGCCGTAAGTTCGGCCAGGCCGAAGCTTATGTGCACTCCACCATGGATTGCGTAGAAACTTCTACTGAAGACTGTCATCCACAATCGAATTACTTTGGTTGCGGTAACACTTGCCGATGGCAAGGTATCTTAAAATTTCCTAACACCGTCTTCTTAATTACAGGGTAGTCCATATGTAGTATATATTAAACTAAAAAAGGCCGATTAAATACGTATATAATTAAATTTAAAGTTTCTATAGAAATAAAATTTTGACAAAATAAAATTTTGACAACATTTTCTATAGAAGTAAAATTTGGAAAAAATTTTCTATAGAAATAAAATTTGGAAAAAATTTTCTATAGAAATAAAATTTGGAAAAAATTTCTACAGAAATAAAATTTTGACAAAATTTTCTATAGAAATAAAATTTTGACAAAATTTTCTATAGACATAAAATTTTTACAAAATTTACTATAGAAATAAAATTTTGACAAAATTTTCTATAGAAATAAAATTTTGACAAAATTTTCTATAGAAATAACATTTTGACAATGTTTTCCATAAAAATAAAATTTTGGTAGATTATTTTTGGCTCGAGTGGCAACCATGAATATCGGATGAATTTTGCTCCTCCAAGAGGCTCCGGAGATCAAATCTGGGGAACGGTTTATATGGGGGCTATATATAATTATGGACCGATATGGAGCAATTCTTGCGTGTTTGTTAGAGACCACTTTCTAACACCATGTTCCAAATTTCAACCGGATCGGATGAATTTTGCTCCTCCAAGAGGCTCCGGAGGACAAATCTGGGAATCGATTTATATGGGGGCTATATATAATTATGAACCGATATGGACCAATTTTTGCATGGTCATTAGAGAACGTATACAAACACCATGTACCAAATTTCAGCCGGATCGGATAAAATTTTCGTTTCTTAGAGGCTCCGCAAGCCAAATCGGGGGATCGGTTTATATGGGGGCTATATATAATTATGGACCGATGTGGACCAATTTTTGCATGGCCATTAGAGAACATATACCAATACCATGTACCAAATTTCAGCCGGATCGGATGAAATTTGCTTCTCTTAGAGGCTCCGCAAGCCAAATCGGGGGATCGGTTTATATGGGGGCTATATATATATATGGACCGATGTGGACCAATTTTTGCATGGTTTTTAGAGACCATATACTAACACCATGTACCAAATTGCAGCCGGATCGGATGAAATTTTCATTTTCTTAGAGGCTCCGCAAGCCAAATAGGGGGATCGGTTTATATGGGGGCTATATATAACTATGGACCGATGTGGACCAATTTTTGCATGGTCATTAGAGAACATATACCAATACCATGTACCAAATTTCAGCCGGATCGGATAAAATTTGGTTCTCTTAGAGCCTCCGCAATCCAAATCGGGGGATCGGTTTATATGGGGGCTATATATAATTATGGACCGATGTGGACGAATTTTTGCATGGTTGTTAGAGACCATATACAAACACCATGTACCAAATTTCAGCCGGATCGGATGAAATTTGCTTCTCTTAGAGCCAAATTTGGGGGTCCGTTTATATGGAGGCTATACGTAAAAGTGGACCAATATGGCCCATTTGCAATACCGTCCGACCTACATCAATAACAACTACTTGTGCCACGTTTCAAGTCGATAGCTTCTTTCGTTCGGAAGTTAGCGTGATTTCAACAGACGGACGGAAGGACGGACGGACGGACGGACATCCTCAGATCGACTCAGAATTTCACCACGACCCAGAATATATATATACTTTATGGGGTCTTAGAGCAATATTTCGATGTGTTACATCCTATGGTGGAGGGTATAAAAATGACTAGAGAACAACTCAAGGAGACTGTGGTAATAATGACCGGGAGCCTAGTATTGAGAGAACATCTCTGCCGAATATAACTAGCAGAGGATGCTGCGTATTTTGAGGATGTTGAGCTCTTGGACACAATCTTTGTCACTGCCCTGTCTTTGCGGGGCAAAGAGTTAACCATATCGGTGAAGAAGTTATTAGGTAACCTGACCCACCTGGAAAACCGGGAATGGAAAAAATTGGGGAATCCGTTAACAGCTCAGAGTTTCTGGAATAAAAGAAGTTTTGTCAGCTGTCATGCGACAGTGCAACTTGAGTCCCCTTTTTAACCTAATCCAACCCAACCTAACCTAAGTGTTTTCGACCACAAGATCAAAGCTTCTCCGCAACATTTGAAGTTCATTGATGTTTAATAGAATATTGAAAAATTCTTAATATTAGTCCCTCTTTTTCGCTATTATTTTTATGGCGAATATTATGTCCTAAGGCCCCCCTTGAATTATGTGCTGGACAATTCCGTTTGAAATATGATTTAAAAATATGTCTTTTTTTGGTGAAGACCTTTATACCTCAAAATTTATTTTTTTTACATTTGGTATTGTGGTCTTTGTTTTTCACTACGATGAAGAAAACCCCAAAAAAAACTCTGGTGATATTTAGCATTTGCAAGCCCGTCTAAAACCCCAAGTGACAATTCATAACATAAGAGACCCCCAAAATAATGGTATTTTTCATTAGTTAAACATGCATGTATAAAATTTCCCAAAATACAACAAACAAAACAATATCCTCAAAAAAGAAAAAAGTAATATGATATTACACTCACGAAAAAATCTCAATGCAAGAAATATAATAATATCATCACATATAGAATTTCCGAAAATGCAATCATTTTCCCTGGGGCTGTTAAAGCTAAGCTAGCATAAGAAAAATCGGTAACCTCCTTCTCCTTGATTTGTGATGGTATTAGAAAATATAATGTCGTGATCCGAAGAGTATTTTGTTTTTGTTTTGTACTTTTATTGGTTATACATCGTCATTGTCATTCTTTGGCGTATTTGTGTGAGCAGCTTTTTATCGCTATTGTCGCCGCATTGAGCTGACATTAAATCGTTGAACTATTGTTAGCATTCAAGTTAAACGCTTGTCCGTCCATCCGCAGTGCTCTGGTGGTCGGGGGATGCATGATGTTGGTGTTTGGATGCATCGTCTGCATACAATAAATGGATAAATCATCATAACGATTAATTTTGGCATTTTTTCCCTCAAATTTTATTATTATTTAAAATTTTTATCTATTGTCTATGAAAGGAAGATTTCTAGCCTAGCTTTAGTGGATGCGGAATGCATTTGAGTGTCATCATACCACACAAAGACATTTAACAAATATTGCTTAGTGTGTGTGTTTTTTTTTAAAACCTTCCATAGGATGGCGGTATACTAACATTGCAATTCCATTTGCCACCAAAGTTGCCACTCGAGTCGAAAATAATCTACAAAAAATTTGGATAAAATTTTACTAACAAACTACCAAACAAAAAAAAATTATTTTGCAAAATTTTATTTCTATAGAAAATTTTTAATTTTCATAGAAAATTTTGTCAAAAATTGTATTTTTATAGAAAATTTTGTCGAAATTTTATTTCTATAGAAAATGTTGTCAAAACTTTATTTCAAAAGAAAGTTTTTTCAAAATTTTATTTCAATAGAAAATGTCAAAATTTTTCTATAGAAAAATTTGTCAAATTTTTTTCTATAGAAAATTTTGACAAGATTTTATTTCTATAGAAAATTTTGACAAAATTTTTTCTATAGAAAATTTTGACAAAATTTTTTCTATAGAAAATTTTTACAATTTTTTTTTAATTTTTCTATCTATCTATATATATAAAATTCAATCTATGTTTGTTTATTTGTTTGTTTGTATGTTCCGAGTTGGCTCCGAAACGGCTGAACCGATTTACTTGAAACTTTCAGAGATCGTAGGGGGCGTTCATATGGTGAAAATAGGGTACCTCATTTTTTGACACCTGGTCGCGGAGGGAGACCTCCCCTTCGTCGGACTATTTGAAAATTAGACCAAAGTTGACCGATTTGCTTGAAAATTTCACTGAAGATTGGGGTTGGCATCTAGACAAAGATCCGCTACTTTTTATTTCGATATTTTGCGGCGGAGGGGGCCTCCCCTTTGTTCGACTTTTTTTTAAAGTACAGTGAAAAAACTAAAATTCTTTAAATTATCTGAGATTTACAGAGAACATGTGGTAAGGTTATGGAATTAATATGGGGTACCCGATGATTTCATATGTGGATGGGGAGGGGGACCTCCCCCTTGCCATACTTTTTGAAACTTGGAACGAAATTATGCGATTTGCTTGAAATTTTCATTGAATGTTGGGGTTGGCATCTAGACAAAACTCCGCTACATTATTTTTCGATATTTGGTTGGGGAGGGGGACCACACCTTTGCCCGATTTTTTTTTAAGTACCAACAAAACTAAACTCCCCCGACTGAAATTTTACGGAAAAAATGGGTTATGAAATTTATATCAGGTTCTTAATTTTTTAATAAAAATAAAGGGGCATATGGAGACATCCGCTTCTCTTAAGTACATACAGAGAAACAATTAAACTTTTACCGAGTTACTTGAAATTTACAGAGGACTGGGGAGAGGTTACGATATTAATAGTTGATACCTGATTTTGTGATATTTGGACGGAAGAGAGGCCGCCCTTTTAGGCTTATAATTTGCTTGACATTTTCAACAATTCTTAAGTTTTCTTGAAATTTACATAGGGGGGGGGGGGGAAGTTTATGAACAAAGAAGCAACCTTCCTTGCCCCACACTTGAAGGAAAGTTTCAAGAACTTTCAGGGAAGGTTAGGGGTGCTATTTGATTTTTCGATATCTGGTTGGGGATTGAAATAAACTTTGTCGATTTACTTCGATAGAATTAATGGGGACCATTGAGTCGTTGCGAAATTAATATAGGGTACGTGATAGTCCGATATCAGGTCGGAGTGGAGCGAAGGTGGGGAGAGCGTTCCCTTTTGTCCGTTTTTTTTTTCTTAAATTGAAAGTAGAGGGTTGTCCGTAAATGGGAACTCGGTACATAATTTGATGATTTTTGCACAGGCTTCTGCCAGACTTCTCTTTAGTAAAGAACTTAAATTTACATGAAATTGACAGCCAACGTAGAGGGTGCATCATTTTCCAACATTTTAGCAAATGTTAATGTGGGAAAATTGTTTACTACTTTTGCTTTTTCCGATTTATTGGATGGGAAACAGTAATTCTTTGTATGTTATTATAATATAGTGCTTAATTTTCAGATATGTTGAGGAGAAGGTCAAAATTTCTACAGAAAATTTCGTCAAAATTTTATTTCTATAGAAAATTCTGTCAAAATTTTTAAATTTTTAGAAAATTTTATTTCGTATTTTTGATCAGAAAATTTTATTTCTATTTACAATTTTGTCAAAATTCCTTATTTCCATAGAAAATTTTGTCAAAATTTTATTTCTATTTGCCAAAATTTTATTTCTACCGAAATTTATTCAAAATTTTATTTTTGTAGAAAATTTTGTTAAAATTTTATTTCTATAGAACATTTTGTCAAAATTTTGTTTCTATAAACACTTTTGTCAAGATTTTATTTCTATAGAAAATTTTGTCAACGTTATTAATTTCCATAGAAAGTTTTGTCACAGTTATTAATTTCCATAGAAAGTTTTGTCAAAAATTATATTTTAATAGAAAATTTTGTCGAAATTTTATTTCTAAAGAAAATGTTGTCAAAACTCTATTTGAAAAGAAAGTTTTTTTTTTCAAAATTGTATTTCAATAGAAAATTTTGTCAAAATTTTTCTGTAGAAAATTTTGTCAAGATTTTATTTCTATTGAAAATATTGTCAAAATTTTATTTCTATATAATATTTTGCCAAAATTTTATTCCACAGAAAATTTTGTCAAAATTGTATTTCTGTAGAAAATTTTGACAACATTTTATTTCTATCGAAAATTTTGTCAACATTTTATTTCAATCAAAATTATTACATTTTATTTCCATAGACAATTTTGACAAAATTTTTTCTATAGAAAATTTTGACAAAATTTTTTCTATGAAAAATTTTATTAAAATTTTACTTTTATAGAAAATTTTGTCAAAATTTAATTTATATAGAAAAATACGTAAAATAAATTTTCTTTAAAATAAATTTGACAAAATTTTCTATAGAAAATTTTGACAAAATTGTTTATATAATTTTTTTTTTTAAATTTTACTTTTATAGAAAATTTTGTCAAAATTTAATTGCTATAGAAGGGAGCCACCGTGGTGCAATGGTTAGCATGCCCGCCTTGCATACACAAGGTCGTGGGTTCGATTCCTACTACGACCGAACACCAAAAAGTTTTTCAGCGGTGGATTATCCCACCTCAGTAATGCTGGTGACATTTCTGAGGGTTTCAAAGCTTCTCTAAGTGGTTTCACTAGAATGTGGAACGCCGTTCGGACTCGGCTATAAAAAGGAGGTCCCTTGTCATTGAGCTTAACATGGAATCGGGCAGCACTCAGTGATAAGAGAGAAGTTCACCACTGTGGTATCACAATGGACTGAATAGTCTAAGTGAGCCTGATATATCGGGCTGCCACATAACCTAACCTAACCTAATTGCTATAGAAAATTTTGTCAAATTTTCCACAAAAAATTTTGTAAAAATTTTATTTCCTCTGTTGTATAAGCTAATCTTGTAGTTAAAAAAAAATTGTCAAAATAGTATTTCTGTAGAAAATTTTGACAAAATTTTATTTCTATAGCAATTTTGTCAAAACTTTATTTCTATAGAAAATTTTGTCAATTTTTTTGTCAAAATCTTATTCTACAGAAAATTTTGTCAAAATTTTATTTCTGTAGAAAATTTTGACAAAATTTTATTTCTATCGAAAATTTTGGCAAAATTTTATTTCAATAGAAAATTATTCAACATTTTATTTCTATAGAAAATTTAGACAACATTTTTTCTATAGAAAATTTGACAAAATTTTTTTATGACAAAATTTGTCAAAATTTTATTCCGCTGAACATTTTAACAAATTTTTATTCCACAAAAAATTTTGACCAAATTTTATTTTATAGAAAATTTTGTCAAAAAATTTATTTCTATAAAAAAATTTGACAACATTATCTAAAAAAATAAATTTTTGACAAAATTTTCTATAGAAATAAAATTTTTGCAAAATTTTGTATAGAAATAAAATTTTGACAAAATTTTCTATAAAAAAAAATCTATAGCAATAAAATTTTGAGAAAATTCAATTTCGTATTTTTGATTTTAATAATAAGAAAATTTATTTCTATAAAAAATTGTGCCAAAATTTTATTTCTATAGAAAATTTTGTCAAAATTTTATTTCGTTTTTTATTGTTGTTTTGTTCTTCAATCATTTTTGTTGTTTTTGATTTCAGCTTAAAACCATGTGTTGCCTAAACTACAAAAGTAGCTTAACCAACAGAGGAAAAGAATGTTTGTCAAATTTTTTGGCCTATAGACTAAAAGATGCTTGAATGGACGGTAGTTTCGGAATTATTCCTCATCAGCATTCTCTACTTGCAGCAAAACTATTAACCAATTTTCAGAATAAATTCGGGCAATTCACTAAACCCAAAGTAAATTACACTCGAATCTCCTGAAAAAAGATTTTCGATAGTCGGCTATTCCTAAATAAATTTGTTTACCAATACTTCACTTTTTCTTTGTCTGTTAAGCTACACTTGTAAAGGGTGATTTGTTAAGAGCTTGATAACTTTTTTTAAAAAAAAACGCATAAAATTTGCAAAATCTCATCGGTTCTTTATTTGAAACGTTAGATTGGTCCATGACATTTACTTTTTGAAGATAATTTCATTTAAATGTTGACCGCGGCTGCGTCTTAGGTGGTCCATTCGGAAAGTCCAATTTTGGGCAACTTTTTCGAGCATTTCGGCCGGAATAGCCCGAATTTCTTCGGAAATGTTGTCTTCCAAAGCTGGAATAGTTGCTGGCTTATTTCTGTAGACTTTAGACTTGACGTAGCCCCACAAAAAATAGTCTAAAGGCGTCAAATCGCATGATCTTGGTGGCCAACTTACCGGTCCATTTCTTGAGATGAATTGTTCTCCGAAGTTTTCCCTCAAAATGGCCATAGAATCGCGAGCTGTGTGGCATGTAGCGCCATCTTGTTGAAACCACATGTCAACCAAGTTCAGTTCTTCCATTTTTGGCAACAAAAAGTTTGTTAGCATCGAACGATAGCGATCGCCATTCACCGTAACGTTGCGTCCAACAGCATCTTTGAAAAAATACGGTCCAATGATTCCACCAGCGTACAAACCACACCAAACAGTGCATTTTTCGGGATGCATGGGCAGTTCTTGAACGGCTTCTGGTTGCTCTTCACTCCAAATGCGGCAATTTTGCTTATTTACGTAGCCATTCAACCAGAAATGAGCCTCATCGCTGAACAAAATTTGTCGATAAACACATTTCGAACCGAACACTGATTTTGGTAATAAAATTCAATGATTTGCAAGCGTTGCTCGTTAGTAAGTCTATTCATGATGAAATGTCAAAGCATACCGAGCATCTTTCTCTTTGACACCATGTCTGAAATCCCACGTGATCTGTCAAATACTAATGCATGAAAATCCTAACCTCAAAAGAATCACCCTTTAGTTTAGTCAACGCATGGTTTTAAGTTTGAATCAAAAACAGTAAAAAAATTTTGTTCTATAGAAAATGTTTTCAACATTTTATTTCTGTAGAAAATTTTGCCAAAATTTTATTTCTATAGAAATTTTTCTTAAAATTTTATTTCTATAGAAAATTTTTTCAAAATTTTATTTCTATAGAAATTTTTCTCAAAGTTTTATTTCTATAGAGAATTTTTTCAAAATGTTATTTCTATAGCGAATTTTGACCAAATTTTACTTCTATAGAAAAAACCTATGAAAATTTTTTTATTTACATTGAAAATGTTGTCTAAATTTGATTTCTATAGATAATTTTTCAAAACTTTTTTTCATAGAAAATGTTTAATTTTCATAGAAAATATTGTCACAATTTTATTTTTTATATTTTACAAAATTTTATTTCTATAGAAAATTATTCAAAATTTTATTTCTATTGAACATTTTGTCAAAATAAAAATAAAATTTTGAGGAAATGTTATTTCGTAATCAGAATATTTTATTTTTATAGATAATGTTTTCAAAATATTATTTCTATAGACAATTTTTTTTTATAAAATTTTGTCAAAATTTTATTTCTATAGAAATTTTTCTTAAAATTTTATTTCTATAGAAAATTTTTTTCAAAATTTTATTTCTATAGAAATATTTCTCAAAGTTTTATTTCTATAAAACTTTATGAAGTATCTCTTAGTTGCAGATGAATATTTTCCAAATTCTAGCAAGACATAAATCGGACTTTTAATTATAGCTCCACATAAACCAACCCCCCATTTTTAACTTCTACGGCCTCCTGGAGGAACAAAGTTCATCCGTTGGGGATAAAAGATAGTGTGAGACTCATAACCTACCCTAACGTAGAAGTCAATCTTAAAAAGTTTTAAGACACATTGACATCGACAATTGTTACCACAATTCGATTATGGGTTACAGTCTTCAGTAGATTTTTGTACGCAATCCATGTTGGAGGGTATATAAGATTCGGCGTGGCCAAACCCTCGCCCGTATGTACATGTTTTTGTTTTGTTCGAGTATTTGAGTGAAAAATGTTCGATGTTCAGTTGTTTTTTATATGTTTGTCTTGTTGTTTTTTTAGGCTGTTGGTGTCTAAAGTGGACAGGAGGGATGGATTTTTCAATTGTTTTGCAGTGTCTCCTTTTGTTCAATGAATATTGTGTGGTTCCTCTATAGATATGATTATAATCTGGCAATTTCATCGCCATCTCTTATTACATTATGATTATGTCAAAAGGCCAAGACTAGCATTTTTTTCTCCATATAAGGAGAGTATCATTCAAATGTGGTCATTTGACCAGAATGGTAGAATATTGTATGTGGCATTTATTTATTTAATTTTAGCATCATCCATAGGCGGAGTAGTGTATAATAGAATATTCGAATTGGAATTTTTGAATTATGACGGCTCAAATTTATAGCTTCATGAGAGCCAGTGCCATTTTAATGCCAAATGTAGTATTTTTTCAAGCTTTGTCACTTTTTTGTGGTGCCACTATATGCCATAATTTTTTAATTTTTGTGCCACTTGGTTACCATGTTTTTCCACCTTTAATTAATTTAATTTTTAGTACAATGAAATGTTCAAAAACATGAAGACCATACAAAAACATTTTGATAACGGATTCGTTTCAAATTACGGATTTGGTCGATGCCTTCAGGTCGGTATTAAGTTCGCAAAAGAGGAATTCAGGATTCAGGGGGAAAAGGATTCATGTCGGCTGACCTACACCCAAGTCAGTATTTGGCTTGTTAAGCGCCCTAATTTCTTGCTTCCATCGTACCCTTTTTTATTCCAGGACCTCTGTGCCTCTAACGAATTCTCTAATTTGCTTTCAGTTTTTGATTACAAGGTGGGCCAGGTCTCGGGTCACCATTTCACCGATATGGTTTATTCTTTGCCTAGTAAAGTCAGCGTAGAGAAAGGTAATGTTCCAAGGCCTAATCATCCTCAAAACACGCCCGACATACACCATCCTCTGCTACTCCTATTCGGCACAGATGTACCCGGTAATTGTTCCCATGCTCCTCCTGACTGTCGTATAACCTTAAAAATGTCAAGCTCTACGATAGAGCTGTCAGTTGAAAGATTGCCACACTAGGGTAGTCCAATCTCGACATATTAAAAACAACGCTAGTATCAGACTTCGATTTTCTTCCTCTTCGCTATATATTACAAACAAAATGACAAACTTCTTACACCCATCACATTGTGGTGGCTATGACAACATTCCTCAACTCATGTGTCAACTGAAAAGTAATTAAATCGCAATGTGTTTTCTATAACTGAATATCAGTGTTAATCATTCAATGATTGATTCATTTGTTTCTTTTACATACCAAAAATAACAATATCTTCCACCAGATAAAAATCAACACCATATCCAAGTAATGACAATTGGCGAACACTTTGTTAAATTTGACAAATGACTGTTATCTGAAAAATTACAACATTTTTTGTTAAAAAATGACAAAATTCAAAGAATTGGATGTTGGGTGCTATTTTGAAATTCTTGTGTCATGTTTTGCTGTGTTTTGTGATTCTTTGAAAATCTAATACAAAAGATCTAAATTCCAATAGGTCGACTTACCGATACGCTACAATATTCGTTGTTGCATTTCTACCAAAATTTGTAGAAAATTTTATCAAAAATCCAAACCAAATTTAAAAAATCTTGTTTTCGATAGTCAAAATTTTATTTTTATAGAAAATTTTGTCACCATTTTATTTTTATAGAAAATTTTGTCAATTTTTTTTCATAGAAAATTTTGTCACAATTTTATTTCTATGGAAAATTTTGTCAATATTTTATTTCTTTGGAAAATTTTGTCAAAATTTTATTCTATAGAAATTTTTTTCAAACTATTATTTCTATAGAAAATTTTGTCCAAATTTTGCTTCTGTAGAAAAAATTTTCAAATTTTTATTTCTATCTAATTATACAATTATCTTTCGAGCTTTATGGACAGATATAGATTAAGGAACATGGTTAAAAGAGCCATTGAAAAGAAAACGCCAGATACAAATCTATACACGCCTCGACTGTACATGTTTCGGTTCGGGCGAATGAACCTTTCCACAGCCTTTAGTATAGATCTGGCTGGGAGAGATAACTCAATTTTGCGCCCTTTATGCTAACTCCTTATGGAGAAAACATTTGGGAAATTTCCTCTTACAAATTGAATCATCTTTTCTCCCACTGTACATCATCTTTTCGTATAACTTACAAGTCCCTTAATCTTATTTTTATTTCGTTTTGTTACATACCATGTTCCCTAATCTATATCTGTCCATAAAGCACGAAAAATAATTGTATAATTAGATATAATGCATTTGGACGTCAATTGCCTGTTTCGGTATCAGGCTAACATGAAATATAATATTTTTATTTCTATAAAAAAGTTTGTCAAATTTTTATTTCTATAGAAAATTTTGTCAAAACTTTTATTTCTGTTTTATTTTTTCAAAATTTTATTTTTCTAGAAAATTTTGTCAAACTTTATTTCTGTAGAAAATGTCAAAATTTTGTTGCTATAAAAAATTGTATATATATAGAAAGTTTTGTCACAATTTTTTTATAGAAAATTTTGTCAAAAGTTTAATTCTATAGAAAATTTTGTCAATATTTTCTTTCTATAGAAATTTTTGCCAACATTTTATTTCTATAGAAAATTTTTGCAATATTATATGTCTATAGCAAATTTTGTCAAAATTTTATTTCTATAGAAACTTTTGCCAAAATATCATTTCTAAAAAAAATTGTCAAAATTTTATTTATATTGAAAATTTGTCAAAATTTTATTTCTGTTGTTTTTTTTTATACCCACCACCATAGAATGGTGACGGGGGTATAATAAGTTTGTCATTCCGTTTGTAACACATCGAAATATCGATTTCCGACTATATAAAGTATATATATTCTTGATCAGGGAGAAATTTTAAGACGATATAACGATGTCCGTCTGTCTGTCTGTTGTAATCACGCTACAGTCTTCAATAATGAAGCAATCGTGCTTGAATTTTGCACAATCTCGTCTTTTGTCTGCAGGCAGGTCAAGTTCGAAGATGGGCTATATCGGTCCAGGTTTTGATATAGTCCCCATATAAACCGACCTCCCGATTTGGGGTCTTGGGCTTATAGAAATCGTAGTTTTTATCCAATTTGCCTGAAATTTGAAATCTAGAGGTATTTTATGACCATAAAGAGGTGTGCCAAATATGGTGAGTATCGGTCCATGTTTTGATATAGCCCCCATATAGACCGATCTCCTGATTTTACTTTTTGGGCTTATAGAAACCGCAGTTTTTATTCAATTTACCTGAAATTGGAGATCTAGAGGTACTGTAGGACCACAAATACGTGTGCCAAAAATTGTGAGTATCGGTCCATATTTTGGTATAGCCCCCATATAGACCCATCTCCCGATTTTACTTCTTGGGCTTATAGAAACCGCAGTTTTTATTCGATTTACCTGAAATTGGAAATCTAGAGGTACTGTAGGACCACAAATACGTGTGCCAAAAATTGTGAGTATCGGTCCATATTTTGGTATAGCCCCCATATAGACCCATCTCCCGATTTTACCTCTTGGGCTTATAGAAACCGCAGTTTTTATTCAATTTACCAGAAATTGGAAATCTAGAGGTATTGTAGGACCACAAATATGTGTGCCAAAAATTTTTAGTATCGGTCCATGTTTAGGTATGGTCCCCATATAAAAAGACGTCCCGATTTGGGGTCTTGAGCTTATAGAAACCGTAGCTTTTATCCAATTTGTCTGAAATTGGAAATCTAGAGGTATTTTAGGACCATAAAGAGGTGTGCCGAAAATGGTGAGTATCGGTCCATATTTTGGTATAGCCCCCATATAGACCGATTTCCCGATTTTATTTCTTGAGCTTCTAGAATCCGAAGTTTTTATCCTATTTGCCTCAAATTGGAAATCTAGAGGTATTTTCGGGTCATAAAGAGGTGTGCCGAAAACGGTGAGTATCGGTCCATAATTTAGTATAGCCCCCATAAGAACGATCTCCCGATTTAACTCCTTGGGTTTCTAGAAACCGTAGTTTTTATTTGATTTGCCTGAAATTGTAAATATTCTGGTATTTTAGGCTCACAAAAATGTGTATCGGATTAAGTTTTTATCGGTCCATTTGGTAATGCCTCCATATAGACCGACTTCACTTCTTGACGGTGTAGAAAGCTCACTGATCATGAAAATTGCTTGAAACTCAATGTAAAATTTCCAGATTTTACTTCTACAGATTTAAGATTTCAAATCAAGACGTTATTTTATAATTTTCTTGCACACTTACAAGACATGTTAACGATTCCTCTAAAACTCGAACAAAAATGGTTCTTATAAATCCAGAATCTGATATAGTCGTCATAGGTGAAATCCTTAAATTTATTTTCGGGAAGTGTCCTCAAGTCCTCAATCCCTCCTGACATTTCAAAGGAAACCCTAATATTTGGTTCATGGTGGTGGGTATTTAAGATTCGGCCCGGCCGAACTTACTGCTGTATATACTTGTTTTTTAATTTCAGCTTAAAACCATACATTGACTAAACTACAAGTGTAGCTTAACCAACAGAGGAAAAGAATGTTTGTCAAATTTATTTGGGCAAAGTCCTATAGACAAGATGGTTGGATGGAACCAGCCAACTTCGCTCAAATCGATGATTTGATGGTGGCAAAGGAACAGAGAGATGTTTGTACGAATTTATTTCGGCATAAGCCGGCTATCAATGTAAAACCTTTTTTCGGAGGGTTCAAGTGTGGTTTATTGTTGGGTTTAATGAACTGCCTGAATTTATTCTGATAATTGGTTGATAGTTTTGCTGCAAGTAGAGGATGCTGATGAGGAATGTGGCAATTCCGAAACGTGCGTCCATCCAACCATCTTGCAGTCTATAGGGCTTTGCCCAAATAAATTTGGAAAATATTCTTTTCCTCTGTTGGTTAAGCTACACTTGTAGTTTAGTCAATGTACGGTTTTGAGCTGAAATCAAAAAAACAACAATGATTAAAGAACAAAAACCAACAATAACAAAAAAAATTTATTTCTTTAGTAAATTTCCTCAAAATTTTCTTTCTATAGAAAATTTCGTCAAAATTTTATTTCTATAGAAAATTTTGTCAAAACTTTATTGCTGTAGACAATTTTGTCAAAATTTTATTTCTATAGAAAATGTTGTCAACATTTTATTTCTATAAAAAATTTTGTCAAAATTTTATTTCTATAGAAAATTTTGTCAAAATTTTATTTCTATAGGAAATTTTGTCAAAATTGTATTTCTTTAGTAAATTTTGTCAAAATTTTATTTTTAAAGCAAATTTTGTCAAAAGTATGTTTCTATAGAAAATTTTGTCAAAATGTTATTTCTATAGAAAATTTTGTCAAAATTTTATTCCTATAGAAAATTTTGTCAATATTTTATTTCTAAAGCAAATTTTGTCAAAATTTTATTTCTATCGAAAATTTTGTCAAAATATTATTTCTATAGCAAAATTTGTCAAATTTTCATTTCTATAGAAACATTTGTCAAACTTTTTTTTCTATAGAAAATTGTGTCAAATTTTTATTTTATAGAAAATTTTGTCAAAATTTTATTTCTACAAAAACTTTTATTTCTGTAGAAAATTTTGTCAAATTTTTATTTCTATAGTAAATTTTGTCAAACTTTTATTTCTATAGAAAATTTTGTCAAAATTTTATTTCTTTACAAAAATTTGTCGAAATTTTATTTCTATAGAAATTTGTTTTACAAAATTTGATTTCTATAGAAAATTTTATCAAAATTTTATTTCTATAGTAAATTTTGTCAAAATTTTATTTCTGTAGAAAATTTTGTCAAAGTTTTATTTCTATAGAAAATTTTGTCAACATTTCATTTCTGTGGAAAAGTTTGTCAACATTTTATTTGTGTAGAAAATTTTGTCAAAATTTTATTTCTATAGAAAATTTGTCAAAATTTTATTTCTATAGAAAATTTTTATTGTTGTTTTTGATCTCAGCTTAAAGCCATGCATTGACTAAACTACAAGTGTAGCTTAACCAACAGAGGAAAAGTATGCTTGTCAAATTTATTTGGACAAAGCCCTATAGACTGCAAGATGGTTGGATGTACAGCTCTTTCGGAATTACCACATTCCTCATCAGCATCCTCTACTTGCAGCAAAACTATCAACCAATTATCAGAATAAATTCTGGTAATTCACTCAACCCAAAGTGAACTACACTTGAACCTCCCGACAAAGGGTTTGATAGTCGGCTACTGCCTAAACAAATTTGCAAGCATATCTCTTTTCCTTTGCCAAACTCAAATCATCGATTTGAATGTATATGGCTGGGTTTGTTTTTGAGCGTGCTTCCTCTGTCTTCATTCGTTTTGGAAAAGAGATATGCTTGCAAATTTGTTTAGGCAGTAGCCGACTATCAAACCCTTTTTCGGGAGGCTCAAGTGTAGTTCACTTTGGGTTGAGTGAATTACCCGAATTTATTCTGATAATTGGTTGATAGTTTTGCTGCAAGTAGAGGATGCTGATGAGGAATGTGGTAATTCCGAAAGAGCTGTACATCCAACCATCTTGCAGTCTATAGGGCTTTGCCCAAATAAATTTGACAAGCATACTTTTCCTCTGTTGGTTAAGCTACACTTGTAGTTTAGTCAATGCTTGGCTTTAAGCTGAGATCAAAAACAACAATAACGATTGAAGAGAAGCCAACAATAACAAACAAAACGATAGAAAATTTTGTCAAAAATTTGTTTTATAGAAAATTTTGTCAAAATTTTATTTCTATAGAAAGTTATCGCAAAATTTTATTTCTATAGAAAATTTTATCAAAATTTCATTTCTTTAGAAATTTTTTCAATATTTTATTTCTAGAGAAAATTTGTCAAAGTCAAACATTTTATTTATAACAGATTTTGTCAAAATTTTATTTATTGAAGATAATGTCAAAATTTTGTTTATAGAAAATGTTGTCAAATTTTTTATAGAAAATTTTGTCAATTTTTTTTATAGAAAATTTTGTCAAATTTTTATTTTTGTGGAAATTTTCAATATTTTATTTTATTTCTTTGAAAAATTTTGTCAATATTTTATTCCTTTAGAAAATTTTGTCAAACTATTATTTCTATAGAAAAATTTGTCAAATTTTAATTTTTATAGAAAATTTTGTCAAATTTTTATTTCTATAGAAAATTTTTTATTTCTATAGAAAATGTTGTCAAAATATTATTTCTGTAGAAAAAATTTTCAAATTTTTATTTCTATAGAAAATTTTGTTAATTTTTTTTTTATAGAAAATTTTGTCAAATTTTTATTTCTATTTTATTTTTCTAAATTTTATATTTCTAGAAAATTTTGTCAAACTTTTATTTCTATAGAAAATGTTGTCAAAATTTTGTTGCTATAAAAAATTTTGTCAAAATTTTATTTCTGTAGAGCATTTTTTGCAAAATTTTATTTCTATAGAAAAATTTTGTCAACATTTTATTTCTATACAAAATATTGTCAATATTTTATTTCTATTGAAAATTTTTTAAACGTTTCATTTCTGTCAAAATTTTTTATGTTAGCCTGATATCAACGCAGGCTGGTTTTTCGTCCAAATTTTCTTTCTATAGAAAAATTTGTCAACATTTTATTTCTATAGAAAATTTTGTCAAAATTTTATTTCTATAGAAAGTTTTGTCACAATTTTTTTAGAGAAAATTTTGCCAAAAATTTTATGTCTATAGCAAATTTTGTCAAAATTTTATTTCTATAGAAAATTTCGTCAAAATTTTATTTATATTGAAAATTTGTAAAAATTTTATTTCTATAGAAAATTTTGTCAAAAATTTGTTTTCTAGAAAATTTTTTCAAAATTTTATTTCTATAGAGAATTTTGTCAAAATTTTATTTCTATAGAAAATTTCGTCAAAATTGTACTTCTATAGAAAATTTTGTCAAAATTTCATTTCATTGTAGATCGACTCCTCATGAAGCAATTCAATGTAATTGTAAAATATTGAAAAATAAAGAAACCAATACATACAAAAAACGATCTCAAGCTGGACTAATTATTTTCTATTGGATAAAAGAAAGATCGAATAAAATCAAAATTTCTAAAATTTTATTTCTATAGAAAATTCTGTCGAAATTTTATTTCTATAGAAAATTTTATTTCTATAGAAAATTTTGTCAAAATTTTACTTATATAGAAAATTTTCTACAAAATTTTATTTATCAAAATGTTATTTCTATAGAAAATTTTGTCAAAATTTCATTTCTATAGAAAATTTTGTGAAAATTTTATTTCTATAAAAAATTTTATTTCTATGGAAAAGTTTGTCAAAATTTTATTTCTATAGAAATTTGTTTGCAAAATTTTATTTCTATAGACAATTTTCTACAAAATTTGATTTCTATTGAAATTTTTTTACAAAATTTTATTTCTATGGAAAATATTTGTTAAAATTTTATTTCTATAGAAAATTTTATTTTGTTAGAAAATTTTCACAAAATTTTATTTATATAAAAATTTTTGTCAAAATTTTATTTATATAAAAATTTTTGTCAAAATTTTATTTATATAAAAATTTTTGTCAAAATTTTATTTCTATAGAAGATTTTACCAACATTTTATTTCTATAGAAGAAGTTGCCAAAATTTTATTTCTTTAACAAATTGAAGTACCTCGTATTTGGAGTGGAATAGTGTGAAAAATCTACTAAAACAGCAAGGATTAGTACAATTTAATACTAAACTATAAAAAATCTACCATTTCTGGTAGAATTCTATCAACTGCGGCAACCGTGCCCCTGAGTCAATCAAGCCATGTTCGTCCATCCGTTTGTCCCTCTCTCTGTGGACTTATTTTTGTTGTAAAAGTGTAGGTCGCATTTTTAGTGAAATCGACTTTAAATTTAGCGCACATAAATATGTGACTTTGGTCATTCATCATATATTTTGAACAAATTCGATACAGATCTAGACATAACTTCCATATATATTTTCGCCCGATATTGACAAATATGGCTCTAAAAGCTAGTGTTCTAGCCAAAGTACAATAGATAGTGTCGTAAAGTGTGCTAAATTTGGTTGAAATCGGTTCGGGAGCCATATTGCCCCCATATATATTGTTTTTTACCGGTTTACACTTCTATGACAACAGAGGTCAAAGTTTTTGTCCGATGCATGCCGAATTTTGTCAAAACGGGCCAGATTTAACTGTACCTCCCATATATATCTTTTGCCCGATTTTCACTAATATGACCACAGAGCCCAAAGCTCATCCAATTTGTTTGGTATTTTTTAAAAATTAGTATGATTCTTTTCAAAGATAATTCTGACATTGGTGGTGGTGTAGGGTGAATAAAAAATCCCCTATTAGTTGATATCATTGTGTGTGTCTGTCATTGCCATGATGGTATGCAGATATATGACAATGTCGTTGCAGACGAAATGACTTCAATTTCATTTGCAAATGAAATTCGAAATTCTCTACTTGTGACACAATATGTCAAAATAAAAGCAAACAAAAAATTGTCAGCCCGTTTGCTAGACAATTCGTATATCAGATATCAAAGTGTGAGATCATATGTATTTGTCAATCGTAATTTCAAATTGCCTTTAAAGTTTAGGGGTTTGGTAAAAATATTCAATAGAAATGAATAAATTCCGCTCTAATTTTGTTAGTTACCAATCTTAGACAACTTCCCATGTAAAAAAACAAAAACAAGTAAATACCTCGACGTCTTGGGTCAGATCGAAGGTTATATGATCATCACCGCAAGAATCCACACTCTCAAAAAATCGACCAGATTGTCAAGCACTCGCCACGTTAGGTCTTGGATATAAAAAAATTTGGCATTTTTGCTTATCCAAAAATATAAAAAAAATCTGTATATATCCCTCTTCAATATATCAATGTACAACCTCGTTTGTTTGATAGCTATCATGATTACAAAACACTGCTTACCTAAGTGTTTGACCATTATGCACATGTATAATCCCTAAATGCAATTAGAACTGAACAATTCAAAGTTTATGGCCCTCTTTGGTATTTCCATTCAGTGATATCTGCAATATCTATATTTAATCATTGTGCAATAAAATCCTAAGTTTACGTCATGAATCCTCTTTTGCGTATCTGGCGTACTGACGTACGTATACGTTCTTTTAATGTGACGCACGCATTCCATAACTCATACGCACGTGGATCCCTGTTAATAATATCGCTCATACGTAAATGCAATTTCAACGAAGATTTAAATGACATTGTAATGGAAAGCAAAATATATTTGTTATGAGATAAAAATGAATTAAAAAAAAAGTTGAGATTTCGTAAAAAAATTTGAAAACCATAGATCATTTTGTCAAAATTTTATTTGTATAATTTTTTTATTTCTATAGAAAATTTTGTTAAAATATTATTTCCATCGAAAACTTTTATCAAAATTTTATTTGTATAGACAATTTTTGCAACATTTTATTTCTGTAGACAGTTTTTACAAAATTATTTTTTCTACTGAAAATTTTGTAAAAATTTTATTTCTATAGAAAATTTTGTAAACATTTTATTTCTATAAAAGATTTTGTCAAAATTTTTTTTCTAAAGAAAATTTTGTCAAAATATTTTTTCTATAGAAAATATTGTCAACATTTTATTTCTATAACAAATTTTGTCAAAATTTTATTTCTAAAACAAATCTTGTCAAAATATTTTCTCTATCAAAATTTTATTTCTTAAGATTTTTTTTTTCAAAATTTTAATTCTATATAAAATTTTGTTAAAATTTTATTTTTACAGAAAATTTTAACGAAATTTTATTTCCATAGAAAATTTTTATCTTTATACAATATTTTTTTAAATTTTTAATTCTACAGAAAACTTTGCAAACATTTTATTTCTGCGGAAAAAAATTTTAAAATTTTATTTCAAAAGAAAATATTGTCAAAATTTTAATTCTATAGAAAAATTTGCAAAAATTTTATTTCTACAGAAAATTTTTACAAAATTTGATTTCTATCGAACAGTGCTGCAGAAGTTACATGCAATTTTATAATTTGTTGTAGGGTTTCCATTATTAGTCGTTCTTGCTAAAATATCAGTACCCACTTTTGTTTTGATTTGAGGCGTACTTTATCAGTTATAGTACCAAATATTAAAAATTTAGCTAAAGAAAGGAACAATTGCCAAATTTCCCACAAATTGATAAACTCTTTTTTATTAATATTCATTAATTTGTTTATTTTTAATTATTTAATTAATTATTGTTAATCATATATTCTGCTTTTGTTAATATTTATTTCTGTTTGTTTGGGTAAACAAAATGTGTTTTAGGTTGGGGGGCGCAACGAAATTGATACATTTTTTGGGGGACGCGATGCAAATTGGGTTGGTTTTTTCTTACAAATCCTTAAAAATTTTTGCAAAGTTTTATTTCTATAGAAAATTTTTTCAAAGTTTTATTTTTATAGAACATTTTGCAAACATTTTATTTCTATAGAAAATTTTGCAAAAATTTTATTTCTATAGAAAATTTTGTCAAAGTTTTATGTCAATAGAAAATTTTGTCAAAATTTTATTTCTATAGAATTTTTTTTTAAAATTTTATTTCTATAGAAAATTTTGTCAAAATTTTATTTCTGTAGAAAATTTTTTAAAAATATTATTTCTATAGAAAATTTTTTCAAAATCTTATTTCTATAGAAAATTTTGTCAAAATATTATTTCTTAAAAAAAATTTGGAAAAATTTTATTTCTATAGACAAATTTGGTAAAATTTTATTTCTTACAAATCATTACAAATTTTTGCAAAATTTTATTTCTATACAATATTTTTGCAAAAGTGTATCTATAGAAAATTTTGTCAAAATTTTATTTCTTTAGAAAATTTTGTCACAATTTTATTTCTATAGAAAATTTTGTCAAAATTTTATTTCTATAGAAAATGTTGTCATAATTTTATTTCTATAGAAAATTTTGTCGAAATTTTGTTTCTATAGAAAATTTAGTCAAAATTTTATTTCTATAAAAATTTGTTTCAAAATTTTATTTCTATAGAAAATTTTTCAACATTTTATTTCTATAGAAAATGTTGTAAAAATTTTATTTCTATAGAAAATTTTGTCAAAATTTTATCTCTATACAATATTTTTTTTAAATTTTTAATTCTACAGAAAACTTTGCAAACATTTTATGTCTGCGGAAAAATTTGTCAAAATTTTATTTCAAAAGATAATATTGTCAGAGTTTCAATTCTATAAAAAAATTTGCAAAAAATTTATTTCTACAGAAATTTTTACAAAATTTTATTTCTATAGATAATTTTGGTAAACTTTTTTTTCTTGCAAATCATTAAAAAATTTTCCAAAATTTTATTTCTATAAAAAATGTTTGCAAAAGTGTATCTAACATGTTGGCTGATAAGTCCCCGGTCTAACAAAGAAAAAAAAAACACATTTTTTTTGTCAAAATTCGTTTTTATTATTCAACATAGTTCCCTTCAAGAGCGATACAACGATTATAACGACCTTCGAATTTTTTGATACCATTTTGGTAGTACTCATTCGGTTTTGCCTCAAAATAGGCCTCAGTTTCGGCGATCACCTCTTCATTGCAGCCAAATTTTTTCCCTGCGAGCATCCTTTTGAGGTCTGAGAACAAGAAAATGTCGCTGGGGGCCAGATCTGAAGAATACGTTGGGTGGGGAAGCAATTCGAAGCCCAATTCATGAATTTTTGCCATCGTTCTCAATGACTTGTGTCACGGTGCGTTGTCTCGGTGGAACAACACTTTTTTCTTCTTCATATGGGGTCGTTTTGCCGCCATTTCGACCTTCAAACGCTCCAATAACGCCATATAATAGTCACTGTTGATGGTTTTACCCTTCTCAAGATAATCAATAAAAATTATTCCATGCGCATCCCAAAAAACAGAGGCCATTACTTTGCCAGCGGACTTTTGAGTCTTTCCACGCTTCGGAGACGGTTCGCCGGTCGCTGTCCACTCAGCCGACTGTCGATTGGACGCAGGAGCGTAGTGATGGAGCCATGTTTCATCCATTGTCACATATCGACGGAAAAACTCGGGTGTATTACGAGTTAACAGCTGCAAACACCGCTCAGAATCATCAACACGTTGTTGTTTTTGGTCAAATGTGAACTCGCGCTGCACCATTCAGAGCTTCCGCATATCGAAATATTGATGAATGATATAACCAACACGTTCCTTTGATATCTTTAAGGCCTCTGCTATCTCGATCAACTTCCTTTTACGGTCATTCAAAATCATTTTGTCGATTTTTTTGATGTTTTCGTCGGTAACCACCTCTTTCGGGCGTCCACTGCGTTCACCGTCCTCCGTGCTTATTTCACCGCGCTTGAATTTTGCATACCAATCAATTATTGTTGATTTCCCCGGGGCAGAGTCCGGAAACTCATTATCAAGCCAAGTTTTTGCTTCCACCGTATTTTTCCCCTTCAGAAAGCAGTATTTGATCAAAACACGAAATTCCTTTTTTTCCATTTTTTCACAATAACAAAAGTTGCTTCATAAAAGACGCTCTATCTCACAAAATAATTGACTTACAGACGCCAAATTTTGACACGAATCATTTGAAGGTTGGTACTATATAAAAATAATATGCATTTAATACTAGCGACACCATCTATGTGTCAGACCGGGGACTTATCAGTCAACCTGTTATATAGAATTTTGTCAAAATTTTATTTGTATAGAAAATTTTGTCAACATTTTTTTTTGCTATAGAAAATTTTGTCAAAAATTTTATTTCTATAGAATCAAAATTGTGACAAAATTTTAATTCTATAGAAAATTTTGTCACAATTTTATTTCAATAGAAAATTTTGTCAATATTTCATTTCTATAGAAAATTTTGTCAAAATTTCATTTCTATAGAGAATCTTATCAAAGTTCCCATAGGGAAAATTAATGTTTCTAGGATTTTTCTAAACTTTATTTTAAATGTATTTGGATTCATCTATTTTGGATCTTTTCAATTTGCGTTCCTTATGCAATTTAAATTAAATTATATTTCGGAAATAAGTTGAACTGTTGAACTTGTTGCGGAATGCATAGAGCACTATACCGAAATTGTCCGTTATTAAGTCACCCACACCATCCATCAATATGCCAATGACACCTCATACAGATAGTATCCTTGAGTTTTTTGTTGAATATTTAATCATATAATGTTTGTGTGTTTTACATTATGTCGTTGCCAATCAAACCAGAAGGCTAACCATAGAGGAAATCTATGAAACCAACAAACACTTGCTATCACGTCAGAGATGTGTGAGTGTGGCAAAAATCTTTTGTTTATATCATTTAAATACGACCAACTAGTCATATGTAAATTAATTGCATTTTAATTATATACCACAATTTCTAATTTTACATCAAATCATATAATCGAAAAAACTTGGATATGGCTAAAAATAGTAAGTTGACAATTTCGATATAATGCAGTTCAAGTGCAGCATTTTTTCGATAGTGTCGTCATCATTAATGGCCTTCTCTCTGAAAGACTGAACTGGGTAGCAAGATTTTTTAAAAAAGAAATACTGATTTTTTCTGTTAAACTATTGAATAAAATAAACAATAATCGACTTAATTTGTCCTTTGAATATTTAAACTTAAAATTATAATTTTTATAATATCTTAATATCTATATATATAAAATTCAATCTATGTTTGTTTATTTGTTTGTATGTTCCGAGTTGGCTCCGAAACGGCTGAACCGATTTACTTGAAACTTTCAGAGATCGTAGGGGGCTTCATGTGGTGAAAATAGGGTACCACATTTTTGGACACCTGGTCGCGGAGGGGGACCTCCCCTTTGTCGGACTTTTTGAAAATTGAACCAAAGTTGACCGATTTGCTTGAAATTTTCATTGAAGGTTGGGGTTGGCATCTAGACAAAGATCCGCTACTTTTTATTTCGATATTTGATGGCGGAGGGGGGCCTCCCCTTTGTTCGACTTTTTTTTTAAGTACAATGAAAAAACTAAAATTCTCTAAATTATCTGAGATTTACAGAGAACATGTGGTGAGGTTATGGAATTAATATGGGGTACCCGATGATTTCATGCGTGGACGGGGAAGGGGGACCTCCTCCTTGCCCTACTTTTTGAAACTTGGAACAAAATTATGCGATTTGCTTGAAATTTTCATTGAATGTTGGGGTTGGCATCTAGACAAAAATCCAATACATTATTTTTCGATATTTAGTCGGGGAGGGGGACCACCCCTTTGCCCGAATTTTTTTTTTAAGGTACAGTGAAAACAAATCTAAACTCCCCCGACTGAAATTTTACGGAAAAAATGGGTTATGAAATTTATATCAGGTTCTCGATTTTTTAATAAAAATAAAAGGGCATAGGGAGACATCCGCTTCTCTTAAGTACATACAGAGAAACAATTAAACTTTACCGAGTTACTTGAAATCTACAGAGGACTGGGGAGAGGTTACGATATTAATTCTTGATACCTGATTTTGTGATATTTGGACTTAAGAGAGTCCGCCCCTTTAGGCTTATAATTTGCTTGACATTTTGTGAGACGTCTACAAAGATACGCTACATCTTTTTTCCATATTTGGTCGGGGAGGAGGTCCTCCTCTAAAACTGCAAAAAAAAACAAACAAAAACTCTTAAGTTTTCTTGAAATTTACAAAGGCAGTGGGGGAAGGTTATGAACGAAGAGGCAACCTTCCTTGCCCCACACTTGAAGGAAAGTTTCAAGAATTTTCAGGGAAGGTTAGGGGTGCTATACTACGGTGTTTGTCGATATTGTATCGGGGAAAGTGACGTCCCTTTAAAACAATAGAGCAAAATTTAAACATCGCCGATCTACTTGAAATTTACAGGGAACGTGGGAGGAGGTGATTAAATTTATACATGATTTTTTAATTAGTATCTGATTTTTCGATATCTGGTTGGGGAAGGGGAAAATTGAAATAAACTTTGTCGATTTACTTCGATAGAATTTATAGGGACCATTGAGTAGTTGCGAAATTAATATAGGGTACGTGATAGTCCGATATCAGGTCGGAGTGGAGCGATGGTGGGGGGAGGGTTCCCTTTTGTCCGTTTTTTTTTTTTCTTAAATTGAAAGTAGAGGGTTGTCCGTAAATGGGAACTCGGTACATAATTTTATGATTTTTGCACAGGCTTCTGCCAGACTTCTTTTTAGTAAAAAACTTAAATTTACATGAAATTGGCAGCCAACGTAGAGGGTGCATCATTTGCCAACATTTTAGCAAATGTTAATGTGGTAAAATTTTTTACTATTTTTGCTTTTTCCGATTTATTGAATGGGAAACAGTAATTCTTTGTATGTTATTATAATATAGAGGAGAAGGATACCTTTCCTTGACAAACCACACTTAAAATTCACAAGAAATATAGAAGAAGGTACAGCCTCTCCCGCCGTATTTTTATATATAAACGAAAAATCAAGTAGATTTGTTTAAAAGAATTCAAATCTTTTCGAATTTGTTTTCAGCATGAAGGATATAGTTGACTAAGTTAACGCAAAGTATTCCTCCAAATATGCTTCGGAAGGCGCAGCGAAGCGGACCGGGTTACGCTAGTTTTCTATAAAATTAAATGTTTACAAAATTTTCTATAGAAATAAAAATTTGACAAAATTTTCTATGGAAATAAAATTTTGAAAAAAAAATCTATAGAAATAAAATTTTGACAAAATTTTCTAAGGAAATAAAATTTTAGCAAAATTTTCTATTGAAATCAAATGTTGACAAAATTTTCTATAGAATTAAAAATTTTACAAAATTTTCTATAAAAATAAAAATTTGACAAAATTTTCTATAGAAATAAAAATGTGACAAAATTTTCTATAGAAATAAAAATGTGACAAAATTTTCGATGGAAATAAAATTTTGAAAAAATTTTCTATAGAAATAAAATTTTGACAAAAATTTCTATTGATATAAAATGTTGACAAAATTTTCTATAGACATAAAGTTTTGACAAAATTTTCTATGGAAATAAAATTTTGCAAAAATTTTCCATAAAAATAAATCTTGATAAAATTAAATTGTCTATCGAAATAAACATTTTAAAAAAATTTTGTAAAGAAATAAAATTTTGACAAAATTTTCGATAGGAATAAAATTTTAGCAAAATTTTCTATTGAAATAAAATGTTGACAAAATTTTCTATGGAAATACAATGTTGCCAAAATTTTCTATAGAATTAAAAATTTGACAAAATTTTCTATAGAATTAAAAATTTGATAAAATTTTCTATAGAAATGAAATGTTGACAAAATTTTCTTTAGAAATAAAATGGTGACAAAATTTTCTATAGAAATAAATATTTGACAAAATTTTCTATAGAATTAAAAATTTGAAAAAAATTTTTATAGTAATAAAAATTTGATAAAATTTTCTATGAAATTAAATGTTGACAAAATTTTCTATGGAAATAACATTTTGAAAAAAAATTCTATACAAATAAAATTTTCACAAAATTTTCTATGGAAATAAAATTTTAGCAAAATTTTCTACTGAAATAAATATTCGACAACATTTCTATAGAATTAAAAATTTGACAAAAATTTTTATAGAAATAAAAAGTTGATAAAATTTTCTAAATTAAATGTTGACAAAATTTTCTATAGAAAGAAAAATTTGACAAAATTTTCTATAGAAATAAAAATTTGACAAAATTTTCTATAGAAATAAAAATTTGACAAAATTCTCTATGGAAATAAAATGTTGACAAAATTTTCTACAGAAATAAATATTTGACAAAATTTTCTATAGAATTAAAAATTTGGCAAACATTTTTATAGTAATAAAAATTTGATAAAATTTTCTATGAAATTAAATGTTGACAAAATTTTCTATAGAAATAAAAATTTGACAAAATTTTCTATGGAAAAAAAATTTTGAAAAAAATTTCTATAGAAATAAAACAAAATTATAGAAATAAAAATTTGATAAAATTTTCTATGGAAATTAAATTTTGACAAAGTTATCCATAGAAATAAAAATTTGACAAAATATTCTATAGAAATAAAAATTTGACAACATTTTCTATAGAAATAAAAACTTGACAAAATTTTCTATAGAAATAAAAATTTGACAAAATTTTCTATGGAACTAAAATTTTGAAAAAATTTTCTATAGAAATAAAATTTGGACAAAATTTTCTATGGAAATCAAATTTAGCAAAATTTTCTATTGAAATAAAATGTTGACAAAATTTTCTATAGAAATAAAATGTTGACAAAATTTTCTATATAAATAAATATGTGACAAAATTTTCTATAGAATTAAAAATTTGATAAAATTTTCTATGTAATTAAATTTTTACAAAGTTATCTATAGAAATAAAAATTTGACAAAATTTTCTATAGAAATAAATATTTGACAAAATTTTCTATAGAAATAAAAATTTGACAAAATTTTCTATGGATATAAAATTTTGAAACAATTTTCTATAGAAATAAAATTTTGACAAAATTTTCTATAGAAATAAAATTTTGACAAAATTTTCTATAGAAAGAAAATTTTGAGAAAAATTTTCTATAGAAAAAAAATTTGCAAAAATTTTCTATTGAAATAAAATTTTGCAAAAATTTTCGGTGGATATATGTTGTAAATGTCGTAATTTTTTTCTATTGAAATAAAATTTTAGCAAAATTTTCTATTGAAATAAGGTTGACAAAATTTTCTATAGAAATAAAAATTTGACAAAATTTTCTATAGAAATAGAAATTTGATAAAATTTTCTAAAAGAATAAAAATTTGACAAAATTTTCTATAGAAATAACAATTTCAAAAAATTTTCTATAGAAATAAAAATTTTACAAAATTTTTTATAGAAATAAAAATTTGATAAAATTTTCTATAGAAATAAAAATTTGATAACATTTTCTATGGAAATTAAATTTTGACAAAATTTTCTATAGAAATAAAAATTTGACAAAATTTTCTACAGAAATAAAAATTTGACAAAATTTTCTATAGAAATAAAATGTTGACAAAAATTTTGACAAAATTTTTTCTAGAAATAAATTTTTAACAAAAAAAAAAAAGCTGTAAATAAAATTTTGCAAAAATTTTCAGTAGAAATGAGATTTAGACAAAATTTCCTTTAGGAATAAAATTTGGAGAAAATTTTCTATAACAATAAATTTTTGACGAAATGTGCTACAGACATAAAGTTGTTGTTAATATATTCTTTGTTAAAAACTAATGTATATAACTAGTCGGAATAAATGCGGAATAAAAAAGCTGTAAATAAAATTTTGCAAAAATTTTCAGTAGAAATGAGATTTAGACAAAATTTCCTTTAGGAATAAAATTTGGAGAAAATTTTCTATAACAATAAATTTTTGACGAAATGTGCTACAGACATAAAGTTGTTGTTAATATATTCTTTGTTAAAAACTAATGTATATAACTAGTCGGAATAAATGCGGTATAAAAAAGCTGTAAATAAAATTTTGCAAAAATTTTCAGTAGAAATGAGATTTAGACAAAATTTCCTTTAGGAATAAAATTTGGAGAAAATTTTCTATAACAATAAATTTTTGACGAAATGTGCTACAGACATAAAGTTGTTGTTAATATATTCTTTGTTAAAAACTAATGTATATAACTAGTCGGAATAAATGCGGAATAAAAAAGCTGTAAATAAAATTTTGCAAAAATTTTCAGTAGAAATGAGATTTAGACAAAATTTCCTTTAGGAATAAAATTTGGAGAAAATTTTCTATAACAATAAATTTTTGACGAAATGTGCTACAGACATAAAGTTGTTGTTAATATATTCTTTGTTAAAAACTAATGTATATAACTAGTCGGAATAAATGCTTCTTGGAAAGTATATGACATAAAATCTGATTTTTTTTTATAATTAATGATTTCTGCTGGATTGAGCACACTTTGTCAATTTTCATTAATAGCCTTTGACAGGATTTGTAATTAGAACTTTCCGATGAGAAATGATTACATTGGTTTTAAATAGTTAATTACTTGTTTATTTTCATTTCTATCTAATTACAATGATAAATGACCCTATTGGTTTGAAATCAATTTTAAAAGTTTTAAAAGTAAATTTAAATTATTTGTGTTAGAAATATCCAACGATCCATCCATCTATTGGAGGTAATTTATTTGAGATTAATGCAAATTCTTTATTTTTACACTGGCTGCTTAAGTTTGCACCAATAACTAAAATGATTAGGCGACACTTGATCAACGATCATTAGGAGCTTTAAATAAATTCAGATTTATTGTTAATTTACAGCTCAAATCTGAGCGTTATATTGGCCCCTCAGGGTAAAATGGCAATTAAAAAACCAAAGGTATGAACAATTTGCAATTTGCATTTGACAGCATCCCCCTCATAGTTCGATGCGAGTGTGAGTGTATTTGAATGTCGGCAAATTATCTAAGAACTTGATGTAATTCTCATCAAGGTGATGACGCATGCTGCCGAACACCGCCACCGCCACCATCACCACCAGTCGCCTGGTGTACAATTCAGTCACCATGTAGCTAGCCAACAATCCCTCCATCGAAATGCTTTCGACTCTTAATGAAGTAATCAATTATCCAATACATCTGGTATTTGACAGAACGAAGGCTATTTTTCATGTAAACACGGCGGAATATGCATTTCCATGCAAAAAGAAAAGTACTTGTAAAACAATTTGTCACTTAATTAAATGGTCATTGAGTGGTTATTGCAGCTTAAACTGAATGCCATACAAAATTAATTTTCCATATTGGATGCTGATGGAATATAAAATGAGAAATTTTCTAATGGTGTAGGAGGAGTCTGTTTGATTTCTTATTTAAATGTCGGATAGGGCATTTTTATTTCGAACGGGGAAAGGAGATTTGTTTTTTGTTTTTTGATATTAAAAGTGATTAAAATTCAATGGGGTCGGCCATATGATCCTGCATCAATATCACTTCAATGGTATGGATACTATTCGGCTCGGAATCAATACCAAAATGGCATGATTTTGTTCGGTGTAGAATTTCACTTTTCTATAATATCGTTAAAAGACGATTAGAAGATTGGGGTCACTATCAATATCCGATCAGAAGATTTGATGTGATTTTCCGAAAACAAAAAAAATCTATCGAGTGAAAATGACTAGATTTTCAGATAACGAAGACAAGATCCTTGACTGTAAAATTTTTGCCATAAAGTCGAAAATTCGGTTATTAAATTTGTTTTGTAACTAAGAGTATGATTCGATAAGTACAGGGTGCCTTTTATGTAATGCAAAAAATATGTCCCAATATTTTTATACCATCCACCATAGGATGGTGGGTATATTAACTAACTTTGTCATTCCGTTTGTAACACATCGAAATATTGTTTTAAGATCCCATAAAGTATATATATTGTGAGTCGTGGTGAAATTCTGAGTCGATCTAAGCATGCCCGTCCGTCCGTCTGTTGAAATCACGCTAACTTCCGAATGAAACAAGCTATCGGATGGTATTGCAAATGGGTCATATTGGACTACTTTTACGTATAGCCCCCATATAAACCGACCCCCAGATTTGGCTTGTGGAGCTTCTTAGAAAAGCAAATTTCATCCGATCCGGTTGAAATTTGGAATGTGTTGTTAGTATATGGTATCTAACAACCATGCAAAAATTGGTCCATATCGGTCCATAATTATATATAGCCCCCATATAAACCGTTCCCCAGATTTGACCTCCGGAGTCTCTTGGAGAAGCAAAATTCATCCGATCCTGTTAAAATTTGGTACGTGGTGTTAGTATATGGTCTCCAACAACCATGCAAAAATTGGTCCTTATCGGTCCATAATTATATATAGCTCCAATATAAACCGATCCCCAGATTTGACCTCCGGAGTCTCTTGGAGAAGCAAAATTCATCCGACCCGGTTGAAATTTGGTACGTGTTGTTAGTATATGGTCTCTAACAGCCATGCAAAAATTGGTCCATAATTATATATAGCCCCCATTTAAACCGTTCCCCAGATTTGACCTCCGGAGTCTCTTGGAGAAGCAAAAATTCATCCGATCCGTTTGAATTTTGGTACATTGTGCTAGTATATGGCCGTTAACAACCATGCAACAAATTGGTCCATATCGGTGTATAGTTATTTATAGCTGATCCCCAATTACACAAAAATTGGTTTATATCGCTAAAAATAATTTACCAAAATTTTATTTCTATAGAAAATGTTGTCGAAATTTTATTTCTATTGAAAATTTTGTCATAATTTTATTCCTATAGAAATTTTTGTCAACATTTTTTTTTCTATAGAAAATTTTGTCAAAATTTTATTTCTATAAAAAATTTTGTCAAAATTTTATTTCTATCGAAAATTTTGCCGAAATTTTATTTCTATAAAAAATTTTGTCAAAATTTTATTTCTATCAAAAATTTTACCGAAATTTTATTTCTATAGAAAATTTTGTCAAAATGTTATTTCTATAGAAAATTTTGTTAAAATTTTATTTTGTCAAAATTGTATCAAAATTTTATTTCTATAGAAAATTTTGTCAAAATTGTATCAAAATGTTATTTCCAAAAAAAAAAAAAAAATTCAAAATTTTATATCTATAGAAAATTTTGTCAAAATTTTATTTCTATAGAAAATTTTGTCAAAATTTTATTTCTATAGAAAATTTTGTCAAAATTTTATTTCTATAGAAAATGTTGTCAAAATTTTATTTCTATAGAAAATTTTGTCAAAAGTTTATTTCTATAAAAAATTTTGTCAATATTTTATTTTAATAAAAAATTTTGTCAAAATTTTATGCCTATAGAGAATTTTGTCAAAATTTTATATCTATAGAAAATTTTGTCAAAATTTTATTTCTATAGAAAATTTTGTCAAAATTTTATTTCTATAGAAAATGTTGTCAAAATTTTATTTCTATAGAAAAATTTTTCAAAATTTTATTTCTATCGAAAATTTTGCCAAAATTTTATTTCTATAGAAAATTTTGCCAAAATTTTATTTCCATAATTTTATTTGTCAAAATTTTATTTCTATAGAAAATTGTGTTAAAAATTTATATATATAAATAATTTTGTCAAAATTTTATGCCTATAGAGAATTTTGTCAAAATTTTATATCTATAGAAAATTTTGTCAAAATTTTATTTCTATAGAAAATTTTGTCAAAATTTAATATCTATAGAAAATTTAGTCAAAATTTTATTTCTATAGAAAATTTTGTCAAAATTTTATTTCTATAGAAAAATTTGTCAAAATTTTATTTCTATAGAAAATTTTGTCAAAATTTTATTTCTATAGAAAGTTTTGTCAAAATTTTATTTCTATAGAAAAATTTTTCAAAATTTTATTTCTATCGAAAATTTTGCCAAAATTTTATTTCTATAGAAAATTTTGCCAAAATTTTATTTCCATAGAAAAATTTGTCAAAATTTTATTTCTATAGAAAAATTTTTCAAAATTTTATTTCTATCGAAAATTTTGCCAAAATTTTATTTCTATAGAAAATTTTGCCAAAATTTTATTTCCATAGAAAAATTTGTCAAAAGTTTATTTCTATAAAAAATTTTGTCAATATTTTATTTTAATAGAAAATTTTGTCAAAATTTTATGCCTATAGAGAATTTTGTCAAAATTTAATATCTATAGAAAATTTTGTCAAAATTTTATTTCTATAGAAAATTTTGTTAAAATTTTATTTCTATAGAAAATGTTGTCAAAATTTTATTTCTATAGAAAAATTTTTCAAAATTTTATTTCTATCGAAAATTTTGCCAAAATTTTATTTCTATAGAAAATTTTGCCAAAATTTTATTTCCATAGAAAAATTTGTCAAAATTTTATTTCTATAGAAAATTGTGTCAAAAATTTATATATATATATATATAAATAATTTTGTCAAAATTTTATGCCTATAGAGAATTTTGTCAAAATTTTATATCTATAGAAAATTTTGTCAAAATTTTATTTTTATAGAAAATTTTGTCAAAATTTAATATCTATAGAAAATTTAGTCAAAATTTTATTTCTATCGAAAATTTTGCCAAAATTTTATTTCTATAGAAAATTTTGCCAAAATTTTATTTCCATAGAAAAATTTGTCAAAATTTTATTTCCATAGAAAAATTTGTCAAAATTTTATTTCCATAGAAAAATTTGTCAAAATTTTATTTCTATAGAAAATTTTGCCAAAATTTTATTTCCATAGAAAAATTTGTCAAAATTTTATTTCTATAGAAAAATTTGTCAAAATTTTATTTCTATAGAAAATTGTGTCAAAATTTTATATATATAAATAATTTTGTCAATATTTTATTTCTATAGAAAATTTTGTCAAAATTTTATTTCTATAGAAAATTTTATTTCTATAGAAAATTCTGTCAAAAGTTTATTTCTATAGAAAAATTTGTCAAATTGTATTTTCTATAGAAAATTTTGTCAAAATTTTATTTCTATAGAAAATTTTGTCAAAATTGTATCAAAATTTAATTTCCATAGGAAATTTTGTCAAAATTGTATCAAAATGTTATTTCCACAAAAAAAAAATGTCGGAAATAACATCGACTTTTTGAGTCACTTGAGATTTGTTGAAATTAGCTAACTTTGGAACGAATTATGGCCTTCAAAAGGTGGAGAAGGGTTTCGAAAATATCTCTAATGCATTTTTTGCTCATTCCAACTGATTTGATCCGGAAAATTTGGGGTCAACGTGCAGTAGAAATGGGGTGAGTGTACCCCTTTTTTATGCATTCTTGGTTACACACGTGCTGAGTGCAATGACCCTAAGTCCTGTTGGAATGTCCATGGTCTGTGGCCGAAATGTTTGTCTGCCCTGAGCTTCAACACTGTCTTTAGCACATTTTCCGATAATGTTCCACATTTATTTTGATTAATACGGACATCGGCCCACACCATTATACCATCGATATTGCTTGAGTTCTGGTGGCCAGCTGAAGATTTACAGCTAACCTCTTTGACAAGTAAACCTGGTCATTTTGTTTGTACATAAACTGCTCATTTTCGAATGATTTCTAAGCTGGCAAAACCAGATGCGGTAATTTGCCACTTTCGTTCATATGTTCAGCTCATGAGTAGGTTTTCGATAAAATCTGCTCTCAAAGTAAAAAATGTTTTCTTCCAAAACAACAAAAAAAAACTTTAAACCAATGATGCTAGATTCTGAAACGAAGGCTTAGCCTATATTTGAAGCGTTTTTACCTTACAAGTAAAGTAAAAGACGATTTCTTCTTAGTTCAAAGACATGCGACTTTAACGAAGGGACGCCAATTTACAAATGTTGTGTCATAAATTTAATGAAAAACAAGTTAGGAAAGCCTAAAGTAGGGCGGGGCCGACTTGTTATACCCTGCACCACTTTCTAGATCCACATTTTCGATACTATATCAAATCCCTCAAATGTGCTGGTTGCTATATATAGAGGTTTTTTTCCCAAATACATACTTTTTTCTAGACATTTTGTCCATTATTGACTGTGGATTTCAACCTGATTACAAATACATGCATAACATATTATCAGAAGTCCATATTTCAATATTTTTCAAACGGAATAACATACGAGTACTTTTGGATACATTCTATCTTATGCTCGTGGGAATCCCCTTCAATAAAATGCTCTCAATAACTGAATCGTGTTAATTAACAGTTGAATGTTATAGCTATTGGTTTATCTCATCTATTCTGTTAATACTTTACTACTGTTAACTTAACAGAATAAAGCCATCATATCAAACAACATTTGTGTCTGCTCTTCAATGCATCTGTGCTCTTCTCAGTGCCAACTAAATTCATCGATGTAATGCTATTGGTTGTCATCTTTCGGTATTAGCTATGGACCATTTAGGGTATAACACATGCCAATGTCCATAGTTAGAATTTCCAGAGACTCCGGACTGTTAGATGTGATGATGCTATTTTGTTAAGCTTTGCATGCGTAATGTAGCAATTCTTAGAATGCAAAGTACTTTAGTAAAACAGGAAACAACTCAATTAAACAAAATCCAAATATTCTATTACACAGAGTATGAATCATCCATACATTTATCCCTCGATATTTGTTTGATGTTGTTTGAAAACCACATGAATGGCTGGCTAAAAAATGCATGATGGTGAATGACTAGCATTCAGACTAGATACCCTTGTTTGTTCATTCATTCAGCGAATTGAAGACAACCCTCTGCGAAAAGATTTCCTAGAAATTCTGTTGATTACTTGTGCAATTTTGCCATATCTTCATTGCTGAGTATTTACATTAGAAAATATATGAAATATTTCCCTTGATCTAGGAGACCTATAGAAAACAAACAAAAAAATAATTTTAATTTTCTTTACAATTCTAATTTTTTTTAATTTAGTTTTAATTTTCATGTTAATTTTAGTTTTACTTTTTAATTTTTAAGTTCAATTTTAATTTTTATTTTTGATACCCTCCACCATAGGATGGGGGGTATCTTAACTTTGACGTTCCGTTTGTAACATATCGAAATATTGCTAATAAATACCCCATAAAGTATATAAAATCTGGGTCGTGGTGAAATTCTGAGTTGATCTAAGCATGTTCGTCCGTCCGTCTGTTGAAATCACGCTAACTTCCCAACGAAACAAGCTATGTACATGAATTGTGGCATAAGTATTTAAATGTTATTGATGTAGGTCAGATGGTATTACAAATGGGCCATATCGGACCACTTTTACGTATAGCCCCCATATAAACCGCCCCCCTAGATTTGGCTTGCGGATCCTCTTAGAGGAGCAAAATTCATCCGATCCGGTTGAAATTTGGTACGTGGTGTACGTATATGGTCTCTAACAACCATACAAAAATTGGTCCATATCGGTCCATAATTATATATAGCTCCCATATAAAACGATCCCCAGATTTGATCTCCGGAGCCTCTTGGAGGAGCAAAATTCATCCGATCCGGTTGAAATTTGGGACATAATGTTAGTATATGGTAGCTAACAGCCATGCCAGAATTGGTTCATATCGGTCCATAATTTTATATAGCCCCCATATAAGCCGATCCCCAGATTTGACCTCCGGAGCCTCTTGAAGCAGCAAAATTCATCTGATCCGGTTGAAATTTGGTACGGGATCTAAGTATTTAGTCTTTAAAAACCATGCAAAAATTGATCCATATCGATCCATAATTATATATAGTCCCCATATAAACCGATCCCCAGATTTGACCTCCGGAGCCTCTTGGAGCAGCAAAATTCATCCGATCCGGTTGAAATTTGGTAAGTGGTGTTAGTATAGGGAGCCACCGTGGTGCAATGGTTAGCATGCCCGCCTTGCATACACAAGGTCGTGGGTTCGATTCATGCTACGACCGAATACCAAAAAGTTTCTGAGGGTTTCAAAGCTTCTCTAAGTGGTTTCACTGAAATGTGGAACGCCGTTCGGACTCAGCTATAAAAAGGATGTCCCTTGTCATTGAGCTTAACATGAAATCGGGCAGCACTCAGTGATAAGAGAGAAGTTCACCACTGTGGTATCACAATGGACTGAATAGTGAGCCTGATACATCGGCCACATAACCTAACCTAACCTAACCTGGTATAGGGTCTCTAACATCCAAGCCAAAATTGGTCCACATCGATCCATAGTTATATATAGCCCCCATATAAACCGATCCCCAGATTTGACCTCCGGAGCCTCCTGGAGGAGCAAAATTCATCCGATCCGGTTGAAATTTGGTACGTGATCTAAGTTTTTATTAGTCTTTAAAATTTGGTTCGTGGTGTTAGTATATGGTCTCTAACAGCCATGCCAGAATTGATCCATATCGATCCATAATTATATATAGCCCCCATATAAACCGATCCCCAGATTTGACCTCCGGAGCCTCTTGAAGCAGCAAAATTCATCCGATCCGGCTGAAATTTTGTAAGTGGTGTTAGTATAGGGTCTCTAACAACCAAGCCAAAATTGGTCCACATCGATCCATAGTTATATATAGCCCCCATATAAACCGATCCCCAGATTTGACCTCTGGAGCAAAATTCATCCGATCCGGTTGAAATTTGGTACATGGTGTTAGTATGTGGTCTCTAACAGCCATGCCAGTATTAGTCCATATCGGGCCATAATTATATATAGCCCCCATAAAAACCAATCCCCAGATTTGTCCTCCGGAGCCTCTTGGAGGAGCAAAATTCATCCGATCCGGTTGAAATTTGGGACGTAATGTTAGTATCTAACAGCCATGCCAGAATTGGTCCACATCGGTCCATAATTATATATAGCCCCCATATAAACGAATCCCCAGATTTGTCCTCCGGAGCCTCTTGGAGGAGCAAAATTCATCCGATCCGGTTGAAATTTGGGACGTAATGTATCTAATGTATCCAACAGCCATGCCAGAATTGGTCCACATCGGTCCATAATTATATATAGCCCCCTTAGAAACCGATCCCCAGATTTGACCTCCGGAGCCTCTTGAAGCAGCAAAATTCATCCGATCCGGTTGAAATTTGGTAGGGGGATTTAGTATTTGATCCCTAACAACCGTGCAAAAATCTTTCCATATCGGTCCATAATTATATATAGCCCCCATATAAACTGATCCCCAGATTTGACCTCCGGAGCCTCTTGGAGGAGCAAAATTTATCCGATCCGGTTGAAATTTGGTACGTGGATTTAGTATTTGGTCCCTAGGCTAGGTGGCAGCCCGATGTATCAGGCTCACTTAGACTATTCAGTCCATTGTGATACCACATTGGTAGTAAATTTCATCCGATCCGCTTAAAATTTGCTACGTGATCTAAGTTTTTATTAGTCTTTAAAAACCACGCAAAAATTCGCCTATATTGGTCCAATTATATATAGCCCCCATATAAATCGATCCCCAGATTTGACCTTCGGAGCCTCCTGGAGGAGCAAAATTCATCCGATCCGGTTGAAATTAGATATATTGTGCTAGTATATGGCCGCTAACAACCATGCCAAAATTGGTCCATATCGGTCTATTGTTATATATAGCCCCCAGATAAAACTATCCCCAATTTCAATTCGGCTCTCTAATTACCGCTCAAAATCAAGAACTGAATTATATACGTATTTAATCTGTTTCGTGTTTTTTTTTTTATAATATATACTACGTATGAGTAACTTGCAATTTAGAGGACAATGTAAAGAAGTTTTAAGATGACAAGGTCGTCGGCAAGTGTTTCCACATCCCAAGTAATTCGATTGTGGATGACAGTCTTTAGTAGAAGTTTCTACTCAATCCATGGTGAAGGGTACTCAAGATTCGGCCAGGCCGAACTTACGGCCATATATACTTGTTAAGTTTAATTTTTTTTTATTTAAAATTTTTATTTTAATTTTACATTTAATTATTTTTTTTTAGTGTAATTACAATTTAAATTTTAATTTAAATTGAATTTAAATGTAAGTTGAAATTTAATCCTTAATTTTAATTTTATTTATTAATTTAATTTTTTTATTTTAATTTAATTTATTTGTATGAATTTGTAAAATTTTCTTTAAAAAGTTCCACTGTGTCTGTGTAAAATTTTGCGATAACTTTCTATAGAAATAAAAGTTTGACAAATTTTCTATAGAAATAAAATATTGAAAAAAAAAATGAAATTTTGACTTCATTTTCTATAAAAATAGATTTTTTACAAAATTTTCTATAGAAATAAAATTTTGTTGAAATTTTGTACAAAAAAAAACAACAACAATTAAAAAACAAACAATTTGTATAGATACAAAATTATGGAAAAATTGTATATAGGAAGAAAATTTTGTAAAAATTTTATATAGAAATAAAATTTTGCAATAACTTTCTATAGAAATAAAAGTTTAACAAATTGTCTACAGAAATACAATTTTGGCAAAATTTTCTATAAAAATAAATTTTCTTTAGAAATAAAATTTTGAAAAAAAAATCTATAGAAATAAATAGAAATAAAAATTTAACAAATTTTTCTACCAAAGTAACATTTTGGAAAAATGTTAACTTTTTGGAAATTTTTTTAAAAGTTTAACAAATTATATATAGAAATAATAAATTGACAAAACTTTCTTTAGAAATACAATTTTGGCAAAATTTTCTATGGAAATTAAATTTTGTCTAAATTTTATATAGCAATGAAATTTTGACAAAATTTGCTAAAAAAATGAAAGAAATGAATTAAAAAAAAATCTAGGGAAATGAAATTAAATATTGACAAATTTAACAAAATTTTCTGTCGAAGTAAAATTTTGGAAAAATTTTAACTTTTAAATTATGTTAATTTAAAAGGTAAGTAAGGAAAGTCTAAAGTCGGGCGGGGCCGACTATGTTATACCCTGCATCACTTTGTGATCTACATTGTCGATACCATCTGAAATCCTTCAAATTTGTTGGGTGCTATATATAAAGGTTTATGTCCCCCTTATAAAGCGTCTTTAACAACCATACAAAAATTGGTCTATATCGGTCCATAATTATATATAGCCCCCATATAAACCGATCCCCAGATTTGACCTCCGGAGCCTCTTGAAGCAGCAAAATTCATCCGATCCGGCTGAAATTTTGTAAGTGGTGTTAGTATAGGGTCTCTAACAACCAAACCAAAATTGGTCCACATCCCCAGATTTGACCTCTGGAGCAAAATTCATCCGATCCGGTTGAAATTTGGTACATGGTGTTAGTATGTGGTCTCTAACAACCATGCAAAAATTGGTCCACATCGGACCTTAATTATATATAGCCCCCATATAAACCGATCCCCAGATTTGGCTTGTGGAGCCTCTAAGAGAAGCATATTTCATCCGATCCGGCTGAAATTCGGTACATGGTGTTGGTATATGGTCTCTAACAATCATGCAAAAATTGGTCCACATCGGTCCATAATTATATATAGCCCCCATATAAACCGATCTCCAGATTTGGCTTGCGAAGCCTCAAAGAGAAGCAAATTGCATCCGATCCGGCTGAAATTTGGTACATGGTATTGGTAGCAACCGTGCAAAAATTGGTCCACATCGGTCCATAATTATATATAGCGCACATATAAACCGATCCCCAGATTTGGGTTGCGGAGCCTCTAAGAGAAGCAAATTTCATCCGATCCGGCTGAAATTTGGTACATGGTATTGGTATATGGTCTCTAGCAACCGTGCAAAAATTGGTCTATATCGGTCCATAATTATATATAGCCCCCATATAAGACGTTCTCCAGATTTGACCTCCGGAGCCTCTTGGAGGAGCAAAATTCAACCGATCCGGTTCAAATTAGGAACGTTATGTTAGTATATGGTCGCTAACAACCATACCAAAATTGGTCCAATCACACAAAAATTGGTCCATATCGGTTCATAATCATGTTTGCCACTAGAGCCAAAAATAATCTACCAAAATTTCATTTCTTTAGAAAATTTTGTCAAAATTTTATTTCTATAGAAAATTTTGTCAAAATTTTATTTCTAGAGAAAATTTTGTTAAAATTGTATTCGGTTCATAATAAAATTTTCATCATTGTCAAAATTTTATTTCTATAGAAAATTTTGTTCAAATTTTATTCGGTTCATAATCATGGTTGCCACTCGAGCAAAAAATAATCTACCAAGATTTTATTTCTATAGAAAATTTTGTCAAAAGTTGATTTCTATAGAAAATTTTGTTAAAATTTTATTTCTGTAGACATTTTTGTCAAAATTTTCTTTCTATAGAACATTTTGTGAAAATTTTTATTTCTATAGAAAATTTTGTGAAAATTTTATTTCTATAGAAAATTTTGTTAAAATTTTATTTCTGTAGAAAATTTTGTCAAAATTTTATGTCTACTTTGTCAAACTGAATTATATACGTATTGGATCGATCTTTTTTGATTTAATATATACCACGTATGAACTTACATACAATTTAGAAGATGGTGTTAGGAGGTTTTAAGATACCTTGCCATCGGCAAGCGTTACCGCAACTTAAGTAATTCGATTGTGGGTGGCAGTGTTTAGAAGAAGTTTCTACGCAATCCATGATGGAGGGTACATAAGCTTCGGCCTGGCCGAACTTACGGCCGTATATACTTGTTTTATTTTAATTTAATTTATTTGTATGAATTTGTAAAATTTTCTATAAAAAGTTCCACTGTGTCTATCCGCCTTCGAAATAAAACCATAAACGACTGCTAACCATGCTCGGGTCCATACACATAACATACGAAGAGCCTCTAACTCTGTAGTAATGATAGTAAGAGAGTTGATGCTTGTGGTCTTCTTATAGCTCTCTTAACCCATGTTAATTGTGGGAGGGGGGGTTGCTTTATGTGCTTGGTTGTAGGCTAAACACACTCGTGGTATTATTCATTTAGCCTCGATTCAATAACTGACTGGGCTGTTGGTGGGTTGGCTGGTTCGTTTGAAGTGAGGTTGCATTTGGTTGCCTTTGGTAGTTTCAGTTCGATATGGTTCGGTTCGATACGTTGTATGTTCTCTGTTTGAATGTTTAGGGAAAAATGCGAGCGTGTATATTCAGCAGATATTTGAATTAAAAAAACAGTTTGAAAACAATCAGTTGCAGTTAAACCGTAGCGCCGGACGAACATGGTCTAACATTTTCACGTTTGATTTTCATTTTTCCGTTGAATGAAAATGATTTTGTTTTTCAATCAAAATAAATCAAAATCTCCATAAGAATCTAAGCCAAGCTGAAATTGCTTATGGTTGGTGAAATTTTTGTTGTTGTAATAATATTGATAATAATATTTATTGTGGCATGTGTAACATATAAATTGTTTAGGTTTCTTAAATTTCTTAGAAATTCTAAGTAATACAATTTGCCCAGTAAAGAAAATCAAAAAGTATTTTAAAGCAAAGCAAGGCTTTGTTTTTTTTTTCTTTAACAAAAGTCATGGAATACTATCCATAGAGAGGCGAGAATAAAGAAACAAAACAAAAAAAAAATAAAGAGCGGGCTTAGTCAAATATTGTTTTCACGGTGCGTACAAGTGTATGTGAGATTCTTTTTTTCTGTTGTTATTTTTTTTCTATACAAAATATTTGTGTTTATTATTTTTTTTTTCAACAAAAAATTGTTTTTGTTTAAATAACATAACAAAAATTGATACAGCTTGACGTGACGTTTTATGACTAGAAACAAAAATCGAACTCAAAAGTGAAGCTAAATATAAATAAAAACAAAACGTTAATCACTTATTCATGTGACTGGAGAAAAATCTAAAAAAAAAAAACACAAAAAAATTATTTTACTACGAGAGAATAAAATTAAAAATTTTTGGCGCGTTTTCTCGTTGTAGTGTCAATGAGTAAAATTTTATGAAAATTTATTAACACAACAAAAAAATAACAATATTAACGGCAATACTAAGAATTACCCGCACACACATACCCAACAAACAAATTGCAATACCTGCCGCAGCAACAACAACAACAGCAGAATTTAAAACAACAATGGTGTTAAATTAATAACAAAAGAAATCGTTGTTGTTTTTGTATCTTTTTTTAGTCATTGCTTTCTTATAATTCTGTAAGTGAGCTGACTATATAAGCATGTAAATCGATATGTGTGTGTGTGTCTGCATTCAATTGTGTGAACACCGCTTTTTGCACCTCTAGACAATGGAGCGTATGAGTATTTTTAATTAAAGGTAATTAACATTATATTTTTTATGTATTATTTTATGCCATAGACCCTCTGCTATCTTTCGAGGTAAAAATCTATATTTGATATTAGTGTGATATTTTGGGTGATTTGGGAAATAAATTCAAAAATTAAATAAAAAATTAAAACAAAAATAATAGTAATAAAAAAGCACAATGTGATGATCATATACCAAGGATGTGAAGCCTAAGTATTTGGGTAGACAATCCTAAAAAGTAACGAAAAATTATAATGTTGTAGTCTTTTCCAAAGAAAGACTTATTTTATAAAACAGAATTTATTGGCTGTGTAACTCAAAACTTAATTCTTCAAAAAAAAAATGTATTTGAGTAATATAATACCATATTCAAAATTCCAGGAAACTCCAATTAAAATTTTCGACTTGAAAACGTCTTAAAATTTTTGCAAAATGAGCCCTTGGATTTTTTTTATTATTTTGAAAACCCGAATTTCGACGAGTTGTCCGCATGAAGATAATTCTTCATTATTCCGTTTCGGCATTTAATTTTTTCTACTTTTTTTTTAAATTTTTCAAATGTAGTTGTCAATATAACAATATAACTACTTCATATTCCCCTTTCATATCACAGTCGAATTTTAATTTTATTCCGTTATAAATCGAAATTAGTCATTATCAATTTACGTTCTTCCTTCTATGAAACATACGTCCTTTTAACCCTCCAATGGGTGGTTAAATATTGACGTTTTTTGATTTTTGTTATTATTTTGGTCCGATAGGACCAAAATTGGTCCAAAAATTAATATATTAATTTTTAAATTTGGTCCGATGTTCGGACCAAATGGAATGTGGTTAATTTTGGTCCAAATGGAATTTGGTTAATTTTGGTCCATTTTCATCAAACCGGTAATTTTTCACAATTTTCTACAGAAATAAAATTTTGACAAAATTTTCTGTAGAAATAAAATTTTGACAAAATTGTCTATAGAAATAAAATGTTGCCAAAAATTTTGTGCAAAAATAAACTTAAAAAAAAATTGTATAGATAGATACAAAATTATGCAAAGAGAAAAATCTGAAAAAAAAATACAAAAAAATTATATTACTACGATAGAATAAAATTAAAAATTTTTGGCGCGTTTTCTACTTGTAGTGTCAATGAGAAAATTTTACGAAAATTTATTAACACAACAAAAAATAGCAATAATTAGTCATTATAAATTTACGATCTTCCTTCTTTGAAACTTGCGTCCTTCCTTTAACCTTCCGAAGGATGGTTAAATTTTGACGTTTTTTGACTTTTGTTAAAATTCTTGCAAAAAATTATTAATTTTTAAATTTGGTCCGATGTTCGGACCAAATGGAATTTGGTTGATTTTGGTCCATTTTCATCAAGTTTTAATAATTTTTTCACAATTTTCTATAGAAATAAAATTTTGACAAAATTTTCTGTAGAAATAAAATTTTGACAAAATTTTCTGTAGAAATAAAATTTTGACAAAAATTTCTATAGAAATAAAATTTTGTAAACATTTTATATAGAAATAAAATTTTTCGATAATTTTCTATAGAAATAAAAGTTTGACAAGTTTTCTATAGAAATAAAAAAGTGAAAAAATTTTTTAAAGAAATGAAATTTTGACAAAATTTTCTATAGAAATAAAATTTTTACAAAATTTTTTATTGAAATAATTTTTTTTTTTTTTGAAATTTTGTACAAAAAACAATTAAAAAAAACAAACAATTTGTATAGATACAAAATTATGCAAAAATTTATATAGGAAGAAAATTTTGTAAAAATTTTTTATAGAAATAAAATTTTGCGATAACTTTCTATAGAAATAAAAGTTTGACAAATTGTCTATAGAAATAAAATATTGAAAGAAAAAAATTTAAAGAAATGAAATTTTGACAAAATTTTCTATAGAAATAAAATTTTGACAAAATTTTCTATCGAAATAAAATTTTGACAAATTTTGTACAAAAAACAAACAATTTGTGTAGATACAAAACTATGCAAAAATTTATATAGGAAGAAAATTTTGTAAAATTTTATATAGAAATACAATTTTGCGAAAACTTTCAATAAAAATAAAAGTCTGAGAAATTTTCTTTAGAAATAAAATATTGGAAAAAATTTTTTAAGAAATGAAATTTTGACAAAATTTTCTATAGAAATAAAGTTTTGTCAAAATTTTCTATAGAAATAAAATGTTGACAACATTTTCTATTGAAATAAAATTTTGTTGAAATTTTGTACAAAAAAAAGAAAAAACTAAAAAACAAACAATGTATATAGATAACAAATTATGGAATAATTTTATATAGGAAGAAAATTTTGTAAAAGTTTTATATAGAAATAAAATTTTGCGATAACTTTCTATAGAAATAAAAGTTTGACAACATTTTCTATAGAAATAAAATATTGACAAAATTTTCTATAGAAATAAAATTTTGACAAAATTTTCTATAGATATAAAACTTTGACAAAATTTTCTATAAAAATAAAATTTTGGCAATATTTTCTATAAAAATAAAATTTTAGAAATAAAAGTTTGAAAAATTTTCTATAGAAATACAATTTTGGCAAAATTTTCTATAAAAATAAAATTTTGGTTAAATGTTCTATAGTAATGAATTTGGTCCATTTTCGTCAAATCGGTAACTTTTTTCAAAATTTTCTATAAAAATTTTTGTAGAAATAAAATGTTGCCAAAAATTTTGTGCAAACATAAAGTTAAAAAAAAAATTGTATAGATACAAAATTATGCAAAAATTTTGTATAGGAAGAACATTTTGTAAAAATTTAATATAGAAATAAAATTTTGCGATAATTTTCTATAGAAATAAAAGTTTGACAAATTTTCTATAGAAATAAAATTTTGACAAACTTTTCTATAGAAATAAAATTTTGATAAAATTTTCTATAGAAATGAAATTTTGACAAAATTTTCTATAGAAATGAAATTTTGACAAAATTTTTTATAGAAATAAAATTTTGTAAACATTTTATATAGAAATAAGATTTTGCGATAACTTTCTATAGAATTAAAAGTTTGACAAGTTTTCTATAGAAATAAAAAATTGAAAAAATTTTGTAAAGAAATGAAATTTTGACAAAATTTTCTATAGAAATAAATTTTTTTACAAAATTTTCTATAGAAATAATTTTTTTTTTTTTGAAATTTTGTACAAAAAAACAATTAAAAAATAAACAATTTGTATAGAAACAAAATTATGAAAAAATTTATATAGGAAGAAAATTTTGTAAAAATTTTATATAGAATTAAAATTTTGCGATAACTTTCTATAGAAATAAAAGTTTGGCAAATTTTCTATAGAAATAAAATATTGAAAAAAAAAAACTCAAAGAAATGAAATTTTGACAAAATTTTCTATAGAAATAAAATTTTGACAAAATTTTCTATAGAAATAAAATTTTGACAAAATTTTCTATAGAAATAAAATTGTGTTGAAATTTTGTACAAAAAAACAATTAAAAAAAAAAAATTGTATAGTTAAAAAATTATGGAAAAATTTTATATATGAAGAAGATTTTATATAGAAATAAAATATTGACAAAATTTTCTATAGAAATAAATTATTGACAAAATTTTCTATAGAAATAAATTTTTGACAAAATTTTCTATAGAAATAAGGTATTGACAAAATTTTCTATAAAATTAAAATTTTGTCAAAATTTTCTATAGAAATAAAATTTTGTTGACATTTTGTACAAGACAACAATTAATAAACAAACAATTTGTATAGATACAAAATTATGCAAAAATTTATATAGGGAGAAAATTTTGTAAAAATTTTATATAGAAATAAAATTTTGCGATAACTTTCTATAGAATTAAAAGTTTGACAAGTTTTCTATAGAAATAAAAAATTGAAAAAATTTTGTAAAGAAATGAAATTTTGACAAAATTTTCTATAGAAATAAATTTTTTTACAAAATTTTCTATAGAAATAATTTTTTTTTTGAAATTTTGTACAAAAAAACAATTAAAAAATAAACAATTTGTATAGAAACAAAATTATGAAAAAATTTATATAGGAAGAAAATTTTGTAAAAATTTTATATAGAATTAAAATTTTGCGATAACTTTCTATAGAAATAAACGTTTGGCAAATTTTCTATAGAAATAAAATATTGAAAAAAACTTAAAGAAATGTAATTTTGACAAAATTTTCTATAGAAATAAAATTTTGACAAATTTTTCTATAGAAATAAAATTGTGTTGAAATTTTGTACAAAAAAAAAACAATTAAAAAAAAACTTGTATAGTTAAAAAATTATGGAAAAATTTTATATATGAAGATAATTTTATATAGAAATAAAATATTGACAAAATTTTCTATAGAAATAAATTATTGACAAAATTTTCTATAGAAATAAATTTTTGACAAAATTTTCTATAGAAATAAGGTACTGACAAAATTTTCTATAAAATTAAAATTTTGACAAAATTTTCTATAGAAATAAAATTTTGTTGACATTTTGTACAAGACAACAATTAATAAACAAACAATTTGTATAGATACAAAATTATGCAAAAATTTATATAGGGAGAAAATTTTGTAAAAATTTTATATAGAAATAAAATTTTGCGATAACTTTCTATAGAATTAAAAGTTTGACAAATTATCTATAGAAATAAAATATTGAAAAAATTTTTTAAAGAAATGAAATTTTGACAACATTTTCTATAAAAATAAAATTTTGGATAAATGTACTATAGCAATGAATTTGGTCCATTTTCCTCAAATCGGTAATTTTTTTCAAAATTTTCTATAAAAATTTTCTGTAGAAATGGAATTTTGACAAAATTTTATATATAAATGTTAAATGAATTTTTGACAAAATTTTCTAAATAAATAAAATTTTAAGAAAATTTTCTATAGAATTAAAATTTTGTTGAAATTTTGTATAAAAAAAACAAAACAATTTGTATTGATACAAAATTAAGGAAAAATATTTATATGAATAAAATTTTGTAAAAATTGTATATAGAAATAACATTTTGCGATAACTTTCTATAGAAATAAACGTTTGACAAATTTTCTATAGAAATACAATTTTCGCTAAATTTTCTATAAAAATAAATGTTGACAAAATTTTCTATAGATATGAAAATGTGACAAAATTTTCTATAGAAATAAAATTTTTTTGAAATTTTGTACAAAAAACAAACAATTTGTATAGATACAAAATTATGCAAAAATTTTGTATAGGAAGAAAATTTTTTAAAAATTTAATATACAAATAAAGTTTTGCTATAATTTTCTATAGAAATAAAAGTTTGACAAATTTTCTATAGAAATAAAATATTGGAAAAAAAAAATCTAAAGAAATGAAATTTTGACAAAAATTTCTAAAGAAATGAAATTTTGACAAAATTTCTAAAGAAATAAAATTTTGACAAAATTTTCTATGGAAGTAAAATATTGACAAAATTTTCTATAGAAATAATATTTTGACAAAAGCTTTTATAGAAATAAAATTTTGACAAAATTTTCTATAGAAATAAAATTTTGACAAAAGTTTCTATAGAAATAAAATATTGACAAAATTTTCTATAGAAATAAAATTTTGACAAAAGTTTCCATAGAAATAAAATGTTGTTGAAATTTTGTACAAAAAACAATTTAAAAAAAAAAAAACAATTTGTATAGATAAAAAATTTTGGAAAAATATTTTGTAGGAAGAAAATTTTGTAAAAATTTTATATAGAAATAAAATTTTGCGATAACTTTCTATAGAAATAAAAGTTTGACAAATTTTCTATAGAAATAAAATATTAAAAAAAAAATGAAATTTTGACTTAATTTTCTATAAAAATAGATTTTTTACAAAATTTTCTATAGGAAAAAATTTTGTTGAAATTTTGTACAAAAAAAAAACAACAACAACAATTAAAAAACAAACAATTTGTATAGATACAAAATTATGGAAAAATATTTTGTAGGAAGAAAATTTTGTAAAAATTTTATATAGAAATAAAATTTTGCGATAACTTTCTATAGAAATAAAAGTTTGACAAATTTTCTATAGAAATAAAATATTGAAAAAAAATGAAATTTTGACTTCATTTTCTATAAAAATAGATTTTTTACAAAATTTTCTATAGAAATAAAATTTTGTTGAAATTTTGTACAAAAAAAAAAAACAACAACAATTAAAAAACAAACAATTTGTATAGATACAAAATTAAGGAAAAATTGTATATAGGAAGAAAATTTTGTAAAAATTTTATATAGAAATAAAATTTTGCAATAACTTTCTATAGAAATAAAAGTTTAACAAATTTTCTTTAGAAATACAATTTTGGCAAAATTTTCTATAAAAATAAATTTTCTTTAGAAATAAAATTTTGAAAAAAAAATTCTATAGAAATAAATTCTATAGAATAATAAATTTAATATAGAAATAAATTTAATATAGAAATAAAGTTTTGCTATAATTTTCTATAGAAATAAAAATTTAACAAATTTTTCTACCAAAGTAACATTTTGGAAAAATGTTAACTTTTTGGAAATTTTTTTAAAAGTTTAACAAATTATATATAGAAATAATAAATTGACAAAACTTTCTATAGAAATACAATTTTGGCTAAATTTTCTATGGAAATTAAATTTTGTCTAAATTTTATATAGCAATGAAATTTTGACAAAATTTGCTAAAAAAAATGAAAGAAATGAATTTAAAAAAAATTCTAGGGAAATGAAATTAAATATTGACAAATTTTAACAAAATTTTCTGTCGAAGTAAAATTGTGGAAAAATTTTAACTTTTAAATTATGTTAATTTAAAAGGTAAGTAAGGAAAGTCTAAAGTCGGGCGGGGCCGACTATATTATACCCTGCACCACTTTGTGATCTACATTGTCGATACCATCTGAAATCCTTCAAATTTGTTGGGTGCTATATATAAAGGTTTATGTTCCCATATACATTCATTTAAATCTGAACCGACAATATATTAAGGCTTCTTAGTGGACTTCTTAGAAAATCCATTTGCTTAAAATTTTAGTCGTACTAACCTGTTTAATATTATTGTATGTTTCACATAGAACATTATACCGAAAACATACTTTTATTTTTTTGTGACTAAAGTTTCATTTGAAAATTATTGGAAGATATAGTTTTGTAAACACAAAAACAACAACTTAAAAAGCATTCGATTTCAAATGATTGTACACTTGTAGTTGTTTTCATTTGCAAAAATACATTTGCATGAACTAAATTTTCCATGCACATCAGGTGACATTAGGTCAAATACGAATAAGGTAAATATAATTAGAAATTCAAATATTGCTCGTAGTAAAAAAAAAACATTTTCAATAAAATGTAGTAAACAAGTAATCACGCATTAGTCGGTCAGATGGACATAATTAGAACCGTATATAGGAATTCTCCAAAAAAAATTATATATAGGAATCCTACGACAAAAATTCTTTTAAGATTTTCCATTTGTGATCTAGATTTTAGGCAAATGTGGATAATCTTCAATGAATTTTTTATATGGGACAGTTCATTTGAATATTTAAAATTTAACATAAACGGCCATATTTATGTAAATCCGTTAAGCTTTAACTGTCAGTTAGCAGAGTTCTTAACTGGCATATGGAATATGTATGTTAGACAAGGTGACAGATATATGAACAGTACGATCATTAGCTTACGTAGTACTAACGGGGGCTTTATGAAAATAGGGTAAATAATGAAACATTTTAATTTTAATAATTTTAATTAAATTAATTCAATTCATTGTAGTGAACTTAAATTAATATAAAAAAACAAGTGAGTAAAGTAGAAAGTGAATTAGTAAACATGGCTTGTGGGTATGAATGGTATAGGATTGGGAGATAACCTGCTTTTCCATATGTATGAACATTGAGGGGTACATGGTTATGGGAGTTTTATCGCAATCTGAACAGAAATGTCTGATATTAGGATCTATAGTTGATTCTGAACCTACAGAGTTTGTATGCCACTAATATTGCTTCCATTATTAAAAAAAGAGGAAATCGCTCAATTAGTTTGGGTAATAAATCCAAATTTGTGCAAATCGGTCAAAATATCTATGTACAAGCTACATGTATGGCTAAATAGATCGTCTATGTTAAAATCATCGCTTCTGCGCAAATTTTGAACCACTTCCGGATGCAAAAAGAACATTTTCACTACTTTTTTGGCGACGCTTTTTTTTTTTTTTTGCTGGGATCTAACACCTATATATGTGGGAGCTATATCTACATCTGAACCAATTTCGATAATATTTGGCAGGTTTGATTGATGCAATAGAAGGTTATCTTGTGCTAAATTTTAGTAAGATCGGGCAATAAATAAGGCTATTTTGGTCAAAAATAGGGTTATTAGGGCAAATTTTTCCAAATCGGGCGATACATATATATGGGAGCTATATCAAAATCTAAACCGATTCGGATGATATTTGACAGATTTGGTTGGTACTATGGAATGTTACCTTTTGCTAAATTTCAGTAAGATCGGGTAATAAATAATGGTTTTATGGCTAGATTTGTGAAAATCGGGCGATACATATATATGGGAGCTATATAAAAATCTAAACCGATTCGGATGATATTTGGTAGGTTGGGTTGGTACTATGGAATGTTACCTTTTGCTAAATTTGAGTAAGATCGGGTAATGAATAATGGTTTTATGGCCAAATTTGGGAAAATCGGGCGATACATATATATGGGAGCTATATCTAAATCTGAACCGATTTAGATGATTTTTGGTAGGTTTGGTTGATACTATGGAATGTTACCTTTTGCTAAATTTGAGTAAGATCGGGTAATAAATAATGGTTTTATGGCCAGATTTGAGAAAATCGGGCGATACATATATATGGAAGCTATATCTAAATTTGACCAGATTTCTTCCAAATTCCATAGCATTCGTCCTTGTATCCAAAAACACCCTGTACCAAATTTCATCAAAGTCGGTTTATAATTGCAACCGGAATCCTGCGAACAACAAATACATGGACAGACGGACAGACGGACGGAGGGACACCAAGCGCTAGATTGACTCAGTAGGTGATTCTGAGTCGATCGGTATATATTTTATGGGGTCTCAAATCAATATTTCTGGTAGGCACATTTTGTGGCAGATCAAAGTTATTATACCCTAACCACTGTGTGGTTTAGGGTAACATATAATCACAGAGTTTTACTTTTATCTAAATCACACTTAAATATATTTACTTTTATATTAATTTAATTTAAAATAATTTAATTTATTTTATTTTAATGTAATATAATTTAACTAATTTTTTTTTATACCCTCCATCATAGGATGGGGGTATATTAACTTTGTCATTCCGTTTGTAACACATCGAAATATTGCTCTAAGACCCCATAAAGTATATATATTCTGGGTCGTGGTGAAATTCTGAGTCGATCTAAGCATGTCCGTCCGTCCGTCCGTCCGTCCGTCTGTTGAAATCACGCTAACTTCCGAACGAAACAAGCTATCGACTTGAAACTTGGCACAAGTAGTTGTTATCGATGTAGGTCGGATGGTATTGAAAATGGGCCATATCGGTCCACTTTTACGTATAGCCCCCATATAAAGGGACCCTCAGATTTGGCTTGTGGAGCTTCTAAAAGAAGCATATTTCATCCGATCCGGCTGAAATTTGGTATATGGTGTTGGTATATGGTCTCTAACAACCATGCAAAAATTGGTCCACATCGGTCCATAATTATATATAGCCCCCATATAAACCGATCCCCAGATTTGGCTTGTGGAGCCTCTAACAGAAGCCTATTTCATCCTATCCGGCTGAAATTTGGTATATGGTGTTGGTATATGGTCTCTAACAACCATGCAAAAATTGGTTCACATCGGTCCATAATTATATATAGCCCCCATATAAACCGATCCCCAGATTTGGGTTGCGAGGCCACTAAGAGAAGCAAATTTCGTCCGATCCGGCTGAAATTTGGTACATGGTGTTGGTATATGGTCTCTAACTACCATGCAAAAATTGGTTCCCATCGGTTCATAATTATATATAGCCCCCATATAAACCGATCCTCAGATTTGGCTTGCGGAGCCTCAAAGAGAAGCAAATTTCATCCGATCCGGCTGAAATTTGGTACATGATATTGCTATATGGTCTCTAACAACCGTGCAAAAATTGGTCCACATCGGTCCATAATTATATATAGCGCCCATATAAACCGATCCCCAGATTTGGGTTGCGGAGCCTCAAAGAGAAGCATATTTTATCCGATCCGCCTGAAATTTGGTACATGATATTGGTATATGGTCTCTAACAACCGTGCAAAAATTGGTCCACATCGGTTCATAATTATATATAGCCCCCATATAAACCGATCCCCAGATTTGGCTTGCGGAGCCTCAAAGAGAAACAAATTTTATCCGATCCGCCTGAAATTTGGTACATGATATTGGTATATGGTCTCTAACAACCGTGCAAAAATTGGTCTACATCGGTTCATAATTATATATAGCCCCCAAAGTAGGAACGTGGTGTTAGTATATGGTCGCTAACAACCATACCAATATTGGTCCAATCACACAAAAATTGGTCCATATCGGTTCATAATCATGGTTGCCACTAGAGCCAAAAATAATCTACCAAAATTTTATTTCTATAGAAAATGTTGTCAAAATTTTATTTCTAGAGAAAATTTTGTTAAAATTTTATTCGGTTCATAATAAAATTTTCATCATTGTCAAAATTTTATTTCTATAGAAAATTTTGTCAACATTTTATTGCTATAGAAAATTTTGTTCAAATTTTATTCGGTTCAGAATCATAGTTGCCACTCGAGCCAAAAATAATCGACCAAGATTTTATTTCTATAGAAAATTTTGTCAAAAGTTTATTTCTATAGAAAATTTTGTTAAAATTTTATTTCTGTAGAAATTTTTGTCAAAATTTTCTTTCTATAGAAAATGTTGTCAAAATTTTTATTTCTATAGAAAATTTTGTGAAATATTTATTTCCATAGAAAATTTTTTAATATTTTCTTTCTGTAGAAAATTTTTCCATATTTTATGTCTACTTTGTCAAACTGAATTATATACGTATTGGATCGATCTTTTTTGATACCACGTATGGACTTACATACAATTTAGAAGATGGTGTTAGAAGGTTTTAAGATACCTTGCCATCGGCAAGCGCTACCGCAACTTAAGTAATTCGATTGTGGATGGCAGTGTTAATATTAAATATATTTATTATTATATTATATTAAATATATTTATTTTTATATTAATTTAATTTAAAATAAATTAATTTATTTTATTTCAATGTAATATAATTTAACTAATTTTTTTTTAAATCTAAATTTATTATATTATTTATATTAATTTAGGTTGACTTGAATGAATTGAATTTATTTAATAAATATTATTCCAATTTAATTTTGTTTAAGCTATTTGATTAACTTTACAAAATTATCCAATTATTATAGTTTTATTTAATTTGATTTCAGAAAATTCAATACTGTATTATTTATTGAGAGATTCCCATTCATGAAAAAAAAAATATTTTTTTTCTTCTCCTCCATGCATTAACCCTCTCTTAGTGAACTATGTTGTGTATTGGCTAAAGCTAGGCTTTGAATATTTTTTACCTCTCTGTGTAAAATAGATCCATTTATAAGCGTTTCGAAAAAAAAAAACGTTTTACGATTACTTAACCACACCATACACATATCATATCAATACACAACAAGAAAAATGTAATGGATGTAAAGATGACAAAATAAAATATATTCTTCAAACATTTTATAATCTTAGACTAATTTTTTAGATTTTCCTTTGCAAACCCAAACCAAAAATATAAGAAAAAAAAAAATTAAAAAAAAAAAGAAACAAAAATATGAGAAAAGAAACCAAAAAACCTAAGTTACAAAAAGATATTTTGTCAGATGTCTATAATATAATGATTTTATTGTTGCTTAATTTGATTATGATTAAGTTTTGTTCGGTGAAAGTTAAATATCGTACAATTTATTGTAACTAGAAAAAAAAAAAATTATGAAAAAATTCACCTTATTCAGGAAGTAAAAAATTTATATTTTTTTCGCGACTTATTTCATTCATTTCCAATAAATAGATTTTTTCTTAGTGTAGCAAATGCATAGAGACTTTGATTTGATTGGCTTACATGTACTCGATACTATTTTCACAATAGAGCCACTTGGGATTTATAAATAAAACCATTGTATGCCAATACTTTTCTTATACAATTATTACAACATTTACCGGAAACCCTCATCAATATAAGCGGACAATGCTGATATTTCTTGGAAAATTAAAAATAATTATAAATTAAAAATATACACTTGATATTATTTTAAAAAGGGTGATTGGTTGAATCATTGGAAATCTAGTATTGGGGATACGAGTACAGGTATAGAAACCTTGCTAATATCGAAAATTTCTTCAAAATTTATTTTTTGGAAAATTTTATTTCAATAGCAAATATTTGGAAAAATTTATATCTATAGAAAATTTTTGTAATATCCTATTTCTATAGACAATTTTCTCAAAGTGGTGATTTCTATATATATATATTTTGAATTGTATTTCTAAATATATTTTTTTAAAAATATTATTTCAATTTTATTTCTTTAGATTTTTTTTTTCAAAATTTTATTTTTATAGAAAATTTTTGCAAAAAAATTATTTATACACAAAATTTTTGCTTTTTATACCCACCACCATAGAATGGTGATGAGGGTATATAATAAGTCATTCCGTGTGTAACACATCGAAATATCGATTTCCGACTATATAAAGTATATATATTCTTTCCACTTTTACGTATAGCCCCCATATAAACGGACCCCCAAATTTAGCTTGCGAGGCCTCTAAGAGAAGCAAATTTCATCCGATCCGGCTGAAATTTGGTACATGGTGTTAGGATATGGTCTCTAACAACCACGCAAAAATTGGTCCACATCGGTCCATAATTATATATAGAAATTTCTACAGAAATAAAATTTTATCAAAATTTTATTTCTGTAGAAAATTTTGTGAATTTTTTTTTATAGAATATTTTCTTGAAATTTCTTAGTCACTATTTTATTTCTATGGAAAACGGCTGCAAAATTTTCTTTTGAAAATTTTGTTCAACGTTTATTTCTAAAGAACATTTTGTTCAAGTTTTATTTTTACAGAAACTTTTGTCAAAATTTTATTTCTGTAGAAAATTTTGCCAAAATATTATTTCTGTAGAAAATTTTGTGAAAATTTTATTTTTATAGAATATTTTGTTGAAATTTTATTTTACTAGAAAATTTTGTTAAAAATTCAGTTCTATATAAATTTTTGTCGAAATTTTATTTCTATAGAAATTTTTATTTCTGTAGATGATTTTTGAAAAATTTTAATGAAATGATTAATCAAAAAAAAAAAAAAAAAAAACTATTGATAAAGGTCGAACAAAAAGAAAATTAATATTTTGTTGAAATTTTATTTTAATAGAAAATTTAGTAATTATTATATTTTTGTTGCTAAATTATGTATCTAGAAAAAATTTTGTTCAAAGTTTATTTCTATAGAACATTTTGTACTGGTTTTAATTTTATAAAAAATTTTTTCAAAATTTTATTTCTATAGAAAAGTTTTGTAAAATTTTATTTCTATAGAATCTTTTGTAACAATTTTGTTTCTATAATTTTTTTGTTGAAAATTTTGTTCCTTACAACATTTTATCGTAGCTTTAACTTTATAGAACATTTTGTCAACATTTAGCAAATATTTGGAAAAATTTATATCTATAGAAAATTTTTGTAATATCCTATTTCTATAGACAATTTTCTCAAAGTGTTGATTTCTATATATATATATTTTGAATTGTATTTCTAAATATATTTTTTTCAAAATATTATTTCAATGTTATTTCTTTAGATTTTTTTTTTCAAAATTTTATTTTTATAGAAAATTTTTGCAAAAAAATTATTTATACAAATAATTTTTGCTTTTTATACCCACCACCATAGAATGGTGATGAGGGTATATAATAAGTCATTCCGTGTGTAACACATCGAAATATCGATTTCCGACTATATAAAGTATATATATTCTTTCCACTTTTACGTATAGCCCCCATATAAACGGACCCCCAAATTTAGCTTGCGAGGCCTCTAAGAGAAGCAAATTTCATCCGATCCGGCTGAAATTTGGTACATGGTGTTAGGATATGGTCTCTAACAACCACGCAAAAATTGGTCCACATCGGTCCATAATTATATATAGCCCCCATATAAACCGATCCCCCGATTTGGCTTGCAGAGCCTCTAAGAGAAACAATTTTCATCCGAACCGGCTGAAATTTGGTGCATGGTGTTAGTATATCGGTCCATAATTATATATAGCCCCCATATAAACCGATTCCCCGATTTGGCTTGCGGAGCCTCTAAGAACAGCAAATTTCATCCGATCCGGCTGAAATTTGGTACATGGTGTAAGTATATGGTCTCTAACAACCATGCAAAAATTGGTTAACATCGGTCCATAATTATATATAGCCCCCATATAAACCGATCCCCAGATTTGGCTTGCGGAGCCTCAAAGAGAAGCAAATTTCATCCGATCCGCCTGAAATTTCGTACATGATGTTGGTATATGGTCTCTAATAAGCATGCAAAAATTGGTTCACATCGGTTCATAATTATATATAGCCCCCTTATATACCGATCCGCAGATTTGGCTTGCGGAGCCTCAAAGAGAAGCAAATTTCATCCGATCCCGCTGAAATTTGGTACATGGTGTTAGTATATGGTTTCTAACAACCATCCAAAAATTGGTCCACATCGGTCCATAATTATATATAGCCCCCATATAAACCGATCCCCCGATTTGGCTTGCAGAGCCTCTTAGAGAAACAATTTTCATCCGATACGGCTGAAATTTGGTGCATGGTGTTAGTATATGGTCTCTAACAACCATACAAAAATTGGTCCATATCGGTCCACAATTATATATAGCCCCCATATAAACCGATCCCCCGATTTGGCTTGCGGAGGCTCTAAGAGAAGCAAATTTCATCCGATCCGGCTGAAATTTGGTACATGGTGTTAGTATATGGTCTCTAACAACCATGCAAAAATTGGTCCATATCGGTCCATAATTATATATAGCCCCATATAAACCGATCCCCAGATTTGACCTCCGGAGCACCTTGGAAGAGCAAAATTCTTACCATTCGGTTGAAATTTGGTACGTGATGTTAGTATAGGGTATCCAACAACCATGGAGGAAATGGTTCCTATCAGTCCATATTAATATATAGCTCCCATATAAACCGATCCCCAGATTTGACCTCCGAAGCAAAATTCATCCGATCTGGTTGAAATTTGATACGTGGTGGTAGTATATGATATTTAACAACCATGTGAAATTATAAAGTATATATATTCTTTCGAAATTTGTGGATGACAGTCTTTCGTAGAAGTTTCTACGCAATCCATGGTGGAGGGTACATAAGATTCGGCCTGGCCGAACTTACGGCCGTATATACTTGTTTGGTATAACCCCCATATAGACCGATCTCTCGGTTTTACTTCTTGGGCATCTAGAGACCATATTTTCTAGCCGATTTGCTTGAAATTGAAAATCTATATGTATTTTAAGATTACAAATAGGTGTGTCGCAAATGGTGCATACTGGTCCATGTTTTGGTATAGCCCCCATATGGACCGATCTCCCGATTTTGCTTCTTGGGCTTCTAGAATCCGTTGTTTTTATCCAAATTGCCGGAAATTAGAAATATAGACGTATCTGAGGACCATAAAGAGGTGTGTCGAAAATGATCCGTATCGGTCCATGTTTTGGTATAGCCTCTATATACACTGATCTCCCGATTTTACTTCTTGGGCTTCTAGAATTCGTAGTTTTCACCCAATTCGTCTGAAAGTGGAATTCTAGAGGTATTGGAGGAACATTAAGAGATGGTGAGTATTGGTCCATGGTTTGGTATAGGCTCCATATAGACCTAACTCCCGAATTTATTTCTAGGACTTCAAGTTAAGGTGTTATTTCATCATATACACGATATGTTTATGATTTCTCTAAAACTCAAACAAAATTGGTTCTCATAAATCCAGAATCTGAGCTGGTCTTCATAGGTAGAATCTTTAATTTTTTTCTTGTGGGAAGCGTACTGGTTGAGCTGATTTGCTTGGGAGAAGATTTGTCATCAAACCCCCTAAAATGCTATATATTATCAAGTAGCCCGCTACGACGATAAGTTTTCAAAGTAAATTATTTTATTGTGATCCATGGTGGTGGGTATTTAGGATTCGGTCCGACCGAACTTACTGCTGTATATACTTGTTTTATTTATTTTTTTCTCTTTATGTTTTTATTTGCAATCTATTTACAATATTTCCCTACGGGAAATTGGTGCAAATTGCAACTGACGGACATACCACAGGACTGGTACCGGTGCTCCAGTTTGTCGCAATTTTTATATAGTCATAATTTATTGATTTCCATACTCGCTTGAAATTAAAATTTTATTGGATATACATATTTAGTGAAATACGATTATCAGAATAAACTTTTTTCAATATAGTTCCAAATGATGCGAAACAGATACCCAATAGTTTGTCCGAGACTGGTTCATGAATACTTGTCTATAGGGTGCTCCTACTAAATTTTCCCAGGACGTGTCCTTTGGAATGAGTCCAAGACGTGTCCTAATGTGTAAATTTGCCCCGTCAATGACAAACCCATGTTAAAGTCACCGGTCCCTTCCATACGTTTTGACCAGAACTGGGACTGGTCCATACACACCAGGGACTAGGGTTATTTCTATTTATTTTATTTCTATAAACAATTTTGCCACTATTTTATTTCTATGGAAAACGGTTGCAAAATTGTATTTCTTTTGAATATTTTGTTGAACGTTTACTTCTATTGAACAATTTGTTCAAGTTTTACTTTTACAGAAAATTTTATCAAAATTTTATTTCTGTACACGCAAAAAAATAATTCTTTCCTCCCAAACGAAATTTTAGACAAACAAAGTTCGTTTCTCATTTGCTTTTCGCTGTAAGGAAGTGTCTTTGGAAGAAAAGTATATACTTTTTGTGATAAACGTTTATTCTTTTCCAGGATGTAAAAACAATTTCATAAAGACTAGCTCAAAAAAAAAAAAAAACATTATTTTCTTGCTAATTGCATTGTCCCTCACGTCTTTCTCACATCCACGAGGATTTTTAGTTCTTAACACCTTTCCTGTAATACCAACAATGTAGAAGAAATTATACGATTTTATAAATTTTTAAAATTTTTTTTACCTTTCGCCTGGACGGAGAATCGAACCGCGGACCATGCACATTGTAAGCCAACACACTAACCACTGAGCTATGTACCTGTTATGGTCATCAATAGATAAATATCCATATAAGTTATATTTATATAGCATAGCTTGCGGCGCCCACGAACCGAATAAACAAAGTTTATTTAACAGAAACAAACATTTAGTTTGGCACCGTGGAGCAGTGGTAGCTACGTCCGACTCTCATGCCAAGGATCATGGGTTCGATTCCTGCTTCGGCCAAAGTTTTTTTTTTGCTTTTGTTTTTTTTTTTTTTTACATATATTCCAGATATATTCGGAAGATTCCGAAAAAATGTTCAACATTACATTGTACTATATTAAATTTTGAACTGTAAAATGTGTCTTATTAAAGACCTAAAGTCAGAAAAGAACAGTGTTTGATATAAACGAAATGGACTGTGTTGTTATTTCAAAAATAACTTTTTTTATTGAAAAAATAAAAATTTTGTAACAAACGAATTTTGTTGGTGATAAAAGTTTAAAATTTTCGAAGCAATTCAAAAAACTCTAACAAAAGAAAAACGTTTTCGGTACACGTTTTCCAAACGTTTTTTTTCTTTGCGTGTAGAAAATTTTGTGAATTTTTTTTTTTATAGAATATTTTCTTGAAATTTCTTAGTCACTATTTTATTTCTATGGAAAACGGTTGCAAAATTTTCTTTTGAAAATTTTGTTCAACGTTTATTTCTAAAGAACATTTTGTTCAAGTTTTATTTTTACAGAAAATTTTGTCAAAATTTTATTTCTGGAGAAAATTTTGTGAAAATTTTATTTTTATAGAATATTTTGTTGAAATTTTATTTTACTAGAAAATTTTGTTAAAAATTCAGTGCTATATAAATTTTTGTCGAAATTTTATTTCTATAGAGACTTTTTTGGAAATTTTTATTTCTGTAGATAATTTTTGAAAAATTTTAATGAAATGATTAATAAAAACAAAAATATTGATAAAGGTCGAACAAAAAGAAAATTAATAAAAATTTTATTTTAATAGAAAATTTTGAAATAATATTATTTTTGTGGGAAACTGTTGGTAAATTTTGTATCTATAAAAAATTTTGTTCAAAGTTTATTTCTATAGAACATTTTGTCCTGGTTTTAATTTTATAAAAAATTTCTTCAAAATTTTATTTGTATAGAAAAGTTTTGTAAAATTTAATTTCTATATAAAATTTTATTTCTATAGAATCTTTTATAATAATTTTGTTTCTATATTTTTTTGAAAATGTAGTTCCTTACAACATTTTATCTTAGTTTTAACTTTACAGAACATTTTGTCAACATTTTATATTTTAGAAAAAATTTTCTTTCAATAGAAACTTTTTGCAAAATTTTATTCCTATAGAAAAGTTTTGCAAAATTTTATTCCTGTACCAAATTTTGAAAAAATTATTTCTATTGAAACTTTTCTAAAAATGTATTCTATGGGAAATGGTTGCTAAAATTTATTTCTATAAAAATTTTGTTCAAACTTTAGTTCCTGAGAACATTTTATCTTAGTTTTAACTTTATAGAACATTTCGTGAAAATTTTATTCTTTTCGCCAAAATTTTCTTTCAATAGAAAAGTTTTGTAAAATTTTATTTCTATAGAAAATTTTGTAATAATTTTATTTTTATGGAAACGGTTACAAAATTTTGTATTTATAGAAAATTGTGTTCAAAATTTAGTTTTATAGAAAATTTTTTCATAGTTTTAATTTTATTGAAAATTTTGTCCAAATTTTATTTCTTACAAAATTTCTTCAAAATTTTATTTCTATAGAAAATGTTTGCAAAATTTTATTTCTGTATAAATTTTTGCAAAATTTTATTACTATCGAAAATTTTGTCTAAATTTTATTTATACAGAAAATTTTTGCAAAATTTTATTTCTATAGAAAATTTTGCAAAATTTTATTTCTATAGAAAATTTTGAAAAATTTTATTTCTATAGAAAATTTTTTAATAATTTTATTTATATGGAAACGGTTACTAAATTGTGTATCTATAGAAAATTGTGTTCAAAGTTTAGTTTTATAGAACATTTTGTCATAGTTTTAATTTTATTGAAAATTTTGTCCAAATTTTATTTCTTAGAAAATTTCTTCAAAATTTTATTTCTATAAAAAATGTTTACAAAATTGTATTCTATAAAAGTTTTTGGAAAAATTTTATTCCTATCGAGAATTTTGTCAAAATTTAATTTCTATAGAAAATTTTTGCATAAATATATTTCAACAGAATTTTTTTTTACAAATTTTTGTTTTCTATAGAAATATTTTCCATAATGTTATATCTTTCGAAAAATTTTGCAAAATTTTATTAGTATAGAAAATTTTTGTAAAATTTTATTTCTAATAAAAATTAAAAAAAAATAAACAAAAAAAGTATTTCTATAAATGTTTGATTTCTATAAATAATTTTTGCAATTTTTTTTTCTATAAAAAATTTTATTTTTTTGGGAAACGGTTGCTAATTTTTATCTATTGAAAATTTTGTTAAAATATTATCTCTATAGAAATATTTTAAAAATTTTGTGAAAATTTTAATTTGTATAGAAAATTTTGTTTACAAAATTTTATCCCATTTTTTTTCAAAAGATAAAAACTTGGATTTGGGAAACATTTTTAGATTTTCATGCCATATACATCTACATCCGGCAACTGTCTATTGACATTTCATTTAATCCTCTAAACTATGCAATAAATTCTATATATTGCTACCCCTAGAGTTAAGACATCACAAGATGACTAATTTATAACTGCTGACAATAATTTATTTAATAAAATATATCGTAAAATTGTTTTTATTATCTCATTTATAAGCAATGACAGTTTCCCTAAAGTAAACATCAATGATTTTGCCTGCATAAATTTTCTTCCAGAATCTGAGTAATTGTGTTATGCTTAAGTAGGTGAAAAAGGTAATAACTTTTGTTTTCTACGACAATGTCCAGCAATAAGCCCTATTAAGAATGACTGAGAGACGGACGCAACAGCTCACAATATTTATGTTCAATTTAATGGTGGGAATGGTAATAAAATCGGAAGAAATACTGTGGATAAAGACACAAGACACAATAGTACATTAAATCCATCATTTTTATGGAAGTTTTTATTTCTCATATCTTTGCTACTGGCTACTGTCCCGATCAAAGCTGTGAATGAAAAGTCTTAAGAAAGTCAACCAAGCTGAAACTATTACCACAAAAAAAATAAATAAAATAAGAGAATAAGTAATTAGGATATCACAATAACACAATTATTTGTTTCTAACATAAAAGATATAATATTAAGAGTAAGTACCACCGTGGTACAATGGCCCGCCTTGTTTATGCAGATCGTGGGTTCGACTCCTGCTTCTCTTGTCATTGAGCTTAACATGGAATCGGGCAGCACTCAGTGATAAGAGAGAAGTTCACCACTGTGGTATCACAATGGACTGAATAATCTAAGTGAACCTGATACATCGGGCTGTCACCTAATCTAACTACCTCTTTTACAAATAAAAATTTCATGCGTAATTATTTCTACCAATTTTTTATAGAAAAAATAGCAATAAAATTTTTCTTACAAATACAATGTTTCAAAAGTTTTGATAAAAATTAAAATTTGCAAAAATTTCCTCTAAAAATTAAATTTTGCAAAACCTGCTATGGTAATCAAATTTGGAAACAATTTTCTATAGAAAAAAAATTTTGAAAATTTTTTCCACAGAAATAAAATCTTGGAAAAAAATTTTGCAACAATTTTTTATTAAAATTAAGGTTTGACAACATTTTCTATAGAAATAACGTTTTGAGAAAATTTTCTATAAAACTACATAAAAAATGCTACATAAAAAAAAATTTTGCAAAAATTTTCTATAGAAATAAAATGTTCTATAGCAATAAAATTTTACTTTCTATGGGACTAACATTTCAAGTATTAGGCAATATTGATTAAGCGTTCTTCTCCAGCAAATTTCCAAAAAAGAAATACAGTTGAAACATTTTTACTTTCCACGTACACCACTCCAGTATATTTGCAAAAATTTTTCTATAAAAATATAATTATTCAAAAATTTTCTATACAAATAACATTTGCACATAATTTTTTATAGAACTAAAATTTTACCAAAATTTTAGTTCTAATTTTATTAAAATTTTCTATAGGAATGAAATTTTGACAAATTAGAAGTTTGTTCAAGAATTTTCCATAGAAGTAAAAAATTTCCAAAAATCTTCTATAGAAATATTTTTTTTTTAATTTCTGTGGAAATAAAATTGATTTGACAAAATTTTCTATAGAAAAAATATTTTCTATGAAAACAAAATTTTTTAAAAATTTTCTTTCGAAACACAAATTTTTACAAAACTTTCTATAGAAATTAATATTGGATAAAATATTCTATAGAAATAAAAATGTCTATAAAAATAAATGTTCTATAGCATTAAAATTTTACTTTCTATGGGACTAAAATTTCAATTATTAGACAATATTGATTAAGCGTTCTTCTCTAGCAAATGTAAAAAAAAGAAATACAGTAGAAACATTTTTACTTTCCACGTACACCACTTCAGTATATTTGCAAAAATTTGTCTATAAAAATATAATTATTCAAAAAATTTCAATACAAATAACATTTGCACATAATTTTTTATAGAACTAAAATTTTACCAAAATTTTCTTAGAACTAAAATTTTATCAAAATTTTCTATAGGAATGAAATTTTGACAAAAAAAAAATTTGTTCAAGAATTTTCCATAGAAATAAAAAATTTGCAAAAGTCTTCTATAGAAATATTTTTTTTTTTTTTAATTTCTGTGAAAATAATATTGATTTGACAAAATTTTCTATAGAAAAAATATTTTCTATGGAAACAAAATTTTTTAAAAATTTTCTTTCGGAACACAAATTTTTACAAAACTTTCTATAGAAATTAATATTGGATAAAATATTCTATAGAAATAAAATTGTCTATAAAAATAAATGTTTGCAGAAATTATTTTAGAAATAAAATCTTTTAATAATTTTCTATAGAAATAACATTTTGAAAACTTTTCTTTAGAAATAAAATTTTGTAAATATTTTCTAAAAAAATAAAATTTTCAAGAATTTTCCACAGAAATAAAAATTTCCAAAAATCTTCACAAAATTGGAATTGTGGAAATAAAATTGATTTGACAAAATTTTCTATAGAAAAAACGTTTTCTGTGGAAACAAAAATTTTTAAAAATTTTGTTTCGAAATATCACAATGGACTGAATAGTCTAAGTGAGCCTGAATCTTAATCGGGCTGCCACTTTAACCTTCGAAATAACATTTTTCACAAAATTTCTATATCAAAAAAAAAAAATTGCAAAAATTTTTTACAGAAATAAAATTTTAACAAAAGATTTTTATAGAAATAAATATTGGATAATATATTCTAAAGAAATACAAATTTCTAGTAATAAAATTTTCAAAAATGTAGAAACATTTTTACTTTCCACGTACACCACTCCAGTATATTTGCAAAAAATTTTCTATAAAAATATAATTATTCAAAAATTTTCTATACAAATAACATTTGCACATAATATTTTATAGAACTAAAATTTTACCAAAATTTTCTTAGAACTAAAATTTTTTAAAAATTTTCTATAGGAATGAAATTTTGACAAAATAAAAATTTTGCAACAAAATTTTATAGAAATAAAATTTTTGCAAAAAAATTCCTATCGAAATAAAATAGAAAATTTTCTTAGCAATAAAATTTTTTAAAAATTTTCTATACCAATATAATTTCTAAAAAAAGTAGTCAAATTTGAACATTTACAACAAAAATAAAATTTTTACAAAAATTTCTATAGAAATAAAATCTTGCTAAAAGTTTATAAATAAAATTAATATAATTAATGTTAATAATTTTGAAAAAAAATTATCTACAGAATTAAAATTTAGCCAAAATTTTCTACAGGAATAAATAAATTTTTTACAAAATTTTCTAGAAATAAAACTTTGACAACATTTCCTAAAAATACAATTTTTAGATATTTTCCAAAGAAGCAAAATTTATACATTTTCTACAGAAATAAAATTTGGAAAAAATTGTCCAAAGAAATAAGTTTTTGACAAAATATTCTATAGAAATCACATTTTAAGAATATGGGCTATTAAAAATACAATTTTTAGAAAATTTCCAAAGAAGTAAAATTTATAAATTTTCTACAGTAATTGCAAAAATTATCTATAGAATTAAAATTTAGCCAAAATTTTCTATAGAAGGGAATATTGACTATTAAAAATACAATTTTTAGAAAATTTCCAAAGAAGTAAAATTTATAAATTTTCTACAGAAATAAAATTTGGAAAGAATTTTCCACAGAAATAAGATTTTGACAAAATTTTCTATAGAAATCACATTTTAAGAAAATTGGCTATTTAAAATATAATTTTTAGAAAATTTCCAAAGAAATAAAATTTATAAATTTTCTACAGAAATAAAATGTGGACAAAATTGTCCACAGAAATAAGATTTTCACAAAATTTTTATAGAAATAAAATTTTCTTTGGAAATAAGAATTTTCTATAAATTTTCTTTAGAAATAAAATTCCATAGAAATTAAATTGTGCAAAACATTTTTAATAGAAATAAAATTTAGAAAAAATTATCTATGGAAATACAATTTTGTAAAGATTTTCTTAATAAAAATGTGCCAAAATTGTCTATGTTTCCGATAGATATAAAATTTTGACAACATTTCAAAAAAAAAATCCTTTAAAGTAAATTTCTTTTAAAATAAATTTTGCAAAAATTATCTATAGAAATACAATTTTTTCAAAAAAAATCTGTAGAAATAAAATTTTGACAAATTTTCTATAGAAATAACATTTGCTATGGAAAAAAAATTTTTAAAATTCTCTTTCGGTATAAAATTTTACAAACATTTTCCATAGAAATAAAATTTTTACAAAAATTTATATAGAAATTAATATTGGATAAAATATTGTAAAGAAATAAAATTTTGCAAAAATTTTCTATAAAATAAATGTTTGCGGAAATTCTCTTAGAAATAAAATCTTTTAATAATTTTCTATAGAAATAACATTTTGAAAACTTTTCTTTAGAAATAAAATTTTGTTAATATTTTCTAAAGAAATAAAATTTTCAATAATTTTCCACAGAAATAAAAATTTCCAAATATCTTCTATAGGAATATTTTTTTTTTAAATTTCTGTGAAAATAAAATTGATTTGACAAAATTTTCTATAGAAAAAATATTTTCTATGGAAACAAAATTTTTTAAAAATTTTCTTCGAACAAAAATTTTTACAAAACTTTCTATAGAAATTAATATTGCATAAAATATTCTATAGGAATAAAATTGTCTATAAAAATAAATGTTTGCAGAAATTTTCTTAGAAATAAAATCTTTTAATAATTTCTTTAAAATAATAGAAATATCATTTTGAAAACGTTCTTTAGAAACAAAATTTTGTAAATATTTTTTAAAGAAATAAAATGTTCAATAATTTTCCACAGCAATAAAAATTTCCAAAAATCTTCAAAAAATGTTTGTGGACATAAAATTGATTTGACAAAATTTTCTATAGAAAAAATGTTTTCTATGGAAACAAAATTTATTAAAAAATTTCTTTCGAAATAAAATTTTTCACAAAATTTATATATCAAAAAAAAAAAAAAAAAACAAAAACAAAAATTTTCTATAGAAATAAAATTTCGACAAAATTTTTTTATAGAAATAAATATGGGGATAAAATATTCTAACGAAATACAATTTTCTATAAATAAAATTTTCAAAAATGTTCAATTTTTCAAAACTTATCTAAATAAATAAATTTTTTCAAAAAATTCTGTAGAAATAAAATTTTGCCAAATTCTCTATAGAAATAACATTTTCTATGGAAACAATTTTTTTTTAAATTTCCTTTCGAAATAAAATTTTACAAAACTTTCTATAGAAATTAATATTGGATAAAAATATACTATAAAAATAAAATTTTGCAAAAAATTGTCTATTAAAATAAATGTGTGCAGAAATTCTCTTAGAAATAAAATCTGAAAAAATAATAATTTTCTATAGAAATAACATTTTGAAATCTTTTCTCTAGAAATAAAATTTTGTAAACATTTTCTAAAGAAATAAAATTTTTAAGAATTTAAAAATGTCCAAAAATCTCTATAAAAATAACATTTTTTTCAAAAAATTTCTGTGGAAATAAAGTTGATTTGACAAAAAAAAATCTGTAGAAACAAAATTTTTTAAAAAATTTCTTTCGAAATAAAATTTTTCACAAAATTTCTATATAAAAAAAATTACAAGAATTTTCTATAGAAATAAAATTTTGACAAAAGTTTTTTATAGAAATAAATATTGGATAAAATATTCTAAAAAAATACAATTTTCTAGAAATAAAATTTTCAAAAATTCTCAATTTTTCAAAACTTATCTATATAAATAAAACTTTTTCAAAAAATTTCTGTTGAAATAAAATTTTGACAAAATTCTCTATAGAAGTAACATTTTCTATGGAAACAAACTTTTTTAAAAATTTCCTTTCGAAATAAAATTTTTACAAAACTTTCTATAGAAATTAATATTAGATAAAATATTCTATAAAAATAAAATTTTGCAAAAATTGTCTATTAAAATAAATGTTTGCAGAAATTCTCTTAGAGATTTTATTTTTTATTTTATAAAAAATAATTATTTTCTATAGAAATAACATTTTGAAAACTTTTCTCTAGAAATAAAATTTTGTAAACATTTTCTAAAGAAATAAAATTTTCAAGAATTTTCCACATTCATTTATGCTTATAATTTACTTATAAGTATAAATATGAAATAAATAAATAAAAACTTCCAAAAATCTTCTATAGAAATAACATTTTTTTCAAAAAATTTCTGTGGAAATAAAATTGATTTGACGAATTTTTCTATAGAAAAAATATTTTCTATGGAAACAAAATTTTTTAAAAATTTTCTTTCGAAATAACATTTTTCACAAAATTTATATATAAAAAACAAAAATTACAAAACATTTCTATAGAAATAAAATTTTGACAATTTTTTTTTATTGAAATAAATATTGGATAAAATATTCTAAAGGAATAAAATTTTCTAGAAAAATAAAATTTTACAAAAGTATTTTATAGAAACTAAATTTTTTAAAATTTATCTACAGAAATAAAATTTTGCCAAAATTTTTCTATAGAAACTAAATTTTTCAAAATTTATCTATAGAAATAAAAATTTTCAAAAATTTTTTAGCAAATTTTGAGCAAATTGGTTATTTTTGGAGAAATTTAAATTTCTATATAAACTCGTTATAAGATCTTATTTGCCTCCGGTGCAATATGTTGTGATTATCAATTACAAAAAAATCACACTGTCAGACCATTGTCAAAAGAGGGGGCGGGGACTGGTATTAAAATTCATATAAATTTAACGTTGGCAAATTGAGAATTAATTATGCTTAACGTGTCGTTTGTATTTAAACAGAAATAAAAAACAAAAGGTAATAATAACAACATCAGCAGCAACAACAACAATAAACACTCATAATAATAATAACATCAACTGCAACAATTATAACAATAATGTTAACAACATTCACAACTAGTTGTAGTTATAGTATTGATGGCGGTGTTGTTGTTGTTGTTGCCGTTGTTGTCAAGATCAAGTTGATTATTATTTTCTTGTGGTGTTATAAAAATGTTGTTGGTGTTTAACAAGATTTTAGCATGGGAACAAAATTGGCCATTATTAGCTGTGGCAACAGCAATAGTGCAATTTAAGTGCCGTCAACATGGATCACGCCAACAGCTGCTGCTGCTTGCTGGTGGTGCTATTCAATTAGAACATCTGTTGTACAATCAAATCAGCGCTTAGAGTTCTACGGTGGTTATGTGGAGTATCTCTATCCCCTATTAGATTTAAGACACCTGTACGACTAACTTGGCTAGAGCAATAAACGATCATAAGAAACATGGGGTGGTAAGGAGAGCGAAAAAATACAATGCATATTTCACACTCCATTTTTTTTGTAAAGAGAAATAGATTTAATTTTTTTATGTACTCTGAAAAAAATATTTCCGTGATATTTAAGATTAGATAACCTAAATTTTAGGATGTGCAATTCACACAATACTAAGGACAAATTTCTTTAAAAAAATAAATTTTAATTAAATGAAAGTTTATAATCTTTGTTTCAAAATGTTTTTTTTTTTTATTAAATTTGGGGCACAAATTTGTTAGAAATGTTATTTCTATATAAAATTTGACAAAATTTTATTTCTAGGATGGGGGTATATTAACAGGGCTGTGGAGTCGAGCCAATTTTGCTCGACTCCGACTCCAGCATTTTTCATCAGCTCGACTCCGACTCCGGTGTCGACTCCGGGTAATATAACTAAATCTCATTTTTATACCACTAATTTGTAGTTCTATTGTGGGGGTACCGTAAATGGATCGATATAAAGTATCGAATTTATTTATGTGTGCAAAAAAGGCCTTAATTTCACATTAGATGCCAAATGAACTCTATATTTCAAATTTAGGGCAATGTTTAATAAATAAAATAATGATATAAATACCCATCATAATATGAGAAGATACCAACAGTATATGTATTTGAGGGCTAAAATTATTGATACTATCTCAAATCCTTTAAATTTGTTGCGAGCTATATAAAGGTTTATATTTCCATATGCATGAATTTGAATCTGAATCGATTTAGACAAAATTGTATATGCTTCTACAAAATCTATGTACTTAAAATTTAAATCTAACGTTATGGGACGTAACAAAATTTTAACGAAAAATAAAAATGCAAGGAAAGTCTAAAGTCAGGTGGACCGATTATAATATACTCTGCACAACTTTGTATTTAGATTTATCAAATCAGACTTCTATAAAACTCGGGCAATATTTGGGAAATATTTATATCTGTTTAGAGAATTTCGCAAAAATGCATTTATGATTCACTCATTGAAAAATTTGAAAATTTGAGTCATTTCTACAAGTTTTCGACTTAGCAGCGAGTATCAGTGAGCATACAATTTTGGAAAAATGTTTGTCTAGTAAATAAAATTTTTTATAAAAATCAAATTTTGACCAAATATATAGAAATAAAATTTTGACTAAAATTTTTATAGAAATAAAATTTGGCAAAAATTTTTTTTAGAAATAAAAGTTTGAAAAAATTATCAATAGAAATACAATTAAAAAAAAATTGTGTAGCAAAAAAATTTTTGCAAAATTTTCTATAGAAATAAAATTTTGACAGAATATTTTGTAGAAATAAAATTTTTATTGTTGTTTTTGATCTCAGCTTAAAGCCATGCATTGACTAAACTACAAGTGTAGCTTAACCAACAGAGGAATAGTGTGCTTGTCAAATTTATTTGGGCAAAGCCCTATAGACTGCAAGGGCTTTGCCCAAATGTGGTAATTCCGAAACAGCTGTACATCCAACCATCTTGCAGTCTATAGGGCTTTGGCCAAATAAATTTGACAAGCATACTTTTCCTCTGTTGGTTAAGCTACACTTGTAGTTTAGTCAATGCATGGCTTTAAGCTGAGATCAAAAACAACAATATTTTTTTTTTGCTATCAAAAATTTTTATCAAAAAGTTATTTTCATGGAAAATTTTGTCAAAATTTTATTTCTATAGAAAATTTTGTCAAAAATTTTTTTCTATAGTTACATTTGTCAAAGTTTTACTTCTATAGAAAATTTTGTCACAAAATTATTTCTATAGCTTTCGCCCGATTTACACTCATTTGCCCACAGAGGCCAATTTTTTGCTCCAATTTAGTTGAAATTTTGCACAGGGAGTAGAATTAGCATTGTAGCTATGCGTGCCAAATTTGGTTGACATCGGTTCAGATTTGGATATATCTCCCATATATAGCTTTCGCCCGATTTACACTCATATGACCACAGAGGCCAATTTTTAACTCCGATTTAGTTGAAATTTTGCACAGGGAGTAGAATTATTATTGTAGCTATGCGTGCCAAATTTGGTTGAAATCGCTTCAGATTTAGATATATCTCCCATATATAGCTTTCGCCCGATTTACACTTATATGACCACAGAGGCCAATTTTTAACTCCGATTTAGTTGAAATTTTGCACAGGGAGTAGAATTAGCATTGTAGCTATGCGTGCCACATTTGGTTGACATCGGTTCAGATTTGGATATATCTCCCATATATAGCTTACGCCCGATTTACACTCATATGACCACAGAGGCCAATTTTTAACTCCGATTTAGTTGAAATTTTGCACAGAGAGTAGAATTAGCATTGTTGCTATGCGTGTCAAATTTGGTTGACATCGGTTCAGATTTAGATATAGCTCCCATATATATGTTCTGATTTCGACAAAAATAGTCAAAATACCAACATTTTCCTTGTAAAATCGCCACTGCTTAGTCGAAAAGTTGTAAAAATGACTCTAATTTTCCTAAACTTTTAATACATATATATCGAGCGATAAATCATAAATCAACTTTTGCGAAGTTTCCTTAAAATTGCTTCAGATTTAAATGTTTCCCATATTTTTTTACTAACATTGTGTTCCGCCCTAGTGCATTAGCCGAATTATATTTTGAATTTAAAGTGGTGCAGGGTATAATATAGTCGGTCCCGCCCGACTTTAGACTTTCCGTACTTGTTTTTCTATAGAAAATTTTGTCAAAATATTTTTTCTATCAAAAATTTTGTCAAAAATTTATTTCTATAGAAAATTTTGCGGAAATGTTATTTCTATAGAAAATTTTGTCAAAATTTTATTTCTATAGAAAATTTTATAAAAATTTTTTTCTATAGAAAATTTTGTCAAAATATTTTTTCTATAGAAAATTTTGTCAAATTTTTTTTCTATCAAAAATGTTTATCAAAAAGTTATTTCCTTGGAAAATTTTGTCAAAATTTTATTTCTATAGAAAATTTTGCCAACAATTTTTTTATATAGAAATTTTGCCAAAATTTTTTTTCTATCAAAAATGTTGTCTATTTCTATAGAGAATTTTGTCAAATTTTTTTACCCGATTTTAAGTCTATATATTTTATAAAAGTCTAACAAATTTTGTCCAGATCGTTTCAGATTTAAATATAGCATGTATATGGGAACATAAACCTTTTATATATATGACCCAACAAATTTGAATAATTTGAGATGATATGAAAAATGATGAATTTAGTTTCTAGATGAATTTTAAATGAATTTAAGTTTCTAGCTAATCGTAATTGTAACTCTTTTCATCGTAGAAAAAAAATATATTTTCACAATGTATGATTCATTCAATTAAAGTTGAAAAATTTCAAATATTCTCTTGAAATAGAATTGAGAAAAATCATCAAATAAGCTATCAATATAGATAACTCATATAAGCGAATAATAAACAAGAGACCCCTTCTCTATATATCTCACAATATATCTGTGTATGGATTGTTCTAAATAAAACTATATCCACACACACACACAAACACATATAACTAAAATTTGGCTCTTTGAACAGCATTTTGTCGTATTATTACTCCACGATGACGCCATTAAGTCCTTAACACCATGGACTATAATCTCAGACATGAGTATGTATTTGTTGCTATGTGAGAAAAGCCAAGATCTCAAACTCAAGGAATATGTTCATATTTGGTTGTTGTTTGTAGACGTATGCATGTATGTGTAAATATCTTTACCACATCCTTAACATATGCGTAATTGGGTGTGTGTGTGTATGGAGTTTTGTGTGACCCAAATATTAGCCATCATACATGTGGTTGTCTGTAGCATGGGAGACGGTTACTCTCTTTCTTTCGCATATCAACACGCAGACAAACATGTGTTCGATGATACTCCATTCGACTGTTGGATATATCTTAGAAGAAAGTGAAGTCGAAATAAAGAAGACTATCAACCCTTTTTTGAAAATTGATACGAAAATATTTAATTGAGAATATCCATTTAAAGTAAAAGCGTAGCAGAATAGATTTGAAACAATTACATGATGTGTAAATAGGCAAAGTTTGTATTTTAAAATACAAGCGAGATAAGTAAAACTATAAATAAACGGCGCCATATTTAGCAAAGTTGATAGAATTTGTTTTGCCTTACACCATGTCTTTCAAATATTCAAACAGAAGTTGTAGTCGTTTTGTATATCGAATGAAGGGACTTAATACTTATGAAAACGCCACAGGGGAAATGCTTTATGCACATCACAGTGCGTCCACTCTTGTGCCGAACTCCATCATAACCGACGACACCGGTTAAAAACCCATCCCTCTTCCCTTGGGCTAATATTACCACCACGTAACCTCTAATGCATTACTCCGAGGTGGACCCCCACGTAGTCCGTGTTCGTTTAGTCTGCGTCCAGACTAACATAAAGCTTACATTTCTCATTGCGGAGAAGGTCTCACAGCTCCGAGTATAGAAAATTTTGTAAAAATTTTATTTCTATAGAAAATTTTGTCAAAATTTTATTTCTATAGAATATATTGAAAAAATTTATATTTCTATAGAAAATTTTGTCATAATTTTATTTCTACATAAGATTTTGTAAAAATTTTATTTCTTTAGAAAAATTTGTCAAAATTTGTATTTCTATAGAAAATTTTGTCAAAATTTTATTTCTATAGAAAATTTTGTCAAAATTTTATGTCTATTGGAAATTTTTTTCAGATTTTATTTCTATTGAAAACTTTGTCAACAATTTTTGGGAGCCACCGTGGTGCAATTGTTAGGTCGTGGGTCGTGCTACGACGGAACACCAAAAAGTTTTTCAGCGGTGGATTATCGCACCTCAGTAATGCTGGTGACATTTCTGAGGGTTTCAAAGCTTCTCTAAGTGGTTTTACTGCAATGTGGAACGCCGTTCGGACTCGGCTATAAAAAGGAGGTCCCTTGTCATTGAGCTTAACATGGAATCGGGCAGCACTCAGTGATAAGAGAGAAGTTCACCACTGTGGTATCACAATGGACTGAATAGTCTAAGTGAGCCTGATACATCGGGCTGCCACATAACCTAACTTAACCTTGTCAAAATTTTATTTCTATAGAAAATTTTGTCAAAATTTGTATTTCTATAGAAATTTTTTTCAAAATTTGTATTTCTATAGAAAATTTTGTCAAAATTTTATTTCTATAGAAATTTTTGTCAAAATTTTATTTCTATAGAAATTTTTGTCAAAATTTTATTTCTATAGAAAATTTTGTCAAAATTTTATGTCTATTGAAAATTTTGTTAAGATTTTATTTCTATTGAAAACTTTGTCAAAATTTTATTTGTATAGAAAATTTTGTCAAAATTTTATTTCTATAGAAAATTTTGTCATAATTTTATTTCTACAGAACTATTCTTCTTTCTACACAATAGGCAGATAAATGACTTCTATTAGGCAGTTGTTGTACGTACATAGCTAGTAGGATTTCGGGTCGCTTGGATGCTCTCACTTTAATGACTTCTGTGGGTATTCCGTCAGAACAGAGTGCCTTCTTCTCCTTAAGACTTTAGGCGAAATTTTTCAGTTCCTCTGTAGTAAAGACAAGTGAGTGCTTCTATTTCGTTCTTGTCTTCTCTGCTCACATGTCTGAGGAATAAAGTTTCCACCATGTTTCGCATTTCAGTTTCGTCCATCTCGTCTACCGGACCGCTCGTGCCGTGGTTTGAGCATAGCTCTTTTGTATCATAGTTCCCAAGGGTTAGCTCTTCTCGGACTCGGCTATAAAAAGGAAGTCCCTTGTCATTGAGCTAAACATAGAATCGGGCATCATTCAGTGATAAAAGAGAAGTTCACCACTCTGGTATCACAAAGGACTGAAGAGTCTAAGTGAGCCTGAAATATCGGTCGTCCACTACATCTAACCTATCTCGCATTTATCCCTCTACTCTTTCCTAAACTGTACTGTAATTGTTTATTTGCCTCATTATTTTGCGTGCATTGTGTTCTGTGCCTGCGTCACCTCTATGTCTTGTCGTGGTGTATTTTCACCTAGTCTTTATACAGTTACGTCTCCGATATCGATTGAGTGAGTATGTTAGGATAACATAGTTAATATAAATCGCCTAAACATACCACAGTTTGATGGTAGCAATATGTAAATACTCACAAGTGTAAATGAACTATGAACCATAGTGTGTACGGAAATAGTCAATAGCACACAAGTTACTTAGTTACACTCTCTAGCTCTCTTTCCGTCGCTCTCTCTATCATAAGCATAGACAGCTTCCATGTGTGACGTAAATCTATTTGAGTACCCTCCAATGTATTTGTCTATCAGTGATTGCATATGCGTGGCATGCTGTCTCTCTGCCTAAATGACTGACAGACAGAGAGACAGACTTATTATCTATGCCAACAATGAATGTGAATCAGAACAGCAGAACTAGAACAAACAGCAACAACAATAACTTCAATAGTAACAACCGCATTCGGATCCACTAACAAAACAACAACAAAAAAATCATACAACTGAAAGCTCCCCCACAATAGCTAAAGAAACATCGGCTCTAGTTAAAGTTCATCTTCGTTGTTGGTTGTCAGTATGTCAATATATAGTATGAGTGTGTGTGTGTATGGTTGAGAGCAAAAACCAAAAAAAAAAATCCCTTCATTCATTGACAACAAGCACACTATACGACGTAAGACAACATCCAGAGCTATAACAAAACCAACAACGACTAATTTGTTGTTGACATTGTAGTTTTTTTTCTGTTGTTTTTTTTTTATTTTGTATACATCGTAGTAGTAAGTACGAATGTTTTTTTTTTTGCTTTATTACGATTACCAAATGAATTATGGAGGAAAAGAAAACATCTCGCTCTTGATTCGTTATCAGAAAAAACCATCTCATTGACGACGACAATAGCGACGAGGAGTAGAGTGTTAAGAACGTAAACGATGTGAATGAATGTGTGAGAATATGCGTGTTCGTTAGCCCGAAATTATGCGTCATTCTAAAACAAATACGAACAAAGTGCAATTTCACCATTCATTTGCTAACAACTGCGTCCATCAAAAGTCATCACAAGGGAAACAAACAAAATAACAGCAGCACAACAGCAGTAGCAGCACAAATTCAGACAGACAGACAGGCATTTTAGTTTTCATTGCATTGAGAGAATATAAATTGAGGGAAATATTTTTATATATGTATGCTCAACATGGAAATGTTAAAGGCAAACAGCTTCAATATGACCAAATGGAGATTAAACAAACTCTAAGAGAGTAAGAACTTCTCACCAATTGATCAAACCCATAACTTAAATATATACTAGCCACCATACCAATTTATGATATTTAAAAATTCTGTTAAATAGGTTTCTAGCAAGAGGTGTTATTTTGAATCAACCGCTATTTCGCTAGTTGACACTTTTGAAGTATTTATGCTTTGAAATTTTACAAGTAGAATCTACGCTATTGCTAAAAATTAAATGAAATATGCCTTAAAAACGGTTTAAAACGATTGAAATTTATTACAAATAAATTGATGATATGTACCAAAAAAAAAATACTTTCCCCCGGAACGAAATTTTAGACAAAAGAAATTCCCCTTTAATGTAAAGCATTTTTCTTTAAGAGCCAATAAAGCTGTATTTATGGCAAACGATCAAACGATTGTGTCTAACCTTTTTTTATTTGTTTTTAAAGAAAGTTTATTAGCTTCAAAAGGAAACTTTATTTGTCTAAAATTTCGTTCCTCAGAAAAGACAACTCTTCTTTCAGTGTGGAGGACGAGCGCTAAAATCGATAGATCAATCGATATGATTGAGCTCCATCTTGATTAGATATCCTCAGACACTTAATTATCTAGACACTCAAAAAAAAAGTTTACTTGGATCCAAAGATTTTGACCTTCCCTTAAGGATTTTGGTACACGCAAAGAAAAAAAAAAAAACGTTTGGAAAACGTGTACCGAAAACGTTTTTCTTTTGTTAGAGTTTTTTGAATTGCTTCGAAAATTTTGAACTTTTATCGTCAAAACAATTCATTTGTTACAAAATTTTTATTTTTAAAGTTATTTTTGAAACAACATCACAGTCCATTTCGTTTATATCAAACACTGTTCCTTTCTGACTTTAGGTCTTTAATAAGACACATTTTACAGTTCAAAATTTAATATAGTACAATGTAATGTTGAACATATTTTCGGAATCTTTCGAACATATCTGGAATATATGTAAAAAAAAACAAAAATAAATTTTGGTCGAACCCACGACCCTTGGCATGCAAGTCGGACGTAGCAACTACTGCTCCACGGTGCCAAACTACATGTTTGTTTCTGTTAAATAAACTTTGTTTATTCCGTTCGTGGGCGCCGTAAGATATGCTATATAAATATAACTTATATGGCTAATTATATATTGATGACTATAACGAAAGGTAAAAAAATTTTTAAAGATTTATAAAATCGTACAATAAAATCTTCTACATTGTTGGTATTACAGGAAAAGGTGTTAAGAACTAATCGAATTTGTCATCCACAAATTTCAACTCACTCGGATGAAATTTGCTCCTCCAAGAGGCTGCAAAACCAAATCTCTGCATCGGTTTATATGGGGGCTATATATGATTATGGACTGATATGGACCACTTTTGGCATGGTTGTTAACCCTGGACAGTCATCCTTCGTCAAAATGACGACGCGTAATTTCATTTTCGATCTAAAATGCATTTTAGTCGATTGGGAAATGATGAATTTAAGTTATACAATTGCAAATATTTTATGAATTTTTGTTGTATACTAATTAAGAACAAAATGAATAAGAAAATAAATTCAATTTTGGTTCACATTTTTGCTCACAGTGCAAATTATAGCATCTTGAAATAAGCCGTAGTCAAAATGACGAAGGATGACGTTAGTGTACAAAAAATAAGGATGACTGTCCAGGGTTAAATATCATATACTACCACCACGTACCAAATTTCAACCAGATCGGATGAATTTTGCTTCACCAAAAGGCACCGGAGGTCAAATCTGGCGATCGGTTTATATGGGAGCTATATATAATTATATGGGGTTTATATGGGGGCTATATATATTTATGGACCGATATGGAACAATTTTTGCATGGTCATTAGAGACCATATACTAACATCATGTACCAAATTTCAGCCGGATCTGATTTCTTGGAGGCTCTGCAAGCCAAATCGGCGGATTTATATGGGGGCTATATATAATTATGGACCGATGTGGACCAATTTTTGCATGGTTGTTAGAGACCATATACTAACAACATGTACCAAATTTCAGTCGGATCGGATGAAATTTGGTTCTCTTAGAGGCTCCGCAAGCCAAATCGGATCGGTTTATATGGGGGCTATATATAGTTATGGACCGATGTAAACCAATTTTTGCATGGTTGTTAGAGACCATATACTAACATCATGTACCAAATTTCAGCCGGATCGGATGACATTTGCTTCTCTTAGAGGCCTCGCAAGCCAAATTTGGGGGTCCGTTTATAAGGGGGATATACGTAAAAGTAGACCGATATGGCCCATTTGCAGTACCATCCGACCTATATCAATAACAACTACTTGTGCCAAGTTTCAAGTCGATAGCTTGTTTCGTTCGGAAGTTAGCGTGATTTCAACAGACGGACGGACGGACGGACAGACATGCTCAGATCGACTCAGAATTTCACCACGACCCAGAATATTTATACTTGATGGGGTCTTAGATCAATATTTCGATGTGTTACAAACGGAATGACAAAGTTAATATACCCCCATCCTATGGTGGAGGGTATAAAAATGTTTTCTTAATTCCAATAGAACTTTAAACCAAAGACGCTAAATCCTCAAAATAAGTCTTTGCCTATATTTGAATCGTTTTTATCTTAAATCTAAATTTGCAATATTTCAGTTAATTTAAGGACAATTTCTTTAAATCAAAAATGTGTTTCTTTACTTTAAGGAAAATTAGCCTTAATTCAAAGAAATCGGTTTTTAACGGAGAGGCGCAAATTTACAAAATTTGTGTCCTAAATTAAAGAAAAAAATTTTTGAAGCAAAGATTATAAACTTTATTTTAATTAAAATTTCATTTTAAAGAAATTTGTCCTTAATATTTTGTAAATTTCGCATCCTAAAATTTAGGTTGCGTAATCTTTAATATCACGTAAATATTTTTTTCAGTGTCGGCATCACAATGGACACTAAGCTTACCTTGTCGAAAAACAAAAACAATGAAATAAACATCGGATTAATTATTCCAGCTAAAAAAATTGGAAGTTGTTTTACAAACATTTCTTTTAAAACGCATCCCGGAATTCCCCATTAAGTTTTTTACACTTCCGATGTAGTTTTTTTTTTGACAAGTCACAAACATTTCTTTTAAAGCGCATCCCAGGATCACCTATATATTATTTTTTTCACTTCCGATGCAGTCCTTTTTGGCCAAGTCTTAGAAAGAACGGAATTTCTATAGAAAATTTTGTCAAAATTTTATGTCTATAGAAAATTTTGTCAAAATTTTATTTCTATAGAAAATTTTTTCTAAATTTTATTTCTATAGAAAATTTTGTCAAAATTTTATTTCTATAGAAAATTTTGTCAACATTTTATTTCTTTAGCAATTTTTTTCAAAATTTTATTTTTATAGAAAATTTTGTCAAAATTTTATTTCTTTAAAAAATTTGTTAAAATTTTGTCAACATTTTATTTCTATAGAAAATTTTGTCAATATTTTATTTCTATAGAAAATTTTCTCAAAAATTTATTTCTATAGAAAATTTTGTTAAAGCGCTTTCCGGAATCCCCCATCAAGTTTTTTACACTTCTGATGTAGTTTTTTTTTTGGACAAGTCCACAAACATTTTTTTTTAAAGCGCATACCAGGATCCCCTATAGATTTTTTTTCACTTCCGATGCAATCTTTTTTGGCCAAGTCTTAGAAAGAACGGAATTAGGCCGTTTTAAGTGAAAATTAAAATTTTGCACAATTAAATTTCGCACAAAAAAAAATAGAAAAATGAATAAAAATAAAAACAAAAAATCAAAAAAAAAATCATCCCACTGGGATTTGAAGAACATCTCAGGAAGTAGTTAGAATAGCATGCCGTGGTGTCATATTAGATTCATGTCACAAACATTTGGATACACGTTTTGATGCATCGTGTTCAGTGGTGTTGTGGCTGAGTGTTTTAAGGCGTTCTGTTATGGTACCAACAGACCCAGGTTCAAGCGCCGGTAGAAGCAAAGAAGTTTTTCAATTTGTAAAAATTAGATAACAAGAAAATAAAAGTGTAAAAAATACTGATAAAAATAAAAAGTGAAATTGGAAATTTTTATTTTTTAAATTTCTTTATCCAAATGAACTTCCAAGGCACAAGTTCTAAAGCAATGCAAAGGATCCAAAAATGGAGTACTTCCGTACTATGACATGCACATGTAAACTTCATTGGAGATGATCCGTGTTTGCACTACTGATCCAAGTTTGCACTACTTTCGGCTCACAAATTGGGGATCCAAACTACTTTTTTGAAGCTCTTTTATTGCTGGGATATCTTAAGTATATTTTTTCTTAGAATAAAAAGCAAACACTTTATATTGAAACACCTTTTAGATCTAAACTAAACAATTATCCTTTATATTACTAGTCTTTATGCGGCAAATAATAAACACACTCTTCTCTATTTTTCTCATTCCAGGTTAGTATAGTTTTCGCATATTACATTTTTGTGGTAAGTTTGAAATAATTTGAAATATTACTAAAAAAAAATTTTTGTTCAGAAAATATTTTTCTACAGAATTGTAACCTCTAAGACCAACATTTGTCTTTGGAAGTTTGTTGGATAAATTTGTTTTTTAATTTTTCATATAATATTAATTCTTTTATTGTTTCTTTTTTAAAAATGTAATTTAATTTTAAAAATAATTTTAATTTTAATATATATTTAATATCAGTCTCTAGTGAATCAAACAGCATTTATACGAATGTCTACCCCCTAGATTATTTGATATTTGACTATTGCAAAAAAATTGTGGTTCTAAAGTGTTCCGAAGGGGAAATATAAATACCCTGTAATTAAGCTGCGTCATTGATGAATTGCTTTCTGTGTTTTCTGCTATCTGGGGGGCTTTATTTACATGACTTTACGATATATTTACGTTGGTCGTCACACACACACATGGGTATGGGTTCAAATATACGATAGTTCTACAATGTTGCTTTTTTAGCATTTGTATTTTCACAATATGGAGAACTGTTACAAAGTGAGTAAATATTGGAAAAATTTATATAAAATTAAGGATACATCAGTCGGTTAAATAGATCGAGTAAAGAAATTACAAACATCTGAAAAAATCATGGGAAATCAATAAATTTTGTAAAATTTTTATTTCTATAGAAAATTTTGTCAAAATTTTATGTCTATACATTTCTTTTCTAAATTTCATTTCTAAAGAAAATTGTTTTCAAAATTTCATTTCTATTGAAAATTTTGTCAAAGTTTTATTTCTATTGAAAATTTTGTCAAAATTTTATTTCTATAGAAAATTTTGTCAAAATTTTATTTCTATAGAAAATTTTGTCAAAATTTTATTTATAAAGAAAATTTTGTCAAAATTTAATTTCTATAGAATTTTTTTTTTTCTAACTTTCATTTCTACAAATAATTTGTCAAAATTTGAGTCCCATAGACAATTTGGCCAACATTTTATTTCTATAGAAGATTTTGTCAAAATTTTATTTCTATAAAAAATATTGTCAAAATTTTATTTCTATAGAAAATTTTGTTAAAATTTCAATTTAATAGAAAAATTGGTCAAAATTTTGTTTCTATAGAAAATTTTGTCAAAATATTATTTCTATAGAAAATTTTATCAAAATTTTATTTCTATAGAAAATTTTTTCAAAATTTTATTTCTAAAGAAAATTTTGTCAAAATTTTATTTCTATAAAAAAATTCTGTCAAAATTTTATTTCTGTAGAAAATTTTGTCAAAATTTTATTTCTATAGACAATTTTGTCAAAATTTTATTTCTATAAAATATTTTGTCAAAACTTTATATTTGTTGCTGATACTGTTGACCTTTTTATTTTAATTTTTATGATTTTTTATCTCATAATCTCGGCTATAGGTCTATAAATTAAACTTGAAATTGTTGGTTTCTTGTTTTTTTATTTTCCAATATTTCGGTTGACTTCGTCAGAACCATTTTCAAGGATTTTCTCCGCTGTCTTGTTACTTCGCTGTCTGTTTTTCTACTGGTTTATATCTATAGAAAATTTTGTCAAAATTTTATTTCTATAGAAAATTTTGTCAAAATTTTATTCCTATAGAAAATTTTGTGAAAATTGTTTCAATATTCTATTTCTATAGAAAATTTTGTCAAAATTTTATTCCTCTGGAAAATTTTGTGAAAATTTTATTTCTATAGAAGTTTTTTTCAATATTTTATTTCTAAGTTTTGTCAAAATTTTATTTCTATAGCAATTTTTTTCAAAATTTCATAGAAAATTTTGTGAAAATTTTTGATTTCTATAGAAAATTTTGTAAAACTTTGTCTAAACTCTTTCTAAAGAAAATGCTGTCAAAATTTTATTTCTAAAAAAAAAATATTTCTATAGATTTTTTTTTTCAATATTTTATTTCTATACAAAATTGTGTCAAAATTTTAATTCTGTAGAAAATTTTGTCAAAATTTTATTTCTATAAAAAATTTTGTCAACATTTTATTTCTATAGAAAATTTTCTCAAAGTTTTATTTCTATAGAAAATTTTGTCAAAATTTTATTTCTATAGAAAAAATTTTCAACATTTTCTTTTTGTAGAAAATTTTCTCAAAATTTTATTTCTATAGAAAATTTTGTCAAAATTTTATTTCTATAGAAAATTTTGTCAAAACTTTATTTCTATAGAAAATTTTGTCAAAATTTTATTCCTATAGAACATTTTATGAAAATTTTATTTCTATAGAAAATTTTGTTAAAATTTTATGTCTTTAGAAAATTATGTTAAAATTTTATTTCTATAGTAAATTTTATCAAAATTTCATTTCTATAGAAAAATTTGTCAAAATTTCATTTGTATAGAAAATGTTTGTCACAATTTTATTTCTATAGAAAATTTGGTCAAAATTTTATTTCTATAGAAAAATTTTTCAACATTTTGTTTTTGTAGAAAATTTTCTCAAAGTTTTATTTCTATAGCAAATTTTGTCAAAACTTTATTTCTATAGAAAATTTTGTCAAAATTTTATTCCTATAGAATTTTCTTTCAATATTTTATTTCTATAGAAAATTTTGTCAAAATTTCATTTCTGTAGAAAAATCTGTCAAAATTTCATTTGTATAAAAAATTTTCTCAAAATTTTATTTCCACAGAAAATTTTGTCAAAATTTTATTTCTTTAACAAATTTTGTTAAAATTTTATTTGTATAGAAAATTTAGTCAAAATCTTATTTCTATAGAAAATTTTGTTTGTCACAATTTTATTTCTATAGAAAATGTTGTCAAAATTTTATTTCTATAGAAAATTTTGGCGAAATTTTATTTCTACAGAAAATTTTGTCAAAATTTCATTTCTATAGAAAATTTTGTCAAAACTTTATTTCTATAGAATATTTTGTCAAAATTTTATTTCTTTAGAAAATTTTGTCGAAATTTTATTTCTACAGAAAATTTTGTCAAAATTTCATTTCTTTAGAAAATTTGGTCAAATTTTATTTCTATAGAAAATTTTGTCAATATTTCATTTGTATTAAAATGTTTGTCACAATTTTGTTTCTATAGAAAATTTTGTCAAAATTTTATTTCTATAGAAAATTTTGTCAAAATTTTATTCCTATAGAACATTTTATGAAAATTTTATTTCTATAGAAATTTTTTTCAATATTTTATTTCTATAGAAAATTTTGTCAAAACTTCATTTCCGTAGAAAAATTTGTCAAAATTTCATTTGTATAAAAAATTTTGTCAAAATTTTATTTCCACAGAAAATTTTGTCAAAATTTTATTTCTTTAAACAATTTTGTCAAAGTTTTATTTGTATAGAAAATTTTGTCAAAATTTTATTTGTATAGAAAATTTTGTCAAAATCTTATTTCTATAGAATATTTTGTCAAAATTTATTTCTATAGAAAATTTTGTTAAAATTTTATGTCTATAGAAAATTTTGTTAAAATTTTATGTCTATAGAAAATTTTGTTAAAATTTTATTTCTATAGTAAATTTTGTCAAAATTTCATTTGTTTAAAAATGTTTGTCACAATTTTATTTCTATAGAAAATGTTGTCAAAATTTTATTTCTATAGAAAATTTTGTCGAAATTTTATTTCTACAGAAAATTTTGTCGAAATTTTATTTCTATAGAAAATTTTGTTAAAATTTAATGTCTATAGAAAATTTTGTTAAAATTTTATTTCTATAGTAAATTTTGTCAAAATTTCATTTCTATAGAAAAAATTGTCAAAATTTCATTTGTATAAAAATGTTTGTCAAAATTTTATTTCTATAGAAAAGTTTGTCGAAATTTTATGTCTACAGAAAATTTTGTCAAATCTTTATGTCTATAGAAAATTTTGTCAAAATTTTATTCCTATGGAACATTTTATGAAATTTTTTTTTTCTATAGACATTTTTTTCAATATTTTATTTCTATAGAAAATTTTGTCAAAATTTCATTTCAGTAGAAAAATGTGTCAAAATTTCATTTTTGATTTTTGTGCTTTTTCGATCTTTGTTTTTCAAATGAAAATTCTATGTTTTTTCGAGCTTGAGATCTATATGTTTTTATTTATATTTTCTTCAATATTTCGCAATTTTCTTGAATTCAATTCAAGAAAATTGCGAAATATTGAAGGAAATATAAATAAAAAATATAAAGAAAAACATAAAATTTCATTTGTTTAAAAATTTTTGTCACAATTTTATTTCTATAGAAAATGTTGTCAAAATTTTATTTCTATAGAAAATTTTGTCGAAATTTTATTTCTACAGAAAATTTTGTCAAAATTTCATTTCTATAGAAAATTTTGTCAAAACTTTATTTCTATAGAATATTTTGTCAAAATTTTATTTCTATAGAAAATTTTGTCGAAATTTTATTTCTACAGAAAATTTTGTCAAAATTTTATTTTTATAGAAAATTTTGTCTAAATTTTATTTCTATAGAAAATTTTGTCTAAATTTTATTTCTATAGAAAATTTTGACAAAATTTTATTTCTACAGAAAATTTTTGTCAAAATTTTTCTCTATAGAATTTTTTTTCTAAATTTTATTTCTAATGAATTGTATTTTTATATCAAATTGGAGTAACTTTTAATTGGAGAAATATATTTTCCAAAATCTACCGTCCCCGCAAGCCAAATCTATATCTAAACCTGCAATACCATCTCACCTACGTCAATAACAACTACTTGTGCAAAGTTTCAAGTTGATAGCTTATTTCGTTCGGAACTTAGCGTGATTTCAACAGACAGACGGACGGACATTGCTAGATAAACTCAGGATTTCTCCACCTTCCTGTGTTTCCAATATTATTTGCTTAGACATGGAATACCCCATAAATATATTCCAATTTATTTCTCTTAATCTTTCTTTTACACGGCCATTGAAAAATACTGGTGGCTGATCATATTCTTTATCTCTTGACGAAATTTCATACTGCATTGTGAAAAATTGAAAGTCACTAAAGACAGGAAACAATGCATGTGCATTGTTGTTGTGTTGATCAACACCCCATTCGTTGTCGCATGTCATTCAAGCAATGTTAAAAACTATAAGGGAGAGAGAGTGGAGAGTGAGTGGGAGAGAGTCACGTGCAGATTGGGTTTTCATCACATACACACAAACACTTGCATTAATACTCTCCCCCGCATAATGAATGATATTTTCTCTGAGACAAAGAAAACTTGGCGGGGAATTTCAACAAATCGTGAAACAAATGACAAACGATTTTGCACAAGCTCAGAGTGTGAGGGTACTACACACAAACAAAGAAAAAGAAGAAACCCCTCATTATTGTTAGTTTTAGCCGAGTGTGGGGTAAGTGTTGAGATACATATATGTGTATGGGTTTGTACATATTGCTATGTTGCTTAATGAAATTGCGTATTTTATGGCCACATGCCTGCCTATTTTATTTTAATCGGATACGGCCGATACAAATGGGTTTGCGAAAACACACATACACTGAAAAAAAATATTGTCGTGAGGTCAAAGATTTCATGTCCTTAAAATATGAATGCAAATTTTGCATAGCATAGAAGACGCATTTCTCTAATATAAAGCTTTTTTACTTGTCCAAAAGTCGATAAACTTTTCAATAAAGTCGTATTGTCCTTATAATTATTTCCAGAATTTTATTTCTATAGAAAATTTTGTCAAAAATTTATTTCTATAGAAAATTTTGTCAAAATTTTATTTCTATAGAATTTTTTTTTTCAAAATTTTATTTCTATAGAAAATTTTACCAAAATTTTATTTCTATAGAAAATTTTGGCAAAATTTTATTTCTATAAAAAATTTTGTGAAAATTTTATTTCTATAGAAAATTTTGTCCGGATTTTATTTCTATAGAAAATTTTGTCTAAATTTTATTTCTATAGAAAATTTTGTCAAAATTTTATTTCTATAGAAAATTTTGTCTAAATTTTATTTCTATAGAAAATTTTGTCAAAATTTTATTTCTATAGAAAATTTTAATTCCATAGAAAATTTTGTCAAAATTTTATTTCTATAGAAAATTTTGTGAAAATTTTATTTCTTAAGAAGATTTCTTAGAAAATCTACCATTTTTGGTAGAATTCTACACACTGTGGCTACTGTGATACTAAGTGGATGTGGAATTTATAGATTTGTAATTTAAGGATTATAACAATTGTTGTTTATGGAAAATTTTATTTGCGAAATTTTTATTAGATTCCAATTTAAATCATCTTATTTCAAGGTTTCTATCATTTGCGATTTAGCCCACTATTGCAAAAAGGTGCCGATTTGTTTTATGCCGACATTGCCACAATACTCTTACCACAATTTGTTATCATCTATCTGAGTGTTATCTTAATCCTGCCTGCTGAGCTATTAATTTCTTCTTTGATGTTGGTCAAGGCTTTTTGGGAGGGGGTTAGTGATGGTTGTGGTGGTGGTGTTTCTAGCTGCTTCGTATACACTATTCTCTGATAATCAGGATTAACAGAAGGCAATTTAATATGTACGTAAAGTTGATTTTGTCTATTTGTTTGAGGGTTAGACACTAGATTGTCTAATTGATGTTATCACACTGTTTTTGGGTGACATAGAAGGCTATAATAGGAACATAAATTATTGTTTGTTCTGTCTATTTTGATTTATTTTCTTCCTGAAAACAAAAAAAAACAATGGTAGGAATTGTGAAACTACACTCGAAAAAAAAAAAACAAGTGAACACTAAACGGCACTCTATTTTAGCTCATTGAATTATTATGTTTTGAGAACGTTTCCATGACTTTAATAATAAATAACATTTTGACAATAATATCTATAGAAATAAAACTTTGACAAAATATTCTATAGAAATAAAATTTTGACAAAATTTCTATAGAAATAAAATTTTGACAAAATTTTCTATAGAAATAAAACTTTGACAAAATATTCTATAGAAGTAAAATTTTGACAAAATTTCTATAGAAATAAAATTTTGACAAAATTTTCTATAGAAATAAAACTTTGACAAAATATTCTATAGAAATAAAATTTTGACAAAATTTCTATAGAAATAAAATTTTGACAAAATTTTCTATAGAAATAAAATTTTGACAAAATTTTCTATAGAAATAAAATTTTGACAAAATTTTCTACAGAAATAAAATTTTGACAAAATTTTCTATAGAAATAAAATTTTGACAAAATTTTCTATAGAAATTTTCCAAAATAAGATTTTGGTAGATTATTTTTGGCTCGAGTGGCAATCGTGGACGCAGCACACAGTAAAAAAATGCCTTACGATAGGTTAGGTATAGTGATAGTCCGTTTTTTCACTTAGACTATTCAGTACATTGTGATATCACAGTGGTGAACTTCTCTCTTATCAGTGGGTACTACCCGATTCCATGTTTACCTTAGGGATGTCCTTTTTACAGCCGAGTCCGAAAGGTATTTTACATTGCGGTGAAACCGTTTAGAGAAGATTTGAAACACTCAGAAATATCACCAGTATAATCCATCGCTGAAAAACTTCTTGGAGTGTGGTGGAAAGTGGGATTGAGTCCATGACGGACATGCTACCCATTGCAGCACAGTGGCTTCCAAATTACCTTGAACTAAAGCCATTGAAATTCCAAAAACGACAAGAACTCACCGATGCACAAAAAACAATTTGTAAAAGATGGAAAGAGCCAAGGAGGTGCTTCGCTTGCTTCCAAAGAGGCACTATTCCAAATTGGGCAGTTCTAGCTGAAAACGTACACTTTCGAGTGGCCACCAGAACTCAAACGCCGAAGATGGCAATGGGTCGTGAAGCCGTAATGGCCTGTGATCGCTATCCGCTCGTATTCAAGGACCGTGGGTCAAAATAAATCCCGAATATTATTGGCCACTGAAGTTCCAAAATGTGCAAGAACACAAAAAAGTTAGAATGGAAAGATCCAAAGAGTTGCTTCGCTTGCACGAAATTTGCCAGATACAGAATTTGGGTTGCTCCGATGAGAAGACATTCCAAAGGGCAGGGCAGTTTGCAAACATCCAAAATTATCGGTAGCATTGCAAAGAAGTGAGCTGAAAGTTTACACCTTCGATGGTCGCTTCCCGTTCGTATTGCAAACATCCAAAATTATCGATAGCATTGCCAAAGAAGTGAGCTGAAAGTTTACTCCTTCGATGGTCGTTTCCCGTTCGTATTCTTCGACTGTGGGTTAAAGTAAATGCCAAATATTATTAGGAAAAACAAAAACAAACATTTCAGCCGCATTCAGCACGCGTGATTTCTACCACACAATGGCCACCAAAATCTCCGGACCTCCAGTAGGAACGGAGGTCGGCCTGGAGTGGGTCGCTGTAATAAAAATTGAGATGATAACGACACAACGGAGCAGGCTAATGGTAAACATAGGAGGCCCTCTTCCAATCAGAAGGATACTTATGGAGATGAGTAGCAGCATACTCCTCTATAGATGTGAGATTGTGGGTGTAGACCCTACGACACAAACTAGAGGGAAAAGGCTGCCCTAGAACTACAGCACTGAGAATCACTTCAGCATGCCGCACAGTATCAGGGGAAGCTGCATTAGAAATAGCAGGAATGATCCCAATAGACCTCCAGGCGATTAAGCGAGAAAAAGATTTACGAGACCAAACAGCTAGAATCGTAAACTGGGTACCGAACATCCATCAAAAGACCAGAGATAAATGGAAGGAACGACGGAGGAACGAGACAAAGGACAGATGGACCGACTACGGAAAAGCTTCGATGATTATTCGACTGAATAGGCTAATGGTTAAGATAGGAGGCTTCTTCCAATCAGAGAAGGATACTCATGAGGATGAGTAGCAGCATACTCTTCTATGAGAGGTCTGGGCGTCGGCCCTACAGAGACGAACTAGAGCGAAAAAGCTGCTTTCAGTACAGAGAACGGCAGCCCTGAGAACCACTTCAGCATGCCGCACAGCATCAGGGGAAGCTGTATTAGAAATAGCAGGAATAATCCCAATAGACCTCCAGGCGATTGAGTGGAAAAGAATTTACGAGACCAAACAGCTAGAAGCGATAAACTTGGTACCGAACATCCAACAAAAGACCAGCGATAAATTGAAGTAAGGGCGGAGGAACAAGACAAACGACAGATGGACACACCGTCAACGGAAAAGCTTTGTTGATTAAGACTCGAATGAGTAGGCTAATGGTTAAGATAGGATGCTCTCTTCCAATCAGAAGAAGTATACTCATGAGGATGAGTAGCTGCATACTCCTCTATATGAGGTCTGGGCGTCGGCCCTACAGAGTCGAACTAGAGCGAAAAAGCTGCTTTCAGTACAGAGAACGGCAGCCCTGAGAACCACTTCAGCATGCCGCACAGCATCAGGGGAAGCTGCATTAGAAATAGCAGGAATGATCCCAATAGACCTCCAGGCGATTGAGTGGAAAAGAATTTACGAGACCAAACAGCTAGAAGCGATAAACTTGGTACCGAGTACCCAACAAGAGACTGGCGATAAATTGATGTAAGGGCGGCGGAACAAGACAAAGGACAGATGGACACACCGTCAACGGAAAAGCTTTGATGCTTACGACTCGACTGAGTAGGCTAATGGTTAAGATAGGAGGCTCTCTTCCAATAAGAAGAAGGATACTCATGAGGATGAGTAGCTGCATACTCCTATATGTGAGATCTGGGCGTCGACCTTACAGAGACGAACTAGAGCGAAAAAGTTGCTTTCAGTACAGAGAACACCAGTCCTGTGAATCACTTCAGCATGCCGCACAGCATCAGAGGAAGCTGCATTAGAAATAACAGGAATGATCCCAATAGACCTCCAGGCGATTAAGTGCGAAAACGTTTTCGAGGCCAAACACAAGACGCCACAAACTTGCTACCGAACAGTCAACAAGAATCCAGTGATCAATGACAGGAGCGATGGCAAATGAGGCACAGGGCAGATGGAACCCCGACTTATATTCGGACACACCGACAAATTATGGCGAGAGAGAAGATTGTCCTCAATTGGCCACCAGAATAGTAATGGTAAACATAGGATTTCTACCTCGGAACCGCCCTCTTCCAATCAGAAGAAGGATACTCATGGAGGTGAGTAGCAGCATACTCCTCTATGAATGTGAGATCTGGGCGTCCACCATACAGAGACGAACTGGAGCTAAAAAGCCTTTTTAGTACACAGAACGGCAGCCCTGAGAATCAGCATGCCGCACAGTATTAGGGGAAGCTGCATTGGAAATAGCAGGAATGATCCCAATAGACCTCCAAGCGATTAAGCCAAACAGACGCCAACCAAGACGCCATAAACATGCTACTGAACATCCAACAAGAGACCAGGGATAAATGGAAGGAACGACGGAGGAACGAAACAAAGGACAGGTGGACACACCGACTAATATTCGAACACACCGACAATTAGGGCGAATGAGAAGACATGGAGAAGTGCCGTATAACATGACTCTAATGCTCTCTTGCCACGGGTTCTTTCGAAAGTATTTGTTCCGTATAGGTAAATGCAGCTCATCAATTGCTTTTACGAAGAGGTCACGGATGATGCCGAGCATATATTCTTTAGATGTAGCCTTTGGGCAAAACGGCGGAGAGTGCTTCAAGATGAAAAACGGAATGTCTCCCCGAGATGATACAAAGTGAGAAAAACTGGGAGATTATATGTCGTTTTGTAGAATACGTTCTCCGCACGAAAAAGACTTAATTTGGAAATAGACTAAAAGGTTACGGTCACGAAAAATGCCAAAGCGGTTCCGTGGTAGAAATCATACCCTGAGGGATAGAGATGGGATTTTTGCAGTATCGTCGATTGTGATGGTGTCCGGCTCTTGATTAAGGAAAAATTCTAAGACGATCTCACGATATTCGTCAATATGTGTGTTGTAATCTTGCTACAATGAAGCTATCATTCAGAAAATGCCATCAACATTACTGAGAGGGAATAATCCAGGGCTGAAACCCCTCTTGATATGCCGTGGAAAATGGGATTGAGACCATGACCCTTTGACCACCGTGATGCAATGGTTAGCATGCCCGCCTTGCATACACAAGGTCGTGGGTTCGATTCCTGCTTCGACCGAACACCAAAAACTTTTTCAGCTCTGTAATGCTGGTGATATTTCTGAAGGTTTCAAAGCTTCTCTAAGTGGTTTCACTGCAATGTGGAACGCCGTTCGGACTCGGCTATAAAAAGGAGATCCCTTGTCATTGAGCTTAACATGGAATCGGGCAGCACTCAGTGATAAGAGAGAAGTTTACCAATGTGGTATCACAATGGACTGAATAGTCTAAGTGAGCCTGATACATCGGACTGCCACCTAACCTAACCTAACCATGACCCTTTGTATGCAAGGCAGTCATGTTAACCATTGCACCATGGTGGCTCCCGCTTGGCAAGGAAGTAATTAAGCAAGTTATGTGTGAGTTTAATCAGGGCATTCAGGGTTTCCACTACATACTCTTGTGTTTCGCCATACTTAGGATCCCTAGCCTTTGGTTATTGCACATCTTCCCATCTCCCAGATGTATTAACTTGTAATTCATTTCCTGCTGATTTTGTCTTCATTAGCTGTGAAAATTATGACCATTGGAAAAGAAATAAGTGCTGCAATCGGAAAAATGACATGTAAACTCATTGGAAATAAAACCCATCAACATGGAGATTATCCTGTATACAATGTCGTGGTCTTCAATTTATGGCAAGGCATTAAGGAATCCCAGGTAAAGATGCTCGCTTTGGGTTGGTTCTTTTTTATTTTGCTGATTATTTCTTGTTTCATTTTATGGCCATAATCATTTGTAGTGAGGTAGCCAAAATGGCAACGCTATTACCGACATAGACCAATAACAACGTCATCGTCAACACCATCATCATCATGGTCAAATGATGTTGTTTGTCCTCATTGCAAGACATCATAAACATGGTCCTGTTTTGTTGGTCCATGGTCATTTGTTGTTGGCCTCTCATGTAACACCTGTCTTGAGATTTTGTGTAATGAAATGCTCGAATATTTTGTGGTCAATGTGGAATAATGCGTCCGTCTGTCTGCGTGCATGCCGTTTATCTGTATGCTATGTAGAGCGCAGTTACATCTGCGCTGCACACACACACACACACACATTTAGGCGAACGTACCACGAGTTATGAATCTCTGATCGAATCTCTCTAGCCGTCTGTTGGCACATTCGTCTAGCTAAGCGTCTGTCCAATTGTCTGCCACAGGTTGTTTTGGATTTTTAGCCGGTGTTAAGAGCACGATGCCTCGGCGAACTGCATTTTGAAGATCTAGCCACACTTGCCTGCTACCATGCAATGCTGGACTATGGCCCGGCCAACCGATCGGCTAGCCTGGCGGGCAGACATGTATGCATGCAACACCATATGACAGGTGCGTGCAACAAATGAAACTTATGCAAAAAGAAAAAAAACCAACAACCAACTCGCATATTCAACAGCCAACAACAAAAGCAAAGACATCAACATCATCATCCGCATCCACAACAATGTCCCATAGAGTTATGTGTGACTTTTTGCCGACTTTGCTGAGATTTTGTTGCTGTTGTTCTGTTGATCTTTATTACCTCTCAAGCCTTACGGTGTAGTTGTTTTTGTTGCAATTGAAATCGTAATTGTGTAAATTCCACTAGCCGGCCAGCCGCAGCAGCAAAGTCTACCAACCATCCAGTCCAACATTCCGGTTGTTGGTTTGACACATCGTGCCAACTATCTGTTCAACAAATATATCGCGCTTACCCAAGAAAAAGATTTTGCACATGCGCAAACCACTCGCTCCTTGGCCCGCATCGGCCCATTCCAGCAAATGACCTGCTTGCCCAACCACGATGGTTTATTGATCCCTGGCCATTGCATAAGGTTGGAGGTGTGTGGTGTGAAAAATATTATACAATTTTCCCTCGTACCATTGTCCTTCAGCCCACCAGCAGGAGGTCAGAGCATAAAGTCATTATCTCACAGACAAACAGAGCAGATTATCTGCAATGATTGGTCAAAGATCTCTGTAACATTGTCAATTGATTGGTACTTAAGAACGGTGTATCCTTGGAAGATGTTCTAATGAACCCAGCATGAATACATGAATGCTACACATAAATGTGTAGTTAAACAAACAAGTCATTAAGTTGACTGATGGTCAAGCAGCTGTGCACAGTGGTTGCAGACGTTACTGCGAAGGAGAAAAAATTATCGACGATACCGGCAAAAAAATCTATTCCTATTGCCTTGGGGGTATGATTACCACCACGGAATCGCTTTCGCATTACTTCGAATTGGACCCCACGTGGACCGTGACCGTCTCATTTTAGTCTTTATCCAGGCTCGAGTGGCAATTAAGCTTCACATCATTCAAATGTCCCGTAGGGAGATTTTCGAGAATGGGACGATCGCAGTCCATTTTCGCACCTCAAACTTGGCAGCACTTCCGTAGGATATGCGCAGCAAGATGCAACTCATTCTCCGTGTCGTCAGTTAATTGTCACAAAGTCCGTATGGCTAGAAATGGAACCCAATTTGCTCCAAACGTCGCAGTCTGTAACTCTGTAAGTCCTGGATATTATTTTGTGGAGAATCTCTGAATTGTACTGTCTGCAGAGAAGTCTGGGATGGGTCAACTCGTATCCGTCGATACATCTGTGTGATGTCGGAATTGTACACGAATTTGTGCAACTTCCACCTCAAAATTAGGAGGACTAAGTCAGTTTGTAGAGTCGGAGCGATGTGTAAAATATCATAAATTTCTTATATCATCGCTTTCATCTCAACCTCTTTCTCGCAGAGAACTTGTTCTACAAATGCCTTATAGCCAACCTCCCAGTTCTTCTCTCATTGTACCAAATTGCGGACTATATTTCTGCGAGTAACATCCCAGCAAAAAAAGCGTCGCCAAAAAAGTAATGAAAATGTCCTTTTTAGATCCGGAAGTGGTGCAAAATTGACGCAGAAGCGATGAATTTAACATGGGCTTGTCATAGGATGGAAGTTCTCCATTTCAACAGCCGTTGCACCGAATTCAATGTTTTGGATGGAAATTAAAAAAAAAAAGTTTACAAAACTGAATTAAAAGAACTTCCTGGGTAGTTAAAATAAAGAACATCATTGGGAGTGCATCTTCTGGAAGTGCTTTTAAAGTTGTGCCATTGGAAGAACTTCCAAATTTTTTTGCTGGGATGCCCAATTTCATCTTCAAGCACTCTTCGCCTATCTGCCCACTAGCTACAACTAAAGATTGTATGCTCGGCTTTATTCGTGACCTCTTATTCCTCTTAAATACAGTTTTCTGAGCAGCATTTCCCCATACGGACAATTTTGTAAGTAACCAGAGACCATCAGATTGTATGCTCGGCATTAGCCGTGACCTCTTCTTCCTCTTAAATACAGTTTTCTGAGCTGCATTTCCCTATACGGACAAGTAACCGTGACCAGAGACCATCCGAGACATGTAATACTTTACTTCCCCATATCTTCTCCCTCGCCATAATGGTATATCGGTTATAAGTCGGTGTTCCCATCTTCCCTTTGTCTCGTCACTGCCATTTATCCCTGGTCTTTTGATGGGTGTTCGGTATCAGGTTTGTCGCGCCATGCTGTTTGGCCTCGAACACCTTTTTCCGCCTGGAGGTCTATTGGGATCGGTCCTGCTAATGCTAATGCGACTTTCGCTGATACTGTGTGTTATACTGAAATGATTCTAAGGGCCGTCGTTCTTGGTACTGAAAGAAGTTTTTTCGCTCTAATTCGTCTTTGTTGGATCGACACCCATGCCTCTCTTACATAGAGGAGTATGGTGCTACTCATCTTCATGAGTATCCTTCTTCTGCTTGGGAGAGGGCCTCCTATGTTTGCCATTAGCCTGCTAAGTCGTGTCGCCATCTTCGTAGCTTTCTCCGTTGCATATTATCTGTTGCATAGGAGTCCAGCATTGGTCCCAAGTATATTCTAGTTCTTGTCTTGGGAGCCACCGTGGTGCAATGGTTAGCATGCTCGACTTGCATACACAAGGTCGTGAGTTCGATTCCTGCATCGACCAAACACCAAAAAGTTTTCAGCGGTGGATTATCCCACCTCAATAATGCTGGTGACATTTCTGAGGGTTCCAAAACTTCTCTAAGTGGTTTCACTGCAATGTGGAACGCCGTTCGGACTCGGCTATAAAAAGGAGGTCCCTTGTCATTGAGCTTAACATGGAATCGGCAGCTCTCAGTGATAAGAGAGAAGTTCACCAATGTGGTATCACAATGGACTGAATAGTCTAAGTGAGCCTGATACATCGGGCTGCCACCTAACCTAACCTAGTTCTTGTCTTCTCTGATCTCATTTTTAGGGAATAACGTTTCCAAGATGTTTCTTGTTCAGCTTGTCGTCCATGTGAATTATGTTTATTGGAGAGACATGCCCAATTTCATCTTCAAGCCCTCTCCGCCGTTCTCCTCACCGGCTACATCTAAATTATCTATGCTCGGTGTCTACCGTGAGCTCTTCTTCCTCATAAATGCAGTTCCCTGAGCTGCTATTTTTGAAAGTAGCCAAGACCAAAGAGCATCTGAGTCCTGTACGACTTCACTTCCTCATATCTTCTCTCTAGCCACTATTGTCGCTTATAAGTCGGTGTCTCCATCTGCCATATGTCTCGTTCCTCTGTCGTTCTTGTCTATTCCCTGGTCTCTTGCTGGGTGTTCGGTATCATGTTTATCACTCCTAGGTTAGGGGAGCCAAAAATATCGGTCTGTCACTTATATTTTTGTCTCACTGTGCGGTATGCTGAAGTGATTCTCATAGCTGCCGTTCTCCGAACTGAAAGCAGCTTTTTTTGCTCTAGTTCGTCTCTGTAGGGTTGACGCCCAGATCTCACATCCATAGAGAAGTATACTGTTAGCCATCTCCATGAATATCATTCTTCTGCTTGGAATAGGGCTTCCTATATTGCTTGGAATCGTGACGTTATTATAGCAGCCTTTTCCGTGGCGTACTTTATCTGCTTGGAGTACATTAGTTTTGAGTCCAGTTTTAGTCCCAGATATTTGATTGGCTCTCATAATGGAATTACCATGTCATCTATGTGCATCTCATGTCTTCTCTCTCTATTTGTCTGTTATAAGTCACTTTGTCCATCTGCCCTTTGTCCTCGGTCGTTCGTGCCATTTATCCCTGGTACTGTGAGGTATGCTGAAGTGATTATCAGGGCTGCCGTTTTCTGCAGCTTTTAACATCTAGTTCGTCCCTGTAGGGCCAACGCTCAGATCTTACATCCCAGGAGGAGTATGCTGTTAGTCATCTCTATGAGTATCTCTGCTTCGATGAGGGCCTTCTATATTTGCCTTAGCCTGCTTGGAGTCTTGTCGTTATTTTCGTTGCGTACTCTATCTTCTTGAAGTACGTTAATTTTGAGTCCAGGCTTAGTTCCAAGTATTTGATTGATTGCCTTATTGAAATTACCATGTCATCTATGTGCATATCTATTTCTAAAGTCAAATATCGTCTTGTTAGTGAAAGCTTCTTTTTCGTTATGTCTTCTCTGATCTCATGTCTGGGGAATAAAGTTTCCACGATGTTTCGTATTTGATTCTCGTCCATCTTGTGTACCGGACTTGTGGGTTATGTTTATCAGAGAGACATGCCCAATTTCATCATCAAGTGATCTGCGCCCTTCTGCCCACTGAAATGTATGCTTGGCATCATCCGTGACCTCTTCTTCCTCATAAATGCTGTTTCTTCAGCTGCATTTCCCCATACAGTGCAGATACTTTCAAAAGTAGCCGTGACCAGAAAGCACTTCCCCATGGTTAGGTTAGGTTAGGTTAAAGTGGCAGCCCGATTAAATTTCAGGTTCACTTAGACTATTCAGTCCACTTCCCCATATCTTCTCCTGCGCAATAATTGTATGTCGGTTATAAGTCGTTATGTAGATGGATCTTTGACTCGTACATCCATCGTTCCTCCCATTTATCCATGGTCTCCTAGTTTTCGTATAATGACAGCCCGATATTCAGTCCATTGTGACACCATAGTGGTAAACTTCTCTGTTAACACTCAGGGACCTCCTTTTTATAGCCGAGTTCGCGTTTTACATTGCAGAAAAACCGCTTAGATAAGCTTTGAAACACTCAGAAATTAGAGAACTGAGAGGGGATAATTCACCACTGAAAATCTTTCTTTTGTTGTTCGGTCGAAGCAGGTATTGGACATACGACCCTGAGTATGCAAGACGGGCATGGTAATCATTGCACAACGGTAGCTCCCCAATCGCCTCCTACCTGTTCGGCCTCGAAAACCTTTTTCCGTTCAATCGCCCAGAGGTCTACTGGGATCATTCCTGCTATTATTAATGCGGTCTCCTTTGTTACTGTGAGGTATGCTGAGGTGATACTAAGGACTGTCGTTTTCTGTACTGAAAGCAGTATTTTCGCTCCAGTTCATCATACCGCCCTACAGTCCTGATAGCTTCTTCAAGTCTTGGTTTGATGACCCACTCGATTAGTTTTCCAGCTGTGTCCAACATGCACAATGGTCTGTAAGATGATGACGACGCCGAGTCGCCAGTGCCCTTGCCGATTAGAACTAAGCTTTATTCTTTCTTAAGGGCTCCTAATGTCGATTTTCCATGGTTGAATCACGAACAGAACCTTAAGAGCGGAGTTTGACCCATCAAGTCTTGGCTTGATGAGCCGTTCATATAGTTTTCCTAGTGTGTTCTGCAGGCACGATGGTCTATACGACGATAGTGACGCTTGGTCGCCCTTGCCCTTGCTGAACAGACCTAATCTTTGTTCTTTCCACACATTAGGGAAGTTGAACATAGCATAATACATCCCGTTCGAACTTATTGACGTTCCATCTCCAAGAAGTCTCACGAATTTCTCTCGGTCGTGTAACAAAGTTCGCCTTGTATTCGGAAAGAGATGTATCGATAGTTGCTTCCTGTGTATGTCTTTAGTACATTATTGTGAGGACACCATCTCGGATGTTGCTTTTGTATCAGAGGACATTATTAAGAAGATAAGATATGTTGCTTTTGTATCTGAGGATAAGAGAATGGGTCGCTGATATGTTTTTGTTTTTTAATATTTTCCGGGTTAGGATGGGAAAATGCTTTATGCACCTGACAGTGAGCCCGACTACATCACAATCGTTTATATCGGCGACAAACCCATCCCTTTTCCCAAGGTACGTGACCGCTTACTTTTAGTCCGCATCCAGAGTAAAGCTTAATTGGTGGATTGGTAGAATGCTTGATGTATTGGTTGATTTTGCAAAATCTCTCCAACTAAGAGGTACATTAATTTTCAATAGAAATAAAATTTTCACAAAATTTTCTATAGAAATAAAATTGTGACAAAATTTTCTATAGAAATAAAATTTTGACAAAATTGTCTATAGAAAAAAAATTTTGACAAGTTTTTCTATAACAATAAAATTTTCACAAAATTTTCTATAGAAATAAAATTGTGACAAAATTTTCTATAGAAACAAAATTTTGACAAAATTGTCTATAGAAAAAAAAATTTGACAAGTTTTTCTATAAAAATAAAATTTTCACAAAATTTTCTATAGAAATAAAATTTGCACAAAATTTTCTATAGAAATAAAATTTTGACAAAATTTTCTATAGAAATAAAGTTTTGACAAAATTTTCTATAGAAATAAAATTTTGACAAAATTTTCTATAGAAATAAAATTTTGACAAAATTTTCTATGAAAATAAAATTTCGACAAAATTTTCTATAGAAATAAAATTTTGACAAAATTTTCTATAGAAATAAAATTTTGACAAAATTTTCTATAGAAATAAAATTTTAACAAAATTTTCTATAGAAATAAAATTTTGACAAAATTTTCTATAGAAATAAAATTTTGACAAAATTTTCTATAGAAATAAAATCTTGACAAAATTTTATATAGAAATAAAATTTTGACAAAATTTTCTACAGAAATAAAATTTTGACAAAATTTTCTATAGAAATAACATTTTGACAAAATTTTCTATAGAAATAACATTTTGACAAAATTTTCTATGGAAATAAAATTTCGACAAAATTTTCTATGGAAATAAAATTTCGACAAAATTTTCTATAGAAATAAAATGTTGACAAAATTTTCTATAGAAATAACATTTTGACAAAATTTTCTGTAGAAATAAAATTTTGACAAAATTTTCTATAGAAATAAAATTTTGACAAAATTTTCTATAGAAATAAAATCTTGACAAAATTTTCTATAGAAATAAAATTTTGACAAAATTTTCTATAGAAATAAAATTTTGACAAAATTTTCTATAGAAATAAAATTTTGACAAAATTTTTTATAGAAATAAAATTTTGACAAAAGTTTCTATAGAATAAAATTTTTACAAAATTTTCTATAGAAATAAAATGTTGACAAAATTTTCTACAGAAAAAAAAATTTTGACAAAATTTTCTATAAAAAAAAATTGACAAAACTTTCTATGGAAATAAAATTTTGACAAAATATTCTATAGAAGTAAAATTTTGACAAAATTTTCGATAGAAATAAAATTCATCCAGAGTAAAGCGTATTTGGTGGATTGATAGAATGCTTGATATATTGGTTGATTTTGCAAAATCTCTCCAACTAAGAGGTAAATTAATTTTCTATAGAAATACAATTTTGGCAAAATTTTCTATAGGAATAAAATTTTGTCAAAATTTTCTATAGAAATAAAATTTTCTATAGAAATAAAATTTACACAAAATTTTCTATAGAAATAAAATTTTGACAAAATTTTCTATAGAAATAAACTTTTGACAAAATTTTCTATGGAAATAAAATGTTGACAAAGTTTTCTATAGAAATAAAATTTTGACAAAATTTTCTATAGAAATAAAATTTCGACAAAATTTTCTATAGAAATAAAATTTTGACAAAAGTTTCTATAGAAATAAAATGTTGACAAAATTTTCTATAGAAAAAAAAATTGACAAAATTTTCTATAGAAATAAAATTTTGACAAAATTTTCTATAGAAATAAAATTTTGACAAAATTTTCTATAGAAATAAAATCTTGACAAAATTTTCTATAGAAATAAAATTTTGACAAAATTTTCTATAGAAATAAAATTTTGACAAAATTTTCTATAGAAATAAAATTTTGACAAAATTTTTTATAGAAATAAAATTTTGACAAAAGTTTCTATAGAATAAAATTTTTACAAAATTTTCTATAGAAATAAAATGTTGACAAAATTTTCTACAGAAAAAAAAATTTTGACAAAATTTTCTATAAAAAAAAATTGACACAACTTTCTATGGAAATAAAATTTTGACAAAATATTCTATAGAAGTAAAATTTTGACAAAATTTTCGATAGAAATAAAATTCATCCAGAGTAAAGCGTATTTGGTGGATTGATAGAATGCTTGATATATTGGTTGATTTTGCAAAATCTCTCCAACTAAGAGGTAAATTAATTTTCTATAGAAATAAAATTTCGACAAAATTTTCTATAGAAATAAAATTTTGACAAAAGTTTCTATAGAAATAAAATGTTGACAAAATTTTCTATAGAAAAAAAAAATTGACAAAATTTTCTATAGAAATAAAATTTTGACAAAATTTTCTATAGAAATAAAATTTTGACAACATTTTCTATACGAATAAAATTTTGTCAAAATTTTCTATAGAAATAAAATTTTTACAAATCGTGCTATAAAAAAAAATTCACAAAATTTTCTATAGAAATAAAATTTTCACAAAGTTTTCTATAGAAATAAAATTTTCACAAAATTTTCTATAGAAAAAAAATTGACAAAATTTTCTATAGAAAAAAAAATTTGACAAAACTTTATATGGAAATAAAATTTGGACAAATTTTTCTATAGAAATAATATTTTTACAAAATTTTCTATAAAAGTAAATTTTTGACAAAATTTTCTATAGAAATAAAATTTTGACAAAAAATTCTATAGAAATAAAATTTTGACAAAAAATTCTATAGAAATAAAATTTTGACAAAATTTTCTATAGAAATAAAATTTTGACAAAATTTTCTATAGAAATAAAATTTCGACAACATTTTCTATGGAAATAAAATTTTGACAAAATGTTCTATAGAAATAAAATTTTGACAAGTTTTTCTATAGAAATAATATTTTTACAAAATTTTCTATAAAAATAAATTTTTGACAAAATTTTCTATAAAAGTAAAATTTTGACAAATTTTTCTATAGAAATAATATTTTTACAAAATTTTCTATAAAAGTAAATTTTTGACAAAATTTTCTATAGAAATAAAATTTTGACAAAAATTTCTATAGAAATAAAATTTTTACAAAACTTTCTATAGGAATAACATTTTGACAAAATTTTCTATAAAAATAAAATTTTGACAAAATTTTCTATAAAAATAAAATTTTGACAAAATTTTCTACAGAAATAAAATCTTGACAAAATTTTCTGTAGAGGATTTTTTGGTAGATTTTTCTCCAAATTTTAGTAGATTATTTTTGGTTCGAGTGGCAACCGTGGTAGAATTCCTTCAATATAGTGCATTACCAACTCGCCTACACCATTTCTTTGTAGTGCAAGTAGTATCATCTCTACTCTTGTGTTATTGACGAAGCGCCTTCAATATCCAGGAATGCCACTAGTGTTTTTTCTCCGCAAACTGTGAATTTCTCAATGTAGTGCACTACAAAGTGTAGCGCAGAATCCATAGATTTGTCCTTTAAATAGACACGTTGACAGTTTTATAGCTTTTATAGATTTTTTATCCAGCCGGAATGTAGCTGCCAATATTTGCAACACTCATGGTTATCCTTGCGAGCATATCTAGATTTCTTCTTTTTCTTAGGTCCGTAGTTCCCATTCCCCACTTAGTAGAACATGTGTCCTTCCTTTCAAATTATTGGAATTTTTGAATCTTCAGACATATTCGATATACCCCAAATTTTTCTTTTTAGTTTTTCCGAGTTACTCCAGTTAACTTTAGTTTATAGGTTCATGAAGAAAATCTGTGGTTTCTTTCCCTTTTCATATGAAGTTTATTTCTGCATTGCACATTTGTAAAATATGTTACCAAATAGTAACGAATTTATAATGCGTCCAAATGAGCAAAGAATGCAACCAGACCAGTTTAAGTTTTTTTGTTTTTATTTCGTTTGCACCACCGCCTGCCATTGAGACGAATGAACCACAACAAATAGCACACGTTTGTTGTAATCCTACATACTATGGACGGACGTACCAGAAATAACCGTCATACAAAAAACCCCATTGTGGGGACATGTACATACATGGATGGATAGATGGTTTGGACGGGCTCCCAATCGTATAGATGTATGTGCATGTTTGTGGTACTTGTGGGCATATGATTCCAATGCAATGTGAGACCACGAGTCGAAGACATCGAGAGACTTGTTGATCCATTTGATCTGAAATGCAGAAGTAAGCAGTTAATAGAAGAACTTACACAGCAAAAAAATGTATCACCAAGATATTACCAATTAATAGCTTAATTGTATATGTTAAAATAAAACAAAAAATAAAAATGTTTGTATATTTTTTTCCACAGCATTATCAACTCATTCCACTCCATTTCATAGGCTTGAATAGATAATCCAAAAGTCAAGAAATCTTAAGATTTTAGTTTCCGTTGTTTTTTTCAAACACTCTAAACGAAATTTACCAAGGAAGATTATATGAAAATAAAGGAGAAAAGAAGAGGAAACTACTTCAAAATGATCATTAAATCATCAAAATTGATTATGCCCCATTTGCCTAGCTAACTAAACCACTAAAGAAGGTTGATAGTGCAACCAGTAGCATTTCTATTGAAGAGTTTTATTGTATTATTATCTCATTTACAGGAAATATCCATCCTTGTAAGATTAGAGCCTGGAAAGAAGTAGAATAATTGGAGTAATTCATATGTGGTGGTTGGAATTTATCGCTAAAGATAATTCTAATGGATTAGCAAATTTATAATGACGTGAGACTTCATATTTTCGAAAGACTTTATCTTAAAGCCTTTAATACTGTGAAGTTTATTACGCAATTGATGCTTGTAAAAAGATACAAAGATTTTTGTGTAGCTATTGCATTTCAAGGAAATATCGGAAGTAACCAACCATTATCTAGAAAATCAAAATGGCAAAATTTTCTATATAACTAAAATTTTGGCAAAATTTTCTATAGAAATAAAATTTTGGCAAAATTTTCAATAGAAATAAAATTTTGACAAAATTTTCTATTAAAAATAAAATTTTGACAAAATTTTCTATATAAAAGAAAATTTGACAAAATTTTCTATATAAATAAAATTTGGGCAAAATTTTTTATAGAAATAATATTTTGAAAACATTTCTATAGAAATAAAATTTTGACAAAATTTTCTATAGAAAAGAAAATTTGACAAAAATTTCTACACAAATAAAAATTTGGCAGAATTTTTTATAGAAATAATATTTTGAAAACATTTTCTATAGAAACAAAATTTTGACAAAATTTTCTATAGGAAAGAAAATTTGACAACATTTTCTATAGGAAAGAAAATTTGACAAAATTTTTTATAGAAATAATATTTTGAAAACATTTTCTATAGAAATAAAATTTTGACAAAATTTTCTACAGAAATAAAATTTTGACAAAATTTTCTACAGAAAAAAATTTTTGACAAAATTTTCTATAGAAACAATATTTTGACAAAATTTTCTATAGAAATAATGTTTTAACAAAATTTTCTAAAGAAATAAAATTTTGACAAAATTTTCTATAGAAACGAACATTTGACAAAATTTTGTATTGAAATAAAATTTTAGCAGAATTTTTTATAGAAATAATATTTTGAAAACATTTTCTATGGAAATAAAATTTTGACAAAATTTTCTATAGAAACGAAAATTTGACAAAATTTTCTACAGAAATAAATTTTTGACAAAATTTTCTATAGAAACAATATTTTGACAAAATTTTCTATAGAAATAATATTTTAACAAAATTTTCTATAGAAACGAAATTTTGACAAAATTTTCTACAGAAATAAATTTTTGACAAAATTTTCTACAGAAATATAAATCAAAAATAAAATTTTGACAAAATTTTCTGTAGAAAAGAAAATTTGACAAAATTTTCTATAGAAAAGAAAATTTAACAAAATTTTCTATAGAAATATAATTTTGAAAATTTTTTCTGTAGGAATAAAATTTTGTCAAAATTTTCTATAGAAATAAAATGTTGACAAAATTTTTTATAGAAATAATATTTTGAAAACATTTTCTATAGAAATAAAATTTTGACAAAATTTTCTATAGAAATAAAATTTTGACAAAATTTTCTACAGAAATAAATTTTTGACAAAATTTTCTATAGAAACAATATTTTGACAAAATTTTCTATAGAAATAATATTTTAACAAAATTTTCTATAGAAACGAAATTTTGACAAAATTTTCTACAGAAATAAATTTTTGACAAAATTTTCTACAGAAATATAAATCAAAAATAAAATTTTGACAAAATTTTCTGTAGAAAAGAAAATTTGACCAAATTTTCTATAGAAAAGAAAATTTAACAAAATTTTCTATAGAAATATAATTTTGAAAATTTTTTCTGTAGGAATAAAATTTTGTCAAAATTTTCTATAGAAATAAAATTTTAATAAAATTTTCTATAGAAATAAAATTTTGACAACATTTTCTATAGACATAAAATTTTGACAAAATTTTCTACATAAATAACATTTTGACAAAATTTTCTATAGAAACAATATTTTGACAAAATTTTCTATAGAAATAATATTTTAACAAAATTTTCTATAGAAATAAAATTTTGACAAAATTCTCTTAGAAACAAAATTTTGAAAATTTTTTTATAGAAATAAAAGATTGACTAAATTTTCTATAGAAATAAAAATAAATAAAAAATAAAATTTTGACAAAATTTTCTATAGAAAAGAAAATTGGACAAAATTTTCTATAGAAAAGAAAATTTAACAAAATTTTCTATAGAAATATAATTTTGAGAAATTTTTCTGTAGAAATAAAATTTTGTCAAAATTTTCTATAGAAGTAAAATTTTGACAAAACTAAAATTTTGACAAAATTTTCGATAGAAATAAAATTTTGACAAAATTTTCTGTAGAAATAAAATTTTGACAAAATTTTCTACAGAAATAACATTTTGACAAAATTTTCTATAGTAACAATATTTTGACAAAATTTTCTTTAGAAATAATATTTTAACAAAATTTTCTATAGAAATAATATTTTGACAAAATTCTCTTAGAAACAAAATTTTCTATAGAAATAAAATTTTGAAAATTTTTTTATAGAAATAAAAGATTGACTAAATTTTCTATAGAAATAAAAATAAATAAAAAATAAAATTATAACAAAATTTTCTATAGAAATATAATTTTGAGAAATTTTTCTGTAGACATAAAATTTTGACAAAATTTTCTACAGAAATAAAATTTTGACAAAATTTTCTACAGAAATAAAATTTTGACAAAATTTTCTACAGAAATAAAATTTTGACAAAATTTTCTATAAAAACAATATTTTGACAAAATTTTCTATAGAAATAATATTTTAACAAAATTTTCTATAGAAATAAAATTTTGACAAAATTTTCTATAGAAATAAAATTTTGACAAATTTTTTATAGAAATAAAACATTGATTAAATTTTCTATAGAAATATAATTTTGACAAAATTCTCTATAGAAATAAAATTTTTACAAAATTTTCTACAGAAATATAAATCAAAAATAAAATTTTGACAAAATTTTCTATAGAAAAGAAAATTTGACAAAATTTTCTATAGAAAAGAAAATTTGACAAAATTTTCTATAGAAAAGAAAATTTAACAAAATTTTCTATAGAAATATAATTTTGAGAAATTTTTCTGTAGGAATAAAATTTTGTCAAAATTTTCTATAGAAATTAAATTTTAATAAAATTTTCTATAGAAATAAAATTTTGACAACATTTTCTATAGAAATAAAATTTTCACAAAATTTTCTATAGAAATAAAATTTTGACAAAATTTTTTATAGAAATAAAATGTTGACAACATTTTCTATAGAAATAAAATTTCGACAAAATTTTCTATAGAAATAAAATTTTGACAAAATTTTCTATAGAAATAAAATTTTGACAAAATTTCTATAGAAATAAAATTTTGGTAGATTAATTTTGGCTCGAGTGGCAACCATGATTATGAACCGATATGGACCAATTTTTGTGTGATTGGAGATCGGCTATATATAACTATAGCCCTATATGGACCAATTTTGGTATGGTTGTTAGCGGCCATATACTAACACCATGTACCAAATTTCAGGCGAATCGGATGAAATTTGCTTCGCTTAGAGTTTCCGCAAGCCAAATCTGGGATCGGTTTATATGGGGGCTATATATAATTATGGACCGTTATGGACCAATTCTTGCATGGTTGTTAGAGACCATATACTAACGCCACGTATCAAATTTCAACCGGATCGGATGAATTTTGCTCCTCTAAGAGGCTCCGGAGGTCAAATCTGGGGATCGGTTTATATGGGGGCTATATACAATTATGGGTCGATGTAGACCAATTTTTGCATGGTTGTTAGAACCCATATACTAACACCATGTACCAAATTTCAACCGGATCGGATGAAATTTGCTTCTCTTAGAGCAATCGCAAGCCAAATTTGGGGGTCCGTTTATATGGGGCCTATACGTAAAAGTGGACCGATATGGCGCATTTGCAATACCATCCGACCTACATCAATAACAACTACTTGTGCCAAGTTTCAAGTCGATAGCTTGTTTCGTTCGGAAGTTAGCGTGATTTCAACAGACGGACGGACGGACGGACATGCTTAGATCGACTCAGAATTTCACCACGACCCAGAATAAATGGGGTCTTAGAGCAATATTTCGAGGTGTTACAAACGGAATGACAAAATTAATATATCCTATGGTGGAGGGTATACAAATTTACTGATCTAATTAAAAAATAAATTGATGCAATTAATTTTTATAGTTGATATTTGTTCTAATTACAAAACTTTGTTGAATCAATTAAATGTTTAACTAGTTCATTTTTTTTTTAATTAAATTAAAATTTTAATTGGGGTTTTTTACTAAAGCTTAAAAAAAAATAATTTTGAATTGAAATTTCTTCAGTCACTGAATTGACACCAACAATAATTAATAAATTAATTGAAACCATTAATAATATAATTGCTTCTAGTAAGTTTTGGGATAATTTTTTTTTTCGATTAAAAAATCAATGGAATGAATTAAATTTTAATTGGCAATTTTTCAAATTCAAACAAAATTTTAATTGAGGACATATTTTATTTTCAATGTTTTATTTATTTTTAATGTTATTTTATCATAATGAAATTTATTTTAATTTTGTTTATCATATTTATTTATCCATATATTATGTAAAACCCTTTTTTCATTGACCATCTCTTACAGATTTTGACGAGGAGGAAAAAAACATCCATTTCCAATTTAATCAAATTTTATAATCAAATATTAACCTTTGACTTTTAATGGTGTGTTAATGATTTAACACAAAAATACCTTTGACATAGCTTGACTTGAGTAACATTAACATCTGATGATAGATAAAGTAGATCTCGATTAGAATTTCAAATTGATAACTGCTATATATGGAAATTCATTTAGGTTATTTACACCAAAAAATCTATGATGGTCCATAATTTTATTTATGGTTTACAATATTCTGCCCGTCTGTTTCTCTCACTCACTCAACTACTCTCTTTTATCTTACACTTTTTCCTAAAGACTCTCTTTTTCCGTTTTTTTTAATTTAATTTTGTTTTTCAGCATTTGTGGATTTAGTGGCAGTGATTTTTTATGGTTAATTATGCAAATTTGTTTTATTTAAATAAATTTTGATTTTTATATAGATTTTATAGCTTTTTTATCTGAGCTTTAATCTTGATTAGGCCTTTGTCTTAGTGGATGCTTCATATCTGTCTGTTTAGCTCCATCCCTGTCTGGCTGGTAATATAAAGTCATCTATGGAGGATTATCGTCATCATAAGTCGAGCCATCGTTGATGGCTTCAATCATCAACCACATTTCGTTAATATCTTAATAGACGCTTCAGTTTTATTATTATTATTTTTTTTTTTTTTTGGTCGAAATAAATGTGTGCGCTTGGTCATAAAATCGACTATGACTAAATGATTGAAATTTTTGATTTTTTTTTTTGTACTTTTTATACTCTTAATTTTTATGGGACACGGATTGACTAAAAAGTCATAAAATTGAACTAGTTTTCTATGGAAATATTTGAAATTAGAGAATTTCTATAATTTGTTGTTATTGGTTTTGAATATTTTCGATTTAAAAATTTTAAGGTCAATTGAAAGGTGGCCGCCCTGACTCATGCAGGGCGTTACTAGATACCAACCAATATTATTTTAAGTAAGCAAATTAACTTTTGTTAAAGTTAAAACTTGGAGTGATAACAAGTTTCCCGATACAAGCAAACGATCAAGAGTTGGGCCCCTAGGTAGACGAAAATCAACTAACCGTCTTTTTGTAAAAACAAATTCAAAATCGATTTTTTGTAAACTTTAAATTCGACGAACCGAAATTTGAATTCTTAGAAAATCAATTCATGCTAGCAAAATTGACTTTTACTAAAAAATCGAAAATTCTAATTTCAATTAATAATTAATTAAAAAGTTGAGATGCGTCAAGAGTCAATTTTTCGATCATCAAAAATTGAGAATTGATTTTTTCTAAACGAAAATCGAGTTGTCGACTAACCGTCTTTTTGTAAAAACAAATTCAAAATCGACTTCTTGTAAACTTTAAATTCGACGAACCGAAATTTGAATTCTTAGCAAATCAATTCATGCTAGCAAAAATTACTGTTGATAAAAAAAAATGGAAAAATCTAATTTGCCTCAATAATTACTCAAAAAGTCGAGATGCGTCAAGAGTCAATTTTTCGATCATCAAAAATTGAGTATCGATTTTTCTAAAAGGTAAAAATCGAATTTTCCAATTTCGGAAGATTGTTTTCCCAAATTTGAAATAGTCGAAAATTTTTAAAATTGAAATTAGTTTTTAATTAACTCTTTTTATTTTTTTTTTTAGTTTTTAAATTAATATTATTTTTTATTAATTAATTCTTTATTATATTATTTATTTGTTATGTATATTATTTTGTCGAAAAATCAACTTTTCCAATTTTGGCAAATGTGAAAAAGTCCACTTTTGAAAGACTCGTTTAGTTGAAAATTGACTTTTTCAAATTTTGAAAGATTCTAAAATGTTTAAAATTCAAATTCAAATTTTCCAATTTCGAAAGATGTGGAAAAGTCGTCTTGAATAGTTGATTGTTATTTGTTGATTTTGGAAAATGTGAAAAAGTCCACTTTTGAAAGACTCGTTTAGTTGAAAATTTACTTTTTCAAATTTTGAAAGATTCTAAAATGTTTAAAATTAAAATTCAAAATTAAAATTCAACTTTTCCAATTTCGGAAGATGTGGAAAAATCGTCTTGAATAGTTGATTCCCAGCAAAAAAGAGCTTCCAAAAAAGTAGTTTGGATCCCCAATCTGTGATCCGGAAGTAGTGCAAACTTGGATCATCTCCAATGAATTTTACATGGGCTTGTCATAGGATGGAAGTACTCCCTTTTTGGATCCTTTGCATTGCTTTAGAAGTTGTGCCCTGGAAGTTAATTTGAATGAAGAAATTTAAAAAGCAAAAAAAAATTTTTTTTTCAACCAATTTCACTTTTTTTCATTCATATGTTTTATTACACAATTATTTTCCTATTATCTAATTTTTACAATTTGAAAAACTTTTTCGCTCCGACAGGGGTTGAACCTGGGTTTGCTGGCACTATAACAGAACGCCTTAGCACACTCAGCCACACTCTTAGAAAAATATGTTTTTCATATGTTCCGATATAAACAAAATGTGTTTCGGGCACAATTTTAAAACACAATATATTTAAGTGCAAACATGTAATGTTCCTAAACTAACACTAAATGTTTGGGACATCTATGTTAATATGTTAGAATATATTATGTTTGGGACATGAATGTTTCATAAAAATCATATGTGTGAATGCAAACATATATAAATTTACAAATTTCGACTAAACATACATATGTTGTGATATTTTATTCAAAGCGACAGAGAGTATACAGAAAGAAATAGAGATGGAAACCGGGAGAGTTGACGAAAGATATCAACATAACACAGTGAAAGAATCAAAAGAGAACAATTTCTGTGAAACCGCTTGTATGTTGTTTCGGAAAACTGTTTTATGATAAGGCCAAAAATTTGATATGCTTAAGTCTTAATATTATTTAATTTGAATAAAAAGAATAGACATTCGGAACCAGGAGAATAGAAATCAGGGGTCTTCATAAAAATAACGAAAGGGCACTATACTCTTTTTAGAGTTGGGACAGTAAAATGAAATAAGGAGGAAATAGTGAAAAATTACACAGTAAAATGTATAAAAACAAAGTTTAGTTCCTCTTTATTAATAAGTAGTCCACGAGGAGTTGACGGACACATTCAAATATAAAAGCGGGCATTAAGTTCGAGTTTTGCAGCTAAAACAATTTAAAAAGTTTATTTTTATGAATTTTTTATTTATGAATTTTTAAAGAAAAATAAAAGGTATTTTAGAGCGATGGTGTTAAATGCTAGTAAAAAACTGTTCACGCCTAAATAAATGTATGTTTATATTATAAAATTATATATGTATATTTATACTCGACTCCACGTTCTTCTTTGAATTCCTTACAAATTTTAAAGTTTTGTACCAAAAACAGTGTTTTGTTACAAAATTGTTATTTTTGCAATAAAAACATAATATTTTATCAATTTCGTTTATATCAAGCACTGTTACTGACTATAAATCTTTAATAACCCACATTTCGAAGTTTCATTATAAAAATTTAATATAGTATAAATATAAATGTGTAAATTAAAAAAAAAGAAAAGTGTTCGGTCGGAGCAGGGATTGAACCCACGACCCTTTGCATGCAAGGCAGACATGCTAACCACTGCTCCACGTGGCAAACAAATGTATGTTTCTGTTAAACAATGTTATGTTTGCATAGGCTCGTGGGCGCTGCAAACTATGCTATATAAATGTAACTTATAACGATAATTATCTGCTGGTGACCATAACAGCTACGTAGCCCAGTGGATAGTGGGTTGGCTTACAAACTGTATGGTTCTCGGTTCGATTCTCCGTGCAGGCGAAAGGTAAAATTTAAAAAATATATAAAAGTGAATAATTTCTTCAACATTATTTGTATTACAGAAAAAGGTGCCAAGAACTAAAATATTTCGTGGAAGCGAAAATTACAAGTATGTTAGGCAATGAGCACAATCGTCTTTGGGAAAAATTCTTCCAAGCATATAATATTTTTTGGGCTCAAAATGCTTCCAAACATATAATATGTTCACATAAAACAAACATATTAATGTTTCGCCAGTATCCAAATATATATGTACTTCCTGCAAAATATGTTTGGAACATATGTTAAAGAAGCGATTTTTTTTGAGGGTGCACAAACGCCATTGAACATAAAGCGTCGAAAGGTCAATTCAAATGTTTGTGATATGATCGTAATACGACACCAAGGAATAACATTTTAATTGCTTCTCGAGATGTTCTTTATTTGTATGAACGAAAAAATAAGAAACGCAGGTTCAAATCGCACCAGCGGCAATTTTTTATCAAATATTTTTCTAAAAAATTATTTTTTTTATGTCATGTCGTTTTTATTTTTTATTTTCGGCATATATTTTCGTATAAATATATTTTTTCCATTAAAAATCAACAAAAAATTAAAAATTCTCGTAATTTGCAAAACCTTCTCAAAAGAACTTCCATGGAGCGAAAAAGTCAAACGGCACAGGTTCAAATCCCAGCTGGGATTAAATTTATTTTTATTTTTTTTTATTATTTTTTTACTTTTTTTATTAATTTCTATTTTTTTTTTTTAGTTTTTTTTATTAGTTTTCTATTTTTTTGTAAAATTTAATTGTACAAAATTTGCACTTAAAATAGCCTAATTGCGTTCTTTCTAATACTTGTCCACAAGGACTGCATCGGAAGTAGAAAAAAATCATTGGGGGATCCCAAGACTCGCTTTAGAAGAATTGTTTGTGCACTTGTCCAAAAGGACAGCATCGGAAGTGGAAAAAAATTGTTGGAGGATCCCACGATGCGCTTTAGAAGAAATGTTTGTGGACTTGTCCAAAAGGACTACATCGGAAGTTGAAAAAACTCGATGAGGGATTCTGGGATGGGCTTTAACAGAAATGTTTGTGGAACAACTTCCAATTTTTTTTGCTGGGTTGTTATTTGTTGATTTTAATTTTTTTTAATTTAACAACTTTTTTAATTTATTTTTTTTTATTACTTAAATAAATTATATATTATGTCGAAAAATCGACTTTTCTAATTTTGTAAGATTTGAATAAATCGACTTTTGAAAAACTTTTATTTTATGAAATTAGTTTGTCAATTAAAAAAAATAAAATAAAGTTTTAATTTTTTTATTTTTATTTATTTATCATTTGTTGGCCGATATTTGTTAGTTGCTTTTTTTTATACATTTATTATAATTTGTAATTATAATAAAAATTTTAATAAATAAATAAATTTATCATTTATTTTATTTTGCCGAATATTTAATAAATCAACATAATTTGTTTTAACATATTATTTATGCTTTAATTAATTTATCATTTATATGATTTTGTCTATAAAATCACGTTTTTTCAATTTCGGAAAGAGTGGAACAGTCGCTTTTGAAATTTTTTGAAAGAGTCCAACAATTTTTTTTTATATTAAAAAAAATTTTAATTATCTTTAATTTATTTATTTAGTAATTATTGTTGTTGTAACAGTTTTTAATGTAGTTTCATCAATTTTGTTCCATGCTAATGTAGTTCAATTAGTAGCCAGATCAAGGAACTCTACGATAGGGATGGGGTATGTCCAGAGTGATCTGGTAGTGAGACGGGTAGGCTTAGCTGGGCCAGCAAAAAGGTGACGGGTGTCATGTGGCCCTTGATTACAGAGGGGACACACGTCAGCTACGCTGCTATCAATCACTGATAAGTAGGAATTGAGACGGCTGCACTTGCCTGATCTTAGTTGTGCCAAAACTACCCTGGTCTGCCTAGGGAGGTCTCTCCCCTCCTGTGCTATGGGCGGTGGTCGGACTCCGAGAACAGGATTAACCTTGTAGCTTCTCACCGCTTCAGCAACAGTATCCTCATGAATCCTGTTCAGACCTGTCTAGTGTGCTGCCTGATATAGAGGCTCTCTTTTATAACGCTAGAAGGTGAAGATCAACCCTTACATTCCTGGGTGGAGGTTGTCTATCCACAAGATGGTGATTTGGATGACTGCTTCGATAGCAACCCAAAAGGTACTGCTTTGACAACATGTCATTGTGTCGACGCACTGGGATGATATTGGTCTCCGCATAAAGGTGATCCAGGGGTGTATTGCGGATACATCCTGTTGCAGTTCTAAGGACAGCGTTCTGACAGGTCTGTATGTTATTCCACTGCGTGTCGCTCGTTTGAGGTGTCCACACTGGCGCAGCATAGTTTACCACTGATCGGCCAATTGCCTTATATGTAGTCAACAAGGTTTCTTTGTCCGCACCCCAAGTGCTGCCGGCAAGCGACTCGAGGACCTTGTTTCTACCGCGGAGCTTATCACAAATTACAGTGGCATGGGCGGACGACTTAAAGAGGCTGTCGAATGTGACCCCGAGAATCTTGGGGTAACTTGTGGTCGGAATTATTTCGCCGTCGACTCTGACATTCAACTGCCTGCGTACTTCCGCCGTCCATGTGGTGAATAGTCTGGCTGAGGATTTGGTGGGAGATATCCTCAAATTTCTTGCAGTGAAATAACTGGTAAAATCAGTGAGGTAGACGTTTAATCGATCGCATATGTCATCAACAATGGGCCCGGATGCCATAATTGTATAGTCGTCCGCATATGATACAATCTCGATGCCGTCAGGAGGGGGTGGAATGGAGGACAGGTAGAAATTAAACAGTGCCGGATATATCACCCTACTCTGGGGAACTCCCTGTTTAACTCTACGGGGTTTTTGACTTCTTGTCCCTGAATTCCACGTACGACTGGCGTCCGCACAGATAATTCAGAACCCAACGTTTGGTTCCTGTCGGTAGGGACGTATTCTCGATGTCCTCGAATAGTGTGGCATGGTTGACCGTATCGAATACCTTCGATTGGTCACGAGGACCGTCCTGTGACACGGCTTGGGCTGATTGAGTCCCATATTAATTTGTGCTGAAATGGCGTGCAAAGCTGTCGTCGTATTATGTACCACGGAATCCATGTTGATGGTGGGCACCTGGAAAATTCTCCACAAGGCCGGGGAGGAGTAGTGTCTCAAGTGTCTTGGCTACTGGCGAGAGAAGGGATATCGGTCTGTACGATTCACCTTTACTCGAATCTTTGCCTGGCTTCAGTAGTGGAATCACCCTACCCATCTTCCAGACATCGGGTATAATAAGTGATTCCAAGGACAAATTGAGGAGTCTGGTCAGGTACTCAACTCCCAGTATTCCCAGATGCTTCAGCATTAGCATTGAAATTCCGTCGGGGCCCAGCGCCTTGGATGGTTTCGTGCTGTTAATGACATTAGTAACTTCGGCTGTGGTAAATTGTGGTGTGTCATCAGCTCGGAGACCACGTATGCGACGAGTGGCTCTCCTTTTCGCTCTATTACACTCGGAATGCTCGACAAACTGTCGGTTGAAAAATCTGGCGTATCTCTTTGGATCAGACACTGTCACGTCAGCAAAGATGACTGCGATCCCATCATCCCTTGTGGTGGGGTTCGAGAGGGCTCTCTCTCTTGACCACCATTTACCAGTTCCTGTGCCTAAGTTACATTGATTCAGGTGCTCTAACCAAGTGTTCCACTTGTTCTCGTCGACTATCTTACTAATCTCTAGATTTTGTTTCCTGATTCTAGGATCAGCAGGGTTAGCACGACGGCATTCATCACGCTCGTCTGCGAGTCCTGCCGCTTCGGCTAGGAAGTTGGGTCTCACTTGGGCAATTCGACCAGCGGGTATGAAGCGAGCGGCTGCTGCGTTGATGATGTCCAGGAACACCCTCTGGGCAACATAAACATGAGAGGGGGACGGGAGCTCACTGAAGCGGCGATCTGTGTATTCTCTGAAGCCTTCCTACTACAATACCACGGCGGCAGGTTCTTTGTACCGGATTGACCCTATGGATTCCACCCATTGGCCAGCGACTGCCACATCAGTGTACGTGTTGTGTCGTCCGCATTTTTGTTTTGAAGAAGGTGCATCCCGGGAAGCCTTCTCCGTTTACTGTTGGTCCGAGCCGGGATAGAGGAAAACCCCCGACCATGGGACTGTTCAGTCTGCCGAAACCCCATCCACTACCATTCGGTTTCGGTGAGGTGTAACCGGTGCTTGGAGTGGGTACACTTCCGGAACTTCTCCGGCCTAATATCGCTGCGGGAGTATAGTCATACTGACTACGTGGCAGGATGCTGTGCCAACGACAGCAGCAGTGGGTCGTCAGACTATGAAGCGGCTCACTGAAGCGGCGATCTGTGTATTCTCTGAAGCCCTCCTACTACAATCCCACGGCGGCGGGTTCTTCGTACCGGATTGACCCGATTGATCCCACCCATTGGCCAGCGGCTGGCACATCAGTGTACGTGTTGTTTCGTCCGTATTTTTGTGTTGAAGAAGGTGCATCCCGGGAAGCCTCCTCCGTTTGCTTTTGGTCCGAGTCGGGATAGTGTAAAACCCCGGACCATGGTACTGTTCAGTCTGCCGAAACCCGATCCACAACCGTTCGGTTTCGGTGAGGTTGCTCCGGCATAACATCTTATGTTACACCCAATATTGTTGTACCAATTCCGGATAGTGCATGGTTTTTGTCATTTAATTGCAACGGGCTCCGAGGTTAGATTAGTGAAATCGTGGACTTTATGAATCGGAAAAAAGGGTTGCGGCAATCCAGGAAACTAAGCTGAATTCCACTTGCAGTCTACGATTGTGGTGCGAAAGGATCGCACAAGAAATGGAGGTGGTGGCTTGGCCTTCATATTACACCGTTCCTTGCATTATATAGAATGTATGGGGGTAGCAGTCAAGTCTGGGACGGCCTAGATAGAACTATACAATGTGTATATACCGCCGGGTGGTAGCTGTGCTCCAGGTTATAGCCCAAACATTGAGTGGCTGTTGTGTGGACATAGCCGATTGGTGCAAGGAGACCTTAATGTCCACCATGAACTTTGGCATTCTCTCCTAGGTAATGACCAGAGAGGCATAGCTTTGGCAGAGCAGATAGATGACCCCACATTTTGCACGATGGACGAAGAGGCCCCCACGAGAACCGGGACACCCCACCTTTCGATTTCGGTGAAGTGTAACCGGTGCTTGGAGTGGGTGCACTTCCGGAACTGCTCCGGCCTAACATCGCTGCGGGAGTATGGTCATACTGACTACGTTGCAGGATGCTGTGCCAACGACAGCAGCAGTGGGTCGTCAGACTATGTGACCCCCCGACATCTCCCGTACGGCTAGGCTTAGCTGGGCAAGCGAAAAGGCATAACCGATTGGTTCTAGGAGACTTTAATGTCCACCATGAACTTTGGCATTCTCTCCTAGGTAATGACCAGAGAGGCATAGCTTTGGCGATGAACGAAGAGGCCCCCACGAGAATTATGGGTGACTGCAGCACTTCGCCAGATTTATCTTTAGCGTCGCCTCGTCTGATAAATGAAGTTTCCTGGCAACTCATCATTTCATTGGGATCAGACCACCTCCCCATAATTCTCACCATTAACCGACCCTCCGATTTCTTAACCTCTGAACGCCGGACGTTTATCAATTATTTTATTTTATGTTGTCGAAAAATCGATTTTTCCAATTTTGAAAATTGACTTTTTCAAATTTTGTTAGATTCAAAAAATTTTTAAATTAAAATTAATTTTAAATTAATCATTAATTATTCGGTTTATTCAGTTTTTCTTTAATTTTATTATTTTATCATTTCTTGATTATTATTTTTTTATTTATTTTTCAATATTATTTATTTATATTTATTTTTTTCAAAAGTATAATAATTTTTTATTATTTCATTTTATTTAAACGAAAAAAACACAATTTTTTCAACTCCGGAAGATATATATCATATATATATATCATACATATTTCATATATATATAGCAACGTCCCAGATTCATTTTGTAGAAATTTTTATTTTTTTTTTTTGCAAAAATGTTTACATAGAAAAACAAAATTTCTTTGAAATATATATTATCATATAAATGCACATTCCTTTCCATTATTATCATAAATTTAATAAATATAATAAAGATTTCACAAAAGAATTTTAAAAATATTAAAATTTTGCATTGGCTTTGTTTTCAAATTCCCAAACAGATTTGAAGATATTCTAGAATCCAATAACGAGGCCATGAAGTCTATAAATAAATTAGAAATTTATTTTTATTTGTTAATAATGTCTAACAATTTTGTTAATGTCAATCATAACAATGTTGTGATTATAAAAATGTTAAAATCCAAACCCAAAAAAAAAAAAATTGAAGATTTGCAAATCAACATAAACAAAAATGAAGAGAAGCACTGCAACAGCTTTAGATGAAGCAATTCAATCCAGTTTAAATTAGTTTTAACACGTTCCAATATATAGTTACCGGCAAAAGAAACTTTGTGGCAAATAAAATTATTAAAAAAAATGAAAAACAATAAACAAAAAAATACATAACATTTGAATTTTTATTGATCTCAGCTGTGCACAATCCTCAAATAAAATATAATAAAAATTTTAAACTTAAGGTTTTTGTGTGTGTGTTGTTTTTTTGGATAACAGCTACCAGTTTTTTCGTGGCTTAAATTCTCCCACAATTTAAGCCACAAATTTTCGAAAAACATAATTAAATTCAGGAAAAAAGAAATCGTTTTTTTTTTTGCTTATATTGTTCATTTTTTAAAATGTTAAAAATTATAACAGAAAATTTTATAATTTTACTGCCATTCAACTAATTTTAATTGCTACTGAGAATATATAACAAAGTCGTAAAAAGTTAAATCAGAAAATTAAGTTTGAATAAGCGTATTAATATTCCCAATTATAGAATCTATGTTATATTGGTGATGGGCTAATTAAAATGAGCTTAATATATTAAAGCAGTTAGACAAAGAATTGAAACAAGGCAGAACAAGTATATATGGCCGAAACTTCGGTCAAGTTAAATCTTATGTGCCCTTCACCATGGATTACGTACAAAGATCTACTAAAGACTATCATCCACTATCGAATTACTTTGATTTGGACATAAATTGCGATAGAAATACAATTTTCGATAGAAATAAAATTTTGGCAAAATTTACGATAGAAATAGAATTTTGACAAAAGTTTTTATAGAAATAAAATTATGACAAAGTTTTCTATAGAAATCAAATTATGACAAAATTTTCGATAGAAATAAAATTTTGACCAAATTTTCTATAGAAACAAAATTGTGACAAAATTTTCTATAGAAATAAAATTTTGACAAAATTTTCTATAGAAATAAAATTTTGACAAAACTTTCTATAGAAATAAAATTATGACAAAATTTTCTATAGAATAAAAATTGTGACAAAATTTTCTATAGTAATAAAATTTTGACAAGTAATAATATATAGTAAAAATTTGCCAAAATTTTCTATAGAAATAGAATTGTATCTAAGATTGTTGTTTGACCTTTTTGTTTATTACCTTCTGTTTTTTTTTTGTAAATTCAAGCTCGAGGTCAAAGTTTTATTTTTATTTTCTGTTTTATTTTTTTATAATTCGATATTTCGATCTCCTTCGGAAATCATCGACGGGAATAAACTAAATAAATAAAATTATAACCTATGTCACTGGTGTTGTCCTCTCATTTCTGTTGCTATTGGTAGCAGCTGTTTTCTATAAAAATAAAATTTTGACAAAATTTTCTATAGAAATAAAATTTTGACAAAATTTTCTATAGAAATAAAATTTTGACAAAATTTTCTATAGAAATAAAATTCCCCATAGTAATAAAATTTTGACAAGTACTAATATATAGAACAATTTTGACAAAATTTTCTGTAGAAATAAAATTTTGACAAAATTTTCTATAGGAAATAAAATTTTAACAAAATTGTCTATACAAACAAAATTTTGACACAATTTTCTATAGAAATAAAATTTTGGCAAAATTATCTGTACAAACAAAATTTTAACAAAAATTTCTATAGAAATGAAATTTTAACAAAAAATTCTATAGAAATAAAATTTTGACTAAATTTTCTCTAGAAATAAAATTTTGACAAAATTTTATTTAGAAATAAAAATTTGACTAAATTTTCTATAGAAATAAAATTTTGAAAAAAATTTCTATAGAAGTAAAATTTTGACAACATTTTTTATAGAAATAAAATTTTGACAAACTTTTGTATAGAAATAAAGTTTTGTCAAAATTTTCTATAGAAATAGAATTTTGAGAAAATTTTCTAGAGAAATAAAATTTTGACACAACTTTATCTAGAAATAAAATTTTGACAAAATTTTCAATAGGAAATACAATTTTAACAAAAATTTCTATAGAAATAAAATTTTGACCAAATTTTTTATAGAAATAAAATTTTGACAAAATTTTCTATAGAAATAAAATTTTGACAAAATTTTCTACAGAAATAAAATTTTGACAAAATTTTCTAAAGAAATAAAATTTTCTATAGAAATAAAATTTTCCATAGTAATAAAATTTTGACAAGTAATAATATATAGAACAATTTTGACAAAATTTTCTATAGAAATAAAATTTTAACAAAAATTTCTATAGAAATGAAATTTTAACACAAATTTCTATAGAAATAAAATTTTGGCAAAATTTACTATACAAATAGAATTTTAACAAAAATTTCTATAGAAATGAAATTTTAACACAAATTTCTATAAAAATAAAATTTTGACAAAATTTTCTCTAGAAATAAAATTTTGACAAAATTTTCTTTAGAAATAAAATTTTAACAAAATGTTTCAAAGAAATAAAATTTTGACTAAATTTTCTATAGAAATAAAATTTTGACAAAATTTTCTCTAGAAATATAATGTTGACCAAATTTTCTATAGAAATAAAATTTTGGCAAAATTTTCTATAGAAATAAAATTCTGACAAAATTTTCTATAGAAATAAAATTTTGAGAAAATTTTCTATAGGAATAAAATTTTGAGAAAATTTTCTTTAGGAATAAAATTTTGAGAAAATTTTCTATAGAAATAAATTTTCCATAGTAATAACATTTTGACAAGTAAAATTATATAGAGAAAATTTTGACAAAATTTTCTATAGAAATAAAATTTTGGCAAAATTTTCTATACAAATAAAATTTTAACAAAAATTTCTATAGAAATGAAATTTTAACACAAATTTCTATAGAAATAAAATTTTGTTTTTTGTTTAGTTTTCTTAGTTGACCTTTGGAATTTTATAATTATTGGGATTCTTTTTGGCTTGAGGTCATGATAAATGAAAAATGCTGGTGTAGTTGCTTTTTTCAATGTTTTATTATTGAAATATTGCTATTTGAAATAGCAATATTTCAATAATAAAACATTGAAAAAAGCTATTTGAAATAGCAATATTTCAATAATAAAACATTGAAAAAAGCAACTACACCAGCATTTTTCATTTATCATGACCTCAAGCCAAAAAGAATCCCAATAATTAATAAAATTTTGACAAAATTTTCTCTAGAAATAAAATTTTGACAAAATTTTCTATAGAAATAAAATTTTAACAAAATGTGCTAAAGAAATAAAATTTTGACAAGATTTTCAATAGGAAATAAAATTTTAACAAAATTTTCTATACAAATAAAATTTTGACCAAATTTTCTATAGAAATAAAATTTTTACAAAATTTTCTATAGAAATAAAATTTTGACAATATTATCTATAGTGAAAAAAAATTTTGACACAGTTTAGCTAGAAATAAAATTTTGACAAAATTTTCAATAGAAATAACATTTCTACAAAATTTTCTAAACAAATAAAATTTTGACAAAATTCTCTATAGGAAATAAAATTTTAACAAAATTTTTTACAGAAATAATGCAATGGTTAGCATACGCGCCTGGCATACACAAGGTCGTGGGTTCGATTCCAGCTTCGACCCAACACCAAAAAGTTTTTCAGCGGTGGATTATCCCACCTCAGTAATGCTGGTGACATTTCTGAGGGTTTCAAAGCTTCTCTAAAGTGGTTTCACTGCAATGTGGAACGCCGTTCGGCCTCGGCTATAAAAAGGAGGCCCCTTGTCATTGAGCTTAGCATGGACACCACATTGGTGATACCACCAATGTGGTATCACAATGGACTGAATAGTCTAAGTGGGCCTTATACATCGGGCTGCCACCTAACCTTCTATAGAAATAAAATTTTGACATAATATTTCGTGAGAAATAAAATTTGGCCAAAATTTTCTAAAGAGATAAAATTTCGTTTTGTTTGTTATTGTTGGTTTCAACCATTATTGTCTCTTCAATCATTATTGTTGTTTTTGATCTCAGCTTAAAACCATGCATTGACTAAACTACAAGTGTAGCTTAACCAACAGAGGAAAAGTATGCTTGTAAAATTTATTTGGGCAATGCCCTATAGACTGCAAGATGGTTGGATGCACAGCTGTTTCGGAATTACCACATTCCTCATCAGCATCCTCTACTTGCAGCAAAACTATCAACCAATTATGAGAAAAAATTCGGGTAATTCACTCAACCCAAAGTGAACTACACTTGAACCTTCCGAAAAAAGGTTTGATAGTCGGCTACTGCCTAAACAAATTTACAAGCATATATCTTTGCCTTTGCCAAACTCAAATCATCGATATGAATGTAGTTGGCTGGGTTTGTTTTTGAGCGTGCTTCCTCTATCTTCATTAGTACCTTTTGCAAAATATACCTATTATAAATTTTCTATAGAAATAGAATTTTGACAAAATTTTCTATAGAAATAAAATTTTGATAAAATTGTTTTTGAAATAAAATTTTGACAAAATTTTCTATAGAAATAAAATTTTGACAAAATTTTCTATAGAAATAAAAATTTCACAAAATTTTTTATAAAAATAAAATTTTAACAAAAATTTCTATAGAAATAAAATTTAGACAATATTTTCTACAGCAACAACATTTTCTATAGAGATAAAATGTTGACATATTTTTCTATAGAAATACAATGTTGAAAAAATTATAGAAATAAAATTTTGACAAAATTTTCTATAGAAATAAAAATTTAACAACATTTTCTATAGAAATAAAATTTTGACAAAATTTTCTATAGAAATTTTTTATTGAAGTAGAGTTGAAATAAAATTTTTACAAAATTTTCTATAAAAATAAAATTTTGACAAAATTTTTTATAAAAATAAAATTTTGACAAAATTTTCTATAGAAATAAAAATTTCATAAAATTTTCTATACAAATAAAAATTTCACAAAATTTTCTATACAAATAAAATTTTGACAATATTTTCTACAGCAAGAAAATTTTTACAAAACTTTCTATAGAAATAAAATTTTTTCTATAAAAATAAAATTTTGACAAAATTTTTTATAGAAATAAAATTTTGACAAAATTTTCTATAGAAATAAAATTTTTACAAAATTTTCTATAAAAATAAAATATTGACAAAATTTTTTATAGAAAAAAAAATTTTGACAAAATTTTCTATAGAAATAAAAATTTCACAAAATTTTCTAAACAAAGAAAATTTTGACAATATTTTCTACAACAACAAAATTTTTACAAAACTTTCTATAGAAATAAAATTTTTTCTATAGAAATACAATTTTGACAAAAATTTCTCTAGAAATAAAATTTTGACAAAATTTTCGATAGAAATAAAATTTTGACAAAATTTTCTATAGGAATAAAATTTTAACTAAATTTTTTTATAGAAATAAAATTTTGAAAAATTTTTCTATAGAAATAAAATTTTGGAAAAAAAAATATAAATAAAATTTTGACAAAATTTTCTATAGAAATAAAATTTTGACAACATTTTGTTTTCGTTATTAAAAAAAAATATAAAAAAGCTGAAGATAGACCACATTTATCCTTTGTTTGATATGTATTTCTTAACATACGCTCTTCATTTTTCTACATCATATTTTAGAGTAATATAAAAATTCCCAGCATCCCGGCAATTATTTTTTCGGCAGATTTTTTTTTTTTGGTATGATCATAAGTAATTGTAATAATTTTATTTTGTAAATATATTTTTTGATTACTTTACATTTTTGTTTGGCGATATGAAAAGGGTTAAATGATGGAAACAACAAACGAATTGTATATCTTCATTATTAGTTTATTTTCTATAAATCGCATTTCTTTGAATATAAAACTCATTAAATTCCTCATGGATATTATTCTGGAATTTGATACTGAGGTTAGGGTTGACACAGTTTATTTGAGCTGACATATATATCTCCTATTTATATGCTAAGTGAAATATTTTCTGCTGATTTTTGTAAAATTTGAATTAAAAAGAAAAGAAAGAAAATAGATGGAAGACATTCATATCATTCATTTTTTTTATTATTTTTTTGTTTTAATCGCATGATGTACTTGATGTAACTCTTTCTCTTAATATAGAAATTTATCAAATCTTTCGGGGGAACGAAAATATTTGCTAGTCAGACATTTGGGCGGCTATGATTCAATAAAGAAGGAAGCTAACTACTGAGCACTGGAAGTAAATAAGTACTACCTAAATTATTACACTGAGAAATGGCTTACTCACTGTCAGAGATATTGAAAGATTTTTGCATGCACAGAAAAAAACTAAATATCACCAAAATTTTCGGTAAAACTGGTTAATATAGAATTAATATAAAATTATCATCCGGACAGACAGAAAAACGGTTAGGCTCCACTCTACCATATACCTCATGAAACGAATTTTATTCATACTTCATATATTATTTAGCGAGATTATTAAAATTAAATAAATAATTTAACTTTGAATTTCTGTTGGCATCAACTTCAATTGCATATGAAAAATGTAACTGCCCAAAAAAAAAAAAAGAATTAAAAAGTAGGATTCCTGCAGTGTCATTGGTTTGCATGGTCACTGTTCCATATCGAGCATATGAATAAAACTGTCATTGAAATTGAAATGACAAATCAAAGGAAGGAAGATCTACATAAAATATAGAAATAGAGGACAAGAACAGAAAAAAAAAACAATAAAAAATCCACAAAAAAAAACCCAAATGCTTCACTTAAATATGTAGAACAAATTACATTGGAGTACAACAAATAAATAAACAAATGGCAAATAGTAATAACATACTTTTCACAGTATTTACGACCATGGCCGAATCGAGTATCGCGTACGAATGAGATATTCACATAGATACACACTCACACACAAACGCACTAAGTAGAAACTGTGTTTTATTTACTTAAGTACACAAACAGGGTGATCACAAAATAAAAATTCGATATATGTAATCTCACTCAACATTAAATGGCGACTTAATGTTAATAATTTTTTTTTTTGAAAATTTTCCAATCAATTCTAGTATGGAAAAATTTTTGTTTTAATTTTTTATTTATTTTTTGTAACTTTTGTATGTGTATTTTTTGTATTTTTTGTAACTTTTGTATCACCCTGTATCATGTATGTACATTGTTATACATATGTAACTATTTGTATACAAGCCAAAGTGGAATTTATGTCGTAATTTTGAGCCAAATAAATATAAACTTGGTTAAATGTTACAAGAACGCGGACCAAAAGTGCAGCAACCTCTCGCTTCCATAAGGCACAATGCATTAAGCCATTACAGCTGTGGTCTAAAAAGGCCAGTAAGAAGGAAACTTAACAAAAAAAATTTATATAGCGATTTTTATTTTAAAAAAATTCAGAACAATTTTTGTTAAGATTTTATTTCTATGGAAAATTTTGTCAAAATTTTATTTCTATATAAAATTTTTTCTAAATTGTACTTCAATAGAAAAATTTGTCAAAATTTAATTTTTATAGGAATTTTTATCAAAACGGTAGTGTTATAGAAAATTTTGTCCAATTTTTTTTTTCTACAGAAAATTTGTCAAAATTTTATTTCTATTGAAAATTTTGTCAAAATTTTATTTCTATAGAAAATTTTATAAAAAATTTATTTCTGTAGAAAATTTTGTCAACATTTTATTTCTATAGAAAATTTTGTCAATATTTTATTTCTATAGAAAATTTTGTCAACATTTTATTTCTATAGAAAATTTTGTCAAAATTTTATTTCTATAGAAAATTTTGTCTAAATTTTATTTCTACAGAAAATTTGTCAAAATTTTATTTCTACAGAAAATTTGTCAAGATTTTACTTCTATTGGAAATTTTGTCAACATTTTATTTCTATAGAAAATTTTGTCAAAATTTTATTTCTATGGAAAATTTTGTTAATTTTTTTTCTATATAAAATTTTGTTAAAATTTTATTTCCATAGAAAATTTTTTCAAAATATTATTTCTTTAGAAAATTTTCCAAAAATTTTATTTTTATTGGAAATTTTGTCAAAATTTTATTTCTATAGAAAATTTTGTCTAAATTTTATTTCTATAGAAAATTTTGTCAAAATTTTATTTCTATAGAAAATTTTTCCCAAATTTTATTTCTATAGAAAATTTTTTCACAATTTTATTTGTATAGAAAATTTTCTCATAATTTTATTTCTACAGAAATTTTTATCCTTTTGACTGTCGTTCTACTCACCTTGAGTAGTTCTTGCGTTTTCTTATCTGGGTAACACTTTTTGTGCCTTTGCCTCTATTATTTTTATAGAAATTTTTGTCATAATTTTATTTCTATAGAAAATTTTGTAAAAATTTTATTTCTTTAGAAAATTTTGTCAAAATTTTATTTCTATAGAAAATTTTGTCCAAATTTTATTTCTACAGAAAATTTGTCAAAGTTTTATTTCTATAGAAAATTTTGTCAAAATTTTATTTCTGTAGAAAATTTTGTCAAAATTTTTTTTTATAGAAAATTTTGACAAAATTTTATTTCTATAGAAAATTTTGTCAAAATTTTATTTCTATAGAAAATTTTGTCAACATTTTATTTCTATAGAACATTTTGTCAAAATTTTATTTCTATAGAAAATTTTGTCAAGATTTTATATCTATAGAAAATTTTGTCAACATTTTATTCCTAACGAAAATTTTGTCAAAATTTTATTTCTATAGAACATTTTGGTAAAATTTTGTTTCTATAGAAAATGTTTTCAAAATATTATTACTATAGAAAATGTCGTCTAAATTTTATTTCTGTAGAAAATTTTGTCACGATTTTATATCTATAGAAAATTTTGTCAAAATTTCATTTCTATAGAAAATTTTGTCAAAATTTTATTTCTATCGAAAATTTTGTTAAAATTTTATTTCTATCAAAAATTTTGTTAAAACTTTATTTCCTTAGAGAATATTGTCAAAATTTTATTTCTATTGAAAATTTTGTCAAAATTTTATTTCTGTGGAAAATTTTGTCAAAATTTTATTTCTATAGAAAATTTTGTCAAAATTTCATTTCTATTCGAAATTTTGTCAAAATTTTATATTTATAGAAAATTTTATCCAAATTTTTTTTCTGTAGAAAATTTTGTCCAAATTTTATTTCTACAGAAAATTTGTCAACATTTTATTTCTATAGAAAATTTTGTCAAAATTTTATTTCTTTAGAAAATTTTGTCAAAATTTTATGTCTATAGAAAATTTTGTCACAATTGTATTTCTATAGAAAATTTTGTCAAAATTTTATTTCTACAGATAATTTGTCAAGATTTTATATCTATAGAATTTTTTGTTAACATTTTATTTCTAACGAAAATTTTGTCAAAATTTTATTTCTATAGAAAATTTTGTCAAAATTTTATTTCTATAGAAAATTTTGTCAAAATGTTATTTCTATAGAAAATTTTGTCAAAATTTTATTTCTATCGAAAATTTTGTCAAAATATAATTACTATAGAAAATTTTGTCAAGATTTTATATCTACAGAAATATTTGTCAACATTTTATTTCTAACGAAAATTTTGTCAAAATGTTATTTCTATAGAATATTTTGTCAAAATTTTAATTTTATAGACAATTTTGTCAAGATTTTATTTCTATCGAAAATTTTGTCAAAATTTTATTTCTATAGGAAATTTTGTCAAAATTTTATTTCTATTGAATTTTTGTCAAATTTCCATACCAAATTTTGACAAAATTTTATTTCATTGGGATTTGTTTTTTTTTTTATTTATTTACTCAAAATTTTATTTCTATAGAACATTTTCTCAAAATTTTATTTCTAAAAAACATATTAATTTATAATTAAGTATTATTCGAGCTGTATTCCTTAAAATATTAATTATTAATTCAATTAAGATATCATGCATTTGGACGTCAGTATCAGGCTAACATGAAAAAAGAAAATTATTTTATTTGTATAAAAAAGGCGGGGAATTAGATTAATTACATTTTATTTCTATAAAATTTATGTCAAAAGTTTATTTCTATAAAAAAAAATTTGTCAAAATTGTTTTTCTGTAGAAAATTTTGTCAAGATTTTATTTCTATGGACAATTTTGTCAAAATTGTATTTCTGTAGAAAATTTTGTCTAGATTTTATTTCTGTGGAAAATTTTGTCAAAATTTTATTTCTATAGAAAATTTTGACAAAATTTTTATTTCTATATAATAATTTGTCAAAATTTTATTTCTATCGAAAGTTTTCTTAAAAGTGTTTTTTTCTATAGAAAATTTTGCCAAATTTTATTTCTAAGAAAATTTTGTCAAAATTTCATTTCTATAGAAAATTTTGACAAAATTTTTATTTCTATATAATAATTTGTCAAAATTTTATTTCTATCGAAAGTTTTCTTAAAAGTTTTTTTTCTATAGAAAATTTTGCCAAATTTTATTTCTAAGAAAATTTTGTCAAAATTTTATTTCTATAGAAAATTTTGGAAAAAATTAAATGTAATTCAATATTTTCAGCTTTGCCGTCTCCTTTACATTCAATCACTTTACCATAATTATCCAGATTCCCTCTTAAACGCTGACATTCTTTGATTTCATGCTCCATTTTAGGGTTTTTTATTTTGCCCATTGATATCACGAGCATGTTGGTTCTTTTTGTTTTTGCTCTTACTACACAAGCAGACTTTGTGTCACCACCGACAACTAAATTCGAAATATAGACCCCACATAGCATAAAAAGCAACAAAAAAAACATTTAAATAACATCAGAGGGCAAGAGGATATCAACATAATCGGAGGCAAAATCTTAATGTGAAATAAAAATAGTGGAGCACATTTTTTGTGTACATTTCTTTTAAATTTTCGGAATAGTTTGTGGTATTCAGTTACAACATATAATTGGAAGTAATGAAGTTTAGACATGTCCTATATGGGAAATACTTTATGGACCTAAAATACCCGATGTCAGGAAAATCCTATTATAATTGCAAATCAAGAGAGACAAATCGGGAGATCGATTTAAATCGGGGCTATACGTGGAACATGGATACTTATTTTTGGACATAAAATATCCCAGATTTCTACATCCTCCAAAACACACCCTTAATGCACCATCCTCTGATGTTCCAATTCGGCACATATAACTCTCAATTTTAGGATAGTGGGTAATTCATTCCCACTATCCTTCTGACTGTCGTTCTACTCTCGTTGAGAAGTTATTCAGTTCTCCGTTTTCTTATCTAGGTAACCCCATATTAGTCTCGTCATCTTTCTGCATTGATGCACATCGCTTCTTGCGCCTTTGCCTCTATTATATTTATAGAAAAATTTGTCAAAATTTTTTTTATAGAAAATTTTGTCAACATTTTATTTCTATAGAAAATTTTGTCAACATTTTATTTCTATAGAACATTTTGTCATAATTTTATTTCTATAGAAAATTTTGTCAAAATTGTATTTCTATAGAAAATTTTGTCAACATTTTATTTCTATAGAAAATTTTGTCATAATTTTATTTCTATAGAAAATTTTGTCATAATATTATTTATTTATTAAATTTTGTCAAAATTGTATTTCTATAGAAAATTTTGTAAAAATTTTATAGAAAATTTTATCAACAATTTATTTCTATAGAAAATTTTGCCAAATTTTGACTTCTATAGAAATTTTAGTCATAATTTTATTTCTATAGAAAATTTTGTCATAATTTTATTTCTGTAGAAAATTTTGTCATAATTTTATTTCTATAGAAAATTTTGCCAAAATTTGATTTCTATCGAAAATTTTGCCATAATTTTATTTCTATAGAAAATTTTGTCATAATTTTATTTCTATAGAAAACTTTGTCATAATTTTATTTCTATAGAAAATTTTGTCAAAGTTGTATTTCTATAGAAAATTTTGTCAAAATTTGATTTCTATGGAAAATTGTGACAAAAATTTTATTTCTATAGAAAATTTTGCCAAAATTTGATTTCTATCGAAAATTTTGTCACAATGTTATTTCTACAGAAAGATTTGTCATAATTTTATTTCTATAGAAAATTTTGTCATAATTTTATAGAACATTTTGTCAACAATTTATTTCTATAGAAAATATTGCCAAAAATTGATTTCTATCGAAAATTTTGTCACAATTTTATTTCTATAGAAAATTTTGTCATAATTTTTTTTCTATAGAAAATTTTGTCATAAGTTTATTTCTATAGAAAATTTTGTCACAATTTTATTTCTATAGAAAATTTTGTCATAATTTTTTTTCTATAGAAAATTTTGTCATAAGTTTATTTCTATAGAAAATTATGCCATAATTTTATTTCTATAGAAAATTTTGTCATAATTTTATTTATACAGAAAATTTTGCCATAATTTTATTTCTATAGAAAATTTTGTCAAAAATGTATTGCTATAGAAAATTTTGTCAAAATTTGATTTCTATCGAAAATTTTGTCACAATTTTATTTCTATAGAAAACGTTGTCAAAATTTTTTTTCCTAAAAAAAATTTATCAACATTTTATTTCTATAGAAAATTTTGTCAAAATTGTATTTCCATAGAAAACTTGGTCAAAATTGTATTTCTATAGAAAATTTTGTCAAATTTGTATTTCTATAGAAAATTTTGTCATAATTTTATTTCTATAGAAAACGTTGTCAAAATTTTATTTCTTAAAAAAAAAATTTATCAAGTTTTTATTTCTATAGAAAATATTGTCAAACATTTTATTTTTATAGAAAATATTGTCAAAAATTTTATTTCTGTAGAAAATTTTGTTAAAATTTTATTTTTATAGAAAATTTTGTTAAAATTTTATTTTTATAGAAAATTTTGTCATAATTTTATTTCTATAGAAAATTTTGTCAAAATTTTATCTCTATAGAAAATTTTGTCAAAATTGTATTTCTATAGAAAATTTTGTCAAAATTGTATTTCCATAGAAAATTTGGTCAAAATTGTATTTCTATAGAAAATTTTGTCAACATTTTATTTCTATATAAAATTTTGTCATAATTTTATTTCTATAGAAAATTTTGTCATAATCTTATTTCTATAGAAAATTTTGTCATAATTTTATTTCTATAGAAAATTTTGTCAAAATTTTATTTTTACAAAAAAAAAAATTGGTCAATATTTTATTTTTCAAACATTTATTTCTATAGAAAATTTTGTTAAAATTTTATTTCTATTGAAAATTTTATCAATATTTTATTTCTATAGAAAATTTTCTCAAAATTTTATTTCTATAGAAAATTTTGTCAAAATTTTATTTCTATAGAAAATTTTGTCAAAATTTTATTTCTATAGAAAATTTTGTCAAAATTTTATTTCTATAGAAAATTTTGTCATAATTTTATAGAACATTTTGTCAACAATTTATTTCTATAAAAAATATTGCCAAAAATTAATTTCTATAGAAATTTTGTCACAATTTTATTTCTATAGAAAATTTTGTCATAATTTTTTTTTTTCTATAGAAAATTTTGTCATAAGTTTATTTCTATAGAAAATTTTGCCATAATTTTATTTCTATTGAAAATTTTGTCATAATTTTATTTCTATACAAAATTTTGTTAGCAATTTATTTCTATAGAAAATTTTGCCAAAATTTGATTTCTATCGAATATTTTTTAAAAATTTAATATCTATAGAAAATTTTGTCATAATTTTATTTATATAGAAAATTTTGCCATAATTTAATTTCTACAGAAAATTTTGTCAAAAGTGAATTGCTATAGAAAATTTTGTCAAAAGTGTATTGCTATAGAAAATTTTGTCAAAATTTGATTTCTATCGAAAATTTTGTCACAATTTTATTTCTATAGAAAACGTTGTCAAAATTTTATTTCTTAAAAAAATTTTATCAAAATTTTATTTATATAGAAAATTTTGCCATAATATAATTTCTACAGAAAATTTTGTCAAAAGTGTATTGCTATAGAAAATTTTGTCAAAAGTGTATTGCTATAGAAAATTTTGTCAAAATTTGATTTCTATCGAAAATTTTGTCACAATTTTATTTCTATAGAAAACGTTGTCAAAATTTTATTTCTTAAAAAAATTTTATCAAAATTTTATTTCTATAGAAAATTTTGTCAAAATTGTATTTCTATTGAAAATTTTGTCAAATTTGTATTTCTATAGAAAATTTGGTCAAAATTGTATTTCTATAGAAAATTTTGTCAAAATTTGATTTCTATCGAAAATTTTGTCACAATTTTATTTCTATAGAAAACGTTGTCAAAATTTTATTTCTTAAAAAAATTTTATCAAAATTTTATTTTTATAGAAAATTTTGTCATAATTTTATTTCTATAGAAAATTTTGTCAAAATTGTATTTTTACAAAAAAAAATAAATGGTCAATATTTTATTTCTATAGAAAATTTGGTAAACATTTTATTTCTATAGCAAATTTTATCCAAATTTTATTTCTATAGAAATTTTTATCAAAATTTTACTTCTATAGAATATTTTTTCAAACATTTATACAAACTTTTGTTAAAATTTTATTTCTATAGAAAATTTTCTCAAAATTTTATTTCTATAGAAAATTTTCTCAAAATTTTATTTCTGTAGAAAATTTTGTCAAAATTTTATATATATAGATAATTGCAATGGCTCTTAGTTGAATAGAAATGTTTTACAAGATCTATCTAACAGTAAAATATATACCATTTTGGTAGAATTTTACCAACTGTGGCAACCGTGATCACAACAGACAGGCATACGGATTTCACTAAACCATCTTAGAATTTCTCCTTGATATGTTAGTTAGTTGCAAATTGATATTTCGATATGTTACAAACGAAAAAGCAAATCTTCATCCTATATGTTATATATCCCTTAGCATCCTATAGTTGTGGATACGAAAATGAACTGATTATGTTCTTAGGTTTCCTCTTTGTATATTTTTTTGTGCTTTACCCCATCTGATTATAGGTTCAATGTAAATGGATGTTTAAAGAAAATCCGCCACTCCATCACAATGGCCCCACAAACACATCTGCTGGTAGTTCCAATCATTGTCGTCATCAGTAGCACTTGAAACTATTTTCCATAAACGAACACAAATACCCCGCTCTCTATTACGAAAGTAACGTAGTAAAATTTCTGTTTTCGATTAACCCCGCCAAATTCATTTGCTTTCATTCTAATTTGTGATAATGAATTGAAATCGAAGAAAAAAATTAAAAAAAAAACTAAAATATATACGTAGAGCAATAACAACAACAACAACAAATATTGAAATATTATCGTATTAGCGTAGTTTAGTAAAACTAAAAAATTAAACAATTCACAGTTTCTCAGTTCCAATATCAGTGAACAAAAACACAAGAAAAGCTGGATGCTAGAATCGCCACAATAGTTAGTTGTCGACAACAAACACCTACTATGCCGATGGCGATGACAGCCAACAACATTTTGTTGGTGGGCCTCAAGTAGTTGTTGGTGGTGGTGTTGTTGTTGTAGTTGATGTTGGTGTTTCATTCATTATTTGTTTAGAAATTGAAATGTTTGCAAAATAAATATTTCAATGTTTCAATGTTTTTATACCTACCACCATAGGATGGATGGTGATGGGAGTATGATATGTTTGTCATTCCGTTTGTAACACTGTCTTCTAAATTGTAGGTTAGTCAAGTCAAATACCTAAATAAGTCAATTCAGTTAATTATGAAGATATGAACCAATTTTTGAATGGTAGTTAGAGAGCCAAATTTCAACCGCATCGGATGAAATTTATTTCTATATGAGGCTCCAGAAGTCAAATTTGGTGGTCGATTTATATGGGGGCTATATATAATAATGGACCGATTTGGACCAATGTTTGCATGGTTATCAGAGAGCATATACTAACATCACGTACTGAATTTCAACAGGATCGGACGAAAAATTTTAGCAAATTTTTTTTTTATAGCAAGAAATAGAAAAAAAATTTCTAAAAAAAAATTCTATAGAAATAAAATTTCAACAACATTTTCTTTAGAAATAAAATTTTCACAAAATGTTTTATACAAAAAAATTTCGACAAATTTTTTTATAGCAATAACATTTCCACAAAATATCTTAAAACTGAAATTTTGACCAAAATTTCTATAGAAATAAACTTTTTACAACATTTTTTATAGAAAAAAATCGGCAAAATTTTTTATAGGAATACAATTTTGACAATATTTTCTAAAGAACTAAAATTTTGACCAAAATTTCTATAGGAATAAAACTTCGACAAAAGTTTCTATAGAAATAAAATTTTGGCAACATTTTTTTATGGAAATAAAATGTTGACAATATTTTCTAAAGAACTAAAATTTTGACCAAAATTTCTATAGAAATAAAATTTCGAAAAAATGGTTTATACAAATAAAATTTCGTCAACATTTTTTATAGAAATAAAATTTTGGCAATAATTTAAAATGAACGAAAATTGTGACCAAAAATCGGCAACATTTTTTATAGGAATACAATTTTGACAATATTTTCTAAAGAACAAAAATGTTGACCACAATTTCTATAGAAATAAAATTTCGACAAAATTGTTCATAGAAATAAAATTTCGGCAACATTTTTTTATAGAAATAAAATGTTGACAATATTTTCTAAAGAACTTAAATTTTGACCAAAATTTCTATAGAAATAAAATTTCGAAAAAATGGTTTATACAAATAAAATTTCGTCAACATTTTTTATAGAAATAAAATTTTGGCAATAACTTAAAAAAGAACGAAAATTGTGACCAAAAATCGGCAACATATTTTATAGGAATACAATTTTGACAATATTTTCTAAAGAACAAAAATGTTGACCAAAATTTCTATAGAAATAAAACTTCGATAGAATTTTCTATAGAAATAAAACTTCGACAAAATTTTTTATAGAAATAAAATTTTGGCAACATTTTTTTATAGAAATAAAATGTTGACAATATTTTCTAAAGAACTAAAGTTTTGACCAAAATTTCTATAGAAATAAAATTTCGAAAAAATGGTTTATACAAATCAAATTTAGTCACCATTTTTTATAGAAATAAAATTTTGGCAATAATTTAAAAAAGCACGAAAATTGTGACAAAAATTCCTATAGAAATAAAAATTCCACACAATTTTCTATAGAAATAAAGTTTCGACAAAATTTTTTATAGTAATAAAATTTTGGCAACATTTTTTTTAAAGAAATAAAATTTTGACAATATTTTCTATAGAAACAAAATTTTCTAAAGAAATAAAATTTTCACAAAATGTCTTACAGAAATAAAATTTCGACAAAAATTTTTCTTTAGAAATTAACTTTCGACAACATTTTCTACAGATATAAATTTTTGACACAAATTTCTATAGAAATAAAATTTAAACAAAATTTTCTTTAGACATAAAATTTCTACAAAATTTTCTATAGAAATAAAATTTTGACAACATTTTGTATAGAAACAAAAATTCCACAAAATTTGTTATTGAAATAAAATTTTGACAATGTTTTAAAAAAGAACTAAACTGTTGACCAAAAGTTCTATAGAAATAAAAATTCGACAGAATTTTCTATAGAAATAAAATGGTTTCTACAAATAAAATGTCGGTAAAATTTTTTATAGAAATAAAATTTTGACAATAATTTAAAAAAGAACGAAAATTGTGTCCACAGTTTCTATAGAAATAAAAATTCGACAGAATTTTCTATAGAAATAAAATGTCGACAAAATTTTCTTTAGAAATAAAATGTCGACAAAATTTTCTTTAGAAATAAAATTTTAACAAAATTTGATATAGAAATAAAATTTCGACAATAGTTTCTAAAAACTAAAATTTTGACCAAAATTTCTATAGAAATAAAATTTTGACAATATTTTCTAAAGAACGAACGTTTTGATCAAAATGTCTATAGGAATAAAATTTGGACAAAATTTTCGATAGAAATAAAAATTTAGGCAAAATTAGGCAAAGTTTAGGCAAAATGTTTTTAACAAAATTTTCTATAGAAATTAAATTTCGAAAAAAATTTTATTTAGCAATAAAATGTCGACAAAATTTTTTATAGAAATAAAATTTCGGCATAGAAGTAAGAAATAAAATGTCGACAAAATTTTCTTTAGAAATAAAATTTTGACAAAATTTTCTAAGGAAATAAAATTTTGATAAAAATATGTACAGAAATAAAATTTGGACAAAATTTTCTATAGAAATAAAATTTTAACAAAATTTTCTATAGAAATAAAATTTTAACAAATTTTGATATAGAAATAAAATTTCCACAACATATTTTATACAAATAAAATTTTGACAATAGTTTCTAAAAGCTAAAATTTTTACCAAAAATTCTATAGAAATAAAATTTTGACAATATTTTCTAAAGAACTAACATTTTGATCAAAATGTCTATAGAAATAAAATTTCGACAAAATTTTCTATGGAAATAAAAATTTAGACAAAATTTTCTATAGCAATAAAGTTTAGGCAAAATGTTTTTAACAAAATTTTCTATAGAAATTAAATTTCGACAACATTTTATTTAGCAATAAAATGTCGACAAAATTTTTTATAGCAATAAAATTTCGGCAACATTTTTTATAGAAATAAATTGTTGACAATATATTCTAAAGAACTAAAATTTTGACAAAAATTTCTAATTTTCTGTAGAAATAAAGTTTAGGCAAAATTTTTTTAACAAAATTTTCTATAGAAATTAAATTTCGACAACATTTTATTTAGCAATAAAATGTCGACAAAATTTTTTATAGAAATAAAATTTCGGCAACATTTTTTATAGAAATAAATGTTTGACAATATATTCGAAAGAACTAACATTTTGACAAAAATTTCTACAAATTTTTCTAAAGAAATAAAATTTCGACACAATTTTCTATAAAAATAAATTTTAGGCAAAATTTTTTTTATAAATAAAATTTCGACAACATTTTCTATAGAAATAAATTTTAGGCAAAATTTTCTATAGAAAAGAAAATTTAAAAAATTTTTCTATAGAAATTAAATTTCGATAAAATTTTCTTTAGCAATAAAATGTCGACAAAAATTTTTATAAAAATAAAATTTCGGCAACATTTTTTATAGAAATAAATTTTCGACAAGAACTAAAATTTTGTCAAAAATTTCTATAGAACTAAAATTTTGACAAAAATTTCTATAGAACTAAAATTTTGACAAAAATTTCTATAGAAATAAAATTTGACAAATTCTTCTAAAGAAATAAAATTTTTTTTACAAAATTTTCTTTTGAAATAAAATTTCGACAAAATTTTCTATAGAAATAAAATGTTCATAAAATTTTTTATGGAAATTAAATTTTTACAAAATTTTTTATAGAAATAACATGTTCACAAAATTTCTTAAGAACTAAAATTTAGACCAAAATGTTCTTAAAATTTTCTGTAGTTTATTTTTGGCACGAGTGGGTCTCCAAACTGTCACACAATTTATTTACATTTGCAAAATGGGGAACCGATTATTTTATTCTTTTAATAAATATGACCTTAATAAATAGTTTCTACAGCAGAGTATAAAGATTTAAACAAACTCAGGCTATTATAAAAAAAAATTAAATAATTGATATTAAAAATCCATTTTGTATTTAATTTGTATTTTTTTTTAACACCAGAGAATTGAACGAAGTGGTGACCTTGACCTAAGACTAATAATAATAAATTTGAATCAAAATTTGTTATAATTTGTCATGATTTATGAATTTGCATACATTTCTCATGCTCTCTCTCATAGTATATGCTTCGGCATATAAAATTAAAAAAGATTTCCATTTTAATGGAAAGCAACTTTTTTTTGTTATTTTACCATTTTATAGCCAAAATGTCTACTCTACTGCACTCATGCAATAGGAAATATTGCACTATAAAAAACCACTCAACCCTGACGTTGAAAAAAGGAATCGAAAAACCAAAAAAAAAAATTATACGAAATTGAAAATTCTAATAAAATGTCTCTCTATCTGTCTACCTACTATCATTCCATTGCAAAGATTCCAATAACTAAGGTGGCTATATACATAAGTATAGTAAAAGAAAATGCTTGGTATTTTTGTGTCTACACGAAGAAGCAAAAGAAGAACAAGAATTCTGGCAACATAATCGCGACAAAAAAAAAAACATCCTCAATGGCATGTTTGTCACTGTAAATGCAAAAATTAAAAATCCATTCAAAGAATACTTCGCCACCGTTTTATTCTTCTTTGCTATGTGCGGAGCTTGATAGCTATCTGCTATACTCCATAGTGAATCTTGGTTGGTATCTGCATTATAAGCCGGCATTTATGATGCTGTGAGTGCATATGTGTGTGTGTGTGTGTGTTTTGTCTCTTTTTATCAATGCCCAAGCGCCTGGCTTTGTTTGTGTAGAATTTATGGTTAGTACACAACAGCAAACCCATTAAAAAACTATAACAAATTTTGAAACGACCCCATCAGCATTATTATGTTTGTACATTTACGACTATGTACATACATATTATGTAGGAATGTGTGTTTGCGTTTGTTTGAATGCTGTGTTTAAGAGAACCACTCACTAAGCACACCAACAATGAGAGTGGAGAGCAGCCAAAATGTTAACATCATAGACCACAGTGTTGCAACAAGATGTAGTTATTGTGGTATAAAAACACGGTTACCACAGTTGGTAGAATTCTACCAAAAAGGTAGATTTATTTAATTTTTGGTAAATTGTGAGAATTCATGATGTTGTTTTTTGGTAGATTTTGCAAAATATTCCTCTCCACCTAAAATGTACTTCACAAATTTTCTACATGAATAAAATTTGGACAAAAATTTCCTCTATGAATATAATTTTGACAATATTTTCTATAGAAATAAATTCTTGACAGACTTTCTCTAGGAATACAATTTTGACAAACATTTTCTATAGAAATAAAATTTTGACATTTTTTACAGAAATAGAATTTTGAACGTTTTGTCAAAATTTGACAAATTTGATTTGTTTTGATAAAATTTTTATAGAAATAAAATTTTGGCAAAATATTCTATGGAAATAAATTTTTGACAAAATTTTCTATAGAAATCAAATTATGAGAAAATTTTCTATAGAAATAAAATTATGACAAAATTTTCTATAGAAATAAATTTTTTACAAAATTTTCTATAGAAATAAAATTTTGGCAAAATTTTCTATAAAAATAAAATTTTGACAAAATTTTCTATAGAATTAAAATTTTGACAAAATTTTCTATAGAATTAAAATTTTGACAAAATTTTCTATAGAATTAAAATTTTGACAAAATTTTCTATAGAATTAAAATTTTGACAAAATTTTCTATAGAATTAAAATTTTGAAAAAATTTTCTATAAAATAAAATTTTAACAAAATTTTCTATACAAATAAAATTTAAACATTTTTTTCTATAGAAATAAAATTTTGATAAAATTTTCTATAGAAATAAAATTTTGACAAAATTTTCTATAGAAATAAAATTTTGACAAAATTTTCTATAGAAATAAAATTTTAACAAAATTTTCTCTAGTAATAAAATTTTGACAAAATTTTCTCTAGGAATAAAATTTTGACAAAAATTTCTTTAGAAATAATATTTTGACAAAATTTCCTACAGAAATAAAATTTTAACAAAATTTTCTCTAGGAATAAAATTTTAACAAAATTTTCTCTAAGAATAATATTTTCATAAAAATTTTCTATAGAAATAAAATTTTTACCATATTTGCTTTAGAAATAAAATTTTGACAAAATTTTCTATACAAAAAAATGTTGACAATTTTTTCTATAGAAATAAAATTTTGACAAAATTTTCTCTAAGAATAATATTTTGATAAAAATTTGCTTTAGAAATAAAATTTTGACAAAATATTCTATAGAAATAAAATTTTAACAAAATTTTCTCTAGGAAAAAAATTTTGGCAAAATTTTCTTTAGGAATAAAATTTTGGCAAAATTTTCTCTAAGAGTAATATTTTGTTAAAAATTTTCTATAGAAATAAAATTTTCACAAAATTTTCTCTGGGAATAAAATTTTGACAAAATTTTCTTTAGAAATAAAATTTTGAGAAAAATTTTCACTAGGAACAAAAATTTGACAAGATTTTCTCTAGGAATAAATATTTGAAAAAAATTTCTATAGAAATAAAATTTTGACAAAATTTTCTATAGGAATACAATTTTGATAAAATTTTCTTCCAAAGATGTTATTTATTTTAACTACACAAGAAGTTCAAAAATTTTTTTCAGCTTGCTTTTTTCATATAATTGGGTAATTTTAACTTTTTTTGTTTCAAATTAGTTAAAACCGAGTAAGAATTTATAAAATGGTACAAATTATTAAAATTTTGTCAAAACAATGCTAAATCCAATTTAGAAAAATTGGGAATTTGTGAACATATTGGACGTTAAACGTTTCAGACAAGCGTTAGAATGCATTAAAAATAATAAAATATTATAAAAAGTATTTATTTAGCAAAATAGTACAAAAGCTTCACATCCAAAACATTGAATTCGAATTCGAAATTCAGTGTAACGGCTGATGAAATGGTGGACATCCGTCCTATGACAAAAGCATGTTAAATTCATCGCTTCTGCGCTAATTTTGCACCACTTCCGGATCCAAAAATAACATTTTCACTACTTTTTTAGCGACGCTTTGTTTGCTGGGATGTTTCATCTTCAAAATTAAATTGTGTATTTTATTTTGTATTTAATTAAACTTTAATTTAATTTATGTGATCACCTCGCCCCATGGTTATTATAAGTCAAAAACTCTTCAAAATCTTATGAAGTAAACTCCAAGGGCTATGTTGTTATCATTGAACTGCAATCTAAACACACAGAACTACATACACATGTACTAACAAGAAAGTTGGTTGTAATTATATTATCACGAGCCACAGGAGACATTCATCACAAGTAAACAAAAACAAAATCAAAGATATACTTATTCCAAAGAGAATGAATAGGAAAATCACACAAATCCACATATTCAATTATACGGATCTCTCCAACATTCATTGAAAGCAGCATGCGTCACAAACATACATACTCTCATACACACACACACACCCATGTTGTTATGTCCAAGTTATGTGTACTGTTAATGCACAGGTATCTCTAGCCATGTTGTGAGAGGTTAGCATAAAGCAACAGGTGTTTGTTTGTTGTATGGTTCAGAATAAATCAACGATGACTAGAGAGCGTAAGTGTGTGAGAGTAAATGAAAAAAAAAAAATCATTGATACGTAGCCCATTAGTGGACAAACAAAAAAAGAAAGGCATAAGAAATGCAGCAGCCATATTTCTATCAAAGAGACGATGTTGACTACAAACCTGCCTAAGAGTTAACAACATCATGAATTATGCGGCTGCTGCTGCTGCTGCCGCTGCCGCTACTACCATTGCTGTTGTTAACCATGCTCTCGTGTCTTCAAAGAGGAAGAAAACTAAATGAACGTCATAGACTCGTTTATGGCCGATTAATAAAATGCAAACAAATAAAAATAAAAAACAAGACAACACCGTAGACAATTTGGTAGTGAAGCGTGCCCCATAGCATAGAGGACATTTAAAATGACAACAACAACAATAGCAAATTTACGATGAAGATGCGGATGACGACGAAGAAGATGTTTGATTGTTTTTCTCTGGTAAAATTATGTTTGAGATCATAACAAATACTTGTATACGCACTGAGAGAAGAGTATCACACAATACCAATAACAACAACAACAATGATAACAACAAGAAATACCAAACACGATTAACATCAACGACGACGCTGATGACAACGTCAACTGCGAAGACTACAAAGAATTTAACGTCGGCGTTGTTGTTTAAACGCCATCCCAAAAAGAAATCAATACAAAATTCACTTGCGACAGCGTAACACAAGAGTTCGCATCGTGTGGTCGTGGTCGTCATAGTCGTTGTTGATATTGTCGGTTTCTTAGAGCCTGGCGGTTTCTACTCGTATTGTAAATGTAAAACGAAGCGGAGTCCGTTGTTATTGGCAGGCAAAATAACGGTCGAATCGGGCAATTAAAAAAACTATCTTGATAATTTCAAGATTTACGATATCCACGGTTTGTGTACGGGGAGTGAAAATGAAGATTTGTATATCTAAAATTTTAAAATAAATTAGAAAAATATATATATTAAATTGTAGAAAAAAAAAATAGCCATAATTAGGATAAGATCCACTTCAATTTTTTAATGACGAGAAAGGAAAATAAACTTCTCAATAAATATCCAAGTGAAAATTCTTAAAGATGTTTTTATGAAAAACAAAACAACACACACACACACACATACACCATCAGAAAATAAATGAAAGAAAGATCAGTGACATCCGGCAATGCATTGCAAATGCCATCTTCTCCTCCTCCCTATCATTTGTTGGAATATTAGCAACGATTATAGCGATAACACCATGAAATATCTACACCTGATCTACCATCTCTAAAATGTCAATTCGAAAAATCATCTCCCCAAAAACCACACACACACACACACACATACACATACAAACCGCAACGATAACAATAAGAATACCTACATTGCTACATTTACCAGCAGCTATCGCATTCCACCAATAAATTGAAACAAATCATTTTAAAACGAAAAAATATCGTCTTATCGTTTGACCGAGAGCATCACAACAACAATAAAAACAACAACAGCCAAAAAAGCCAAAACAACATTTTCGGTGCAAATCGAGAATGTAAAGAATTGCCGCTATTCGTTTGCTTAGATTTGTTTGTTTTACACGAAAAAAAAACCCAACAAAAATGTCTCATCATCATCACCGTCAAGATGATCAAAGACGGATCAATCAATAATCTTGCCAGCCGTGTTCGGTAATCTCAAATGGTCTAGCCGCCGGTATATAGAATAAAGTAAAAAATAAGAATTCATTTGGTAAAGTGTAACAATTCTTTAAAATTATCTTAAAATAAAACATAAAATTACAAAAAAAAAAAAAATAAAATAATTGCAACTAAGCAATTTTCGTAAAAGTGAATCATCAGTAATTAAACAAAGTCATCATAGTCTATTCTAAGAAAAAAAAAAAATAATAAAATAAAACATTTTTGTCAATTAGACAACAAATTTGAAGGTATTTTCTTAAAAAAAATGATTAGGGGGTTTCTTTCTACTGGATAAATATGTAATAATGTAAGTGAAGAATTATACAAAATATAAGAAAGAGAGTAACAAATTCCAAACAAGTAAATAAGTAGAAAAAAATTGGTGAAATATAAAGTGTAGAGACCTTTGTCCAATGGTAGAAATAATTCAAATTTTGTCGACAAAAATGATGAATCGCTTCTAGAAAAATTGCAAATTTTTGAAAATATTTGAGGACAAACGTTTCACACAAGCTTTAAAATGCATTAAAAATCATAAAAAAATATAATAATAATTTATTTGGCAAAATATCACAATATTTTTTTATTTACATACAAAACACTGAATTCTAATCACACCTTAAGAAGTGATGAGAATTCAATGCAACGGCTGTTGAAATGGTGGACATCCATCCTATGACAAGCCCATGTTAAATTCATTGCTTCTGCGCCAATTTTGCATCACTTCCGGATCCAAAAAGAACATTTTCAGTACTTTTTTGGCGACTCTTTTTTTTTGCTGGGATGTTAACGTAGGCAATTTGAAAATATTTGAAACCATTTATAAAATTCTTGCATGCCATCAAATATTTGATGGGCACGATATAAGCTTGCTTTTGAGTTTTGAATTCATCCATATAAACTCTTTTGCAGTTAAGAAACAAAATTTTAACAATTTTTAATTTTTCCTCTCATTCCAGATTAAATACTAAATTAAAAAAAAAAAAATATATATATATAGTAACATCTACAGAATTCCATAAACTAATAATTCCACATGATCGGTATAATATTGGGACATAGTCCTTAGTGTAATACAAAACAAAAAAAAAACAATAATTTGATAGTGTATGTGTAAACAGTGTTATTTTAACTCCAACCTAAATAAAATAAAATAAATGCAAATAGCTCAACACAATATTTTAATACCACATATTGAATCTTTTAACTAAATAACACCTGCATATTCCAACCTTCTAAAAGTGAATAAAGAAATGAAAGGAAATTCATTACATTCAAATAAATGACCAATTGTATTTGTAAACCAGTAACGAATAAGTGAAATTTCGAATTTTCGAAATAATGGCGACCTATAAAAAGCTTTAAAAGAACCAATAAAATAAAAGTTCAATATTTTTAACTTAAGCGTCATAAGGAAATGATTAATCTCAAAGGATATCTCACAGAGGAATTCACTACAATGATCCATCAAATAATCATACATTGGGGAAGGATTTTTTAATCCTTGAGAAATAAATAGGTAAGTGAATTACAAATCAATTTCTAATTAAAAATATAAACAACCAATATATACGGCCGTCAGTTCGGCCAGGCCTCCACCACAAATTACTTGGGTTGCGGTAACACTTGCCGTAAAACTTCCTAACACCGTCTTCTAAATTGCAAGGTAGTCCATACGTGGTATATATTAAACAAAACAAGGCCGATTAAATACGTATATAATTTAGTTTGACAAAATTTTCTATAGAAATAAAATTTTGACAAAATTTTCTATAGAAATAGAATTTTAAAAAAATTTTCTATAGAAATAGAATTTTCAAAAAATTTTCTATAGAAATATAATTTTGACAAAATTTTTTATAGAAATAAAATTTTAACAAAATTTTCTATAGAAATAAAATTTTGACAACATTTTCTATAGAAGTAAAATTTTAACACAATTTTCTATAGAAATAAGATTTTGACATAATTTTCTATAGAAATATAATTTTGACAAAATTTTCTATAGAAATAAAATTTTGACAAAATTTTTTATAGACATTTAATTTTGACATAATTTTCTATAGATATAAAATGTTGACAAAATTTGCTATAGAAATAAAATTTTGACCAAATTTTCTATAGAAATAAAATTTTGACAACATTTGCTATAAATGTAAAATTTTAACAACATTTTCCATAGAAATAAAATTTTGACAAAATTTTATTCCTATTGACAAAATTTTCTATAGAAATAAAATCCCGACAAAATTTTCTATAGAAATAAAATTTTGACAAAATTTTCTGTAGAAATAAAATTGTGACAAAATTTTCTATAGAAATAAAGTTTATAAAAAAATAAAATGTTATTTTGTCAACAATAAAATCCCGACAAAATCTTCTATAAAAATAAAACAATTGACAAAATTTTGTATAGAAATAAACTTTTGGCAAAATTTCCTAAAGAAATAAAGTTTTGACAAAAATTCCTATAGAAATAAAATTTTGACAAATTTTTCTATAGAAATAAAATGTTGATATAATTGTCTATAGAAAAAAAATCTCGACAAATTGTTTTACAGAAATAAAATTTTGACAAATTTTTCTATAGAAATAAAATTTTGACAAAATTTTCTATAGAAATAAAATTTAGACAAAATTTTCTATAGAAATAGAATTTTGAAAAAATTTCTATAGAAATAAAATTTTAACAAAATTTTCTATAGAAAAAAATTTTGACAAAATTTTGTATAGAAATACAATTTTGACAAGATTTTCTATAGATATAACATTTTGATAAGATTTTCCACAGAAACAAAATTTTGACAAAATTTTCTATAGAAATAAAATTTTGACAAAATTTTCTATAGAAATAAAATTTTGACAAAATTTTCTATAGAAGTAAAATTTTGACAAAATTTTCTATAGAAATAAAATTTTGACAACATTTGCTATAAATGTAAAATTTTAACAACATTTTCCATAGAAATAAAATTTTGACAAAATTTTCTATAGAAATAAAATTTTGACAAAATTTTCTATAGAAATAAAATTTTGACAAATTTTTGTATAGAAATAAAACTTTGACGAAATTGTATAAAGAAAAAAAATTTTGACAAAATCTTCTGTAGAAATAAAATCCCGACAAAATTTTCTATAGAAATAAAATTTTGGCAAAATTTTCTATGGAAATAAAAATTTTGACAAAATTTTCTATAGAACTAAAATTTTGACAAAATTTTCTATAGAACTAAAATTTTGACAAAATTTTCTATAGAACTAAAATTTTGGCAGAATTTTCTATAGAAATAAAATTTTGATATAATTGTCTATAGAAATAAAATTTTGACAAAATTTTCTATAGAAATAAAATTTTGACAACATTTGCTATAAATGTAAAATTTTAACAACATTTTCCATAGAAATAAAATTTTGACAAAATTTTCTATAGAAATAAAATTTTGACAAAATTTTCTATAGAAATAAAATTTTGACAAATTTTTGTATAGAAATAAAACTTTGACGAAATTGTATAAAGAAAAAAAATTTTGACAAAATTTTCTGTAGAAATAAAATCCCGACAAAATTTTCTATAGAAATAAAATTTTGGCAAAATTTTCTATGGAAATAAAAATTTTGACAAAATTTTCTATAGAACTAAAATTTTGACAAAATTTTCTATAGAACTAAAATTTTGACAAAATTTTCTATAGAAATAAAATTTTGATATAATTGTCTATAGAAATAAAATTTTGACAAACATTTCTATAGAAATAAAATTTTGACAAGATTTTCTATAGAAATAAATTTTTTGCCAAATTTTCTATTTAAATAAAATTTTGACAAAATTTTCTGTAGAAATAAAAATTTTACATAATTGTCTATAGAAGTAAAATTTTAAAACAATTTTCTATAGAAATAAAATTTTTACATAATTTTCTATAGAAATAAAATTTTGACAAAATTTTCTATAGAAATATAGGTTTGACAAATTTTCCTATAGAAATAAAATGTTGACTAAATTTTCTCTAGAAATAATATGTTGACATAATTTTCTATAGATATAACATTTTAACAAAATTTTCTTTAGAAATAAAATTTTGACAAAATTTTCTATAGAAACAAAATTTTGACAACATTTTCTATAGAAATAAAATTTTGACAAAATTTGCTATAGAAAAAAAATTTTGCCAAAATTTGCTATAGAAAAAAAATTGACAAAATTTTCGATAGAAATAAAATTTTGACAAAATTTTCTATAGATATAAAATTTTGACAACATTTTCTATAGAAATAAAATTTGACAAAATTTTCTATAGAAATAACATTTTGACAAAATTTTCTATAGAAATAAAATCCCGACAAAATTTTCTATAGAAATAAAATTTTGACAAAATTTTCTATAGATATAAAATTTTGACAACACTTTCTATAGAAATAAAATTTGACAAAATTTTCTATAGAAATAACATTTTGACAAAATTTTCTATAGAAATAAAATCCCGACAAAATTTTCTATAGAAATAAAATTTTGACAAAATTTTCTGTAGAAATAAAATTTTGACAAAATTTTCTATAGAAATAAAATTTTGACAACATTTTCTATAGATATAAAATTTTAATAACATTTTCTATAGATATAAAATTTTGACAAAATTTTCCATAGAAATAAAATTTTGACAAAATTTTCTATAGAAATAAAATTTTGACAAATTTTTCAATAGAAATAAAATTTTAACAAAATTTTTTATAGATATAAAATTTTGATATAATTTTCTATAGAAATATAATTTTGACACAATTTTCTATAGAAATATAATTTTTGACAAAATTTTCTATAGAAATAAAATTTTGGTAGATTATTTTTGGCTCGAGTGGCAACCATGGTTATGAACCGATATGGACCAATTTTTGCGTGATTGGGGATCAGCTATATATAACTATAGACCGATATGGACCAATTTTGGCATGGTTGTTAGCGGCCATATACTAACACCGCGTACAAAATTTCAACCGGATCGGATGAAATGTGCTCCAATTATTTTTTTAATTGAAATGTCTTCAATCACAGAAATGATAGTATCACTTAAAAAATTAATTGAAGGTCAATTAAAAAATTAGTTGATCCAACCAAAAAAAAATAATTGATACTATTAATTTTTGTTTTAATTAATAAACAAGACAATCAATTAAAATTCAATTACATTTTTAATTGAATATTTTTTAAAACTAAATTCAGACTTTAATGGGAAAATTTTTCGAAAATTTTTTCTGTATAAAATCAAATTCAAAATCAAGTTTAATTTTATAATTAAAAAATAAATATCTAAATTAAAAAATTTAAGTAATTCAACTTAAATTACAATCAAAATAACAATTAACATTCGATTATATGACATTAAATTTTATATCCGTTAGATTAGCAAATAATGTCAAATTCAAAATTAAATTTAAATTTAAAATCACATCAAAGAAACTAGAAATACAAATAATATTCTAATTAAAATTGAAAGTTATTTATTTTAAATTAAAATATAATCAAAATAAAGACTAACATTCAATTAAATGACATTAATTTTATATAGCTATGTCTATGAAATACAAAATTATCTACTAATTTGCGTTAGATTTAAAATAAAAATTTAATTTAAAATCAAGAATAATTTTTCTTAATAAAATATACAAAAAATCAAAATAAAATTGTAATTGTAAGTTTAAATTAAAGTTGAAATTTTAAATTAAAACATAATAAAAAAAAAATAAAATTACTTTAAATAATATTAAATTTAATATAGCTATATGTATAAAATATTATGTACATATTTCTATAATATTTAAGATAAAAATTTAATTTAACAATAAGAATATTTTTTGAATACAATTATAAAATAAAGTTTAATTAAATTTTAACATAATCAAGTTTAATTTTATAACTAAAAAATAAATAAATATAAATAAGAATAAGTATCCAAATTAAAAAATTTAAATTTTAAATAAAATTCTAATTAAAATTGAAAGTTATTTATCAACGAAATCGGAATCCATCTATAATTGATTTAGTAATTACCAATTCGAACCTTAAACTCTCTGTTGATGTGTTGGAGTTTGGAATTCCGCTGACCATCGTCCAGTTATTTGCTCTATTGATCGTTCTGTTGCGAATACTATCGAATCGTGCTTCTATAACTACAAACGTACAAACTGGAATAAATTCAGAACTCTTATTAATAACAGTATCTCGATACGCAGCGAGCTTTTCAGCAGTAAGGCATCAGTTTCTAAAGAAATCGAAAACTTTACTTCCTCAGTTTTGCACGCAAGGGACTCTTCTACTCCCAAAGTTAACAGTTGCTTCAACTACAATTAGCCAGCTGAAATAATAAAATTCATAAAGGCCAGAAGGTCATACAAAAGAAAGAAACAACGTGCAGGAAATGCTACGGAGCAAATTCACTATGAACAATGTGTTAAATTGTTAAGCAAAATTATTGACCAGAAGATAAAACTTCATCGTAATAAAGAGTGGTCGAGCTTTCTAACAAAAATGAAACCTGGAGACAAATTTTTTTGGAGAGTTAGTAGAAGTCTTCGAGGTAAAGGTAAAAACAAAGTCCCTCCATTAAACCACTGCAATAATAAAATAGTAACTGATATGGAAAAGGCGGAGTTACTTGCAGAAACCTTTGCTAAATCCAAAGGTATCACTTCACATTTCAAACATTCAATAGATAAAAAGGTATATTCATTGGTTAAAAAGGTCAAAAATGAAAACCCGGATATAGATTCCATCATACCAACTTCCTTAGCTGAAATTCGCGGAATTATTTCTACACTAAAGTCCTCAAAATCCCCCGGATTCGATGGTATTTCCAATGTGTTGATTAAAAATTTACCTGAAAAGGCTCTTAAAGTTATTGTAAATATAATAAACAGTTGTCTTCGGCTGAATTATTTCCCTGAAAGCTTTAAGGTTGCTAAGGTAATCGCCATTCACAAACCCAATAAACCCAAAACGTACCCCTCAAGTTATAGACCTATTAGCCTTTTAAGCAACTTGTCTAAAATCTACGAGAAAGTGATTCATACTAGACTTTATGATTTTTCTGCCGAAAATGCTTTGATTTCTGACGTTCAGTTTGGTTTCAGAAAAGAGCACAGCGCTGTCAACCAAGTTCACCGAATAATTAATTTAATTAAACGCAATAAAAGTGCCAAACGATCTACAGGTCTTGTGCTTTTGGACATTGAGAAAGCGTTTGACACTATTTGGCATAATGGACTAGTATATAAATTGCTAGTTAACAATGTTCCCAAATATCTATGCAAAGTTGTTTTAAACTTTCTGGAGGCACGATCATTCATTGTGTCAGTCAATTCAGCCAATTCGTCTCCAAAACTACTTAACACTGGACTTCCCCAAGGATCTGTACTGTCTCCATTATTATTTTCCATTTTCACATCTGATTTTAAAACACCATCTTATATTAAAACGGCTTACTATGCGGACGATACGGCTTTAATCACCTCCAGCAAGCTTACGAAAGCCTTACTAACAAAGATGGAAAAAGGATTAACAGCTTGCAGCAAATACCTTACTAAATGGAAAATAAAAATCAATCCAGCCAAAACCCAGGCAATTAAATTCCCTTTTAATAAATCTCCCAAACGTCTGCCCAGACGTTGTCTAAACTTTGGTAATGAGAGAATTACTATATCTGGTAGTGTAAAATACCTAGGCGTCACACTTGATAAAAAACTCACATTTGGTAAACACATTGATGATATCCGCCAAAAGGTGCTCAAAACTATCACTGCTTTATGGTCACTACTTCACAGAAACTCGTATCTCAATCACGAAAATAAAAATCTGCTATTCAAAAGTGTAATTAGACCTTCTATTACATACGCGTGTCCAATTTGGTGCATAGCAGCAAAATCGCACTTGAAAAAGTTGCAAGTTCTTCAAAACAAATGCCTAAAGATGATAAATAATAAGCATTGGAGATACTCTACATCTATACTCCACAACGAAACAGGATACATGAAATTGGAAGAATTTCTTGCCATGCTTAATTCTAATTGCATGAACAAAGCAAAATATTCTCCTTATCCGCTGATAAGGTCTTGCAGCGAATAAGACTTTTATTAATACTTCGATCATTAGAATTATCAAATTGGAAGTCGTATGTTTATCGTGGCTATTCCCGCAATATCCCTGTATAGTCATACATATTCCAAAATATTTGAACTGATTATGATAATGTATATAAAGGTTTTATCCTAATTTTCCCTTTAAAAATATATAGATAAATATAGATTGAAACATATTGTTAATATCTCTAATGAATAATCTTATTTGTAGCAATATCTAAAAGATAAAATCTCATCCAAACATTGTAATTATAATGAGAAATGAAGACTAATAAAGACGAATTCAAAAATTGAAAATTGAATTGAAATTTAAAATAAAAATTTAATTTATAAAATTTAATTAAACTATAAAATAATTAAATTTTTAAATAAAAAATTTAAATGAAAATTGCATGTGCATGTAATTTAATTTAAATTAAACTATCATCAAAATAAAAATTAAAATTCAACTAAATGACATTAAATCTAGATACAGCAGATTTAATGTCATTTAATTGAATTTTAATTTTTATTTTGATTGTAGTTTAATTAAAATTAAATTACATTCAAATTCAATTTTGTATTCAATTTTTGTATAAAATATTATCTACCAATTTCTATTAGATTGAAAATTAAAATCAAGATTATGTTTTTAATTAAAAATAAAAAATAAAAAAATGAAAATAAAAATAAAAATTCAAATTAAAATTGAAAGTAATTTAAAATAAATAAAAATTAATTAATAAATTATAATAAAATGATGTTAAATTTTATATAACAATTTCTATAAAACATTATCCACCAATTTTTTCTAGATTTTTTTTTTACTATTATCATGTCTGTCATGTTGCGGTTCTCTATAAAAACTGGCCCATATAAAATGTTGACCGTCATATATATTCAAAAATAAAAATTCGTTGACTTAAACGTGATTTTAGATGTCTGGATATGTCACACTATGTGATAATAGTTTCTTGTTTTTTTTTGTTCAGCATTTCTATGAGGAATTTAGTTAAATCATTATAAAATTTGGTGTTTTTGTTTTCACGTTTTAGTGTGTCAATATTATATTTAACTTTTTCTTTATATTATCGGTATTTCTATACAAACAGCCAAATAAATACAAAAGCTTAGGTAAAATGATAAAAGGGGTAACAAATATTTTTTCAGGAAACTACGAAAATTAAAAAAAAAAAAATTAAAATTAAATAAAATTCTTAATTCTGACAATCTTAAATTTCTACAATAAAAACAAACAAATATATTTTTTTAAACTAGGCAATATATTTGTTCTAATTATTATATGTACTTGTGCAAGTTAAATTTTAATATCTTTATAAGTTTTAAATTAACAAAAAAAAAATAATTATTAAAGCTAGACGATAAATTTTTTTTTCTTTGAATTATTATATTTTTAAATTCTTGTTCTAAATTTTGCTAAATTTTTCAATTAAAAAAAATTAAATAATTATTAAAACTAGGCAATAATATTTTTTTGTTTTTTTGAATATTTATATATTTTTAAATTCTTGTGCATGTCAAAAATAGATAAAGTTCTACATTCGGATATTCTTATGTATTTTTTGCCATTAAAACAAACTTAATAAATTATAATTAAAACTAGGCAATATATTTTTTAATTATTTTAAGTTCTTGTGCATTTTATTTAATTCAAAAGCCTAGACTTTAAGATTTACTATGATTTTTTTTGTTTTTTTTGCTTCATCATTCAAATATTAAAATAAATTATTTGCTGTGAATAGTTCTTATCCGATTTTTTATTTATTTAAAACAAACAAGTCGTATTTTATAGCTTAGAAGAAAGAAGAGGTTTTGGTTTTTTGTGATGCAAAAAAAAAGGAGACTGACACCAACATCCATCGTTACCAAGTTTCTGGCGTCATTTTTGCGGAATTCCCATTTCAAATAAAAAAAAAATAAATTGCTAAATATTTAACAATTTTTTTTCTAAGTTATTTTTTCTAGATCTAAGGTCTTGCGTGAGATATGTTTTTTTTTGCCGAAGCCGGGTATGGATTCTGTAAAAAAAAAAAAAAACTGCACCCCTTCTCAGATCCATCGTTCATCTTTGACAACCAGTTTAGATTTCTTGATTATTTTTACTGTTCGATTTTTTTTCTTCTTCGTTTTGTTTTTTTTTTATACCCTGGTTGTTTGCAGACTATTTTACTTTCATTTTAATTAATCCACACAAAAAATACAAAGACAAAGCTTTAGCTGCTGACGTTATAAAATGACTGGGTTTTTAATTTCATTTCACATCATTTTAGATTCCGTTGTATATGGCTTAAATTGGATTTTTTGGCACTTATTTTTAATTGCGGAAATTATAATCAAATAAAATTTTGTATTTTTTAGATTATTAGGCTAATGAAAGGCATTAAAAAGTGGATAATTTATAGAGATTGATTCGAAGAATATGTGAAAAAATTATGGTCTTGTTTTTTTGATTTCTTAAAATTAAAAAAACAAGTATAAACGGCCGTTAGTTCGGCCAGGCCGAATCTTATGTACCCTCCACCATGGATTGCGTAGAAACTTCTACGAAAGACTGTCATCCACAATCGAATTATTTGGGTTGTGGTATCTTAAATCGTTTTCTAAATTGTGAGTTAGTCCATACGTGATACAAAATAATACAAATAATTACGAATCGATATGGACTTTTTCACGGTACGTAGGGATCCAGAATTGAAATATGGGGGTCGCTTATATGGGGGCTATATACAATTATTGATATGGACCAATTTATGTGTGATTGGGGATCGATTTATCTGAGGGCTATATATAACTATAAACCGATATGGACCTAGTTAGGCATGGTTGTTAACGGCCATATACTAGCACAATGTACCAAATTTCAACTGACTCGGATGAAATTTGCTCCTCCAAGAGGCTCCAAAACCAAGTCTCGGGATCGGTTTATATGGGGGCTATATATAATTATGGACCGATGTGGACCAATTTTTGCATGTATGTTAAAGACCATATACTAACACCACGTACCAAATTTCAACCAGATCGGATGAATTTTGCTTCTCCGGAGATCAAATCTGGGGATCGGTTTATATGGGGACTATATATAATCATGGACTGATATGAACCAATTCCTGCATGGTCGTTGGATACCATATACTAAAATCACGTACCAAATTTCAACCGAATCGGATGAATTTTGCTCTTCCAAGGGGCTCCGGAGGTCAAATCTGGGGATCGGTTTATATGGGGGCTATATATCATTATGAACCGATTTCGACCAATTTTTGCATGGGAGTTTGAGGCCATATATTAACACCATGTACCAAATTTCAACTGAATCAGATGAATTTTGGTCTTCCAAGAGGCTCCGGAGGTCAAATCTGGCGATCGGTTTATATGGGGGCTATATATAATTATGGACCGATGTGGACCAATTTTTGCATGGTTGTTAGAGACCATATACTAACACTATGTACCAAATTTCAGCCTGATCGGATGAAATTTGCTTCTCTTAGAGGCCTCGCAAGCCAAATCGGGGGATTGGTTTATATGGGGGCTATATATAATTATTGACCGATGTGGACCAATTTTTGCATGGTTGTTAGAGACCATATACTAATACCATGAACCAAATTTCAGCCGGATCGGACGAAATTTGATTCTCTTAGAGGCCTCGCAAGCCAAATTTGGGGGTCCGTTTATATGGGGGCTATATGTAAAAGTGGACCGATATGGCCCATTTGCAATACCATCCGACCTACATCAATAACAACTACTTGTGCCAAGTTTCAAGTCGATAGCTTGTTTCGTTCGGAAGTTAGCGTGATTTCAACAGACGGACGGACGGACGGACGGAGGGACATGCTCAGATCGACTCAGAATTTCACCACGACCCAGCCCAGGGTCTTAGAGCAATATTTCGATGTGTTACAAACGGAATGACAAAGTTAATATACCCCCATCCTATGGTGGAGGGTATAAAAAATATGGATGTCAATCTTGTTTTATTGGTCCAAAGAGGGATAACATTTTTTATACCCTCCATCATAGGATGGGGGTATATTAACTTTGTCATTCCGTTTGTAACACATCGAAATATTGCTCTAAGACCCCATAAAGTATATATATTCTGGGTCGTGGTGAAATTCTGAGTCGATCTAAGCATGTCCGTCCGTCCGTCCGTCTGTTGAAATCACGCTAACTTCCGAACGAAACAAGCTATCGACTTGAAACTTGGCACAAGTAGTTGTTATCGATGTAGGTCGGATGGTATTGAAAGGGCCAGATCGGTCCACTTTTTCGTATAGCCCCCATATAAAGGGACCCTCAGATTTGGCTTGTGGAGCCTCTAACAGAAGCATATTTCATCCGATCCGGCTGAAATTTGGTATATAGTGTTGGTATATGGTCTCTAACAACCATGCAAAAATTGGTCCACATCGGTCCATAATTATATATAGCCCCCATATAAACCGATCTCCAGATTTGGCTTGCGGAGCCTAAAATAGAAGCAAATTTCATCCGATCCGGCTGAAATTTGGTACATGATGTTGGTATATGGTCTCTAATAACCATGCAAAAATTGGTCCATATCGGTCCTTAATTGTATATAGCCCCCATATTAACCGATCCCCAGATTTGGCTTGTGGAGCCTCTAAGAAAAGCATATTTCATCCGATCCGGCTGAAATTTGGTATATGGTGTTGGTATATTGTCTCTAACAATCATGCAAAAATTGGTCCACATCGGTCCAATTTTATATATAGCCCCTATATAAACCGATCCCCAGATTTGGCGTGCAGAGCCTCAAAGAGAAGCAAATTTCATCCGATCCGGCTGAAATTTGGTACATGATGTTGGTATATGGTCTCTAACAACCATGCAAAAATTGGTCTACATCGGTCCATAATTATATATAGGCCCCATATAAACCGATCTCCAGATTTGACTTGCGAAGCCTCAAAGAGGAGCAAATTGCATCCGATCCGGCTGAAATTTTGTACATGGTATTGGTATATGGTCTCTAACAACCGTGCAAAAATGGGTCCACATCGGTCCTTAATTATATATGGCGTCCATATAAACCGATCCCCAGATTTGGGTTGCGGAGCCTCAAAGAGAAGCAAATTTCATCCAATCCGGTTGTAATTTGGAACATGGTGTTAGTATATGATCTTTAACAACCGTGCCAGAATTGGTCCATATCGGTCCATAATTATATATAGCCCCCATATAAAATATTCTCCAGATTTGATCTCCGGAGCCTTTTGGAGGAGCACAATTCATCCAATCCGGTTCAAATTAGGAACGTGGTGTTAGTATATGGTCGCTAACAACCACACCAAAATTGGTCCAATCACACAAAAATTGGTCCATATCGGTTCATTTCTATAGAAAATTTTGTAAAAATGTTATTTCTGTAGAAAATTTTGTCAAAATTTAATGTCTACTTTGTCAAACTGAATTATATACGTATTTAATCGATCTTTTTTGATGTAATATATACCACGTATGGACTTACATACAATTTAGAAGATGGTGCTAGGAGGTTTTAAGATACATTGCCCTGCCTAATTCGATTGTGGATGGCAGTGTTTAGATGAAGTTTCTACGCAATCCATGATGGAGGGTACATAAGCTTCGGCCTGGCCGAACTTACGGCCGTATATACTTGTTTTTTAAATTAAATACCCCCATAACTTCTCATTACACAAATATCTTATGGGAGTTAACATACTTCTACCTCAATGAGTCTAGACATGGACTGGACGTTGAGGTTTGGTAAGGTTAGGTGGAAAAGAGGCCAGTATTCGGCTTTTTGTGTGCTCTAACTAGTTTTTTCCCATTGTATCCTTCTTTTGTTCCAGGAACTGTGTGTCCTTAACGAATTTCGTAATTTATTTCTAGTCTCAATTTCTAAGCTGGGCTGGGTTCCTAGTAGTGGTGTGCACGTGACACAAAATTGTCGTGACTCACGAAAATTTTTGTGACTCACGCGTGAGTCACGCTCATGGCAACGTCGTGAGTGTGCGTGAGCGTGATTAACAAACTAAAATGTCGTGCGTGAGCGTGAGTCACGAACATAATATCTTCGTGAATGTGCGTGAGTAACGAACTACGATCACGAAAATAATCCCGCTCACCAACATAAAACGCTTAAGAGTTAAATTAAGTTACAATTTTAGTGACACCTACGATGTCAAGAGTTTATTAACGCTCTTGATCTTAATCGTGCTAATGATTTCAGACACGTCCCTCAGGAAAATTACACATAAAATTATTCGTGAGTCACGACATTTTTCGTGAGTCATGATATTTTTCGTGAGTCACGGTATTTTTCGTGAGTCACGGCATTTTCGTGAGTGAGTGTGCGTAAGAATTTTCTTTTCGTGAGTGTGCGTGAGTAAAATATTACTCACGTGCACACCTCTAGTTCCGAGTCACCTCTTTACCGAAATGTTAACTTTTTGCCTCGTATAGGTAGGGCAGTGCCTAAGGTACTGGTCCATGGTCTCATTATCTTTAAAACATGCTCTACATAAACCATCATCTACTGCTCCCATTCGACATAGATGTGCTCTCAATTCTTGGTGCCCGCTGATTATTCCCACAACCCTCCTGAAACGTTGAGTTTGGACGACAAGAATTCGTTGGACTTTTGCGCCAGATGAATATTGGAGAGTAAGGTTGGCACTAAGGAATAAAGAGTCCATCATTTCAAGTCTATGCTTCGCTGGGAATGGGTCCAAAGTACCTCAGAGCCTCTTGTAGCGCGTGATAGCTTTGTCGGCCGCTTGAAGGTCATAATTCTTGCCACAGGCAGCCAATTCGAACAAACAAAAACTGATTCTAAAATTTTATGTTATTTCCGACATACTGACCTTTGAAGAATAAAACAAACAAAAAATTAAAAAAATTATAACGATTCACTTTATTGCATTACATGTCAACCACCCTGTATTGACTAAGACCAATTTAAATGTTTTTGCATCATTGGTTTAAAGTTTGGTTTTATATAGAACGTTGATGGGGTTTAATAACATAACTTGTCTTTTCGTTTGATCATGGATAAATTCTTAGACGATAGTGCCATGTCCGTCTGCATATCTGTCTTTTGTAATCCCGCTACAGCCTTCAATAATGGCGGTATAGTGCTGTAATTTGGCACAGATTCGTTGTTTGCTTGCAGGCAGATCAAATTCTATGATGGACTACATGGGTGCAGGTTTGGTCGTGGGTCTATATTGGACTATAGAAATATAATTTTGACAAAAGTAACATTTTTGACAAAAGTTACCTTAGAAGTAAAAATTTTGATAAAATTTTCTACAGAAATAAAATTTTGACAACATTTTTTATAGAAATAAAATTTTGACAAAATTTTCTATAGAAATAAAATTTTGACAAAATTTTCTATAGAAATAAAATAGTGATATATTTTCTATAGAAATAAAATTTTGACAAAATTTTCTATAGAAATAAAATTTTGACAAAAATTTCTATAGAAATAAAATTTTGACAAAATTTTCTATAGAAATAAAATTTTGACAAAATTTTTTATAGAAATAAAATTTTGACAAAATTTTGTATAGAAAAGAAATTTTGACAAAATTTTCTATAGAAATAAAATTTTGACAAAATTTTGTATAGAAAAGAAATTTTGACAAAATTTTCTATAGAAATAAAATGTTGACAAAAGGTAATGTAGGTAAAAAATTTTGACGAAATTTTCTATAGAAATGAAATTTTTACAAAATTGTATTTCTATAGAAAATTTTGTCAAAATTTTATTTCTATAGAAAATTTTGTCAACATTTTATTTCTATAGAAAATTTTGTCAAAATTTTATTTCTATCGAAATTTTTGTCAAAATTTTATTTCTATCGAAAATGTTGTCAAAATTTTATTTCATTGTTGTTGTTTTTGATTTCAGCTTAAGCTACAAGTGCAGCTTAACCAACAGAGGAAAAGTATGCTTGTCAAATTTATTTGGGCAAAGCCCTATAGACTGCAAGATGGTTGGATGGACAACAGTTTCGGAATTACCACATTCCTCATCAGCATCCGATACGGCTGTCCAACCATCTTGCAGTTTGTAGGGCTTTGCCCAAATAAATTTGATAAGAATACTTTTCCTCTGTTGGTTACGCTACACTTGTAGTTTAGTCAATGCATGGTTTTAAGATGGAATCAAAAACAACAATAATGAAATACAATTTTGACAAAATTTTCTATAGAAATAAAATGTGGACAAAATTTTCTATAGAAATAAAACTTTGACAAAATTTTTATAGAAATAAAATTTTAGCAAAATTTTCCATAGAAGTAAAAATTTTAGCAAAATTTTCTATAGAAATAAAAATTTTGACAAAATTTTCTATAGAAATAAAAATTTTGACAAAATTTTCTATAGAAATAAAATTTTGACAAAATTTTCTATAGAAATAAAATTTTGACGAAATTTTCTATAAAAATAAAATGGTTACAAAATTTTCTATAGAACTAAAATTTTGAAAAAATTTCTATAGAAGTAAAAATTTTAGCAAGATTTTCTATAGAAGTAAAAATTTTGACAAAATTTTCTATAGAAATAAAATTTGGACAAAATTTTCTATAGAAATAAAATTTTGACAAACTTTTCTATAGAAATAAAATTTTGACAAAATTTTCTATAGAAATAAAATTTTGACAAAATTTTCTATAGAAATAAAATTTTGACAAAATTTTCTATAGAAATAAAATTTTAACAAAATTCTCTATAGAAGTAAAAATTTTTAGCAAAACATTCTATAGAAGTAAAAATTTTGACAAAATTTTCTATAGAAGTAAAATTTGGACAAATTTTTCTATAGAAATAAAATTTTTACAAAATTGTCTATAGAAAAAAAAAATTTGACAAAATTATGTATGGAAATAAAATTTTCGCAAAATTTTCAATAGAAAATAAAATTTTCACAAAGTTTTCTATAGAAATACAATTTTGACTAGATTTTCTTTAGTAATAAAAATTTGAGAAAATTTTCTATAGAATAAAAATATTGAGAAAAGTTTCTATAAATAATAAATTTTTGACAAAAATTTTGTATAGAAATAAATTTGACAAGCATACTTTTCCTCTGTTGGTTAAGCTGCACTTGTAGCTTAAGCTGAAATCAAAAACAACAACAATGAAATAAAATTTTGACAAAATTTTCTATAGAACTAAAATTTTGAAAAAATTTCTATAGAAGTAAAAATTTTAGCAAAATTTTCTATAGAAGTAAAAATTTTAACAAAATTTTCTATAGAAATAACATTTGGACAAAATTTTCTATAGAAATAAAATTTTGACAAACTTTTCTATAGAAATAATATTTTGACAAAATTTTCTATAGAAATAAAATTTTGACAAAATTTTCTATAGAAATAAAATTTTGACAAAATTTTCTATAGAAATAAAATTTGAACAAAATTTTCTATAGAAATAAAATTTTGACAAACTTTTCTATAGAAATAAAATTTTGACAAAATTTTCTATAGAAATAAAATTTGGACAAAATTTTCTATAGAAATAAAATTTTGACAAAATTTTCTATAGAAATAAAATTTTTACAAAATTGTCTATAGAAAAAAAAAATTTGACAAAATTATGTATAGAAATAAAATTTTCGCAAAATTTTCAATAGAAAATAAAATTTTGACAAAATTTTCTATAGAAATACAATTTTGACTAGATTTTCTTTAGTAATAAAAATTTGAGAAAATTTTCTATAGAATAAAAATATTGAGAAAAGTTTCTATAAATAATAAATTTTTGACAAAAATTTTGTATAGAAATAAAATTTTTACAAAATTTTCGATAAAATATTCTATAGAAATAAAATATTGTCAATATTTTCTATAAATTCAATATGTTTAAGTTGCGTGTTGTATCATACTATCGAAATCCACTGTAAGTTTTGCAATTTTGCAGAAGTAGTAAATTTCCCTTGTTGGTACAAGCTAAAATTGTTATAACATTTAAAATTCGACATATATGCAATTCAAGGGATATTGAGAATTTTCGCTAATATGATAAATCAAAATATATGATAGTAAAACCTTTCTTTCGAAGAAAAAACATATCATACTAACAATAAAAATTGGATCAAAAGCTTCTGATTTTTAGTAAGATATTCTTCAAATTTTGGTTGATTATTTTAGGGACGAGTGGCAACCCTGTAGTCTGGTTAACATTTTCGAATGTTAAATTTCGAATTTAAAAAAAGGTCCATCGATGCTTTCCTTTGTTTTCATTCATATATGTATGTATGTGATGTACACCAAATTAATACCATACACCTCCTCCCCTTTTTTGCCACTCTTCGCATCCACGAATACAAGGAGATTGCAATTACAATCTACAAAAATCAACATCTGGTCATTCACTGATGGCCTGTTGCCGGCATCACAACAGCTGGTGTATGCAGATTCTGTTAATGACCAAACTGGTGGCAAATGGATTGATTAACATTGAAAAGTGCACAAATATTTGTTTACCTCTCTAATGAACAACAGCAGCCAGTGTAGTGTAGTCGACATCAAACAACAACAACAACACACACACACAACGAATATCATCAACCTAATGCTCTCTATACAGTCATTTTGGGGTCAATGGGCCAACAGAACAAATGATTGACATTCGTATTGCACTTCACGATGTATGTAGAAGCTCTCTGTTACAGGCATTCACATTCCCATTCACACACACACACTTCTGAGTGACTACCTCCTGACACATTACCAAAGCCAAAAAATCCCCAAACGTCAATTCAAATAAAAAATTACCACATGAAGATATCACTCAATTCAATTCGATTTGAAAACAAAATTTCAATATGTATTCCTTTTGTTTAAATTTTGTTCTCTTTTAGTTTTGTTTGATATTTCTCTATGGCTTTTTGTGTGAAAAAGCAAAAACAGCACAATTGAAAGGAGAGAGACGACGAGAAGAGACAAAGGAATAACAATCACCTGCAATGAATTCTAATTTTGATTGACTGGCATAGGGTCTTACAAAATATTTCAATTAAATCAAACTCGGACAAAAACAAAAATCGCTAAATTGCAATACCCCCAGATTGTGTCTACACGCTTCTATCAAATCTATTTGATTGAAATGCAAAATCTCTTAAGAAGATAATGCCTATTCAAATGACTGAAACATGTCATCTTTCACATGATTATAGGGAAAAAAATCATCAGATCTAAGCGACTAAGACTTGATCGTTTATAAATTAAATTTTTTATAGAATTTACAGAAATTTTAAAAACAAATAAAATATTAAATACAAATATTAAATTTAACTGAAATTAATTTTTTATACAAAAAAATCCATTTGCATGAAACTTCCATGGACAAATTTAATTTGAAAATATACAAATTAATAGGAAGTTTCATTAAATGAAATTTCCTTAAAATTAAATTTGTAGAAAAATATTTGAATCAAATTTTTATAGAGAATGTCATTCAAATAAAATTTATATATAAAACAAGTATATACGGCCGTAAGTTCGGCCAGGCCGAAGCTTATGTACCCTCCACCATGGATTGCGTAGAAACTTCTTCTAAACACTGTCATCCACAATCGAATTACTTAAGTTGCGGTTACGCTTGCCGATGGCAAGATATATTAAAACCTCCTAACACCGTCTTCTAAATTGTATGTAAGTTTGTAAATTCAGTTTGACAAAATTTTCTATAGACATAAAATTTTGACATAATTTTCTATAGACATAAAATTTTGACATAATTTTCTATAGACATAAAATTTTGACATAATTTTCTATAGAAATAAAATTTTAACCGAATTTACTATAGAAATAAAATTTTGACAAAATTTTCTATAGAAATAAAATTTTTAACATAATTTTCTATGGAAATAAAATTTTGACGAAATTTTCTATAGAAATAAAATTTTGACAAAATTTTCTATAGAAATAAAATTTTGACAAAATTTTCTATAGAAATAAAATTTTAACAAAATTTTCTATAGAAATAAAATTTTGAAAAAATTTTCTATAGAAATAAAATTTTGACAAATTTTTCTATAGAAATAAATTTTTCACAAAATTTTCTATAGAAATAAAATTTTGACAAAATTTTCTATAGACATAAAATTTTGACAAAATTTTCTATAGAAATAAAATTTTAACAGAATTTACTATAGAAATAAAATTTTGACAAAATTTTCTATAGAAATAAAATTTTTAACATAATTTTCTATAGAAATAAAATCTTCACAAAATGTTCTATAGAAATAAAATTTTGACGAAATTTTCTATAAAAATAAAATTTTGACAAAATTTTCTATAGAAATAAAATTTTGACAACATTTTCTATAGAAATAACATTTTAACAAAATTTTCTATAGAAATAAAATTTTGAAAAAATTTTCTATAGAAATAAAATTTTGACAAAATTTTCTATAGAAATAAATTTTTCACAAAATTTTCTATAGAAATAAAATGTTCACAAAATTTTCTATAGAAATAAAATCTTCACAAAATGTTCTATAGAAATAAAATTTTCACAAAATTTTCTATAGAAATAAAATTTTCACAAATTTTTCTATAGAAATAAAATTTTAACAAAATTTTCTATAGAAATAAAATTTTAACAAAATTTTCTATAGAAATAAAATGTTGGTAGATTATTTTTGGCTCGAGTGGCAACCATGATTATGAACCGATATGGACCAATTTTTGTGTGATTGGAGATCGACTATATATAACTATAGACCGATATGGACCAATTTTGGTATGTTTGTTAGCGGCCATATACTAACACCACGTTCCAAATTTGAACCGGATCGGATGAAATTTGCTTCTCTTAGAGGCTCCGCAAGCCAAATCTGGGGATCGGTTTATATGGGGGCTATATATAATTATGGACCGATGTGAACCAATTTTTGCATGGTTGTTAGAGACCATATCCATGTACCAAATTTCAGGCGGATCGGATGAAATTAGCTTCCTTGTGAGGCTCCGCAAGCCAAATCGTGGGGTCGGTTTATATGTGGGCTATATATAACTATGGACCGATGTGGACCAATTTTTGCAGGGTTGTTAGAGACCATATACCAACATCATGTACCAAATTTCAGGGGGATCGAATGGAATTTGCTTCTCTTTTAAAAACATTTTTTTTTAAATTTTTATTGCAAAGAACTTTTTACAGAAAATTTCAAAAAAGCTTTTTTTTTATGAAAATATTATATCAATTAAATATCATTAAAGGAAAAAATCAGGAAATTTAATTTTGAAGAAATCTTTTGTAAATATTTCATTGCGAAGAAATTTTTATAGAAAATTGTATTGCAAAACAAATTTCGTGCAAAATGTCACTAAAAAAATAAGAGGCAATATTTTTTTAAATAAAATAAATTTTGCTAGTATACGAGATGCTGATGAGGAATATGATAATCCCGAATTTATCGTCCTTCCAATTTTAGTTTAATGAAAAACACAAATCATTGCAAAGGAATTTTTATAGGCAATTTCAGAAAATAAAATGTTATAGAATATTTCATATAATTTAAATATTTATAGAAAAATTAAATAAATTGTAGAAAATTTCATTTCAGGGAAACTTTTGCCAACGAATTTAAGTTCAAGGAATATATTGCAGAAATTTTAAATTAAATGAAATTTTTATAAAAAAAAAAAAAAAAAAAAAAAAAAAAAAAAAAACACATTCTATTGAACTATATACAAAAACTATATATTTTTTAAAGAATATTTTTTTTTTATCGAAAATCACATTTTATAGAAAATTTCAAGGAAAATTGTAATGCAAATTTTATTTCAATTACATTTGTATGGGATTTTTTTTTTTTGCAAAATGTCATTAAAAAAAATATGGGCAATATTTTTTTAAATAAAATAAATTTTGCTAGTATAGGATGCTGATGAGGAATATGGTAATTTCGAACTGATCGTCCATTCAATTTTAGTTTAATGAAAACATGTAAGGAAAGTCTAAAGTCGGGCGGTGCCGACTATATTATACCCTGCACCACTTTGTAGATCTAAATTTTCGATACCATATCACATCCGTCAAATGTGTTGGGGGCTATATATAAAGGTTTGTCCCAAATACATACATTTAAATATCACTCGATCTGGACAGAATTTGATAGACTTCTACAAAATCTATAGACTCAAAATTTAAGTCGGCTAATGCACTAGGGTGGAACACAATGTTCCACGTTTAAATCTGAAGCAATTTTAAGGAAACTTCGAAAAAGTTTATTTATGATTTATCACTCGATATATATGTATTAGAAGTTTAGGAAAATTAGAGTCATTTGTACAACTTTTCGACTAAGCAGTGGCGATTTTACAAGGAAAATGTTGGTATTTTGACCATATTTGTCGAAATTAGAAAAACATATATATGGGAGCTATATCTAAATCTGAACCGATTTCAACCAAATTTTGCACGCATAGCTACAATGCTAATTCTACTCCCTGTGTAAAATTTCAACTAAATCGGAGTTAAAAATTGGCCTCTACGGTCATATGAGTGTAAATCGGGCGAAAGCTATATATGGGGGAGCTATATCTAAATCTGAACCGATTTCAATCAAATTTTGCACACTTGACTATACTACCAATTGTACTCCTTGTGCAAAATTTCAAGCTAATCGGGATAAAACTCTGGCTTCTGGGGCCATATAAGTGCATATCGGGCGAAAGATATATCTGGGAGCTATATCTAAATCTGAATCGATTTCAACCAAATTTGGCACACATAGCTATAATGCTAAATCTACTCCCTGTGCAAAATTTCAACCAAATAGGGCCAAAACTCTGGCTTTTAGGACGATATTAGTCCATATCGGGCGAAAGATATATATGGGAGCTATATATAAATCTGAACCGATTTCAATCAAATGTTGCACACTTGACTACACGACTAAGTGTTATGTTTGTACAAAATTTCAAGCAAATCAGTATAAAACTCTGGCTGCTGGGTCCATATTAGTGCATATCGGGCGAAAGATATATATGGAAGCTATATCTAAATCTGAACCGATTTCATCCAAAATCAATGGGGTTCTATTCTGACCCAAATTAGGATCATTTGAAGGCGATTGGACTTAAATTGCGACCTAGACTTTGATCACAAAAATGTGTTCACAGACAGACGGACGGACAGACGGATATGGTTATATCGACTCAGGGACCCACCCTAAGCATTATTGCCAAAGACACCATGTGTCTATCTCGTCTCCTTCTGGGTGTTACAAACATATGCACTAACTTATAATACCCTGTTCCACAGTGTGGCGCAGGGTATAAATATGGGAAACATTTAAATCTGAAGCAATTTTAAGGAAACTTCGATATATATAGGTTAGGTTAGGTTAAAGTGGCAGCCCGATTAAGATTCAGGCTCACTTAGACTATTCAGTCATTAGTGTCATACCACACTAACTAAAAGTACCTATTACATATGGTCACTTCTAGTCTTAACCACTGAATCTTCTCTATTATTTACTTTTGTGGAACCAACCAGATTGCTCCAAAAATATTAACAAACTCCTTAAGTTAACGTTTTCCAGGTCCGCCAGTAATCTAAAGCTATATGCTCCTAAAATTCGCTTACGCCTTACACAAAAAGCAGGACACTCACACAAGAGGTGTTTTATTGATTCCTTTTCCTCCGCATCATGACAGCTCATACAATAGTCATTATACTTCGCACCTATAGTTTTTGCAAATTCGCCTATCAGACTGCGACCCGTTGGAGCAGATATCAGGAGTGCTATCTGACGCCTTGAGAACACTAGCATATCTAATGTGCGGTTTAAGTTTAAATGGGGCCATATTTGCTTGGTGTCGTTACAAGCCTTGCAATTCTCCCATCGAATATTGGCCATCATAACAACCTTCTCACGCAGTAAGAGCTTGCAGGTGGCCAGAGGCATACCAACAGATTCTAGTTCCCCTGGAATATGTAAGGTAGTTCCTAGCCTTGCTAACACATCTGCTGCGCAGTTCCCCGGTATGTTCCTATGGACAGGCACTCAAATTAGGTGAATATTGTACTGCTCAGCCATCTCGTTGAGAGATTTGCGGCAGTCTATGGCCGTTTTCGAGTTAAGGAACACAGAGTCCAAGGATTTTATTGCAGGTTGACTGTCTGAGTATATATTAATGCCAATATTTGTTGGAACATTACTTCTCAGCCAATTCACCACCTCTCTTATTGCCAAATTTTTCAGCCTGAAAAACACTACAGTGATTAGGTAATCTTTTCGCTATTCGAATTTCCAGATCTTTAGAATATACTCCGATCCCCACTTGTCAATTCAGTTTGGAGCCATCAGTATAGAAATCTATATATCTTTTATTCCCCAGGGTCTGTGTACACCACGCCTTACTGTTGGGAATTAGAGTTTCAAACTTTATCTGAACTTTATCTAAACAAGTCGGTTTCTGAAGTGCCGGCCACCAGACTCTACAACACCATATAGCATTATAGGTCTAACTACTGCCGTGTATAGCCAATGCACTATTTTTGGTTTTAGTCCCCACTTTTTCCCTATTGCCTTTTTGCACGAGTACAAAGCTATCGTGGCTTTTCTCGCCTTCTCTTCAATATTAAGCCTAAAATTCAGCTTCCTGTCCAAAATAACGTCAAGGTATTTTGCACACTCACCAAAGGGAATTTCAGTACCCCCTAAGGAAATCGGCCTAACCGTGGGAGTTTTGCGATCTTTGCAGTACATGACTATTTCTGTCTTTGCTGGATTTACACCAAGACCATTATCTTTCGCCCATTTCTCAGTCATCCGGAGAGCTCTCTGTATAATATCTCTGATTGTGGATGGGAATTTTCCCCTGACTGCTAGCGCCACATCATCTGCGTATGCCACCACTTTTATCCTTTCTTTTTTCTAGGGAAACCAGAAGGTTGTTTATAGCAACATTCCAAAGTAGAGGTGATAGAACTCCTCCTTGGGGAGCGCCTCTGTTCACATACATTTGTATGTTTGCTTGCCCTAGTGTGGCTGAAATGCGTCTCTTTATTAGAAGTTCGTCTACCAGCCTAAGTATACCTGGATCAACATTCAGAGTTGTCAGTCCATTTAATATCGAGCTCGGATGGACATTATTGAACGCCCCATTCGATGTGTAGAAACGCCACGATTGTGTATTCTTTGATAGATAGTGAGCTTTCAATAAAGCTGACTAGTTGATGCAATGCGGTCTCAGTAGACCTGCCCTTCGAGTATGCATGCTGTCGTTTCGAGAGCAAACTTGAATCCACGCTAGTTCTAAGATACATGTCTATCATCCTCTCCAGGGTCGGAAATCTTTCGCACTCGAGTGAGAGACTTTTCCTGCTTTAGGTATGAAAACGACTTTTGTTTCCCTCCACTTTTCTGGAATATATGCTAAGTTTACACATTGTCTATATATCACCGTCAACCAGGGGATAATTCTATCAGCCACTGCTTGTAATTCCGCCGGAGTAATTCCATCAGATCCGGGGGATTTGAATGGTCCAAAGCTATTTAAAGCCCATTTTATTCTAGATTGTGGCCATGCAAAGTAATTTTTAATGAGATTTTTGTTTTTTCAATATAGGAAATTAATTTCATTGGAAAGAAATTGATACAGAAAAGTTTTGTGTTCATTTGTGTCACTGTATAGACGGCTTTAATGAAATGTTTGTTAATTTATTTTTGTTTTTATTCGCACAAAAAGCAAGAATAGACTCTACGGCTTGGTTAATATGGCCCCATAGTTTGGCGCCAATAATGTCTTGCTTTTAGCTCATTTTTGCCTTTATGTGTGAAGGACAAATTTCGTAAAGGGTAGTTACATAAATATGTAAAAATAAATTTTAGTTGAATGTTCGCACCAAATGGTTAATTTAAAATTATAAAAAAAAATAATAATTTTTTTTCTATATTTAAATATTTAATTTATTTTCAACGAAATCCAAAATTTAGCTGGCAAAGTCAATAAACCTTAGAATTGATATGCGAAGACAATGTTTTTTTCTGATATTTTTTATTGATTGTTTTTTTACCCTCAGTCTCTAAGAAATCTCACTCTCATTCCCCATATGTCACTTGATCGGTCTTTATCAACAAAATTTATAGGGACGTGCATTGCAAATTTGATGTGAAACAAAGAAAGCAAACATGCAAAATACAACCAAAATTAATGTTAAAAGAAATGTGATTGTATTTGTAGCATGGCAAATTATTTCATTGAAAAAATATGTGGCAAGTTCGATTTGACAAGAACAAATTAATTTCATTTATTGTCGATAAATGAAACAAATCTTCCCCCTTAAGAGATTTTTTCCATTAATTTCCAATGGCTTCATGGTCTGGCTTTGCCTCGGCAAAATGATTTATATTCATTCACACTCCAATTTTCAGACAATTTAAATCCAAACACACCAGCAAAGCCTTTTGTGTCACATAGACGTCATCTCCTTCTGCGATCATATCTGTCAGTGGGTCGTTTGCTTTGCTGCTTTGTATTTTACCCTCCAATCAATGGCCAAATTTGGGCATTAGTCATATTAGGAACAAAACACGATGACACATGCTTAAATAGGGATCACGACATTTAAATTTCTGATTTCGAACAAACGATCGAACGATTAACAACTGGCGACTGCTCAGCAATCTTAGGCTTAAGCTTTAGAACACTAACATTGGCAGATGACATGATTAAAAAATGTTTGCAAACACTACATTCACATTATGGTCATTGTCCAGACAAGCAGCCAGCCAGTCAGCCAGATAGCCAAGCAGTTATGGTGCGCCTCACGCTACGACATAGGCTGACAGGCAAAAATTGAATTGCAAGTGTTTTTGTTTTGTTATAAATGAAATAAATTCGTTATCCATTCATGATATCATGAAATATTCATAATCATAAATTTATTCGTACACCGAGAGAAAGCCATTGTTAATTTGATACTAAATTTAACGGGAAGGTCTTTGTACTGTAGAAGGGTTCAATATTACAACCGATATCGGTAGGGAGTTGTAAACAGATAGTACTCTCCTGTTAAGCAAAGGTTTAAGAACGGACTCATCGTCCGAAAAGGTTGCTGCCCTCTTGTGTGGAGACACCGATACAGGTATGGGAAACTTCTCACGATTGCAGAAACTTCTCACGATTTCGTGCTCAGAGTACAGATTTCACGAAATTCTACTCGGGATGTACTTTTTACTGTAAAAGGGTTCAATATTACGACCGATATCGGTAGGGAGTTGTAAAAAGGTAGTACTCTCCTGTTACGCAAAGGTTTAAGAACGGACTCATCGTCCGAAGAGGTTGCTGCCCTCTTGTGTGGAGACACCGATACAGGTATGGAAAACTTCTCACGATTGCAGAGATTCTCTCTCGCGATTAAAAAGGTCTCACATCTTTCGTGCTCAGAGTACAGATTTCACGAAATTGTACTCGGAAAAAAGGACTCACACTACTGGCCATACTACAAAGATCGCACATTTCTTCAAGACTACGGAGGAAAGTAAAAATTCGTGAGAATGGAAATTACATTACTCTAATTTTGCCATTAAAAAACAAGTATATACGGCCGTAATTTCGGCCAAGCCGAATATTATGTACCCTCCACCATGGATTGCGTAGAAACTTCTACGAAAGACTGTCATCCACAATCGAATTACTTGGGTTGTGGTATCTTTAAACTTCTTAACGTCGTTTTCTAAATTGTGAGCTAGTCCATACGTGATATATATTAGACAAAAAAGTTAGGTATAGTTAAGTCTACAAATAATTACGAATCGATATGGACTTTTTGCACGGTACGTAGAGAGCCAGAATTAAAATATGGGGGTCGCTTATATGGGGGCTACATACAATTATGAACTTGATATGGACCAATTTTTGTGTGATTGGAAATCGATTTATCTGAGGGACATATATAACTATAGACCGATATGGACCTAGTTAGGCATGATTGTTAACGCCCATAGAGCCACCGTGGTGCAATGGTTAGCATGCCCGCCTTGCATACACAAGGTCGTGGGTTCGATTCCTGCTACGACCGAACACCAAAAAGTTTTTCAGCGGTGGATTATCCCACCTCAGTAATGCTGGTGACATTTCTGAGGTTTTCAAAGCTTCTCTAAGTGGTTTCACTGGAATGTGGAAGGCCGTTCGGACTCGGCTATAAAAAGGAGGTCCCTTGTCATTGAGCTTAACATGGAATCGGGCAGCACTCAGTGATAAGAGAGAAGTTCACCAATGTGGTATTACAATGGACTGAATAGTCTAAGTGAGCCTGATACATCGGGCTGCCACATAACCTAACCTAACCTAACGCCCATATACTAGCACAATGTACCAAATTTCAACTCACTCGGATTAAATTTGCTCCTCCAAGAGGCTGCAAAACCAAATCTCGGGATCGGTTTATATGGGGCTATATATGATTATGGACTGATATGGACCACTTTTGACATGGTTGTTAAATATCATATACGATTACCACGTACCAAATTTCAAGCAGATCGGATGAATTTTGCTTCTCCAAAAGGCACCGGATGTCAAATCAGGGGATCGGTTTATATGGAAGCTATATACAATTATGGGCTGATAGGAACCAATCCCTGCATGGTTGTTGGATACCATATACTAACATCACGTACCAAGGGGCTCTGGAGGTCAAATCTGGGGATCGGTTTATATGGGGCCTATATATAATTATGGACCGATACCGACCAATTTTTGCATGGGAGTTTGAAGCCATATATTAACACCACGTACCAAATTTCAACTGAATCAGATGAATTTTGGTCTTCCAAGAGGCTCCGGAGTTCAAATCTGGTAATCGGTTTATATGGGGGTTATATATAATTATGGACCGATGTGGACCAATTTTTGCATGGTTGTTAGAGACTATATATTCATCCGGATCGGATGAAATTTGCTTCTCTGAGAGGCCTCGCAAGCCAAATCGGGGGATCGGTTTATATGGGGGCTATATATAATTATGGACCGATGTTGACCAATTTTTGCATGGTTGTTAGAGACCATATATTAACACCATGTACCAAATTTCAGCCGGATCGGATGAAATTTGCTTCTCTTAGAGGCCTCGCAAGCCAAATCGGGGGATCGGTTTATATGGGGGCTATATATAATTATGGACCGATGTGGACCAATTTTTGCATGGTTGTTAGAGACCATATACTAATACCATGTACCAAATTTCAGCCGGATCGGATGAAATTTGCTTCTCTTAGAGGCCTCCCTAGCCAAATTTGTGGGTCCGTTTATATGGGGGCTATACGTAAAAGTGGACCGATATGGCCCATTTGCAATACCATCCGACCTACATCAATAACAACTTCTTGTGCCAAGTTTCAAGTCGATAGCTTGTTTCGTTCGGAAGTTAGCGTGATTTCAACAGACGGACGGACGGACGGACATGATCAGATCGACTCAGAATTTCACCACGACCCAGAATATATATACTTTATGGGGTCTTAGAGCAATATTTCGATGTGTTACAAAACGGAATGACAAAGTTAATATACCCCCCATCCTATGGTGGAGGGTATAAAAAAAGACTAGGAACTGCGTCAATATTACGGCCGATTTCGGTTGGATGAGGTGGAGTAGCTGAAAAATGTGTACTCTCCTATGTTACGAAAAGAATTACGAACGAACACAATGCCTGGGAAGGTTGCTGCTCTTTAGTGTAAATACACCTATACGGGTATGGGAAACTTCTCAAGATATCATAAATCCTAGAGAATACGGAAGCGAGTAAAGAGGTCTCACATGTGCCATGCTTAGATGTGTATTCCCGTAAATTGTACTCTGAAGTGAAGGACTCACATCGAGCAACTCCTCAAGGTTACGGTTCCTTTGGAAACAGAAGACAATAGACTACTTCTATATTACGACCGATATCGGTTGGGTGTGGTGGAATAGCTGGAAAAAATGGTACTCCCCTATGTTACGCAAAGAATTGCGAACGAACACATGTTTGGGAAGGTTGCTGCTCTTGAATGTAAATACACTGATACGGGTATGGGAAACTTCTCAAGGTTTCAGAGATCCTAGAGAATATAGAAGGAAACAAAGGACTTGCGAGTAAAGAGGTCCCACATGTGCCGTGCTCAGATGTGTATTCCCTTAAATTGTTCTCTAAAGCAAAGGACTCACATCTCGCAACTCTTCAAGGTTCCGGATGGAAGCAAAAACTCTTGAGAATGGAGGTCACATTACTCCAATTGAGAATTTAAAACAAATGACTAGTGACTGTTTCAATATTACGCTCGATTTCGGTAGGGCTAGATGCAGAAGCATAAAAAGATTACGAAATGAATTACGAATGGACACATCGTGTGGGAAGAATGCAGGGATACTTGAAATACTTTCAGAGATCCTAGAGTACACGGAGGAAAGCAAAGGACTAGCGAGTAAAGAGGTCGCAAATCTCCGGTACACAGATGATAAATCACCAAAATTGTACTCTGAAGCAAAACGGGAGTCAACTTATTCTTCTAGTTTACTGACGGAATTGTGGATTGCATCCTGAAGAATGAGATACTCAAGTAGAGAGAATTAATTTCCCTTGATTACTGACGAAATTGGGGACAGACGCAAAAAAATCGCATTCATCCCTAGACAGATAGTTCGTTCCAAGGTTACGGCCGGAAAGAAAGACCTGTGACAATTAAGGTCGCCCTACTCTTATTTAGGAATTCAAGAAAAAGATTAGGGACTACTTTATTACGACCGATATCAGTAGGTTAAAATAGAGAAGCTGAAAAGATTGTAGTCCCCTCTTACGACCAGATTTACGAACGGACTCATCGTCTGGAGAGGTTGCTGCCATCTTGTGTAAAGTCACCGATATGGGACTACCGAGTAAAGATCTTCCGAGCATAGATACAGATTCTCCTATATTGTACTCTGAAGCAAAGGATTGACTATAAGAAATCTTTTATCATTTAGGTTATTGACGATCCTATGGATAGGCGTAAAGACTCGCGACGGTCGCACCCACGCCCAAAGAGAAAGAAAGGAAACGCATGGAAAGAAGCGTGACAATATAGCTCGCTCTACCCCAGTTTCGGAATTAACGCAATATTGATTACAGATGGGATTATGGACAGAAGCAAAGTCTCCGACTTATAGAGTCCGCAAGTCTCTAATCCGCTCAGGGAAAGCGAACACCTCAGAGTAACTGACGGAGAAACAGAGTAACGGCTTCATTGGTCACATTATCTCAGTGTTGATGAGCGGATTCAAGTCTAACAAAGCTCTTCGACATTCCGTCCTTATTCTCTAGGCATCCGATGGGCGCAGTAACTCGCGGCCAAAGAGGTCAGAAAAAAGGTGTCACACTTTGACAGATTGCAATACAAAGATTTTGGTCGAAGGCAAACGCGATTAAAAACCAAATTATTCGTCTCAATCAAGGCCCTCGCGACTAAAGAAATTCTACTCTTCTAGACTAAGGACATAAGTAAAGGCTCGTAACTAATGATGTGAACTATGAACAGACCAAAAGACTCGAAACTAGAGCCTCCGCACTCCCTTATTGTAAGGTCGTGGATACCAGTCAAAAAAAAAAAAGCTCTCGCACATAAGTTGGCCGAGCTCTCCTAACCTGCCAACAGAATTAGAAACGGACGCGACACTGCATTAGGTTAGTGACATAATTACTCAGTCAGAAGCACAGTTCTCTTACCCAGAGAGATGGTAACCTCGAAAGGCTCTAGATAGGAGCAGTACCAACTACTAGAAAGATCGCACACCTCTTGGTTACTGGCGACACTATACACAGATGCAAAAACTCGCGAATAGAGATATAGGTAATACATCTCTAATGTAAAGACGGAGACAAAGTTTTCTTGCTTAAAAAATTCGCACTTGCTAAGTAAGGACAGCAGCATCAAGTCACAAGCAAAGAAGTCAGAAGCAAAGACTCGCGGTTAGAGAGTTTGCTCTCCTCTAGCGATATTGAACGTCTCATTGTTACCACCTAAATCGTGGATGGACTTGACGCACTTATCTGGCATACCCATGTATACTTTGGTCAAACAAACCTGTCAGGCTTAGAGAGAGCGAACTCCTCAAGCTTACGAACGGAGGCAAAGACTTACATCATGACATATTAATCCCAACAAAGCAGTCAATCAAGTGCTTGGGATTAAAACTGGACTCAAAACTAATATACTCCAAGCAGAAAATGTACGCAACGGAAAAAGCTACTATGATAACGCCGCGACTGAGCAGCCTGATGGCAAACATAGGAGGCCCTCTTCCAAGCAGAAGCAGGATACACATGGAGATGATTAACAGGCGTCGACCCACAGAGACGAACTAGAACAAAAACAGTTTTTTTCCAGCATGTGGAATTGAATCAAATTAAGCTCTCTCGCATAGATAATATACGCTACCCCACCTAAGAGATAAAGGTAGGGGCTGTAGCATTAAGGCGTATCTAAAGACGTCTCAAGAAAAGGACTCGCGACTAGAATGAATGATTTCCTATAGGCTCTGAACGCAAACAAAGGGCTCCCGACTTGAGGGGAATACATGGGAGGCCCTCTTCGAAGCAGAAGCTGGATACTCATGGAGAGACTAAGAGTATACTCCTCTATGAATATGAGATCTGGGCGTCGACCCCACAGAGACGAACTAGAGCGAAGCATTGGTTTTTAGCACGTGGAATTGAATCAAATAAAGCTCTCTTGGATAGATAATTACGCTACCCCACCTTATAGATAGGAGTAGGGACTGTAGCATTAAGGCACAACTAAAGAGGTCACAAGCAAAAATAACTCGCGACTAGAATGGTTGATTTCCTGTAGGATCTGAACAGAAGAAAAGGACGGACTCTCGACTTAATTTGCACTACCCCACCTCACAGAGGAGAGTAGGGACGGTAGCATTAAGGCGCAACTAAAGATGTCACAAGCAAAAATAACTCGAGACTAGAATGGTTGATTTCCTTTAGGCTCTGAACAGAAATAAAGGACTTGAAAGGTAAACTGTTTACCTTTCAAGTCCTTTATTTCTGTTCAGAAGAAGCTTGATACTCGTGGACATGACTAATAGTATACTCATCTATGGATGTGAGCAAAAGGTTGACATGGTAACGATAACATAAATAATGTGAGCTTTAGTCTGGGTGCACATTAAAAGAAGACAGTAGCGAACCATGTGGGGTCCACCTCCAAGTAATGCAAAAGCGGTTCCGATGGGGTAATCATTCCCCGAGCGAACTTATCTGGCATAATGACGCATACTTATGTCAAACAAACCTGTCACGCTTTGACGGACAGCGTTTCGCTGGGTTGCTGATGGAAGTAGGATCGAGGAGGTAAGAGTCCACCAAGTAAAAGTCGAAAGCAAAGGACTCACGACTAGAGATACCTTATCTCTCTAGGATACAATTGGAATTGTGAACAAACGCAAAAACTCGCTACAGTAAAGGTCACACTCGTTTTATTTCAAAGTCGTTGGTTCGAACGGCTAGAGAGATCGCACACCTTAAAGCTACGTGTGGAAGCAAAAACTCCTGAGAATAGAGGTCGCATTCTGCTCTAATATAAACAGCTGAAATTGAATCAAATAAAGCTCTCTCGCATGGATAATTCACTTCACTCGACCCTACCTTACAGATGAAAGTAGGGACTGTAGCAATAAAGGGTGATACGGTCAAAATTTGGTCAAGGGAAAACGCGTGTAAATCGGTGAAATCGTTTATTTAAAAAATCAAATTAAATTTCTTTTTCAAGTTCAATTAGTATAAAATTCAGGAAAAATATTCAGTTAGGCTTTCGCTTTTCCAAATCCGAATTGCCGGGCCTCACGCTTGACACCTGCCATCAGATTTTGTACAGCCACCTTCTTCGCCGCAGAAAGCCAGTTTGCCTTGAACTGCTGCTCGTCCTTAGCAGTTTTTTTGGTCTTCTTCAGGTTTCGCTCGACAATAGCCCAGTATTTCTCAATTGGGCGGAGCTCTGGCGTGTTGGGAGGGTTCTTGTCCTTGGGAACCACCTGCACGTTGTTGGCGGCGTACCACTCCATGGCCTTTTTACCGTAATGGCAAGATGCCAAATCCGGCCAAAACAGTACGGAACAACCGTGTTTCTTCAGGAAAGGCAGCAGACGTTTATTCAAACACTCTTTCACGTAAATTTCTTGGTTGACAGTTCCGGAAGCTATGAAAATGCTGCTTTTCAAGCCACAGGTACAGATGGCTTGCCAAACCAGATATTTCTTTGCGAACTTTGACAGTTTTATGTGCTTGAAAATATCTGCTACCTTTCCCCTTCCTTTTGCCGTATAAAACTCCTGTCCCGGAAGCTGCTTGTAGTCGGCTTTGACGTAGGTTTCGTCGTCCATTACCACGCAGTCAAACTTCGTCAGCATCGTCGTCTACAGCCTCCGGGATCGCGCTTTAGCCGTCGTATTTTGTTTATCATCGCGATTTGGATCACTACCTTCTTGTAAGTCGATAGTCCGGCTCGTTTTTTGGCTCGATGCACGGTTGTAGACGATACACCCAGCTTATTTGCGGCATCTCGGAGAGAGAGGTTAGGGTTTCGCTTGAAACTACCGGCAACTCTCTTTGTCGTCTCAGCGGATTCCGGTTTTCGATTTCCCCCCGATCCAGACTTCCTGGCTGTCGACAAACGTTCCCCAAACACTTTAATTACATTTGTAAAGGTTGATTTGGCAACTTTTAGCGATTTTGCCAGCATTGCGTGCGAGTAGCTCGGATTTTCGCGAGCAAAATTTTGATACGCTGCTCTTCTTGCTTGGACGGCATTTTGACAACTGAAGAGTGAATTCCAAAATCAAAATAGGAGCAACATTCTACACACACACACCTTCAAAATGAGGGGTGTTCAGGTTTTTTAAATGCAAAATTGAAAGAAATACGTCAAGTTTATATTGACCAAATTTTGACCGTATCACCCTTTAGCACAGGATCCACTACTACATTGGTTCCTTTCCTATAGGCTATGAATTGAAGCAACGGACTCGCAACTAGAGAGATTAAAATCCTCATTGCTACCAGTTAAATTGTGGATACGGATGGAATTTGTATCGGACGTAAAGACTTGTGACAATAAAAGTCGAATATCTTTAGGATATGGATGGAAGCAATGAGTTAGCGAATAGAGATATCGCATCGATTTAGATCGGGGACAACCTAACAATTGTCCTGATTTTGGGCAAACCAGGCTACCACGCCTGGAGATTTCGCATTTCCCAGATTATGGACGTAGGTTAGGTTAGGTTAGGTGGCAGCCCGATGTATCAGGCTTACTTAGACTATTCAGTCCATTGTGGTACCACATTGGTGAACTTCTCTCTTACCACTGAGTGCTGCCCGATTCCATGTTAAGCTCAACGACAAGGGACCCCCTTTTTATAGCCGATTCCAAACGGCGTTCCAAATTGCAATGAAACCACTTAGAGAAGCTTTGAAACCATCAGTAATGTCACCAGTATTACTGAGGTGGGATAATCCACCGCTCAAAAACTTTTTTGGTGTTCGGTCGAAGCAGGAATCGAACCCAATACCTTGTGTATGCAAGGCGGGCATGCTAACCATTGCACCACTGTAGCGTAGTAAAGGACAAAATTCGCGACTAGAGATATTGTTTTTCTCCATTTCATATATATGGTTTTGAATCAATCAAGGTTGCAATGATCGGGGCTGCAAAGGTAGACGTCTCTAGATTACATACGGGGGTAGAGAGATGAAAAGTAAAAATAGATTGAAAATTAAATTCGCTCTCTTCAATGCTTCCTTATTAAGAACTGTTGACCAGCTGACATTGGTCTTAGATTTCAAATTTTGTTCTCCAATCTTTATACTTTTAAGTATTTTGTAGACAAGTGCCTTGGGAATGTATGGTATAAAGTTTCGCTCTGGCGATATTAAACGGTGTTTACTTGTTTGTGTTTTTGTCTCCTAAGCTGTTTACAAAAAAAGAAAATAATATATAAATTGGATTTTTTTCAAATATTTCTTTCATAACACCCATCAATCTACGGTATCAATACAAAAGTGTTATATTATGTGAGAGTTCAATAGTCCAATGTCTTTTGATGAGTAAAATTTATTTAGACCACACTCACTATATAGATGAAGTTTGAGATCACGTTTCTATTTACATTCGATTTTGTCAGGCAATAAATTGGAATTCCCCATTAATTTGTTCATCTGTGACATTCCAATCTCACACCACCAGCAACACCACCAAATATCAGCATCATCATCCATTGTCTTGGGTTTTTAAATGATTTTATTGATGCGTAAATAAATCCACAAAAAATTAACATATGGCCTAAACCGTCTATTAACTTTTGTCACCGCTATCCCGGCAGTATTGTGACTTGTGCTTTGATTGTCATAAAAGAAAAATCTATGAAATGTGAATGAGAAGAAGTGTTTCGTCGACAAAAATAAAATATTGAACTTGCATGATTCCACTAATTGAGGTCTAACCCAGTAAGACCATACAGAAAAACACTTAATTTAATTTGTTTTTGCGGATGAGGATGGGAAAATGCTATATGTACCACCTGACACTGCGCCCATATGTCGAGTGCCGGACTCTGGCACAGTTGACGACACCAGCCAAAAATCCATCCCGCTTCACCTTGGGGTATACTTTCCACCTCGGAACCGCTTTCGTTTTGACAAATTTTTCTATAGAAATACAATTTTGACAAACTTTTCTATAGAAATAAAATTTTGACACAATTTTCTATGGAAATAAAATTTTGAAAAAATGTTTCTATAGAAATACAATTTTGACAAAATTTTCTATATAAATAAAATTTTCTATAGAAATAAAATTTTGATCAAATTTTCTTTAAAAATAAAATTTTGATAAAATTTTCTATAGAAATAAAATTTTGACAAAATTTTCTATAGAAACAAAACAAACACAATTTTAACAAAATGTTCTATAGAAAAAAAAAATTAACAACATTTTCTATAGAAAAAAAAATTAACAAAATTTTCTATAGAAACAAAATTTTGACACAATTTTCTATAGAAATAAAATTTTGAAAAAAAATTTCTATAGAAATAAAATTTTGACAAAATTTTCTATAGAAATAAAGTTTTAACAAAATGATCTACAGGAAAAAAATGTTAACAAAATTTTCTATAGAAATAGAACTTTAACAAAATTTTCTATAGAAATAAAATTTTGACAACATTTTCTATAGAAATAAAATTTTGGCAAAATTTTCTATAGAAATAAAGTTTTAACAAAATGTTCTACAGGAAAAAAAAATTTGAAAAAAATTTCTATAGAAATAAAATTTGGACAAAATTTTCTATTGAAATAAAATTTAAACAAAATTATCTATAGAAATAAAATTTTGATTAAATTTTCTTTAAAAATAAAATTTTGGTAAAATTTTCTATAGAAATAAAATTTTGACAAAATTTTCTATAGAAACAAAACAAACACAATTTTAACAAAATGTTCTATAGAAAAAAAAATTAACAAAATTTTCTATAGAAACAAAATTTTGACACAATTTTCTATAGAAATAAAATTTTGACAAAATTTTCTATAGAAATAAAATATTGCCAAAATTTTCTATAGAAATAAAGTTTTAACAAAATGATCTACAGGAAAAAAATTTTAACAAAATTTTCTATAGAAATAGAACTTTAACAAAATTTTCTATAGAAATAAAATTTTGACAACATTTTCTATAGAAATAAAATTTTGGCAAAATTTTCTACAGAAATAAAGTTTTAACAAAATGTTCTACAGGAAAAAACTTTCTATAGAAATAAAATTTGGACAAAATTTTCTATTGAAATAAAATTTAAACAAAATTATCTATAGAAATAAAATTTTGACAAAATTTTCTATAAAAAAAAAAATTGACAAAATTTTCTATAGAAATAAAATGTTGACAAAATTTTGTATAGAAATAAAATTTTGGCTAAATTTTCTATAAAAACAAAAATTTGATAAAATTTTCTATATAAATAAATTTTTTGACAAAAGTTTTCTATGGAAAAAATTTTGACACAATTTTCTATAGAAATAAAATTTTGACAAAATTTTCTATAGAAATAACATTTTGACAAAATTTCTTATATACATAAAATTTGGACAAAATTATCTATAGAAATAAAATGTTATCAAATTTTCTGTAGAAATAAAATTTTGAAAAAACTTTCTATAGAAATAAAATTTTGACAAGATTTTCTATATAAATAACATTTTAACAAAATTTTCTATAGAAATAAAATTTGACACAATTATCTATAGAAATAAAATTTTGACAAAATTTTCTATAAAAATGAAATTTTTCCTCGTATATTCACGTATTCGAATTGCATTTCCACATAGGGTTCAAATATTTACGATAATAGCCGTGACCAGTAGGTAGGATCTGGGTTATGTAATTTTAAATTTTATTTTTAATTTTAATGTAAAATAAAATTTTAGATTTAATTTTAAATTTATTTTTTTAATTATATTTAAATTAAAATTTAATTTTGAATTTTTGATTTAAATTTATTTTAATTTTTTTTTATTTTTATTTTTATTTTTATTTTAATTTTAATTTAATTTTTTTTTTTTTTTTTATTTTTTTATTTTAATTTTAAATTAATTTCAATTAAATCGACCCAATTGAAATTCCATCTTTATTATTAAAGGTACATCACTGTATGCCCTAATATTATCGTTTTGCCTTTTCAGCATTGTACGGATGTGTTAAATGTGTCCCCATATACATAAAATGACCACAAACAAAACAAAACAAAAAAATAATAAACAAATCGAAGAAGTTAGCACAAACCCAATACGAAGAGCCTTTGTTTCCTGAACAATGATTCAGAAGCACTGTGGTTATTTTTCATTTTTTTTTTGTTTTTTTTTTGGTGGGGTCCGACAGACGGTTTATTTCGTTTTTTTGTGTTTGTATTCTTTTTTGCTGTTCAAATAGCTCTTGCTGTGATTTTGGACTTTGTCCGGTATGGTGTTTTTTGGGTGTTCTTCGGTTTGTTGGCATAAGGAAGCAATTAAGGTCGAGTGCCACAAAGCGATTATAGGTGCTGACCAGACAAACGAATAAGCCAAGAGACCATAAGATTCGATAGAGTCACATCGAGAAGGAACCCAATGGACTTTTGTGACAAAATTTTGTTGTTTTATTATTTTCCCATTGTGTGGTGTCACCAAGGGGTGATTTTTGTTTCCACTTCATCAGTGGTAGCAAAATGTGTCTCAAAATTGGCATTTTAGTAGAAACCACATTTGGGCATAAAAATGATCGAAAAATCAATACGAAAATCTATGTGCAAGTAGAATACATTTTTTATTGACCCTAGTTACAAATCTCAATCGGAAAAGGTGAACAATTCATATATAATTATTATTTTGATTCGTTCTTTGCATTGTCCATCAACCATTTAGCCCATCCGTTTATATTCTTATGTCCGTCCAACATCTGTCTGTCTATCATAATTTTTGTGAAGCACTCTAGACCAGTCCTATTGCTGTAGTTGGTTGTATCTTTCTTGTCCATCTGGTAAATGTCTGCAGTAGAAATATGTAAATGTCTATGGTTATTAATTATTTATAAATTTTAAAGTTTCATGCTGTCCTTGTTGTTTTGAAGATATTGTTATTGTTTTATTTATTTGTGAGTTTTTAGTTTCTATCATAGAAATGAAGGGTATACCACGGCAGTTGGGTAGTTTGTAACATTTTCTATAATTTTTGGGAGAGTAATTAATTTCCCATTATAATTTTTAGTTTAGTTTTAATTCTGATTTAATTTTTTTAAAATTAATTTTAATCTTTCAAATTAATATTTTTTTACGTAAATTTAATTTTAGTTTTGTTTTTTTGTTTTTCAATTTTAATTTGAATTAAAGTGTTTTATGTTAATTTTAATATTATTCATTTTAAATTCAAATATTAGAAATTTGGTCCTGTGTGCTAATTTGTGGTGTAGAGAACACTTGAAAATTTTCTTCCCAAACTGAATAAAAGTTAAGGGTATACCGACACAGTTGTGTAGTTCATAACATGTTCAATAATTTTAAGGCAATTTACTTATTTTAATTTTTTATTCTATTTTGAATTTTAATCATTAAAGTTAATACTGTTTTTTTAATTGTAATTTTAATTCTGAACCATCATCAATCCCATGTTACCATATTAATTAAAATCAAAATTTTTAGTTTTCATTTTAATTTTAATCAAAACTTAAATTTCGATATTTATTTTTTTAGTATTAATTTTAATTTTAATTGTAATTTGAAGGCTTTTATATTTTTAATTTTTTATTTGAAATATACTTTTAATAAATTTAATTTTACATTTAATTTAAATTAAATTCTAAGATTTTTTTAAATATTTGAAATTCAGATTTATGTACTGACTTGTTGTACAGAAAGCATATGCATTAATGCTAATATTGTTTTTTATTAATGTCAATGTTTAGTTTTATTTTTTATAAATATAAATAAAAAATTAAATTAATTTTAATTTTAATTCTGAACCATCTTCAATCCCATGTTACCATATTAATTAAAATCAATTTTTTTTTTGTTTTTCATTTTAATTTTAATCTAAACTTAAATTTCTATATTAATTTTAATTTTATTTATTAATAATTTTAATTTTAATCGCAATTTCAATTGAAGGTTTTTATATTTTTAATTTTTTATTTCTAATATACTTTAAATTAAAGTAATTTTTTTTTTTTAATATTTGAAATTCAGATTTATGTACTGACTTGTTGTAGAGAAAGCATATGGAAAATTTTCCTCATAAACTGAATAAAAGTAAGGAATATACCAAGCAATTAACTTATTTTAATTTTTTATTCTATTTTGAATTTTATTCATTAAAGCTAATATATTTTTTTTTAAATTTTAATGTTTATTTTTATTTTTTATGAATATAAATAAAAAATTAAAATAATTTTAATTTTAATTCTGAACCATTTTATATCCCATGTTACCATATTAATTAAATTTTTCATTTTTCATTTTAATTTTAATCAAAACTTAAATTTCGATATATATTTTAATTTAATTTTGTTTAATATTAATTTTATGTTTAATCATAATTTGAAGGTTTTTATATTTTTAATTTTTTATTTCAAATATACTTTTAAAAAATTAAATTTTACACTTAATTTAAATTAAATTCTATGGGTTTTTAAATATGTTAAATTCAGATTTATCTACTGACTTGTAGAGAAAGCATACGAAATTTTTTTTCACAAACTGTATAAAAGTAAAGAGTATACCAAGGCAGTTTGTAGGTTGTAACATAGTCAAAAATTTTAGGGAAATAATTCAATTTAGTTTCATATTTTAATTTGAATTAATTTTTTTAGAATTAATTTGGTTTTTTAATTCGGCTTTTTAATTTTAATTTTATTTTTATATTTCTTTAAATTCATTTACACCAAATAATAAATATAAATAAAAAATTATTATTAATTTTTATTTTATACTTAATCTTCCTTAACCGCATTTTCCATATTAATTTAACCCATGTACAAATTGGCGGATCTAATCAGATATGAGTAGATTTCAAAATTGACCCCTTTAGATATATGATGAGATAAAACTAGATATAAAATTATATAATTCCATATGGATCTGATATATGACCACATCTAATATCAGATCCAATTATATATAGAGATAGATATAATTATATCTACAACATTAGATCTAGGCCAATATTGAGATCTTGTAAGATCTATTTCCATAGTAATTAGATGTGATTAGATCTTAACATTTTTCGGATCTAATCATATCTAATTGTATCAAATTAGATCTCAAAATTGTTACTAGGGAAATTAAAAATCTTAATTTGCATTTTAATTTTAATTATATTCTAAATTTAGATATTAATTTTAATTAAATAAATTAATTATTTAATTTTTAAAATTAAATTAATAAATTAATTTTTATTTTAATTTTAATCATAATTTAATTCATTTCTTTAAAATGAACCATTTATTACGCTAGTTTTAAAATTTATTTTAAGTTCTCAGTAATTTTTTTATATCTTAAAACTAAATTTGATTTTTTGTTTTCAGTTTAAATTTTAACCATATTTTTTTAATTTTATTTTTTGCCTTTAATTTTTTTTTTCAATTTTAATTCTATTTTTTAATTTTTTTGTAATTTAATTTAAAGTCTAAGGAATGTTTTGCAGTAGATGAAATTCAGACCTATTGCTAATTTTTTCCCCCAAAAATGGTAGTTCTTACTCTCTTTCTTAAATTTAATTTAATTTCTAAGATAAGTCTTTGAAAAGTGGTCCTATGTACTGTCTTTTAAAGGTCCTAAGTGCCAATTTCTAATGGAGAATCTCTAGCCCAATTTTCCATTATAATTTAAATTATTATTTTTTTTATTTTTTTGTATTAAATTTCTTTTACTTTTAAATTTTTTTACATTATTTTAAAATTTTATTTCAATTTAAATTGTATTTTTAATTTTTTTGTAATTTAACTTAATTTTTTAACGATTTTGTATTTGAAGACGGTCTTATGTGTTAATTTCTAATGGAGAAAACTCAAGACAATTTTTCTTTCCAAACCAAAAATTCAAAATTTTTTTTTACATTATTTTAAAATTTTATTTCAATTTAAATTGTATTTTTAATTTTTTTGTAATTTAACTTAATTTTTTAACGATATTGTATTTGAAGACGGTCTTATGTGTTAATTTCTAATGGAGAAAACTCAAGACAATTTTTTATTCCAAACCAAAAATTCCAAATTTTTTTTTACAATATTTTAAAATTTTATTTCAATTTAAATTGTATTTTTATTTTTTTTTTTTTTTTGTAATATAACGTAATGTTTAACGATTTTGTATTTTAAGTCGGTCTTATGTGTTAATTTCTAATGGAGAAAACTCACTACAATTTTTCTTTCCAAACGAAACCTAATTTTTTTCATATTAATTTAAATTTAAATTTTTGATTTTTTTAATTGTATTCAAACTTAAATTTTGATTTTTAAGATTAATTTTGTAATTTTTTTTATTTCAAAATTTTAATTTTAATTTTAATCATTGTTAAAATGTTACTTTCGATTTTAGTATTAATTTTAATTTTAAATTTAAATTAAATTTTTTGGTTTGGTATTTTTTATACCCTCCACCATAGGATGGGGGGTATATTAACTTTGTCATTCCGTTTGTAACACATCGAAATATTGATCTAAGACCCCATAAAGTATATATATTCTGGGTCGTGGTGAAATTCTGAGTCGATCTGAGCATGTCCGTCCGTCCGTCCGTCCGTCTGTTGAAATCACGCTAACTTTCGAACGAAACAAGCTATCGACTTGAAACTTGGCACAAGTAGTTGTTATTGATGTAGGTCGGATGGTATTGAAAATGGGCAATATCGGTCCACTTTTACGTATAGCCCCAATATAAACGGACCCCCAAATTTGGCTTGCGAGGCCTCTAAGAGAAGCAAATTTCATCCGATCCGGCTGAAATTTGGTACATGGTGTTAGTATATGGTCTCTAACAACCGTGCAAAAATTGGTCCATATCGGTCCATAATTATATATAGCCCCCATATAAACCGATCCCCCCATTTGACTTGCAGACCCTCTAAGAGCAACAATTTTCATCCGATGCGGCTGAAATTTGGTACATGGCGTTAGTATACGGTCTCTAACAAACATGCACAAATTGGTCCATATCGGTCCATAATTATATATAGCCCCCATATAAACCGATCCCCCGATTTGGCTTGCGGAGCCTCTAAGAGAAGCAAATTTCATCCGATCCGGCTGAAATTTGGAACATGGTGTTAGTATATGGTCTCTAACAACCATGCAAAAATTGGTTCATATCGGTCCATAATTATATATAGCCCCCATATAAACCGATCCCCCGATTTGGCTTTCAGACCCTCTAAGAGCAACAATTTTCATCCGATCCGGCTGAAATTTGGTACATGGCGTAAGTATATGGTCTCTAACAACCATGCAAAAATTGGTCCATATCGGTCCATAATTATATATAGCCCCCATATAAACCAATCCCCCGATTTGGCTTGCAGACCCTCTAAGAGCAACAATTTTCATCCGATCCGGCTGAACTTTGGTACATGGCGTTAGTATATGGTCTCTAATAATCATGCAAAAATTGGTCCATATCGGTCCATAATTATATATAGCCCCCATATAAACCGATCCCCCGAATTGGCTTGCGGAGCCTCTAAGAGAAGCAAATTTCATCCGATCCGGCTGAAATGTGGTACATGGGGTTAGTATATGGTCTCGAACAATCATGCAAAAATTGGTCCATATCGGTCCATAATAATATATGGCCTCCATATAAACCGATCACCAGATTTGACCTCCGGACCCTCTTGGAAGACCAAAATTCATCTGATTCAGTTGAAATTTGGTACGTGATGTTAATATATGGCCTCAAACACTCATTCAAAAATTGGTCGATATCGGTCCATAATTGTATATAGGCCCCATATAAACCGATCCCCAGAGTTGACCTCCGGAGCACCTTCGTAGAGCAAAATTCTTCCCATTCGGTTGAAATTTGGTACGTAATGTTAGTATAGGGTATCCAACAACCTTGCAGGAATTGGTTCCTCTCAGTCCATAATAATATATAGCTCCCATATAAACCGATCCCCAGATTTGACCTCCGGTGCCTTTTGGAGAAGCAAAACTCATCCGATCTGGTTGAAATTTGGTACGTGGTGGTAGTATATGATATTTAACAACCATGTGAGTTGAAATTTGTGGATGACAGTCTTTCGTAGAAGTTTCTACGCAATACATGGTGGGGGGTACATAAGATTCGGCCTGGCCGAACTTACGGCCGTATATACTTGTTTTTTTATTAATTTTGTTTAGCTATTAAAATTATAATTTAAAATTTTTAATGTTTCAATTAATTAGATTTCAAAGAGGGGTTTTTTAAGTATTTGAATGTCGATTCTATGTGGGAAAAGAATGCAAGAATTTGTTTCATCATAATTTATCATCTCTTTTTCTCGGTTTTTATTTTAGTTTCACTGATCCTATGTGCTCATTTCTAATACAGAAAGCACACTAGATTTTTTCTTTCCAAAAACAATATCCAAATTTATCCATATTAATTTAAATTTAAATTTAATTTTTTTTTTAAATTTAAATTTAATTATAATAAGATATATATTTTTTAATTTTAAATTATATTTAATTTTTTTTATTTTAATTAAAAACAATTGCATTTATAATTTTTTTATTTTATTTCATTCATTTTCGTTCTTCTTTATTAGTTTAATTTATAATTACCATTCATTTATTTATTTAATTTCTTTAATTTTAATAAAAATATTCCGTTTTTTTAATGTTATTTAATTTTAATTTATTTTTTATTTAATTTAATATTTATTTATTTTATTATTTAATTTAAAATCCCAAATTATCCATATTAATTTAAATTTAATTTTTTTAATTTAATTTTAATAATATATTTTTTTCAATTTTAAATTATATTAAATTTTTTTATTTTAATTAAAAACAATTGCATTTATTATTTATTTATTTCATTCATTTTCATTATTCTTTATTAGTTTAATTTATAATTACAATTCATTTATTTATTTAATTTCTTTAATTTTAATCAAAATATTCCGTTATTTTTAATTTTATTTAATTTTTATTTTTTTTTTCATTTAATTTAAATTCAAAAAAATTTTCTCAAATATTTGAAAATCGACTTAAGTGAGTTTGGTCAAACGGGCAATTGTTTTTACATCAACTCCAACGATTTACTGTGGTCCATTGATTATGATTTGCTTGATGTAGCTAACAACTGGCGCTCCAAGACTACCTCCAAGTCTTATTGCCTTCGTATAACTGCTTGTATGATTGGAATAGCGTTAGTAGGGGGGTGAGTTTGTGGCTATAATGGTACACTGACAACTATTTGTTTTTGTAAATTATTTATACTTAATATTATAGATTTTGACATATATGCGAAGTTTATGATAAAATTTTGACTGACTTTAAGCGTTTGATTGTCATTCAATTTTAGCCACCTTAAACAAAAAATTGTTTATCGTTCCTCATACATGCTTTGGATTATGGTGAAGATTGGGTTTGAGAAGCTTATTTCGTTTCTGGAAATTAAAAATTTCACAATTTTTTATTTATATTTATTGGAGACACTACAGCAGCCTTGCTTTGCTTTTGATGGTTGAAATGTCATGAATGTGCTACTCTTATAGGCCCCCAACAAAAAGGCAAGAAAAACACAGTCAACATTAATTTGGAAGCATCGGAAGACAAACGGAATTATGGGGATAGCTATTCGTAGAAATAAAAACATAAATTTTGTGTTAAATTACATGAAACACGTGGCCACAATAGGCCAAAGCTTGATTAGATTGGATAGATAGATAGCATATAAGGGCATAAATTAAAGATTCATTTGCATAAATACGACAGCCTACCATAAACGAGCATAAGACGACACTAAATATCCAATTTCATCCAGATTCCAGCTTCAAACGAGATTTGGTTTTTCTATGAGTACGCTATTTTTTATAGGTTTCCCCCCAGTGGGAAGTCACAAAATCACATGTCTATGTAAAACTTATTTGACTTTTATTCAGTGTAATTTTAGCCATAATGAAACTGGATTTTTTTTACAAACAAAACAACCTAGAAACCATATGTTAGAGATGATAAGTTAAATGTTATTCAGCCAAGCTGAACTGAAGTTTTCCTATAGAAAACTTTATTCAGCCTAGCTGAATTGAAGTTTTCCTATAGAAAACTTTATTCAGCCAAGCTGAATTGAAGTTTTCCTATAGAAAACTTTATTCAGCTAGGCTAAAGGGAAGTTTTGTCTATAGAAAACTTTATTCAGCCAGGCTGAATTGAAGTTTTCCTATAGAAATCTTTATTTCGGCAGAACAAATTCTAGTTTTGTTTGTAGAAAACTTTATTCAGCCATGCTGAATTGAAGTTTTCCTATCGAAACTTCAAAAATCGACCTACATAAAACATTTTACAGTCTAGCTGAATATACGTTTTCCTATAAAAAACTTTAGTTAGGCAGACTAAATTCGAAGTTTTTCTACAGAAAACTTTGTTCAGCCAGACTGAATTGAAGATTTCCTATAGAAAATATTATTCAGCAAGGCTGAATTGAAATTTTTCTATAGAAAACTTTACTCAGCCGGGCTGAAGTGACAGTTTCCTATAGAAAATTTTATTCATCTCAGCTGAAGTGAGGTTTCCTATAGAAAAATTTGTTCGGCCCTGCTGAATTGATGTTTTTCTAGAGAAAAGTTTATTCAGCAAGACTGAATTGAAGTTTTCCTATAGAAAATTGTATCTAGGCAGGTTTGTTTTCTACAAAAAACATTATTTCGCCTGGCTGCATTGCAGATTTTCTATGGAAAATTTATTTCAACAGAGTTTTCCTGCAGAAAACTGTATTCTGGCTAAATTGAAGTTTTCCTATAGAAAACTTTACTGAGCCAGGCTAAATTGAAATTTTCTTATAGAAAACTTTACTCAGCCGGGTTAACGCGATAGTTTCCTATAGAAAATTTTATTCAGCTCAGCTGAAGTGAGTTATTCCTATAGAAAACTTTATTCAGCCAGGCTGAATTGAAATTTTCCTATAGAAAAAATTATTCAGCCAGGATGAATTTATGTTTTTCTAGAGAAAAGTTTATTCAGCAAGAATGAATTGAAGTTTTCCTATAGGAAATTGTATCTAGGCAGAAAACATTATTCCGCCTGGCTGAATTGCAGATTTCCTATGGAAGATTTATTTCGGCAGAGTTTTTCCTGCAGAAAACTGTATTCAGCCTGGCTAAATTGAAGTTTTCCTATAGAAAACTTTACTGAGACACGCTGAATTGAAATTTTCCTATACTCAGCCGGGATGAAGTGATAGTTTCCTATAGAAAATTTTATTCAGCTTAGCTGAAGTGAGGTTTTCCTATAGAAAACTTTATTCAGCCAGGCTGAATTGAAATTTTCCTATAGAAAACTTTATTCAGCCAGGCTGAATTGATGTTTTCTTATAGAAAACTTTATTCAGCAAGGCTGAATGGAAGTTTTTCTATAGAAAATTGTATTTAGGCTACAGAAAACATTATTCCGCTTGGCTGATTTGCAGATTTCCTATGGAAAATTTATTTCGGCAGAGTTTTTCCTGCAGAAAACTGTATTCAGCCTGGCTAAATTGAAGTTTTCTTATAGAAAACTTTATTCAGCCCAGCTGAATTGAAGTTTTCCTATAGAAAACTTTACTCAGACACGCTGAATTGAAATTTTCCAATAGAAAACTTTACTCAGCCGGGCTGAAGTGATAGTTTCCTATAGAAAATTTTATTCAGCTTAGCTGAAGTGAGGTTTTCCTATAGAAAACTTTATTCAGCCTGGCTGAATTGATGTTTTCCTAGAGAAAACTTTATTCAGCAAGGCTGAATGGAAGTTTTTCTATAGAAAATTGTATTTAGGCTGTTTTTTCTACAGAAAACATTATTCCGCCTGGCTGCATTGCAGATTTCCTATGAAAAATTTATTTAGGCAGAGTTTTGCCTGCAGAAAAATGTATTCAGCCTCGCTAAATTTAAGTTTTCCTATAGAAAACTTTATTCAGCCAGGATGATTTACGTATTCCTATAAAAATCTTTGTTCAGTCACGCTGAATTGAAGTTTTTCTTTAGAAAGTTTTATTCAGCCAGGCTTAATTGAAGTCTTCCTTAAGAAATCGTTATTCAGCCCAGCTGAATTAAAGTTTTTCTTTATAAAACTTTATTCAACTTAGCTGAATTGAAGTTTTCCTACAGAAAAAGTTTACCTTTAGGCTTGATTGGAGTTTTCCTTTATAAAACTTTATTCAGCCCAGCTGAATTGCAGTTTTCCTACAGAAAACTTTATTCAGCCCAGCTGAATTGCAGTTTTCCTAAAGAAAACTTTATTCAGTTGTCATGAAGTTACGTTTTCCTTAGAAAAGGGTCGCTGCCAGGGCCTTTTTGTAATCAAAATATCTAACACCACTGTTTTAAATCATATTCGAATTGCCATTAAAATCCAATAATGATTGAAATATCCCTTGGCCATAGAATATAAAATAAAATTCTAATCAATCCATACTATGTTGTATAATTTCTCTTCGATTATTTCATTTCCATTTTGATTATTTCCTTTATGGGAATCGACCATTAATAGGCGATTTGGAATTGGACGCTTATTTGAATGTACATTTTAATTAACACTTTGGACGTTTATCACCAACAATCTCGTCGTTGTCCAGCGAAGAGCCATCCAAAGTCATAACGTGAAATATCGAATGGTTTGTGTTTTTCCTATGTCGACGTTGTTTTTTTTTTTGGTTTTTTCAGTTTTGAAGCCTCATTTATTTTTAGTTACAATTCATTGATAGACACTTGCCTATGTTTGTTGTTGTTCTTGTTGTTGCTGCTGTGGTTATTAATAAAATTTTACTCACGTTACTTTGCCATACCCGTGGTAGATCGAGTGAGCGGATCAATCGATGCAGTCAGCCGCATTTAAAACGACAACGAAATGTGAAAATGATAGGCCCTCGGCTGCATGGCTGGCTAGAAGGTGGCTTACTTGGCTCTTGGGTGAGGGGAGGTGGGTTGTCTATAGAATTTTTGTGGCGTTTCGTTGTTGTTATTTTTCCGTTTTCACAAAAGGAATTTGGTTGTATAATTTAGAATTAAATATGAATTGCGTATTTTTGCTTTTCGAAAAGTGGATGTCATTGTAATAAAAGTGTGTACATGTTATGACCAATAATTACAAATTGTCCATGGGTGGCCTTCACATTAGGGGGTAAAAAAAAACCAAACACGGATATAGAAGGTGTGGTTTAGGAAATATTAATTGTTTTTCTATTTTATAATGGATTTTAAATATTTTTCCTAGGCTTTATAAATAATTAATAAACAATTAAAAATTTCAAAATAACTGAATTTTGCCCAGGCTATTCTTATTGTCTTTTGATTGTAAATGGCATACAAGAAATTCTTCTTACTTATAGGACTACAACATTGTTGCACGAGATGAGGTTAGGTCTTCGGGAAATAAACCCCCAAGTAATAAGGCTACGAAATGGAAATGAAATTTTTATTTTTGTTATTTTTGCTGGGGGCTTTAGTTTATTTCCCTATTGGGGTTCTTTTTCTAGTTTGACCTAATAGGATATTTTGTATTTCTATAGAAAATATTGTCAAAATTTTATTTCTATAGAAAAGTTTGTCAAAATGATATATCTATAGACAATTTTTTAAAAATTGTATTTCTATAGAAAATTTTGTCAAAATTTTATTTCTATAGAGAATTTTGTCAAAATTTTATTTCTATAGAAAGTTTTGTCAAAATTATATTTCTATAGGAAACTTTGTCAAAATTTTATTTCTATAAAAAGTTTTGTCAAAATTGTATTCCTATAGAACATTTTTGTCAAATTTTTAATTCTATAGAAAATTTTGACAAAATTTTATTTCTATACAAATTTTGTCAAAATTTTATTTCTATAGAACATTTTGTCAAAATTTTATTTCTATAGAAATTTTTGTCAACATTTTATTTTTAGAGAAAATTTTGACAAATTTTCATTTCTAAGAAAATTTTGTCAAAATTTTATTTCTATATAAAATGTTGTAACAATTTTATTTCTATAGAAAATTTTGTAAATTTTTTTTTTTTTGAAAAGTATGTCAAAATTTTATTTCTATAGAAAATTTTGTAAAAACTAGTCCTATAGAAAGTTTTGTTTAAATTTTACTCCTATAGAAAATTTTGTCAAAATTATATCTCTACAGAAATTTTTGTCGAAATTGTATTCCTGTAGAAAATTTTTGCAAAATTATAGTCCTATAGAACATTTTGTCAAAATGTTATTCCTATTTTGTCAAAATTTTATTCCTATAGAAAATTTCGCTAAAATTTAATTTCTATAGAAAATTTTGTCAAAATTTTACTGTTGTAGAAATTTTTGTCAAAATTTAATTTCTATAGGAAATTTTGTCAAAATTTTATTGTTGTAGAAAATTTTTTCAAAATTTTATTTCAATAGAAAATTTTGTCAAAATTTTATTTCTAAGAAAATTTTGTCAAATTTTTTTTCTATAGAAATTTTTGTCAAAATTTTATTTCTATAGAAAATTTTTGTCAAAATTGTATTTCTATAGAAATTTTTGTCAAAATTTTATATATTATATTTCTATAGAAAATGTTGCCAAAATTTCATTCCTATAGAAAATTTTTAAAAAATTTATTTCTATAGAAAATTTTGATAAAATTTTATTCCTATAGAAAATTTTCTTTGTCCTTGTTTATAGAAAATTATATCAAAATTCTGTTCCTATATAAGAAATTTTGTCAACATTGTATATCTATAGAAATTTTTGTCTACATTTTATTTCTATTGAAAAATTTGTCAACATTTTATTGCTATAGAAAATTTTGTCCAAATTTTATTCCCATAGAAAAGTTCGTCAAAATATTCTATAAAAATTTTGTTAATATTATATATGTATAGAAAATTTTGTCAACATTTTATTTCTATAGAAAATATTGTCAAAATTTTATTGCTATAGAAAACTTTGTCAAAATATTGTCAAAAACTTTTTCAAAATTTTATTCTATAGAAAATTTTGCCAAAATTTCATTCCTGTAGAAAATTCTGTAAAAATTTCTATAGAAAATTTCGTTAAAATTTTATTCCTATAGAAAATTTTCTCAAATTCTTTGCTAATAGAAAATTATGTCAAAATTCTGTTCCTATATAAGATTTTTTTTCAAAATTTTATTTCTATAGAAAATTTTGTCAAAATTTTATTTCTATAGAAAGTTTTGTCAAAATTGTATTCCGTCGTTGTTTTTTATTGCAGCTTAAAACCATACATTGACTACTCTACAAGTGTAGCTTAACCAACAGAGGAAAAGAATGTTTGTCAAATTTATTTGGGCAAAGCCTTATAGACTGCAAGATGGTTGGATGCACGCTATCAATGTAAAACCTTTTTTCGGAAGGTTCATGTGTGGTTCATTGTTGGGTTTAATGAACTGCCTGAATTTATTCTGATAATTGGTTGATAGTTTTGCTGCAAGTGAGGAATGTGGTAATTCCGAAACGTGCGTCCATCCAACCATCTTGCAGTCTATAAGGCTTTGCCCAAATAAATTTGACAAACATTCTTTTCCTCTGTTGGTTAAGCTACACTTGTAGCTTAGTCAATGTATGGTTTTAAGCTGCAATAAAAAACAACAACAATGTTTAAAGAACAAAACCAACAATAACAAAAATTGTATTCCTTTTAAAAACTTTGTCAAAAATTTTCCTTATAGAAAATTTTGTCAAAATTTTAATCCTATAGAAAATTTTATCAAAATTTATTTCTGTAGAAAATTTTGTTAAAATTTTATTTCTATAGAAAATTTCGTCAAACTTTTATTTCTATAGAAAATTTTGTCAAAAATTTATTTCTATAGAAATTGTTTTCAAAATTTTATATTTATAGAAAATTTTGTCAAAATTTTATTTCTATAAGAAATTTTGACGAAATTTTATTCTATAGAAAATTTTGTCAAAATGTTGTTAAAAAAATATTTCTACAGAAAATTTTGTCAACATTTTATTCGTAGAATATTTATTAGAGAATATTGTACACATTTTATTCCTATAGAAAATTTTGTTAAAATGTTATTTCTATAGAAATTTTTGTCAAAATTGTATTTCTAAGAAAATTGTCAAAATTTTATTTCTATAGAAAATTTTGTGAAAATTGTATTTTTATAGAAAATTTTGTCAAAATTTTATTTCTATAGAAAATTTTGTCAAAATTGTATTTCTAAGAAAATTGTCGAAATTTTATTTCTATAGAAAATCTTGTCAAAACTAGTCCTATAGAGAGTTTTGTTTAAATTTTACTCCTATAGAAACTTTGCCAAAATATTATTTCTATAGAAAATTTTGTCAAAATTTTATTTCTATAGAAATTTTTGTCAACATTTTATTCCTATAGAAAATTTTGTCACAATAATAGTCCTATAGAACATTTTGTCAAAATGTTATTCATATAGAAAATTTTGTCAAATTTTTATTCCTATAGAAATTTCTTTAAAATTTTATTCCTATAGAAATTTCTTTAAAATTTTATTCCTATAGAAATTTCTTTAAAATTTTATTTCTAAAGAAAATTTTGCCAAAATTTTATTTCTATAGTAAATTTTGTTATAATTTTATTTCTAAAGAAAATTTTGTCAAAATGTTATTCCTATAGAAAATTCTGTCAAAATTATAGTCCTATAGAACATTTTGTCAAAATTTTATTTCTATAGAAAATTTTGTCAAATTTTTATTCCTATAGAAAATTTTGTCAAAATTTTATTTCTATAGAAAATATTGTCAAAATTTTAATTCTATAGAAAATTTTGTCAAAATTTTAATTCTATAGAAAATGTTGTCAAAATTTTATTTCTATAGAAAATTTTGTCAAAGTTTTATTCCTATACAAAATTTTATCTAAATTTTTTTCTTATAGAAAATTTTGTCCAAATTATAGTCCTATAGAACATTTTGTCAAAATGTTATTCCTATAGAAAATTTCGTCAAAATTTTATTTCTATAGAAAATTTTGTCAAAATTTTATTTCTATAGAAAATGTTGTCAAAATTTTATTTCTATAGAAAATTTTGTCAGATTTTTATTCCTATAGAAAATTTCGTTAAAATTTTATTCCTATAGAAAATTTCGTTAAAATTTTATTTCTAAAGAAAATTTTGCCAAAATTTTATTTCTATAGAAAATTTCGTTATAATTTTGTTTCTAAAGAAAATTTTGTCAAAATTTTATTTCTATAGAAAATTTTAGTCCTATAGAATATTTTGTCAAAATTTTATTTCTATAGAAAATATTGTCAAAATTTTATTTCTATAGAAAATTTTGTCAAAATTTTATTTCTATAGAAAATGTTGTCAAAATTTTATTTCTATAGAAAATTTCGTTAAAATTTTATTTCTAAAGAAAATTTTGCCAAAATTTTATTTCTATAGAAAATTTCGTTATAATTTTGTTTCTAAGGAAAATTTCGTCAAAATTTTATTTCTATAGAAAATTTTAGTCCTATAGAATATTTTGTCAAAATTTTATTTCTATAGAAAATTTTGTCAAAATTTTATTTCTATAGAAAATTTTATCAAAAGTTTATTTCTTAGAAAATTTTGTTAAAATTTTATTTCTATAGAAAATTTTGTTAAAATTTTATTTCTATAGAAAATTACGTTAAAATTATATTTCTATAGAAAATTACGTTAAAATTATATTTCTATAGAAAATTTTGTGAGAAAATTATTGCTATAGAAACATTTGTCAAAATGTTGTGTCTATAGAAAGTTTTGTTAAAATTTTATTTCCATAGCAAATTTTGTCAAAATTTAATTTCTATGGAAATTTTTATTTCTATAGAAAATTTGGTCAAAATTTTATTTGTTTAGAAAATTTGGTCAAAAATTTTATTTCTATAGAAAATTTGTGTCAAAATTTTATTTCTATTGAAAGTTTTGTCAAAATTTTATTTCTATCCAAAATTTTCTCAAAATTTTATTTCTATAGAAAATTTCGTTAAAATTTTATTCCCATAGAAAAATTTGTGAAAATATTTTATATTTTATAATTTTGTCAATATTTTATTTCTATAGAAAATTTTGCCAAATTTTATTCCTAGTAGAGTTGTGCGCGTAAGTGTTATTCCACTTTCACTCACGCACGACCTATTTTGAAAGACTCACGCTCACGCACGATTCACGACAATTCACGTGACTCACGACAAATTTACGATACTTACAACATTTTCTAACCGGGAATGGGCAAACGTAACAAAATTCATGAATAGAATATAGTTCGACAGATAAATTAATTTCAATTAACATACGAGTTAGAATTAAATCTTGATTTTTTTTCGTGAGCGTGAGTTTACAGACATTTGATTCACGCACATTCACGATCCGATTTTATTTCTCACGCACGACATATGTGCTTTAGTCCCATTCACGCACATTCACGACTCACGTTTTTCACGCGTGAATCGCGCGTGTCACGTGCACACCTCTAATTCCTAGACAAAATTTTGTCAAAATTTTATACCTAGAGAAAATTATATCACGATAAAAAATTTGTCAAGTACCTCTTAGGTGGTGAGGAATATTTTGCAAAATCTACCAAAACATCAAGAATTTTACCAAACTGAAAAAAAAATCTACCATTTTTGGCAGAATTCTACCAACTGTGGCAACCGTGCTTGTTTTTCACTTTAACTTCTTATTTCCTCGTATCTTTCTTTTATTCCATGAAATCTGTGTCCGTAACGAATTCGCTTAGTTGTTTACAGTCCCTGTTGCCAAGCTGAGCTAGGTCCCAAATAACCAATTTGCCGAGATTATTCGTGACCAGCTGCTATTTCCCTCTGATATCAGTTCTGGGATCCCATTCGTCCATGGCCTTCTTATTTACACACTCGGTAGCTATGGCCACCTCAGGTATACGATCATGGATTGGCGTAGCTTCGGTCATTACACCCTCTGTCTTCCCTATTATCCTTTAATCTCATCGCAGTCATGGCGGCTTCGCTTTTGATCTGAACTTTTATAGGTCTGAAGTCCAGTATCGTTTCCAAGGCTCTTGTTGACGTGGTCTTCATTACATCAGTTATGCCAATACAACACGTTCATTGGACTCGTTGTCAAAATTTCTATTTCCTCTCCATCGATGTCTGTATATCGTTGCTAATTTCAGGATTGGGCTAATTACCTGTCGAGTGCGTCACCTTTGGATTCAGGCCCTATTTGAATCACCCCATTACCTCAGTGCTCTCTTTGATGTGGGTCTTCCAATTAAGTTTTCTCTCTAAAGTTACTCTTTTTATCAGACACTGGTATCATGTTTCCCCAAAAAAAATCATTTCGGTGGCTCCCTTATATGGCCTAGATTTTTAGCATCCTAGTCTTTGGCTCGAATTCAATATCAAAAATCTTAAAGGGAAGGTACAAATCTTTGAATTTAAGTAACTTGATTTTTGGGTGTTGTTAACGTTGTTATGCTTATGTTGAAGAAGCCAAAATGTGTTATGACTAACATCTGTTGGTCACACCAGATGTGTGATTAAATTAAGAAATTTAGTTCAATTGAACTGATCCCAAAAAGAAAAAAAAAATGAATACGATTTTTTTGTCTATCAACATCAACCACTTTGTTTTTTGGCAATGATTTTTAAATGCTCTCGCTTGCATTTGTTCATTCGGCCAACAAAAAGTTTGCTTCTATTGCCATTCGATTGCAATTTCGATCAATCAAGACATAAAAAAAAAAATCCAACAAAATTCAATGAAAGGCTTAATTAGAAATTTGAGGATTAATTTAAAGATTAATTGGAGATTTTCGCTGATGGTGTTGTAATTTTCATACCATCCATACGAGTAATAGGTAAGGCGATTATAAAAAAATTGTCATTTCGTTTGTTAAGCTTCAAGTTTTCAACCATTAAAAAGATAAGTTTATGATACGTGCTAATTCCGTATGACCTCTATGTGGACCGCATGTAAAAATAAATACAGTGAAAATCCATGAATACAAGATCAAAATAAAAAATGCAGGTGTCATTTCTGAGTAATCAGCGTTACAGCAATGTGGAACACCATTCGGTCAACAGTGAGGGCTCTCTCGAACCCCGCTACAAGAGATGATGGAATTTGAGTCACCTTTAGCAGCGTGACAGTGACTGATCCGAAGAGCAGCGAAATTTACCATAGCCAATGTTACCAATGTCATCAGCATTGCAAAACCATCCAAGATCCTGGGCCCCAACGGAATTTCCATGTTAATGCTGAAACATCTGGGAATGCTGAGAGTTGAATACCTGACCAGATTCTTCAATTTGTCCTTGGAATCCCACATAATGCCCGAATTCAGTATACATAAAAAAGGGGACTCAATCAGCCCAAACCGTGTCACAAGACGTCCCTCGTGGAGCTAGACCTATCGAAGGCATTTGATACGGTCAGCCTGTCAGACTTTCCGAGGACAGAGAAATCTCGTCCCTACTCGCAGCACCCAGACGATGGTTTCTTCCTCTATCTGTGCGAGCGCCAGTCGTTTTTAATGTTAGGTGGATTGGTAATATTCTCAATGTTTTGGTAGATTTTGCAAAACATTCCTCTCCAACTAAATAAAATCTTGAAAAAAAAATTTCTATAGAAATAAAATTTTGGCAAAATTTCTATAGAAATAAAATTTTGGCAAAATTTCCTGTAGAAATAAAATGTTGGCAAAATTTTCTAGAGAAATAAAATTTTGCAAAATTTTCTATAGAAATCAAATTTTGGCAAAATTTTCTATAGAAAAAAATTGTGGGAAAATTTTTTATAGAAATAAAATTTTAGCAAAAGTTTCTATGAAAATAAAATTGTGACAAAATTTTCTATGGAAATAAAATTTTGGCAAAATTTTCTATAGAAACAAAATATTGGCAAAATTTTCTACAGATAAAAATTTTGGCAAAATTTTCTATAGAAATACAATTTTTCAACAATAACAAACAAACCGAATGAATATAGAGGAAACACGCTCAAAAGCAAACCCACCCAACTACATTCAAATCGATGATTTGAGTTTGCCAAAGGAAAAAAGATATGCTTGTAAATTTGTTTAGGCAGTAGCCGACTATCAAACCTTTTTTCGGAAGGTTCAAGTGTAGTTCACTTTGGGCTGAGTGAATTGCCCGAATTTATTCTGATAATTGGTTAATAATTTTGCTGCAGTAAAGGATGCTGATGAGGAATGTGGTAATTCCGAAACTGCTGTACATGCAACCATCTTGCAGTCTATAGGGCTTTGCCCAAATAAATTTGACAAGCATAAAATTTTCTATAGAAAAAAAATTGTGACAAAATTTTCTATAGAAATAAAATGTTGACAACATTTTCTATAGAAATAAAATTTTAGCAATATCTTCTATAGAAATAAAATTTTCTGTGGAAATAAAATTTTGGCAAAATTGTCTATAGAAATTTTGGCAAATGTTTTCTATAGAAGTAAAATTTAGCAAAATTTTCTATAGAAATACAATTTTAGCAAAATTTCCTATAGAAGTAAAATATTGCAAAATTTTCTAGAAAAATAAAATTTTCTATGGAAATAAAATTTTGGCAAAATTTGTTATAGAAATAAAATTTTTGCAAAATTTTCTATGGAAATAAAATTGTGACAAGATCTTCTATAGAAATAAAATTTTGGCAAATATTTTCAATAGAAATCAAATGTTTGCTATTGATATAAAATTTTCTATGGATATAAAATTTTGCCAAAATTTTCTTTAGAAATACAATTTTGGCAAAATTTGTTATAGAAATAATATTTTTGAAAATATTTTATATAGAAATACAATTTTAACAAAATTTTTTTATAGAAATAAATTTTTGGCAAAATTTCCTATAGAAATAAAATTTTGGCAAAATTTTCTTTAGAAATAAAATTTTGGCAAAATTTTCTATAGAAATAAAATTTTCTATAGAAATAAAATTTTGTGAAAATTTTTTATTGAAATAAAATTTTGGCAAAATTTTCTATAGAAATAAAATTTTGGCAACATTTTCTGTAGAAGTAAAATTATGGCAAAATTTCCTATAGAAATAAAATTTTGGCAAAATTTTCTATAGAAATAAAATTTTGGCAAAAATTTTTATTGAAATAAAATTTTGGCAAAATTTTCTATAGAAATAAAATTTTGGCAACATTTTCTGTAGAAGTAAAATTATGGCAAAATTTCCTATAGAAATAAAATTTTGGCAAAATTTTCTATAGAAATAAAATTTTGGCAAAATTTTTTATTGAAATAAAATTTTGGCAAAATTTTCTATAGAAATAAAATTTTGGCAACATTTTCTGTAGAAGTAAAATTATGGCAAAATTTCCTATAGAAATAAAATTTGGCGAAATTTTCTGTAGAAATAAAATTTTGGCAAAATTTTCTATAGAAATAAAATTTTGGCAACATTTTCTATAGAAATAAAACTATGGCAAAATTTTCTATAGAAATCAAATTTTAGCAAATGTTTTCTATAGAAATAAATGTTTGGCAAAATTTTCTATAGAAATACAATTTTAGCAAAATCTTCTATAGAAATAAAATCTTGTAAAAATTTTCTACAGAAATAAAATTTTGGCAAAATTTTCTATAGAAATAAAATTTTTGCAAAATTTTGTACTGAAATAAAATTTTGGAAAAATTTTCTATAAAAATAAAATTTTGGCAAAATTTTCTATAGAAATACAAATTTCGCAAAATTTTCTATAGAAATAAAATTTTGAAAAAAATTTCCATAGAAATAATATTTTGACAAAATTTTCTATAGAAATAAAATTTTGGAAAAATTTTCTATAGAAATAAAATTTTGGCAAAATTTTTTATAGAAATAACATTTTGGCAAAATTTTCTATAGAAATAAAATTTTGTGAAAATTTTCTATAGAAATCAAATTTTGGCAAATATTTTCTATAGAAATCAAATTTTAGCAAATATTTTCTATAGAAATAAATGTTTGGCAAAATTTTCTATAGAAATAAAATTTTGGCAAAATTTTCTATAGAAATACAATTTTGACAAAATTTTCTATAGAAATAAAATGTTTGAAAATGTTTCTATAGAAATAAAATTTTGGCAAAATTTTCTATAGAAATAACATTTTGGCAAAATTTTCTATAGAAATAAAATTTCGTGAAAATTTTCTATAGAAATAAAATTTTGTGAAAATTTTCTATAGAAATAAAATTTTGTGAAAATTTTCTATAGAAATAAAATTTTGGCAAAATTTTCTATAGAAATAAAATTTTGGCAACATTTTCTATAGAAATAAAATTATGGCAACATTTTCTATAGAAATAAAATTTTGGCAAAATTTTCTATACAAATAAAATTTTGGCAACATTTTCTATAGAAATAAAATTATGGCAAAATTTTCTATAGAAATCAAATTTTGGCAAATATTTTCTATAGAAATCACATTTTAGCAAATGTTTTCTACACGCAGAGAAGGAATATGATCACCTCAACCATGTTTCAAGAGCAAAATGTTATTTTTGGATGGTGACCATGTAACATGTTTAAGGCAAAAATGTTCTTTTCTCGCCAAAAATAATATGCTTGCCGAAATCAGACACATAATCTCCGAGAAAATAACATGGTTGCGACAAACATTTTACATGGTCACCATTCAAAAATAACATTTTGCTCTTGAAACATGGTTGAGGTGATCATATTCCTTCTCTGCGTGTATAGAAATAAATGTTTGGCAAAATTTTCTGTAGAAAAAAAATTTTGGCGAAATTTTCTATAGAAAAAAATTTTTACGAAATATTTTAGAGAAATAAGATTTTGGCAAATTTTTCTATAGAAATAAAATTTTGGTAAATGTTTTCTACAGAAGTAAAATTTTGGCAAAATTGTCTATAGAAATAAAATATAATTTTAGCAAATGTTCTAAATATAATTTTAGCAAATCTTCTAAAGAAATTCAATGTTGGCAAAAATTTCTCTAGAAATAAAATTTTGACAAAATTTTCTATAGAAATTAAATTTTGGCAAAATTTTCTATAGAAATAAAATTTTGAAAGTAGTGAATCGGATGGCGATTTCGATTGGGAAAAAAGGTATCACGTTCTCGATATTGATTGCAAAATATGAAGGACACTGTCATAGATTTTGTATCCGGTATTCCTCACAATATTATGAATTAACAATAACTTTGGAGTGACACTATCATTTGGGCGAAAATACAATGAGGGCAAAATTTTATTTCATTTACCCTTAGAGTAAATGGCGAAACAATTCCAACACCAAAACTCGAACGATTATTGTGGTCAAATTTGGAAGCTTTTTGAAGTCGTCTGCCCATGCCACTGATATGCTCCGCGGTAGAAACAAAGTCTACAATTCGTTTGTCGGGTTTTTGATTTCTAGAGCCTTACTATTGGTGTCGATCTTTTTAAAGATGAGCACCAAGTCTATTTGAAAATCAAAGAAGTCGTATTGGGAACAGCATGAACTTTAAGCCCAAGTAGTCATCTTTCTCTTCTCTTAATAAAAAAAAAATAATCATCAGGAAAAACTATAACACGAACCACTGTAATACATATATCGCTAAGTTCCTCATAAAGCTTAAAACGTCACATAAAATAAAAACCAAAAACAAAAAAAAAACGTGTTTTGACACTTATGACAAATCGCCTGTTAATAATCTCACCCAGAAGAGAAAACACTTCCCATACCATTCCATGTAAGCTCTATTTGGAGAATGGATATTATTCGACCTCCCCCCTGTCTTACACATAAAGAGGGGTTCGTCTTACATAGAGAAAAGGTGTCATTCTATATTAAAAATCCATATATCATAATTTTATGAATTTTACGTGAGCTTACATATAAAAATGTGGCCATCAAAGAATACAAGTAAGTAAGTGAGTAGTGAGAAGGAATTTTCAAATAAAATAGCCTAAGTCAACAATTTTAATTTCCCGGAAAATTAAAACGTATTTATAATTTTCATAAACTTGAAAAATCGTTTTTTAAGTTGTGATTTTAAAATTTCAAAAAAATCATTTTTCTCCCAACAACTCATTTATGTCATTTTGCTTTTAATCATAAGCTATCTTCATCTTTAGAGTATAGTATAGAAAAGTTTCCACATACATATTTGTATGTATATATTAACTTATGCGAATATTTTTAGTTCAACAATAAATATCTGTTAATTATTTATATTCGTAACTAAAATCAAAAAAAAAAAACTTACTAAAAAAATAGCAATATATTTAATGATTTTCGACTGGCGCCAGTTACTATTTTTTTCTTATTTCTTTTTGTTGAAGATTTTGTGAAAACAAACAAACCATACCCATATTTCAATAGGATTTTTTGTTTCGTTTCTCTCTACCATTTCATTAGTTATTTATTAATTTCTATTGATTTTTTGATTTTTGCAACTAATGAAGTGATTTGAACTAGTTAATGTTTCTTTTAGGCATATTCTCTCTGCCACTGTCCGTCCTCTGTGTCCAATCGCATAATTTAACTAAAACTGCCAATAGTTGGAAAGCCAATCAATTGCCAAAGTTTTGATTATATGACAATTTTTCTAATGTACTCTCTTCATGAGTTTTTTGTTGGGAAATTGAGTGTGAAACTAATTTTGGACAAATAGAATAAATAAATAATAATAGAATAAATAATAATTAATATTAGATATATTTATAAGTTCACAAATCTATTTCAACAGGGTGTATGCCATGTAATGCAATAAAATAAAGGTCTATATTTTTTTATTTTTTAATTTTATTGTACAAAAGCACAACTTGTTGGAAATAATATAAAATTTTAGAATCAGTTTAGATTCGTACGAATTGGCTACCTTTGGCCCAAATTATTTCTATAGAAACTTTTGTCAAAATGTTATTTCTATAGATTTTTTTTTTCAAAATTTTATTTCTATAGAAAATTTTGTCAAAATTTTATTTCTATAGAAAATTTTGTCAAAATTTTATTTCTATAGAAAATTTTGTGAACATATTATTTCTATAGAAAATTATGTTAAAATTTTATTTCTATAGAACATTTTGTCAAAATTTTGTTTGCATAGAAAATTTTGTCAACAGTTTATTTCCATAGAACATTTCAAAATTTTATATCCATAGAAAATTTTTTCAAAATTTTATTTCCATAGAAAATTTTGTCAACATTTTATTTTCTATAGAAAAATTTTTATAAATTTTATTTTCTATAGAAAATTTTGTCAAAATTTTATTTCTATAGAAAATTTTGTCAACATTTTATTTATATAGAAAACTTTTTCTAAATTTTACTTCTATAGAAATTTTTTCAAAAATTTATTTCTATAGAAAATTTTCTCAAAATTTTATTTCTATAAAAAATTTTGTCAAAATTTTATTTCTGTAGAAAATTTTGTCAAAATTTTATTTCTATAGAAAATTTTGTCAACATTTTATTTCTATAGAAAATTTTGTCAACATTTTATTTCTATAATTTTTTTTCTAAATTTTGCTTCTATAGAAATTTTTTCAAAACTTTATTTCTATAGAAAATTTTGTCAAAATTTTATTTCCATAGAAAATTTTGTCAATATTTTATTTCTAAAGAAAAATGTTGGCAAAATTTTATTTCTATAGAAAATTTTGTCACAATTTTATTTCTATAGAAAATTTTTGTAACATTTTATTTCTATAGGAAACTTTTTCTAAATTTTACTTCTATAGAAATTTTTTGTCGAAATTGTATTTCTATGGAAAATTTTGTTAAAATCTTATTTCAATCGAAAATTTCGTCAAAATTTTACTTCCTTTTGTCAAATTTTATTTCCATAAAAAATGTTGGCAAAATTTTATTTTCTATAGAAAATTTTGTATACATTTTATTTTCTATAGAAAATTTTGTCAAAATTTTATTTCTATAGAAAATTTTGTCAAAATTTTATTTCTATAGAAAATGTTTTCAAAATTTGATTTCAACAGAAAATTTTGTCAAAATTTTATTTCTATAGACAATTTTGTTATAATTTTATTTCTATAGAAAATTTCGTCAAACTTTTATTTCTATAGAAAATTTAATCAAAATTTTATTTCTATAGAAAATTTTCAAAATTTTATGTCTATAGAAATTTTTGTCAAAATTTTATTTCTATAGAAAATTTTGTCAAAATTTTATTTCTATAGAAAATTTTGTCAAACTTTTATTTCTATAGAAAATTTAATCAAAATTTTATTTCTAAATTTTGTCAAAATTTTATTTCTATCGAAAATTTTGTAAAACTTTTATTTCTATAGAAAATTTAATCAAAATTTTATTTCTATAGAAAATTTTCTCAAAATTTTATGTCTATAGAAATTTTTGTCAAAATTTTATTTCTATAGAAAATTTTGTCAAAATTTTATTTCTATAGAAAATTTTGTCAAAATTTTATTTCTATAGAAAATTTTGTCAAAATTTTATTTCTATAGAAAATTTTGTCAAAATTTTATTTCTATAGAAAATTTTGTCAAAATTTTATTTCTATAGAAAATTTTGTCAAAAATTTATTTTCTATAGAAAATTTTGTATAAATTTTATTTTCTATAGAAAATTTTGTATACATTTTATTTTCTATAGAAAATTTTGTCAAAATTTTATTTCTATAGAAAATGTTTTCAAAATTTTATTTCTACAGAAAATTTTGTCAAAATTTTATTTCTAAAGACAATTTTGTTATAATTTGATTTCTATAGAAAATTTTGTCAAAATTTTTATGTTTGTACGAATTTATTTCGGCATAAGCCGGCTATCATGTAAAACCTTTTTTTCGGAAGGTTCAAGTGTGGTTCATTGTTGGGGTTAATGAACTTCCTGAATTTATTCTGATAATTGGATGATAGTTTTGCTGCAAGTAGATGATGCTGATGAGGAATGCGGTAATTCCGAAACGTGCGTCCATCCAACCATCTTGCAGTCTATAGGGCTTTGCCCAAATAAATTTGACGAGCATTCTTTTCCTCTCTTGGTTAAGGCACACTTGCAGTTTAGTCAATGCATGGTTTTAAGCTGAAATCAAAAAAACAACAATAATGATTAAAGAACAAAACCAACAATAACCAAACAAAATTTTATTTCTATAGAATATTTTATCGAAATTTTACTTCTATAGAAAATGTTGTCATAATTTCATTTCTATAGAAAATTTTGTCAAAACTTTATTTCTGTAGAAAGTTTTGTCAATATTTTATTTCTATAGAAAATTTTGTCAAAATTTTATTTTTATAGAAAATTTGGTCAAAATTTTATTTCTATAGAAAAATTTTGATAAAATTTTATTTCTGTAGAAAAATTTGACAACATTTTCTTTATAAAGAACATTTTGTCAAATTTTTCTTTCTAAAGAAAATTTTGTCAGAATTTTATTTCTATAGAAAATTTTGTCAAAATTCTAGTTCTATAGAAAATTTTGTCAATATTTAATTTCTGTAGAAAATTTTGTCAATATTTAATTTCTGTAGAAAATTTTTTAGAAATTCTATTTCTGTAGAAAATTTTGTCAAAATTTTATTTCTATAGAAAATTTTGTCAAAATTTTATTTCTAAAGAAAATTTTTCAAAATTTTATTTCTATAGAAAATTTTGTCAAAAATTTATTTCTATAGAAAATTTTGTCAAAATTTTATTTCTATAGAAAAAATTTCTATAGAAAATTTTGTCAAAATTTTAGTTTTATAGAAAAGGTTTTCAAAATTCTATTTCCGTAGAAATTTTTGTCAAAATTTTATTTCCATAGAAAAGTTTGTAAAATTTTTTTTTCCATAGAAAATTTTGTCAATATTTTATTTCTAAAGAAAAATTTTGTCAATATTTTATTTCTATAGAAAATTTTATCAAAATTTTATTTCTTTAGAAAATTTTGTGAAAATTTTAATTCTATAGAAAATTTTGTCAAAATTTTATTTCTATAGAAAATTTGGCCAAAATTTTATTTCTATAGAAAAGTTTGTCAAAATTTTATTTCTATAGAACATTGTGTCAAAATTTTATTTCTATAGAAAACTTTTTCTAAATTTTACTTCTATAGAAAATTTTATCAAAATTTTATTTCTATCAAAAATTTTGTCAAAACTTTATTTCCATAGAAAATTTTGTCAATGTTTTATTTCAAAAAAAAAATGTCAAAATTTTATTTCTATATAACATTTTGTCAACATTTTATTTCTATAAACAATTTTGTCAAAAAATTATTTCTAAAAAAAAATTGTCAAAATTTTATTACTATAGAAAATTTTGTCAAAATTTTATTTCTATAGACAATTTTGTTGTAATTTTCTTTCTATAGAAAATTTTGTCAAAATTTCATTTCTAAAGACAATTTTGTGAACATTTTATTTGCTATAGAAAATTTTCTCAAAATTTTATTTCTATAAAAAATTTTGTCAAAAATTTATTTCTATAGAAAATTTTGTCAAAATTTTATTTCTATAGAAAATTTTGTCAAAATTTTATTTCTATAGAAATTTTTTTTCAAAAATTTATTTCTATAGACGATTTTGTTATGATTTTATTTCTATAGAAAATTTTGTCAAAATTTTATTTCTATAGAAAATTTTTTCAAAATTTTATTTCTATAGAAAATTTTTTCAAAAATTTATTTCTATAGACAATTTTGTTTTAATTTTATTTCTATTGAAAATTTTGTTAAAATTTTATTTTTAAAGAAAATTTTGTGAAAATTTTATTTCTATAGAAAATTTTGTCAAAATTTTATTTCAATAGAAAATTTTGTCAAGATTTTATTTCTATAGAAAATTTTGTCAAATTTTTATTTCTATAGAAAATTTTGTGAAAATTTTATTTCTATAGAAAATTTTGTCAAAATTTCATTTCTATAGAAAATTTTATCAAAGTTTTATTTCTATAGAAAATTTATGAAGTATCTCTTAGTTGGTGAGGAATGCAAAATCTAAAACACAATTTTTGGTAGAATTTTACTAGATATGGCAATCGTGGTTCAATCCCCTTAAGAAGTAAAATAGGGATATCGCTCTATATGGCCACTTTACTAAACAAAAATGGACTGTGGGTCCGAAATTTCTAGATTTATAATTTCAAGAAAATCGGATAAAAAATAGAAGCCCAAGTGCCATAAATCGTGAGCCGGTATAAGTGGGGCATATACCATAACATTGACCGATACACATCATATTGGACACACCCTTTTTTGGTCCAAACATACCTCAAATATTTGCAGTTTTAGTTAAATCGGATAAAAACTACGATTTCTAGAAGCCCAATAATTCAAATCAGGAGATCGGGATTATACTAAAACATGGACCGATAGGCACCATGTATCGCCTACCCTGTACAATGCATAATCTTATGGGAAATCACCCACGTTTTAGAATAATTACCCAAAGCTTATAAAGAAATTGTTTTTTTTTTTTTCAGCTCAAAAAAAAAAAAAAACAACACAACAAGTCCATTGCACTGCATTCAATTGATAACACCACCAGCAATTATAGTTCAATCTAAAATTCTGTTGATTTTTGTATTGAGTATAAATCGTGATTTTTATGAGTTTTAAATAATTTATTGATTGGATTATAGCATGCATTTATTGAGGTGTTAAATACCAATAAATACTTGTTTCTTGTCAATACTTTTGGTGTTAACAGCAATGACCACAAAAACAAAAACGGCCACCAACCATAGTCACCTACCTTACGCCCCTACAACATGGTAAATGGCAATAGAATGTGTCATTAGTTTGCTTGACATTTTTTTTTTTGTTTCTGTCTTTCTTCAAATTTGGTCTAAGAACCAGACGCCAATCAAACGACCATAGACGAGAAAATCACATCACAGAGACCCCAACTACTCAAAGCCCCCTATTATAGAATAAAGAAAAACACAAAAAAAAAACACCAAACTCCAAATTAGCAAAATACGTGTATGCACGACAAGCATTCTAATGAAAAAACCCCCTCTGTCCCACTCCACTCATAAAAAGTGCACAATATTTGCCGCCCTCTCTGACTCTTTTATATACGAATAATATATTGATTGGTTTATCTGGTTCCATGCTACAATTTCAATTAAAATAAATTTGTCTATTTTATGTTCAACACTGTGATTGACCAGCCACTCGATGTCATTGCTACAATGTAGTGGGACCCCATATGACCATGTGCTCAAGACAGAAAAAGGAAATTCATATATTTTATGAATAGAGTTTGAATTTTTTTTCTACAATAGAGGGGAAGGAATTGATAAAATTAGACACAAATGGGAAAAAATCATATTAGAAAAAAATTTATTGTAGAAATATGAATTTGTTCATAAATATTATGAATAAGATATTCGAAATTTTTAATAAGAGAAAAGATATAAATGAAGTTATAAAACACCTGGGAAGTAATCAAAAGAAAACCAAAGGCAATATTAATTATGTTTTTTAATAATTGAAGTTATAAGAATTTATTCATAAATATTATGAATATATTTTAAATTTAATCTGAGAAACAACATTAACACCCAATAACAATGCCCACAAATATTTGATATTACTTTTTGTGGCTTGATTTGATATTTTGTATAAATATTTTTTTTTATTATTAAAGATATATGGATTTGTTCATAAATATTATGAACAAGAAATAATATTTTAATTTTAATCATAAAAAAGACAATAAAACATATGGCAAGCAATCAAAAGAAAAACAATAGCTAAAATACATAAGTTTTTATGATTGAAGAATGTTCATAAATATTATGAACAATATAATATATTTAAAATTTTATCTATGAAAAAATATTAACACACAATAATAATGTCCAAAGTATATTAGATATTGTTTGTCTCTTGACTTGATTTAATATTTTGTATAAATAAATAAGTTTTTATGGTTGAAGATAAATGAATTTTTTCATAAATATTATGAATAGCCAATAATATTTGAAACTTAATCTTAAAAAAATATATATAAAACGGAATAATAAAAGATATACATAAGTTTCTATGATTACATAAGTTTTTATGTTTGAAGAAATGTGAATTTGTTCATAAATATTATGAACATGATGTTGTAGTCCAATTTTAATCTTAGCAAAAATATGAACATCCACTAACAATGTCCAAAAATTAGTTGATATTATCTTTTTGTAGCTTGATTTAATATTTTGTATAACTATCTACTTTTTTTTATGATTGGAGATATATTTTCAAATTGTTCATAAATATTATGAACAAGAATTATGTATTTTATTTTATTAATCTCCGAATAGATATGAACCGAGTTTTAAAACATATGCGAATAACTGAAAATCTAATAGTGAGATTAAATAAATTTTTATGGTTGTAGTAATAATAATTTGTTCATAAATATTATGAACAAGATATTATAATTTAATTTTAATCTTAGAAAAAAAAATTTCAACATTAAGGGAAAAAATCAATAGAAATATCAACAACCAAAATCAGAGAAAATTTGATAATGTCCTTTTGTGGTTTAATTTATAAATAAATAATACATAAATAAATAAGTTTTTTTTATGATTTAAAATATATTTTGAATTTGTTCATAAATATTATGAACAAGAAGTAATATTTTAACTTTAATTTTAGAAAAGATATGAACCCATTTACACAACATATGAGAAGAAGTTTTTTTATGATTGGAGATATATTTTGAATTTGTTCATAAATATTATGAACAAGAAATATTATTTATTTTATTATTCTTCGAATATATATGAACCGAGTTTTAAAACATATGCGAAGAAATGAAAAGAAATCTAATAGTGAGATTAAATAAATTTTTATGGTTGTAGTAATATTAACTTGTTCATAAATATTATGAACAAGATTTTATATTTTAATTTTAATCTTAGAAAAAAAATTCAACGAAGTTACAACATTAAGGGGAAAAAATCAATAGAAATATCAAAAAACAATATCCAAAGAAAATTTGATATTGTCGTTTTGTGGTTTGATTTATAAAAAAATAAGTTTGTTTTTACGAATGAAGATATATTTTGATTTGTTCATAAATATTATGAACAAGAAATAATATTTTCACTTTATTTTTAGAAAAGAAATTAACCAATTTACACAACATATGAGAAGAAATCAAAAGAAAGCCAATAGCAGTATGGATAAATTTTTTATGATTGAAGAAATATGAATTTGTTCGTAAATATTACGAACCAGTCATTATATTGTACAAGTACTACAATGAATTAATTCAAAAATATTATGAACAAGATAAGCAAAACACATTAACACACAACAAAAATTTCCAAAAAATATTTGATATTGTCTTTTTATGGCTTGATTTAATATTTCGTATAAATTAATAAGGTTTTTTTTCAATGATTTTTTTTTGTATTTTTTGATGTATTTTAATTTTTTTTCATAAATATTATGAATAAGAAAGAGTATCTTATGTTTTAATCTTAGAAAACATATAAACCAATTTATACCAAATAGAAAAACATAAAAAAAATAAAAGCAATATTATATAAATTTTTTGATTGAAGAAATATGAATTTGTTTGCAAATATTACGAACCATACTGTAATTTTTTATCTAGCAAAATACTTTAATGAAGTTAAAAAAGAAATGGGGAAAAATTAATAGCAATATCAAAAAATGTTATATTATTGAAGATATATGAATTGATTCATAACTACTATGATGAAGAAAATATATTTTAAATTTCGTTCTAAGAAACAAATATTTACATACAAATAAAATTTTTCCAAAAATATTTTATGTTGTCTATTTGTGTCTTGATTTAATATTTGGTATTTTCTTATCTTTTCAGGTACGTCAATAAGATAATTTTCAACAGATATGATTTTGGGAATGATGGTAAGATATAAATTTGCAATTCGAATATGTCAAATATATTCTTGTCCTTATGATAAATATATCTCGGTTCACTTAGCCCTTAGCTTTTCCTTAATTCATTAGGAATGTCTCCATACAGACCAAACAAATATTTTTTGTCTTCTATCATGAAATTAATTGATTCAATTCTTTTTTTAATTGTAATTTCAATTAAAAATTAATCAATCACATAAATGATAGTATCAATCACCAAAGTCATTTAAAATGTTAACCCTTCGTTACATGACATTGCATATATGATATGTTACTTTTTTGCCTATATGAAAACAAATTTGGGCACTGAAGCAAAGAATCTCTATTCGAAGTCATTCTTGATCTTGTTGGTTTGTGGCCGAAATGTTTATCTGCTCAGAGCTTCAATATAGTCTTAGGTTAGTAACTGGTATCACTCCAAAGAAATCCAAAATCCATACAAATCATAAAAAAAACTCGACTTAGTATATACGGCCGTAAGTTCGGCCAGGCCGAATTTTATGTACCCTCCACCATGGATTGCGTAGAAACTTCTACGAAAGACTGTCATCCCCAATCGAATTACTTGGCTATCTTAAATCGTTTTCTAAATTGTCCATACGTGGTCAATTGACCCCGAATTAACGTCCTTTTTGCTCTAAGATGAATAATTTAGCAGATATGCGCAAGAGACGTTTTACGATTTTTATACCCTCCACTATAAGATAAGAGGTATATCAACTTTGTCATTCCGTTTGTAACACATCAAAATATTGGTCTAAGACCCCATAAAGTATATATATATTCTGGGTCGTGGTGAAATTCTGAGTCGATCTGAGCATGTCCGTCCGTCCGTCTGTTGAAATCACGCTAACTTCCGAACGAAACAAGCTATCGACTTGAAACTTGGCATAAGTAGTTGTTATTGATGGGCCATATCGGACCACTTTTACGTTTAGCCCCCATATAAGCGGACCCCAAATTTAGCTTGCGGGGACTCTAAGAGAAGCAAATTTCATCCGATCCGACTGAAATTCGGTACATGGTGTCAGCATATGATCTCTAACAACCATGCAAAAATTGGTCCACATCGGTTCATAATTATATATAGCCCCCATATAAACCGAACCCCCGATTTAGCTTGCGGAGCCTCTAAGAGGAGCAAATTTCATCCTATCCGGCTGAAATTTGGTACATGGTGTAAGTATATGGTCTCTAACAACTATGCAAAAATTGGTCCACATCGGTCAATAATTATATGTAGCCCCCATATAAACCCATCCCCCGATTTGGCTTGCGGAGCCTCTAAGAGATGCAAATTTCATCCGATCCGGCTGAAATTTGGTACATGGTGTTAGTATATGGTCTATAATGACCATGCAAAAATTGGTCCCTATCGGTCCATAAATATATATAGCCCCCATATAAACCGATCACCAGATTTGACCTCAGCCGCCCCTTGGAAGAACAAAATGCATCCGATTCGGATGAAATTTGGTACGTGATGTTAGTATATGTTATCCAACAACCATGCAGGAATTGGTTCATATCAGTCTATAATTTTATATAGCCCCCATATAAACCGATCCCCAGATTTGACCTCCGGTGCCTTTTGGAAAAGCAAATTCATCCGATCTGGTTAAAATTTGGTACGTGGTGGTAGTATATGATATTTAACAGCCATGCCAAAAGTGGTCCATATTAGAGGTGTGCTCGTGACACGAAATTGTCGTGACTCACGAAAATTTTCGTGATTCGTGCGTGAATCGTGATTCACGCTCATGACAACAGCGTGAGTGTGCGTGAGCGTGATTAACAACCCAAAATGTCGTGCGTGAGCGTGAGTCACGAAAATAATATCTTCGTGAGTGTGCGTGAGTAACGAATTACACTCACGAAAATATTCCTGCTCACCAACATAAAACGCTTAAGAGTTAAATTTATTTACAATTTTAGTGACACCTGGGATGTTAAGAGTTTAATAACACTCTCGATTTTAATAATGCTCATGTTTTCAGACACTTCGGTAATGTAAATTAATCATAAAATTATTCGTGAGTCACGATATTTTTCGTGAGTCACGGTATTTTTCGTGAGTCACGACTTTTCGTGCGTGAGTGTGCATGAGTACAAATTTTCTGTTCGTGAGTGTGCGTGAGCGTGAGTCCTACCAAAAAATATCGTGCGTGAGTGTGCGTGAGTATGATTTTTCAGTCGTGAGTGTGCGTGAGCGTGAGTAAAATATTACTCACGTGCACACCTCTAGTCCATATCAGTCCATAATCATATATAGCCCCCATATAAACCGATCCCGAGATTTGGTTTTGGAGCCTCTTGGAGGAGCAAATTTCATCAGAGTCAGTTGAAATTTGGTACATTGTGCTAGTATATGGCCGTTAACAACCATGCCTAACTAGGTCCATATCGATCTATAGTTGTATATAGCCCTCAGATAAATCGATCCCCAATCATATCAAGTTCATAATTGTATATAGCCCCCATATAAGCGACCCCCATATTTCAATTCTGGCTCTCTACCATGTATGGACTAACTCACAATTTAAAAAACGATGTTAAGAAGTTTTAAGATACCACAACCCAAGTAATTTATTCTAACTTCCCTTTTTGAAGAGATTCAAACAATTCAGTACTCTGGGCCAAAAAATGTTTAATGCGCTGAAGTTACGAATCGAAGAGAGACGAGATAAAAAAACTATTCACATTGGTTAACTATTTGAAGTACTCAGATTATTTTGATGACGACGACGAAAATAATAAATTTTTACGCGCATCGAAAAATGCAGTGATAGCCTTTGCAGAAAATCTTTTTGAACGTCTGTTGTTTTCTGAACCGTCTTATGAAGAAAATCAGAATGATTCGAATAACGAAAATATTGAAAAACGAGCATTCGAAGACATCTTAAATGCTGCAATTAATAAAGCAAATACAACACCAGAAAATAAAGCTAATGCACCAAGGAAATGTTCAATAAAAAAGATTTGAAATTTTTAGAGGGTAGTGGAGAAAAGTCACAGAACATTTTGAATCTGTATAAGGCTCTTTTGACCATTCGTCCAACATCTGTGGAAAGTGAACGCGCTTTTTCTGTGTCAGGCCAACTTGTAAATAAAATCAGAAATAGACTTTCTGATGAAACTATAAATGCTATAACTGTGCTCAAATCACATTTTATGAATACAATTTAATATTTAATGAAATTTTTATAAATGTGTTCAATTGGATCTCTTAGCTCTTAAGAAATATTGAATTTTTAAGTTATTTTTTTAAATGTTGTTTTTACAAAGTAAGTAGAGTTTACTTTTTATGGTATCTGTTTCGTTTTTCCAATAAAATGTTATTTTAATTAAACGTTTACATATTTTATTATTTTCTTTGACCGGGATCCCGGGAAATACAAAAAAATTTCCAGCTTTCCCGGGAATGGAAAAAGTCCGGGGAGAAAACCCTAGTCATGAGAGATCCTCCTATTTTGTAAAGATTTTTGGCTTTACAAAACAGGAGGATCTCTCATGACTTTATTGCTCGAAAATTGGGAGCCATCGTGGTGCAATGGTTAGCATACCCGCCTTGCATACACAAGGTCGTGGGTTCGATTCCTGCTTCGACCGATCACCAAAAAGTTTTTCAGCGGTGGATTATCCCACCTCAGTAATGCCGGTGACATTTCTGAGGGTTTCAAAGCTTCTCTAAGTGGTTCCACTGCAATGTGGAACGCCGTTCGGACTCGGCTATAAAAAGGAGGTCCCTTGTCATTGAGCTTAACATGGAATCGGGCAGCACTCAGTGATAAGAGAGAAGTTCACCAATGTGGTATCACAATGGACTGAATAGTTTAAGTGAGCCTGATACATCGGGCTGCCACCTAACCTAACCTAACCTACTCGAAAATTGACATAATTTATAAATCGGCTATATTTGTATGGTTCCAATATAATTATAGCCGCTTTATAAATTATATAAATTTTCGAGTAATAAAGTCATGAGAGATCCTCCTATTTTGTAAAGATTTTTGGCTTTACAGTCAATTTAAGAAAAATCATCCAATTTGAAGTCGACTTCATTGATATTAAAGTTTTTTTTTGAGATTTTTTTAAAGTCAACTTCAGCTCAGTTCAAGGGAAAATGCCTTCAATAAAAAGTTAATTAACAAAATAAAAAGTTTTTTTTTTTTTATCAGAATAATGCATCCTATGCTACGCAAAAATGGTATTCGTATTTTAAGGACATTAAGTGCTTCGGAATATATTATTTTTGTTTTTCTTTAGTTCAGAAATAAAATAAAGATATAAAGGTTTATATCTTCATGTCTGAGTATAGCCCACCCACTAATCGCCTTCCCTGCATACAATATATTATAGTTTCAAAACTTGTATTCTCATGAGAATATTTTATTTCTTGTCTAGTGGGGTCCTTTGTCAACAAGTTTTGTGTGTGTGTGTGTGTTTTTTTTGTTATTAATTCTTTGACCAGATTGTTGATGTTTTAAGCAATGAGCTTTCATACACTTACATCAATAAATGTCGAAATAAAATATATTTATTTGTTATTTTGTTAAACTAGAACCATACAATGGACAGACAATGGGGGCGGTCTGGGTAACTACAACGATAAATCCACGAGAAACTGCATGACAGACAGCCAACAATTCATTGAGATTTTTCCCACCAACAGCAAGACAGGCTATAGCTCATATGTGCGTGTGTGTGTGTGTTGGGTGTCGGCATGTGCAGAATCATAGTAAAACGGGGTTTCTAAACAAATCTAGCTCTATTTGTTTTATTGATATCAATAAATTAGAATTTTTAATTAAATTATATTGTGGCGCATGGGGGTGTTAAGGCATGACGTTGTAATTTTTCTTCACCGATTTGTGAGTTGAAACTACCAATTTTACGGTAGAGTATGCGCATGTTACAGAATATGCCTTGAGGCTAGAGATCTCATAAAGAAAACGCTCATATTGTGAATATAAGATTGTTTAGTATTTCTCACTCTCCCCCATCTCTTTTCTCATCCGTGGTCTTTTAGGTATAGGAGACTTGGGTCACCTTATAGTTTGGTTTTTTTTTTCTCTCCTCCTCTCTCTTCTGCCATCAGTGTTCTTATAGGTATATGAGACTTGGGTCACCGTATAGTTTAGTTGTTTTTTACACTCCCCCTCTCTTTTCACATCAGTGGAGTCTTGGACAAAACCAAAGTCTTGTCATATCAAGTCAATTAAATATGAGACAATTCGTGTTACTCATAAGAGATCGAATAAACTGCAAGCCTTGTTAGTAGTCAAGTTTTTTTGTTTTGTATTAATATTTAGATTAACAGGCTATATGTTAATATCTCTCTCTCGTCCTCTCCCTCTCTAACCCTCTTTCATGCGAGAGTATTTACACTTGATTGATTTGCTAATTGCAGAAATTAATTCAAGTGCCATAAATAACTCAATAATCAGTTGCACGTATTCACTTCGAGTGAATGAATGAAGCACAAAAAAAAAACACAAAATGCCTTAGAGGGATTTTTCTTCATTATTGTTATTATTCTGAATATTAGTCGAACAACTTTGGGGGAGGATTTTGATTAATTATTCTATAGCAATTTCAATTGAAATGAATATTTAATTGTGTAATTTTAAGGGATTAAATTGTGAGTTTATGTCATTGAGATTGTATATGAGAAAAATTATACATTGTACCGGGTATAAAAAGAAAATAATATATCATTTAATTGTTAAGCGATATAAATAGGTAACAATTTTAATAAAATCAACGATATATTGATTAGTTGTTTGTTTATAGATTATATGGACACAAGGGCTGGCTATAGAGTATCCAGGTCCAGGCCCAAACAAATCTTCCACTAGAAAAAAAGAAAACATTGAACCCATCTTGAAGAAACATTTTATTATACCCACCACCATAGAATAGTGACGGTGGTATAATATGTTTGTCGTTTCGTGTGTAACACATCGAAATATCGATTTCCGACTATATAAGATGATATAATCATGTCCGCCTGTCTGTCTGTTTATCTGTTGTAATCACGCTACAGTCTTCAATAATGAAGGTTAGGTTAGGTTAGGTGGCAGCCCGATGTATCAGGCTCACTTGGACTATTCACTCCATTGTGATACCACATTGGTGAAGCAATCGTGATGAAATTTTGCACAAACTCGTATTTTGTCTGGTCAAGTTCGAAGAAGGGCTATATCGGTCCAGGTTTTGATATAGTCCCGATAAAGGGTGATACGGTCAAAATTTGGTCAATATAAACTTGACGTATTTCTTTCAATTTTGCATTTAAAAAACCTGAACACCCCTCATTTTGAAGGTGTGTGTGTGTAGAATGTTGCTCTTATTTTGATTTTGGAATTCACTCTTCAGTTGTCAAAATGCCGTCCAAGAAAGAAGAGCAGATTATCAAAATTTTGCTCGTGCATATCGAAATTCCGAGCTACTCGCACGCAAAGCTGGCAAAATCGCTAAAAGGTGCCAAATCAACCGTTACAAATGTAATTAAAGTGTTTGGAGAACGTTTGTCGACAGCCAGGAAGTCTGGATCGGGGGGAAATCGAAAACCGGAAGCCGCTGAGACGACAAAGAGAGTTGCCGGTAGTTTCAAGCGAAACCCTAACCTCTCTCTCCGAGATGCCGCAAATAAGCTGGGTGTATCGTCTACAACCGTGCATCGAGCCAAAAAACGAGCCGGACTATCGACTTACAAGAAGGTAGTGACTCCAAATCGCGATGATAAACAAAATACGACGGCCAAAGCGCGATCCCGGAGGCTGTATACGACGATGCTGACGAAATTTGACTGCGTGGTAATGGACGACGAAACCTACGTCAAAGCCGACTACAAGCAGCTTCCGGGACAGGAGTTTTATACGGCAAAAGGAAGGGGAAAGGTAGCAGATATTTTCAAGCTCATAAAACTGTCAAAGTTCGCAAAGAAATATCTGGTTTGGCAAGCCATCTGTACCTGTGGCTTGAAAAGCAGCATTTTCATAGCTTACGGGACTGTCAACCAAGAAATTTACGTGAAAGAGTGTTTGAATAAACGTCTGCTGCCTTTCCTGAAGAAACACGGTTGTTCCGCACTGTTTTGGCCGGATTTGGCATCTTGCCATTACGGTAAAAAGGCCATGGAATGGTACGCCGCCAACAACGTGCAGGTGGTTCCCAAGGACAAGAACCCTCCCAACACGCCACAGCTCCGCCCAATTGAGAAATACTGGGCTATTGTCAAGCGGAACCTAAAGAAGACCAAAAAAAACTGCTAAGGACGAGCAGCAGTTCAAGGCAAACTGGCTTTCTGCGGCGAAGAAGGTGGACAAGGTGGCTGTACAAAATCTGATGGCAGGTGTCAAGCGTGAGGCCCGGCAATTCGGATTTGGAAAAGCGAAAGCCTAACTGAATATTTTTCCTGAATTTTATACTAATTGAACTTGAAAAAGAAATTTAATTTGATTTTTTAAATAAACGATTTCACCGATTTACACGCGTTTTCCCTTGACCAAATTTTGACCGTATCACCCTTTATCAACCGACCTCCCGATTTGGGCTCTTGGTCTTATAGGAACCGTAGTTTTTATCCAATTTGCCAATTTTGGAAATCTAGAGGTATTTTAGAACCATAAAGAGGTGTGCCAAAAATGGTGAATATCGGTCCTTGTTTTGATATATACCCCATATTGACCGATCTCCAGATTTTACTTCTAGGGCTTATTGAAAACGTAGTTTTTACCCAACGTGGATGAAATTGAAAATCTTGAGGTATTTTAGAACAATATAGGGGTGTTTTGGTAAAATTTACATTTTGTTGGGAGTCACGAATTTAGTAAAAATTATTAAAGTTAAGAAAACTTTCTTAAAACATAATGATACCATGAACAAAAATAACATTAAATTGTTTTTAGTGCCATATAAGGTTCACTGAGTGCGTACGTGGATTGCGTACAAAATTCTACTAAACACTGTTACCAAAATTGAATTACTTGGTTTTTATTAAAATTAGCCAAAGGCAAAGTATAATTTCATTCCTTATGGAGTCTGTGTTGGATAAAAACAAGTATATTCGGCCAGGCCGAATCTTATCACCATGGATAGAAAGTTCTACTAAAGACTGTCATCCACAATCGAAATACTTGGGCTGTGGTAATACTTACCCCGCAAAAAAGCGTTGCCAAAAAAGTAGTGAAAATGTTCTTTTTGGATCCGGAAGTGGTGCAAAATTGGCGTAGAGGCGATGATTTTAACATGGGCTTGTCATAGGACGGATGTCCACTATTTCAACAGCCGTTGCACTGAATTTACATCACTTCTTAAGGTGTGACGCGAATCCAATGACTTGGATGTGAATAAAGAAATTTTGTGATATTTGGACGACTTAATAATTTTAAAATTTTTTTATTATTTTTAATGTATTATAACGTTTGACATCAAATATTTTTAAAAATTGGCAATTTTTCTATAAAGGATTTAGCATTTTTTTTCGGCAAAATTTAAATAATTTGCACTATTTTAATCTGTTTCTAACCCATTTTAAATAATAAAATTTTAAATTTCCCATTAAAAATATGAAAAAAGCGAGTAATAAAAAATTGACTTAAATGAACTTCCTGTGCAGTTAAAATAAAGAACATCTTTGGGAGGACATTTTTTGAAGTGATTTTAAAGTTGTGCCTTAAGAAGAACTTCCAAAAATTTTTTTGCTGGGTACCGAAGGTATCTTAAAACTTCTTAACGTCGTCTTCCAAATTGTAAGTTAATCCATACCGGGTATACATTAAACAAAAAAAGGCCGATTAAATACGTATATAATTCAGTTTGACAAAATTTTCTACAGAAATAAAATTTTGACAAAATTTTCTATAGAAATAAAATTTTGACAAAATTTTCTATAGAAATAAAATTTTGACAAAATTTTCTATAGAAATAAAATTTTGGCAAAATTTTCTATAGAAATAAAATTTTGAAAAAATTTTCTATAAAAATAAAATTTTGACAAAATTTCCTATAGAAATAAAATTTTGCTAGATTATTTTTGGGGATCGGCTATATATTTATAACTATAGACCGATATGGACATATGTTGGCATGGTTATTAGCGGCCATATACTAGTGCAATGTACGAAATTTCACCATGTACCAAATTTCAACCGGATTGAATGAATTTTGCTCCTCCAAGGGGCTCCGGAGATCAAATCTGGGGATCGGTTTATATGGGGGCTATATATAATTATGGACCGATGTGGATCAATTTTTGCATGGTTGTTAGAGATCATATACTAACACCACGTACCAAATTTCAACCGGATCGAATGAATTTTGTTCCTCCAAGGGGCTCCGGAGGTCAAATATGGGGATCGGTTTATATGGGGGCTACATATAATTATGGACCGATATGGACCGATATGGACCAATTCCTGCATGGTTGTTAGAGATCATATACTAACACCACGTACCAAATTTCAACCGAATCGGATGAATTTTGCTCATCCATGGGACTCCGGAGGTCAAATCTGGGGATCGGTTTATATGGGGGCTATATATAATTATGGACCGATGTGGACTAATTTTTGCATGGTTGTTAGAGCCCATATACTAACACCATGCACCAAATTTCAGCCGGATCGGACGAAATTTGCTTCTCTTAGAGGCTCCGCAAGCCAAATCTGGGGATCGTTTTATATGGAGGCTATATATAATTATGGACCGATGTGGACCAATTTTTGCATGGTTATTCGAGATCATATGCTGACACCATGTACCAAATATCAGCCGGATCGGACGAAATTTGCTTCTCTTAGAGGCTCCGCAAACCAAATCTGGGGATCGGTTTATATGGGGGCTATATATAATTATGGACCGATGTGGACCAATTTTTGCTTGTTTGTTAGATACCATATACTAACACCATGCACCAAATTTCAACCGGATCGGATGAATTTTGCTCCTCCAAGAGGCTCCGCAAGCCAAGCCTGAGCGTCGGTTTATATGGGGGCTATACGTAAAAGTGGTCCAATATGGCCCATTTGCAATACCATCCGACCTACATCAATAACAACTACTTGTGCCAAGTTTCAAGTCGATAGCTTGTTTCGTTCGGAAGTTAGCGTAATTTCAACAGACGGACGGACGGACATGCTTAAATCGACTCAGAATTTCACCACGACCCAGAATATATATACTTTATGGGGTCTTAGAGCAATACTTCGATGTGTTACAAACGGAATGGCAAAATTAATATACCCTCATCCTATGGTGGAGGATATAAAAAGGCAGATTAAATATCCATATAAGCCTCTTTAATTCTTGATCGGCTTATATGGAGGAGGAGTCTATATGTACCGTATTATGAACCGAAGGGGCCACATTTCGCATGGTAATTGTATAAAACGACCGATGTGGATCAATTTTTGCAAAATTTTCTATAGAAATACAATTTTGACAAAATTTTCTATAGAAATAAAATGTTGACACAGTTTTCTGTAGAAATAAAATTTTGACGAAGTTTTCTATAGAAATAAAATTTTGACAAAATTTTCTATAGAAATAAAATTTTGACAAAATTTTCTATAGAAATAAAATTTTCACAAAATTTTCTATAGAAATAAAATTTTGATAAAATATTCTATAGAAATAAAATTTTGACAACATTTCATATAGAAATAAAGTTTTGACAAAATTTTCTATAGAAATAAAATTTTGACAAAGCTTTCTATAGAAAAAAATTTGACAAAATTTTTTATAGAAATAAAATTTTGACAAAATTTTCTATAGAAATAAAATTTTGACAAAATTTTCCATAGAAATAAAATTTTGACAAAATTTTCTATAGAAATAAAATTTTGACAAAATTTTTTATAGAAATAAAATTTTGATAAAATTTTCTATAAAAAGAAAATTTTGACAACTTTTCGTATAGAAATAAAGTTGTGACAAAATTTTCTACAGAATAAAATTTTGATAAAATATTCGATAGAAAATTTTATTTTCCGATTTTCCATCGACTTTTTGCAAGTTTTACAATTTTTTTTTCTTCCATACAACATTAAGCTCTTAAAAATAAAAAATCCATGATTGCCCATATCATAGCATCCATTCACATACAAAGATTTTCTTTACCATTGTTTTACCTACCGCAAAGTTTTACGTTTTTTTTTTTTGACGATAACTGCTCTTGGAGTAACAATTTGATTTCATGAGGGACATTAATTTATTCTCCACATCCTTTAGTACCAAAACTCTTTAATGGTTGCGGTTGTCGGTTGGCATTGCGTATGGGTCTGTCTCAAGCTTTGACGGTGGTAGATGGTAGAATATCCTGTTAGACGATGTTATCGACAACAAAATTACAAAATGCAAGAACATTGTGATAAATAAAAGACTGGCATTGGCAAGTACTTACTTGAATCCAATTTGACATGGACTTTTTGTTTTGTTTTTGGTATGGGGTCTTATGTGGTGAGACTTTAAAAATCAATGACTCAACTGATGCAACAGTAAAACGATGCAGTTTCATGATCATGGTTGCCATTATTCAGTTGTGTGCGTGTTTTTTTTTTTTTTTTTGATTTTTTGTGATGTCTCTCCTTGTATGCAGGAGTTTTTTAATGGATTTTTATGTAATGTGGTAGTCTTCGTTGGACAACTTCCACTAGTACATCTTCCTTGGGACAAGTTTTTTTTTTGGTTTTGATGATACGCATAATACTTCTCTTCAAAAGACGTCAACCTTTTTCGAGGGCTCCATTTTATTGATTTCATTGTGAATTGCTGTATGTTTACGACCGAAAAGATGGAAAACATTGATTTTGGACAGAAAGATTTATAAAGCCCCAATTGCAGTTAGTGGTTTAGCATGGTGTGTGGTTTTTGTTTTGGAGGATGTTGTATATAGTTTAGGAAAATAAAGACAATTACTTACAATATAGAAATAAAATTTTGACGAAATTTGTATAGAAACAAAATTTTGATAAAATTTCCTATGGAAATAAAATTTTAACAAAATTTTCTATAGAAATAAAATTTTGATAAAATTTTCTATGGAAATGAAATTTTGACAAAACAAACTTTTCGATAGATAAAAAATTTTAAAAAAATGTTCTATAGAAATAAAATTTTATATTGAAATACAATTTTGACAAAATTTTTTATAGAAATAAAATTTTGACAAAGTATTGTATATAAATAAATTTTCTATAGAAATAAAATCTTGATATATTTTTTATAGGAATAAAATTGTGACAAAAATTTCTACAGAAATAAAATTTTGACAAAATTTACTGTAGAAATAAATTTTTTACAAAATTTTCGATAGATAAAAAATTTTGACACATTTTTCTATAGAAATAAAATTTTGATAACATTTTCTAGTGAAATAAAATTTAGACACAATTTTTTATAGAAATAAAATTTAGACAAAATTTTTTACAGAAATAAAATTTTGACAAAATTTTTATAGAAATAAAATTTTGACAAAATTTTTATAGAAATAAAATTTTGACAAAATTTTTATAGAAATAAAATTTTGACAAAAATTTCTATCGAAATAAAATTTTGTAAAAATTTTCTGTAGAAATAAATTTTTTACAAAATTTTCGATAGATAAAAAATTTTGACACATTTTTCTAAAGAAATAAAATTTTGACAAAATTTTCTATAGAAATAAAATTTTGACAAAATTTTCTATAGAAATAAAATTTTGACAAAATTTTCTATAGAAATAAAATTTTGTAAAAATTTTCTATAGAAATAAAATTTTGTAAAAATTTTCTGTAGAAATAATATTTTGTAAAAATTTTCTGTAGAAATAAATTTTTTACAAAATTTTCGATAGATAAAAAAATTTGACACATTTTTCTATAGAAATAAAATTTTGATAAAATTTCCAATTAAAAAAAAAATTTGACATTTTTTGTAGAAATAAATTTTTTACAAATTATTGTATAGAAATAAATTTTTGACAAAATTTTCTATAGGAATAAAATAGTGATATATTTTCTGTAGAAATAAAATTGTGACTAAAATTTCTTTAGAAATAAAATTTTGACACAATTTTCTATAGAAATAAAATTTTGACAAAATTTTCAATAGAATAAAAATTTTCTATAGAAATAAAATTTTGTACAAATTTTCTGTAGAAATAAAATTTTGTAAAAATTTTCTGTAGAAATAAATTTTTAAAAAAATTTTCGATAGATAAAAAATTTGAAACATTTTTCTATAGAAATAAAATGTTGATAAAATTTCCAATTAAAAAAAATTTTGACAAAATTTTTATAGAAATAAATTTTTGACAAAATTTTCTATAGAAATAAAATTTTGACAAAATTTTCCATAGAAATAAAATTTTGACAAAATTTTCTATAGAAATAAAATTGTGTAAAAATTGTCTATAGAAATAAAATTTTGACAAAATTTTCTATAGAAGTAAAATTATGACAAAATTTTCTATAGAAATAAAATTTTCACAAAATTTTCTATGGAAATAAAATTTTAACAAAATTTTGTATGGAAATAAAATTTTGATAAAATTTTGTAGTGAAATAAAATTTTGACAAAATTTTCTACAGAAGTAAAATTTTGAGAAAAGTTTCTATAGAAATAAAATTTTGACAAAATTTACTATAGAAATAAAATTTTGACAAAATTTTCTATAGAAATAAAATTTTGTAAAAATGTTCTATAGAAATAAAATTTTGTAAAAATTTTCTGTAGAAATAATATTTTGTAAAAATTTTCTGTAGAAATAAATTTTTTACAAAATTTTCGATAGATAAAAAAATTTGACACATTTTTCTATAGAAATAAAATTTTGATAAAATTTCCAATTAAAAAAAAATTTTGACAACATTTTTTGTAGAAATAAATTTTTTACAAAATATTGTATAGAAATAAATTTTTGACAAAATTTTTTATAGAAATAAAATAGTGATATATTTTCTGTAGAAATAAAATTGTGACTAAAATTTCTTTAGAAATAAAAATTTGACAAAATTTTCTATAGAAATAAAATTTTGACAAAATTTTCAATAGAATAAAAATTTTCTATAGAAATAAAATTTTGTACAAATTTTCTGTAGAAATAAAATTTTGTAAAAATTTTCTGTAGAAATAAATTTTTAAAAAAATTTTCGATAGATAAAAAATTTGAAACATTTTTCTATAGAAATAAAATTTTGATAAAATTTCCAATTAAAAAAAATTTTGACAAAATTTTTATAGAAATAAATTTTTGACAAAATTTTCTATAGAAATAAAATTTTGACAAAATTTTCTATAGAAATAAAATGTTGACGAAATTTTCTATAGAAATAAAATTGTGTAAAAATTGTCTATAGAAATAAAATTTTGACAAAATTTTCTATAGAAGTAAAATTGTGACAAAATTTTCTATGGAAATAAAATTTTAACAAAATTTTGTATAGAAATAAAATTTTGATAAAATTTTGTAGTGAAATAAAATTTTGACAAAATTTTTTATAGAAATAAAATTTTGACAAAATTTTTATAGAAATAAAATTTTGACAAAAATTTCTATCGAAATAAAATTTTGTAAAAATTTTCTGTAGAAATAAATTTTTTACAAAATTTTCGATAGATAAAAATTTTGACACATTTTTCTATAGAAAAAAATTTTGACAAAATTTTCTGTAGAAATAAAATTTTGACAAAAATTTCTATAGAAATAAAATTTTGACAAAATTTTCTATAGAAATAAAATTTTGACAAAATTTTCTATAGAAATGAAACTTTAACAAAATCTTCTAAAGAAATAAAATTTTGACAAAATTTTCTATAGAAATAAAATTTTGACAAAATTTTCTGTAGAAATAAAATTTTGTAACAATTTTCTGTAGAAATAAATTTCTAAAAAAATTTTCGATAGATAAAAAATTTGAAACATTTTTCTATAGAAATAAAATTTTGATAAAATTTCCAATTAAAAAAAATTTTGACAAAATTTTTATAGAAATAAATTTTTGACAAAATTTTCTATAGAAATAAAATTTTGACAAAATTTTCTATAGAAATAAAATGTTGACGAAATTTTCTATAGAAATAAAAATTTGTAAAAATTGTCTATAGAAATAAAATTTTGACAAAATTTTCTATAGAAGTAAAATTATGACAAAATTTTCTATAGAAATAAAATTTTTACAAAATTTTCTATGGAAATAAAATTTTAACAAAATTTTGTATAGAAATAAAATTTTGATAAAATTTTGTAGTGAAATAAAATTTTGACAAAATTTTCTACAGAAGTAAAATTTTGAGAAAATTTTCTATAGAAATAAAATTTTGACAAAATTTTCTATAGAAATAATATTTTGACAAATTTTGCTCTACCGTGGAGGAAAACGTTATGGTCGGTGGCCGATCTGCTATAATAGGATTAGCCCTTGTAGCTTCTCACCGCTTCAGCTACCGTATCCTTGTGAATCCTGTTCAGACATGCCTGGTATGCTATATTTCGATGGATGGATTTCGCTCTCTAGCAAACGAAGGTAAAGTCATACATTCCTGAGAGGAGGTTGTTTATCCCCACAGTCTATTCCTCTCGATCTCGATTTTAAATATTTTACCACTGTTTTATCCACCATCGAAGCGATTTCTTACTATTCTAGCACTAAATTTTAAAACAGTCGTATTAAATTATTTACCCCCATATAATAGCAAAACATCAATCGATGTTATATTATGGCTGGTTTGGAGGAACTGCTCACAAACAACACTTTTCGATAGATAAAAAATTTAAAAAAAAATTTCTATTGAAATAAAATTTTATATTGAAATACAATTTTGACAAAATTTTTTATAGAAATAAAATTTTGACAAAGTATTGTATAGAAATAAATTTTCTATAGAAATAAGATCTTGATATATTTTTTATAGGAATAAAATTGTGACAAAAATTTCTACAGAAATAAAATTTTGACAAAATTTACTGTAGAAATAAATTTTTTACAAAATTTTCGATAGATAAAAAATTTTGACACATTTTTTATAGAAATAAAATTTTGATAAAATTTTCTAGTGAAATAAAATTTAGACACAATTTTTTATAGAAATAGAATTTTGACAAAATTTTTATAGAAATACAATTTTGACAAAAATTTCTATCGAAATAAAATTTTGTAAAAATTTTCTGTAGAAATAAATTTTTTACAAAATTTTCGATAGATAAAAAATTTTGACACATTTTTCTATAGAAAAAAATTTTGACAAAATTTTCTGTAGAAATAAAATTTTGACAAAAATTTCTATAGAAATAAAATTTTGACAAAATTTTCTATAGAAATAAAATTTTGACAAAATTTTCTATAGAAATGAAACTTTAACAAAATCTTCTAAAGAAATAAAATTTTGACAAAATTTTCTATAGAAATAAAATTTTGACAAAATTTTCTATAGAAATAAAATTTTGTAAAAATTTTCTATAGAAATAAAATTTTGTAAAAATTTTCTGTAGAAATAATATTTTGTAAAAATTTTCTGTAGAAATAAATTTTTTACAAAATTTTCGATAGATAAAAAAAATTGACACATTTTTCTATAGAAATAAAATTTTGATAAAATTTCCAATTAAAAAAAAATTTGACAACATTTTTTGTAGAAATAAATTTTTTACAAAATATTGTATAGAAATAAATTTTTGACAAAATTTTCTATAGAAATAAAATAGTGATATATTTTCTGTAGAAATAAAATTGTGACTAAAATTTCTTTAGAAATAAAATTTTGACAAAATTTTCTATAGAAATAAAATTTTGACAAAATTTTCAATAGAATAAAAATTTTCTATAGAAATAAAATTTTGTACAAATTTTCTGTAGAAATAAAATTTTGTAACAATTTTCTGTAGAAATAAATTTCTAAAAAAATTTTCAATAGATAAAAAATTTGAAACATTTTTCTATAGAAATAAAATTTTGATAAAATTTCCAATTAAAAAAAATTTTGACAAAATTTTTATAGAAATAAATTTTTGACAAAATTTTCTATAGAAATAAAATTTTGACAAAATTTTCTATAGAAATAAAATGTTGACGAAATTTTCTATAGAAATAAAAATTTGTAAAAATTGTTATAGAAATAAAATTTTGACAAAATTTTCTATAGAAGTAAAATTATGACAAAATTTTCTATAGAAATAAAATTTTCACAAAATTTTCTATGGAAATAAAATTTTAACAAAATTTTGTATAGAAATAAAATTTTGATAAAATTTTGTAGTGAAATAAAATTTTGACAAAATTTTTGAGAAAATTTTCTATAGAAATAAAATTTTGACAAAATTTTCTATAGAAATAATATTTTGACAAATTTTGCTCTACCGTGGAGGAAAACGTTATGGTCGGTGGCCCATCTGCTATAATAGGATTAGCCCTTGTAGCTTCTCACCGCTTCAGCTACCGTATCCTTGTGAATCCTGTTCAGACATGCCTGGTATGCTATATTTCGATGGATGGATTTCGCTCTCTAGCAAACGAAGGTAAAGTCATACATTCCTGAGAGGAGGTTGTTTATCCCCACAGTCTATTCCTCTCGATCTCGATTTTAAATATTTTACCACTGTTTTATCCACCATCGAAGCGATTTCTTACTATTCTAGCACTAAATTTTAAAACAGTCGTTTTAAATTATTTACCCCCATATAATAGCAAAACATCAATCGATGTTATATTATGGCTGGCTGGTTTGGAGGAACTGCTCACAAACAACACAAAACTGTCGTATGTAAATCAAAGATCATTGATTTGCTTGCCTTCATCGTCAATGTCGGTATTTTTTGTTTGTTTGTTTCTTCATAGTTCAGCATAGCGAAACTCTCCTTTAACATGGAACAAGAAGATCGGTCTGGACTTGCCTTGATATGGTCATGTTGTAACAAAGATTATTCTTGAGAGCCATGTGTATCTGCCATTCCTAAAGAAATTGGTAAAACTTTTCCAATTGATAATTGTTGATAAAAACGAGCTCGAGGTCTGTATGTTTAAGTTTTATTTATTCAAAATAAAAATTATACATATAGATCTCGAGCTCGTTTTTATCAACAATTATCAATTCTTTATACAGGTCGAATATAATAAGAACATCCATAATATAAGAAATTGGTAAAACTTATAAAGGCATTGATTACTGATAAGGGTTTTCCATGGACGGGATCCCGAGAATTCCCGGAAAATTGCTATTTTTTCGCTCCCGCTTTCCCGGGAATGAAGTGCGGGAATTCCCGGGAAATTTTCTTTACAATATTTTATGTATAATAGAGGGTGTTATATGGCAAATGACAGTTGAAATCTAGTTAGTGTGGATTTTTGGAAGTGTAATGTGAATAACTATGGTACCATGTCGTAGTAGTTGCCTTGTGGAACATACATAGTCGTGGGTTCTAATCCAGAATTCAACGGGCTACCAATTGTTAAAAAGAAGTTTGCACTTCCTAATTTATGATTTGCCACATTTCTGTAAATCGACATTCCGATAGACTGGTAGCTGAGTAAACCTTTAAAAATAACGGGATATTTTACCTTATGTAACCCACGTTGGCAATTGCATAATTTCAAAATTTCATAATTATTGCAAGTATGGTTCTTATGAAATAAGAAAATTACGATCTTTTTTAAGATAGTTACTTTAATTTCATATATATACCTTATACATATTAGGGTTGAAATCTATTAAAATTGTGTGTTTAAAGCCCTTATTTATAGGGCATACGACAACTGATATCTAGTTAAAGTGGATTTTGGAAGTGTAATGTGAATGCCGTATTACATGGTAGTGTTTCCCTTTTGGGAATATTGACTGAACATGTGCATTTAGTGACCCCGTTTAACGATGTTGAAATCGAAATAAGTTTCTCTCATTTCCAAACAGTTTGTAGTGTTACAAAAAATCCCACTATATTAATAGAGTGTTCTTCTGAAAACTATACCGAAAGAGACTGCCTTAACCATTGTCAAAATGTTTTGTATTACAAAATATTTCGTATTTTAGTATGATTTATGGCTGATGTAAGAGAACAACATAATATATATTGTTAGTTGTCCAGAGAGCGCCTTATAACCGTAGCTTTAGGCGATTTCTAATTTATTCAAATGTCTAAATATATTCCACATCAAAGAAGGTTTCCCTTTGACCGGGATCCCGGGAAATCCGAAAAAAATTCCCGCTTTCCCGGGAATGCAAAAAGTCCGGGAAAAAGAAAACCCTAATTACTGAACGTCTTGACTTTTGAGTTTAGGATTTCCATTGTGCAATTTTCATAATACTCCCCTTGTATCGACTGTCAATACTTTATTTCTATATTTTAATTCTCTAGAAAATTTTGTCAAAATTTTATTTCTATCAAAAAAATTTCTCAAAATTCTATTTCTATAGACAATTTTGTCACAATTTTATCTCCATAGAAAATTTTCTCAAGACTTTGTTTCTATAGAAAATTTTGTCCAAATTGTATTTCTATAGAAAATTTGGTCAACATTTTGTTTCTATAGAAAATTTGCTCAACATTTATTTCTGTAGAAAATGTTGTCAAAATTTTATTTCTCTTTTTTTTATAGAAAATTTTTACAAAATGTTATTTCTAACGAAAATTTTTTCAAAATTTTATTCCCTTAAAAAATTTTGTCAAAATTTTATTTCTGTATGAAATTTTGTCAAAATTTTATTTCTTTTAGAAATTTTGTCAAAATTTTATTTCTATTAGAAATTTTGTAAAAATTTTATTTCTATTGACAATTTGGTCAAAATGTCATTTCATTTCATTTTTGACACATTTTGACAAAACATTCTTTAGAAATAAAACTTTCTTTATTTCTAAAGAATGTTTTGTCAAAATTTGTCAAAATTTTATTTCTAACGCAATTTTTTTTCGATTTTTATTTCTATAGAAAATTTTTTCAAAAAGTTATTTCTAACGAAAATTTTGTCAAAAAGTTATTTCTAACGAAAATTTTGTCAAAATGTTATTTCTAACAAAAATTTTGTCAGAATTGTATTTCTATAGAAATTTTGTCAAAAATTTATATCTATACAAAATTTTGTTAAAATTGTATTTCTATAATTTTTTTTTTCAAGATTATGTTTCTATTGAAAATTTTGTCAAAATTTTATTTATATAGAAAATTATGTCAAAATTTTATTTCTATGGAAATTTTTGTCAAAATTTTATTGCTATAGAAACTTTTTTCAAAATTTTTTTGCTATAGAAAATTTTGTCAAAATTTTATTTCTATAAGAAGTTTTGTCAAAATTTTATTTCTCTAACAAATTTTGACAAAATTTTAGTCCTATAAAAAAAATTTGTCAATTTTATTTCTGAAAAAATTTTGTCAAAATTTTATTTCTATAGAAAATTTTATCAAAATTTTATTTCTATAGAAAATTTTGTCAAAATTTTATTTCTATAGAAAATTTTGTCTAATTTTATTTATATAGAATATTTTCTCAAAAATTTATTTCTATAGAAAAATTTCTCAAAATTGTATTTCTATAAGAAGTTTTGTCAAAATTTTATTTCTCTAACAAATTTTGAAATTTTATTCCTATAAAAAAATTTGTCAATTTTATTTCTGAACAAATTTTGTCAAAATTTTATTTCTATGGAAAATTTTGTGAAAATTTTGTCTAAATTTTATTTATATAGAATATTTTGTCAAATTTTATTTCTATAGAAAATTTTGTCAAAATTTTATTTCTATAGAAAATTTTGTCAAAATTTTATTTCTATAGAAAATTTTGTCAAAATGTTATTTCTATACAAAAAAATTTGTCCAAGTTTTATTTCTATAGAAAATTTGCTCAACATTTATTTCAAAATTTTATTTCTTTAGGAAATTTAGTCAAAATTTTATTTCTTTTAGAAATTTTGTCAAAATTTTATTTCTATTAGAAATTTTGTAAATATTTTATTTCTATTGACAATTTGGTCAAAATGTCATTTCTATAGAATGTTTTATTTCCAAAGAAAGTTTTGCCAAAATTTTATTTCTAACGCAATTTTTTATAGAATTTTATTTCTATAGAAAATTTTTTCAAAATGTTATTTCTACCGTAAATTTTGTCAAAATTGTATTTCTGTTGTTTTTTATTTCAGCTTAAAACCATATATTGACTAAACTACAAGTGTAGCTTAACCAACAGAGGAAAAGAATGTTTGTAAAATTTATTTGGGCAAAGCCCTATAGACTGCAAGATGGGTGGTTAAGAAGTTCTGTCAAAATTTTATTTCTCTAACAAATTTTGTCAATTTTATTTCTGAAGAAAATTTTGTCTAAATTTTAATTCTATGGAAAATTTTTTCAAATTTTTTTTCTATAGAAAATGTTGTCAAAATTTTATTTCTATAGGAAATTTTGTACAAGTTTTATTTCTATAGAAAAATTTGGCAAAATTTTATTTCTATAGAAAATGCTGTCAAAATTCTATTTCGCTTGAAAATTTTGTCAAAACTTTATGTCTACCGAAATTTTTTTTCTATAGAAAATTTTTTCAAAATGTTATTTCTAACGAAAATTTTGCCAAAATATTTTTTCTAACAAAATTTTTGTCAAAATTGTATTTCTATAGAAAAGTTGGTCAATATTTTATTTCTATAGAAAATTTGCTCAACATCTTTTTCTATATAAAATTTTGTCAAAATTTTATTTATTAGAAAATTTTGTCAAAATTTTATTTCTATAGAAAATTTTGAAAAATGATATTTCTATAGAAAATTTTGCCCAAGTTTTATTTCTATAGAAAATTTTGTCAAAATTTTATTTCTATAGAAAATGTTGTCAAAATTTAATTTCTATAGAAAATTTTTTCAAAATTTTATTCCTATAGAAAATTTTGTCCAAGTTTTATTTCTATAGAAAATTTTGTCAAACTTTTATTTCTATAGAAAATTTTGTCAAAATTTTATTTCTCTAGAAAATTTTGTCAAAATTTTATTTCTCAAGGAAATTTGTCAAAATTCTATTTCGCTTGCAAATTTTGTCAAAATTTTATTCCAATAGAAATTTTGTCAAAATTTTATTCCAATAGAAATTTTGTCCAAGTTTTATTTCTATAGAAAATTTTGTCAAAATTTTATTTCTATAGAAAATTTTGTCAAATTTTTATTGCTATAGAAAATGTTGTCAAAATTCTATTTCTCAACGAAATTTGTCAAAATTTCGCTTGAAAATTTTGTCAAAATTCTATTTCGTTTGAAAATTTTGTCAATATTTTATTTCTACCGAATTTTCTTTTAGAATTTTATTTCTATAGAAATTTTTTTCAAAATTGTATTTCTATAGAAAATGTTGTCAAAATTCTATTTCGCTTGAAAAGTTTGTCAAAATTTTATTTCTATGGAAAATTTTGTTAAAATTTTATTTCTATAGAAAATTTTGTCAAAATTTTATTTCTATACAAAATTTTGTCCAAAATTTATTTCTATAGAAAATTTTGTCAAAATTTTATTTCTATAGAAAACTTTGTCAAAATTTTATTTCTATAGAAAGTTTTGTCAAAATTCTATTTCTATAGAAAGTTTTGTCAAAATTCTATTTCTCTAGTAAATTTGTCAAAATTCTATTTCGCGTGAAAATTTTGTCCAAATTTTATTTCTACAGAAAATTTTTTCCAATTATTATTTATATAGAAAATTTTGTCAAAATTTTATTTCTATAGAAAATATTGCAAAAATTTATTTTGACAATATTTTGTAGAAAATGTTGTCATAATTTTATTTCTATAGAAATTTTTGTCAAAACTTTATTTCTATAGAAAATGTTGTCAAAATTGTCAAAGGCAGATGAATAATTAGACCAATAGAGTTTTTCTAATAATTTCTAATTTTTCTAATAATTAAAATAAATGTACTCTAACCTCATTTGCTCTCCTAATATCGCTTTACAAAAATAGGTATTCTTCATAAGTTTTAGTTAATTTATGGTGAAATGATCCATCTGCCGCGGTTGTCTTCATCTCTCATGGCCATAGACCAAGACAATGTGGAAAAGATCGAACTTTTTGTTTTTTGTCTCAGATTCATTTACAAGTTGCCTTTATGAACTCTTGAGGAGCTGATGTTTGTCTTTCTTCTTCACAAAATGAAAAAAAAAAAAAAACAGAAAGCAAAAAATCATTCAGTCCAGAGATTGCCTTCCTTGTGCCTCATGTCATTCGGAGCATCTTCTACACAGATTCCCAATGCTTGTCAATGGCCATATATTTGATGTTTTGTTTACGGGCTCCTTGGGAGCCGTTTTGTTTGTTGCACTCCAGTGGAAAGTAAATATTTGTTGGCGCCATTTGTTTATTATCGCTACTCAAGGGATTACCACACTCTGATCTTGGTTTAATGACTTGTTCGTTTGCTTGTCCCTCCATCCAAAGGATCACAACATTCACATAACATTTAAAGGTGCAGTGTCGGAACAATATTTGTTGGCCTTTTTTGTTTGTTTGTTTTTTTTTTTTTTTTTGTATGGCAATGGCTAATAGCGTTTAGGCCACTTGGTATGGTTTTTGGTATAGAGTCTTGTTGTTGCTGGTTGTTGGTATCTTCTTTTGTAGTGGCTTCATTCCTTTAGCTGATCTATGCGAATACCTTTCAATAAAGAGCGACAAATCTTCATTTTATTGTTGCTGTAAATGTTGTTAATTGAATTAAGGAAAAGACGAAGAAAAAAAAACAAAAAAAAAACATACGTAATGAAAAACAATGGCAAACCTTTTCAGTAGATAGGGATTTCGGTTTGAGTAATAGATTTTTGAAAATAATCCCAGAGTTTACTCTCAAAAAAAGTGTACCCTAAATTTCACTAAAGCCAATTTAACTTTATTTTAGTCAGTGGAATTATTATGTTTGGAGAAAGAGTGCTTTACTCTAATAATTTTTTGCGAACGTTAGTTAAATGACCCTAAAAATGGAAAAAATTATACACAAATGAAGCATAAAGATTTACTAAATTCTTACTTCTCAGAAAACTGTTCATTATATCTTTAAATTTGTTAATTGTATTACAAATGCGCCCATCTTGAACTTCGTATGGCGCTAACGACATTCTTGTAATTTTAAACTCCAATTTTTTCCTTCAAACTACAAAATTTTCTTTAAGAAGTGAAAAAAAAATTAATTATGTCCAATAAATTTTCGTGAGTTTGTCCGAAAATATTTTCTTATTTTTGTGATATCGGTGTGGTGTCAGCGTTTGTAGTACTGTTTAGTTAAAATTTTAATCAAAATTTTTCTTCCTGGTGGGTAGGAGTGCCTTCATTGGTGTACTTCGTTTCACAACGACCTCAGACGATAGAAAAATATACTCAAGCAGAGAAGGAATATGACCACCTTCTAGAAAAAAGAAACGGTTGTCGAAATCAGATACATAATGTCCTGGAAAATAATATGGTTGCGACAAAAATGTTATATGTTCACCGTCTAAAAATAACATTTTGCTCTATGAGGGAAAAGCTACAGCTAGCTGATACCCCGCGTTTACACGTTTAGATTTCTAACCAGTTTTATTGCTAAGTTTATATTATTTTAATTGTATTTGTAATTTTATTCGTAATTTCAATTTAAATTTTTAATTTTTAATTTATAGTTTTAACTTTAATTTTATTTGTAATTTAATTTTAAATTTAATTTGAATTTTATATTTAATTGTATATTTAATTTTAAATTTTATTTAAAATTTAATATTAATTTTAATTAAATTTTAATTTCAAATATAACTTATAATTTTAATTTTATTCGATTTTAATTGTAATATTAATATAAATTTAATTTTAATTTTAGTTCTAATTTTAATTCTATTTATAATTATGTTTGTAATTTTGATTTTAAATCTATATATATATATATATATATATATATATATATATATATATATATATATATATATATATATATATATATATATATATATATATATATATATATATATATATATATATATATATATATATATATATATATATATATATATATATATATATATATATATATATATATAATTTGATTTTTTTTTATTTCAAACTTCAATGTAATAGTAATATTAATTTTAATTTAATTTAAATTTTAATTTTAAATTTAATTTCAAATATAACTTAAATTTTAATTCGATTAGATTTTAATTTTAATATTAATTTTAAGTTAATTTTAATTATATTTATGATTTTAATTTTAATATTATTTTGATTTAATTAAATATAATTTAATTATATTTTAGTTCTAATTTCAATTCTGTTTATAATTTTGTTTGTAATTTTGATTTTAATTATATATTTAATTTGAGTTTTTTATTTCAAACTTAGATTTAATAGTAATATTAATTTTAGTTTAATTTAATTTAAATTTTAATTTTAAATTTAATTTCAAATATAACTTAAATTTTAATTCGATTAAATTTTAATTTTAATATTAATTTAATTTTAGTTCTAATTTTAATAATATTTTATTTTTTTTTATTTAATATTTTAATTTTCATATTATTTTGATTTAATTAAATATAATTTAATTATATTCATTTTAATTTACAAACTTATTTTATTTTAATTTAATGTTATTTATTTTTTTTTTACCCACATACATTTACGAACACTCATCTTTTTATACCCTCCGCCATAGGATGGGGGTATATTAACTTTGTCATTCCATTTGTAACACATCGAAATATTGTTCTAGGATAAAGTATATATGTTCTGGTTCGTGGTGAAATTCTGAGTCGATCTGAGCATGTCCGTCCGTCCGTCTGTTGAAATCACGCTAACTTCCGAACGAAACAAGCTATCGACTTGAAACTTGGCACAAGTAGCTGTTCTTGATGTAGGTAGGATGGTACTGTAAATGGGCCATATCGGTCCACTTTTGCTTATAACCCCCATATAAACCGATCCCCCGATTTGGCTTGCCGAGCCTCTAAGAGAAGCAAATTTCATCCGATCCGGCTGAAATTTGGTACACAATGTTAGTATATGGTCTCTAAAAACCATGCAAAAATTGGTCCACATCGGTCCATAATTATATATAGCCCCCATATAAACCGATCCCCCGATTTGGGTTGCGGAGCCTCTAAGAGAAGCAAATTTCATCCGATCCGGCTGAAATTTGGTACACAGTGTTAGTATATGGTCTCTAACAACCATGCAAAAATTGGTCCACATCGGCCCATAATTATATATAGCGCCCATATAAACCGATCCCCAGATTTGGGTTGCGGAGCCTCTAAGAGAAGCAAATTTCATCCGATCCGGCTGATATTTGGTACATGGTGTTAGTATCTGGTCTCTAATAACCATGCAAAAATTGGTCCACATCGGTCCATAATTATATATATATCCCCCATATAAACCGATCCCCAGATTTGACCTCCGGAGCCTCTTGGAAGACCAAAATTCATCCGATTCGATTGAAATTTGGTACGTGATGTTAGTATATGGTATCCAACAACATGCAGGAATTGGTTCATATCAGTCCATAATTATATATAGCCCCCATATTTACCGATCCCCCGATATGGCTTGCGGAGCCTCTAAGAGAAGCAAATTCCATCCGATCCGGCTGAAATTTGGTACATGGTGTCAGCATATGATCTCTAACAACCATGCAAAAATTGGTCCACATCGGTTCATAATTATATATAGCCCCCATATAAACCGATCCCCCGATTTGGCTTGCCGAGCCTCTAAGAGAAGCAAGTTTCATCCGATCCGGCTGAAATTTGGTACATGGTGTTAGTATATGGTCTTTAACAAACATGCAAAAATTGGTCCACATCGGTCCATAATTATATATAGCCCCCATATAAACCGATCCCCAGATTTGACTTCCGGAGCCTCTTGAAGGAGCTAAATTTATCCGCTCCGGTTGCAATGTGGTACGTTGTAATAGTATATGGTCTCTCATAACCATGCAAAAATTGGTCCACATCGGCCAGTAATTATATATAGCCCCGATATAAACCGATCCCCCGATTTGGCTTGCGGAGCCTCTAAGAGAAGAAAATTTCATCCGATCCGGCTGAAATTTGGTACATGGTATTATTATATGGTCTCTAATAACTATGCAAAAATTGGCCCACATCGGTCAATAATTATATATAACCCCGATATAAACCGATCCCCCGATTTGGCTTGCTGAGCCTTTAATAGAAGCTAATTTCATCCGATCCGGCTGAAATTTGGTACGTGGTGTAAGTATATGGTCTCTAACAACTATGCAAAAATTGGTTCACATCGGTCAATAATTATATATAGCCCTGATATAAACCGATCACCAAATTTGACCTTCGGAGCCTCTTGGAAAACCAAAATTCATCCGATTCGGTTGAAATTTGGTACGTGATGTTAGTATATGGTATCCAACAACCGTGCAGGAATTGGTTCTTATCAGTCCATAATTATATATAGCCCCCTTATAAACCGATCCCCAGATTTGATCTCAGGTGCCTTTTGGAGAAGCAAAATTCATTCGATCTGGTTGAAATTTGGTACGTGGTGGTAGTATATGATATTTAACAACCATGCCAAAAGGGGTCCATATCAGTCCATAATCATATATAGCCCCCCACACCGAAAGAATTTTCTTCGTAAAAAGAACGAAAAATTTCGTTAAAAGTACGAAATTTGTCATTGTTTTACAACCAAAGAAACTTTTCATTAAAAGTACGAAATATTTCGTACTTTTTACGAAGAAAAGTTCTTCCAAAATTTTCGTAGTTTGTAAGAAAAAAATTCGTACTTTTTATGAAGAATCTTCGTACTTTTTATGAAAAATCTTCGTACTTTTTATGAAACAATTTCGTTCTTTTTATGAAAATGTTTTGTACTTTTTATGAAAAATTTTCGTAGTTTTTATGAAAAATTTTCGTACTTTTTATGAAAAAATTTCGTACTTTTTTCTGAAAAATATTCGAACTTTTAGAAAAAAAATTTATAGTCGAAAGTGCATTTGGTTGTAGTTGCAAGTGTGAAAAATGACATCACTACTTTACATCTTAAGTTTTTGAATAATTTTTAGTTTTATTGCTTCACTTTTATTCATAGCGCGCTATCACCAAAATGAGAAGTAGCATAGACTTGCATAAAAAAATAGAATAAAGGAATACACTCAAGCACATTATAAAAGACAATTTAATGCCGCGAACGTAAATTTTACAACTTCAATGAAACTTCTTCGTTATTTCAAAGAAAATGTTTCGTACTTTTTATGAAGAAATTTTAACGCAGAATGTTTCGTAAAATATTCGTAAAAACTTCTTCACAAAATTCATGAAATGTGAAGAAAGTTTCGTTAAAAGTACGAACTTTTTACGAAGAAAAGTTAATGTAGAATGTTTCGTAGAAGTTTCGTATATTCGTAAAATGTTCTTCGTAAAATTTACGAAAATGAATGAAAATTTCGTTATTTTAATGAAGAATTAAGGAAGAATAGTTAATGAAGAATTCTTCGTAAAATTATCGAAGAGAATTCTTTCGGTGCATATAAACCGATCTCGAGATTTGGTTTTGGAGCCTCTTGGAGGAGTAAATTTCATCCGATCCGGTTGAACTTTGGTACATGGTGTCAGCATATGATCTCTAACAACCATGCAAAAATTGGTCCACATCGGTCCATAATTACATATAGGCACCATATAAACCGATCCCACGATTTGGCTTGCAGAGCCTTTAAGAGAAGCTAATTTCATCCGATCCGGCTGAAATTTTGTACATTGTGTTAGTATATGGTCTCTAACAATCATGCAAAAATTGGTCCACATCGGTCCATAATTATATATAACCCCGATATAAACCGATCCCCCGATTTGGCTTGGGAAGCCTCTAAGAGAAGCAAAGTTCATCCGATCCGGCTGAAATTTGGTACATGGTGTAGGTATATGGTCTCTAACAACCATGCAAAAATTGGTCCACATCGATCCATAATTATACATAGCCCCCATATAAACCGATTCCCAGATTTGACCTCCGGTGCCTTTTGGAGAAGGAAAATTCATCCGATCTGGTTGAAATTTGGTACGTGGTGGTAGTATATGATATTTAACAATCATAAAGGGTGGTTAAAATTTCAAGGGCCGATGTTGATTTTGAATAAAACACAAACTATTTAGGAAATTATTGTAATTTTATTTTATTATGATATATTGGTATTATTCAATTATGTATGGAACAAAATATCGGCCAAATGGGCGACGCGACCTCGGTGGCTCACCTTCATCCGATAGTCCAAATTTTCGATGACGCTGATTCATAATGGAGGTTCTATGCCGTTAATGTGCCGAATTTATCTCATCCTTTAGCTCTTGAATTGTTGCTGGCTTATCGACGTACACCTTATCTTTCAAATAACCCCAAAGAAAAAAGTCCAACGGTGTCAAATCACATGATCTTTTCGGCCAATTGACATCGCCATTACGTGAGATAACACGGCCATTGAATTTGTTGCGCAAAAGAGCCATTGTTTCGTTAGCTGTGTGGCAAGTATCACCGTCCTGCTGAAACCACATATCGTCCCCATCCATATCTTCCAATTCGGACCATAAAAAGTTCGTTATTATCTCACGAAAGCGAACAACATTCACAGTAACTGCCTGACCGGCCTCATTTTGGAAAAAATACGGCCCGATGATGCCGCCAGCCCATAAACCGCACCAAACAGTCACTCTTTGTGGGTGCATTGGTTTTTCGACAATCACTCTTGGATTCTCATTCATCCAAATGCGGCAATTCTGTTTATTGACGAATCCACTGAGGTGAAAATGTGCCTCATCACTGAAGATGATTTTCTTCGAAAATTGATCATCCACTGTTGCCATTTCTTGGAACCATTGTTGGGCTGTGTATCTCTCCATGGTTCAAATTGAGTAAGTCTGAAATAGAGAAATGTCAAATAAAATTCAGAAAAAATCTTGGCGTTTAGGTGTGGTTCACATTCAACATCGGCCCTTACAATTTAACCACCCTTTATATAGCCCCACATATAAACCGATCCACGGATTTGGTTTTGGAGCCTTTGGAGGAGTAAATTTCATCCAAGTCAGTTGAAATTTCGTACATTGTGCTAGTATATGGTCGTTAACAACCATGCCTAACTAGGTCCATATCGGTCTATAGTTATATATATCCCTCAGAAAAATCGATCCCCAATCACACAAAAATTGGTCCATATCAAGTTCATAATTGTATATCGCCTCCATATAAGCGATCCTCATATTTCAATTCTGGCTCTCTAAGTACCGTGCAAAAGTTTATATCGATTAGTAATTATTTGTAGACTTATCTATACATACCTTTTTTGTCTAATATATACCACGTATGGACTAACTCACAATTTAGAAAACGATGCTAAGAAGTTTTAAGATACCACAACCCAAGTAATTCGATTGTGGATAACAGTCTTTCGTAGAAGTTTCTACGCAATCCATGGCGGAGGGTATATAATATTCGGCCTGGCCGAACTTACGGCCGTATATACTTGTTTAATTTTTTGATTTTTCTCTTTGATATATCAGACAGATATAAGTGATTACCTTTTTCGAAAATCTATAACTTAAGCTTGTCACAAAACATTATGATGTTCGTTCAAGTTTTCCCTCTAATCGCAAAAATGTGTTTTTTTTTTTTTTGCAAAATCATTTTTCTGCTTTTGCTCATTTGTAAATATGCATGTTGTTGGTTTATTACTGCCGCTGATGCCAATAATAAAATAAAATATAAAAATGTATTCCAATAATGTTCATGTACTCTCGGTCGTAAGTATCATGTTCCGTCTTAGTGGCGACAATTTTTGAAGTTTAACACGTACGTATGTTTTTGTTTTTGATGTTTTTGTGTTGACTTTTTTTTGCTAACTGCAATCACTTGTGCAAAAGTTTCCTAGTTATACATATGCAGCCCTCTAGCATATACAAATGTGTGAATATTAGATTGTATCCATTATAATGTGATAGGGCAACTGCACTGTTAGAAAAATATGTTTTTCATATGTTCCGATATAAACAAAATGTGTTTCGGGCACGATTTTAAACCACAATATATTTAAGTGCGAACATGTAATTTTCCTAAACTAACACTAAATGTTTGGGACATCTATGTTAATATGTTAGAATATATTATGTTTGGGGCATGAATGTTTCATAAAAATCATATGTGTGAATACAAACATATATAAATTTACAAATTTCAACTAAACATACATATGTTGTGATATTTTATTCAAAGCGACAGAGAGAGTATAGAGAGAAATAGAGATGGAAACCGGGAGAGTTGACGAAAGATATCAATATAACACAGCAAAAGAGTCAAAAGAGAACAATTTCTGTGAAACCGCTTGTATGTTGTTTCGGAAAACTGTTTTATGATAAGGCCAAAAATTTGATATGTTTAAGTCTAAATATTATTTAATTTGAATAAAGAGAATATACATTCTGAACCAAGAGAATAGACATTTGAAAAACAAACAGCTTATGTTTTCGCCTTGAGAGCAGCATTTTATGTATGTGTGGACATGTGTTTTGTTTATCATTTTGGCATTATTTTTTTCTTGGTTCGTTAAAAGAAATCAGGGGTCTTCATAAAAATAACGAAAGGGCACTATACTCTTTTTAGAGTTGGGACGGTAAAATGAAATAAGGAGGAACTAGTGAAAAATTACACAGTAAAATGTAAAAAAACAAAGTTTAGTTTCTCTTTATTAAAAAGTAGTCCACGAGGAGTTAACGGACACCATCAAATATAAAAGCGGGCATTAAGTTCGACTTTTACAGCTAAAACAATTTAAAAAGTTTATTTTCTTTAAAATGAATTATTAAAGAAAAATAAAAGGAATTTAAGAGCGATGGTGTTAAATGCTAGTAAAAAACTGTTCACTCCTAAATAAATTTATGTTTATATTATAAAATTATGTATGTATGTGTATACTCGACTCCACGTTCTTCTTTTGTTAGTTTTTGAATTCCTTCCCAATTTTAAAGTTTTGTACAAAAACAGTTTTTTATTACAAGATTGTTATTTTCGCAATAAAAAATAATATTTTATCCAAAAATCATTCAATTTCGTTTATATCAAGCACTGTTACTGACTATAAATCTTTAATAACGCACATTTCGATGTTTCATTTAAAAAAATTAATATAGTATAAATATAAATGTGTAAATTAAAAAAAAAAAAAAAAAAAAACAAAAAAAAAATGTTCGGTCGGAGCAGGGATTGAACCCACGACCCTTTGCATGCAAGGCAGACATGGTAACCACTGCTCCACGTGGCAAACAAATGTATGTTTCTGTTAAATAATGTTATGTTTGCATGGGCTCGTGGGCGCTGCAAACTATGCTATATAAATGTAACTTAAAACGATAACTATCTACTGGTGACTATAACAGCTACGTAGCCCAGTGGATAGTGTGTTGGCTTACAAACTGTATGGTCCTCGGTTCGATTCTCCGTGCAGGCGAAAGGTAAAATTTAAAAAATTTATAAAAGTGAATAATTTCTTCAACATTATTTGTATTACAGAGAAAGGTGCCCATAACTAAAAAATTTCGTGGAAGTGAAAATTACGAGTATGTTAGGGAATGAGCACAATCGTGTTTGGGAAAAATTCTTCCAAGCATATAATATTTTTGGCTCAAAATGCTTCCAAACATATAATATGTTCACATAAAACAAACATATTAATGTTTCGGCAGTATGCAATAATATATGTGCTTCCTGCAAAATATGTTTGGAACATATGTTAAAGAAGCGATTTTTTTTGAGGGTGTGATCAGATGAAATTTTCCCCTTTACCAGGCTTCGGAATTCAAAACTAGAGATCGGTGTATATAGAGGCTAGATATAATTACGGACCGATATGGACCAATTTTTGTATCCCGTACCAAATTTCATAAAAATCAGTTGATTTTTGGGACACCCTAATAACAAAAAAATATTACCTTACATACTCATACATGTATGCATGCTGCATGTCATGAACACCAGTAATTTTGTAAAGCTATAATCAAATCATGTCTTATGTTCGAATAGAGCGATCAAATTGATACGATTTTTTTTACCCCCTAACCGCCCCACCATCACCCTTTTAATGTTGGTTTTTGGTGTTAATGGTGGTGCTGCTTGGATGTGGTGAGCTCTAGGGGGGTGATGTCTGTGTTAATTGACCAAAAGAGACCGCCTGGATAAACAAACATTTGAGGTAATTTGCATTGATTTCTATATATTCCATGCCATACTCGTATATGTGGAGTAGGTGGCATTTGAATTGCCTGTAAAAAAACAAATGTTGACATGTTAATTTTTGGTTAATGCTTTAGTGGAGTTTTCAAGATAATGGGGGAGGGGTACTCTTAAAAACTAATGTAACAAGGCTTATGGTGGAAAAATTGTCATTTAAAAGGCTTGGAGTCAATTAAATCCAACTGCCATTTAAACGAAAATCTTTTCTAAAGTGTATTTATTGGATTAGATGATCTTAAATTGGCTTTATAATAATTCCGAAAAGGCTGACTTATTTCAATGTTTATGATATTTCCTCCACCATAATGTGGATGGTACACTTACCATGACCATTCATTTTGTTACATATGAAAATATTTGCTACTAACAACAGAGAGCAATGAAAGTGTAGTTCAATATCAATAACCATTTTTATACCCTCCACCATAGGATGGGGGTATATTAAGTTTGTCATTCCGTTTGTAAAACATCGAAATATTGCTTTAAGACCCCATAAACTATATATATTCTGGGTCGTGGTGAAATTCTGAGTCGATCTGAGCATGTCCGTCCGTCCGTCCGTCTGTTGAAATCACGCTAACTTCCGAACGAAACAAGCTATCGACTTGAAACTTGGCACAAGTAGTTGTTATTGATGTAGGACGGATGGCATTGCAAAAGGGGCATATCGGTCCACTTTTACGTATAGCCCCCATATAAACGGACCTCCAAATTTGGCTTGCGATTGCTCTAAGAGAAGCAAATTTCATCAAATCCGGCTGAAATTTGGTATATAGTGCTAGAATATGGTCTCTAACAACCATGCAAAAATTGGTCCACATCGGTCCATAATTATATATAGCCCCCATATAAACCGATCCCCCGATTTGGCTTGCGGAGCCTCTAAGAGAAGCAAATTTCATACGAACCGGCTGAAATTTGGTACATGGTGTTAGCATATGGTCTCTAACAACTATGAAAAAATTGGTCCACATCGGTCAATAATTATATATAGCCCCCATATAAACCGATCCCCAGAGTTGGATTGCGGAGCCTCTAAGAGAAAAAAGTTTCGTCCGATCCGGCTGAAATTTGGTACATGGTGTAAGTATATGGTTTCTAACAATTATGCAAAAATTGGTCCACATCGGTCAATAATTATATATAGCCCCCATATAAACCGATCCCCCGATTTGGCTTGCGGAGCCTCTAAGAGAAGCAATTTTCATCCGATCCGGCTGAAATTTGGTACATGGTGTAAGTATACGGTCTCTAATGGCCATGCAAAAATTCGAAATCGGTCCTTAATTATATATAGCCCCCATATATGCCGATCCCCAGATTTAACCTCCGGAGCCTCTTGGAGGAGCAAAATTCATCCGATCCGGTTGAAATTTGGTACGTGGAGTTAGAATGTGGTCTCTAAGAATCACACAAGAATTGGTCCATATCGGTCCATAATTATATATAGTCCCCATATAAATAGATCCCCAGAATTGTCCTCTGGAGCCTCTTGGAGGAGCAAAACTCATCCGATCCGGTTGAAATTTGGTACGTGGAGTTAGAATGTGGTCTCTAAGAAACACGCAAGAATTGGTCCATATCGGTCCATAATTATATATAGCCCCACATATATGCCGATCCCCAGATTTAACCTGCGGAGCCTCTTGGAGGAGCAAAATTCATCCGATCCGGTTGAATTTTGGTACGTGGAGTTAGAATGTGGTCTCTAAGAAACACGCAAGAATTGGTCCATATCGGTCCATAATTATATATAGCCCCCATATAAACCGTTCCCCAGATTTGATCTCCGGAGCCTCTTGGAGGAGCAAAATTCATCTGATCCGGTTAAATTTGCAACGTGGTGTTAGTATAAGGCCGCTAATAACCATGCCAAAATTGGTCCCTATCGGTCTATAGTTATATATAGCCGATCCCCAATCACATGGTTTCCACTCGAGCCAAAAATAATCTACCAAAATTTTATTTTTATAGAAAACATTGTAAAAATGTTATTTCTATAGAATATTTTGTCAAAATTTTATTTCTATAGAACATTTTTTCCAAATTTTATTTCTATAGAACATTTTTTCCAAATTTTATTTCTATGGAAAATTTTGTGAAAATTTTATTTCTATAGAAACTTTAAACTTAATTATATACGTATTTAATCGGCCTATTTAGTTTAATATATACCACGTATGAACTATGTGGTATATATTACGGTGTTAGGAAGTTTTAAGATACCTTGCCATCGGCAAGTGTTACCGCAACCCAAGTAATTCGATTGTGGATGACAGTCTTCAGTAGAAGTTTCTACGCAATCCATGGTGGAGGGTACATAAGCTTCGGCCTGGCCGAACTTACGGCCGTATGTACTTGTTTTTAATTTTTATACCCTTCACCACTACTGTGGTACAGGGTATAATAAGTTTGTGCATTTGTATGTAACGCCAAGAAGGAAAAGTCTGAGACCCATCGTTTAGTATACCGATCGTCTTAGAATTAAATTCTGAGTCGATTTAGCCATGTCCGTCTGTCCGTCTGTCTGTCTGTTGATGTATTTTTGTGTGCAAAGTACAGCTCGCAGTTTTAGTCCGATTGTTCTAAAATTTGGTATAGGGTCCTGTTTCGGCTCAAAGACGATCCCTATTGATTTTGGAAAAAATCGGTTCAGATTTAGATATAAAGGGTGATTCTTTTGAGGTTAGGATTTTCATGCATTAGTATTTGACAGATCACGTGGGATTTCAGACATGGTGTCAAAGAGAAAGATGCTCAGTATGCTTTGACATTTCATCGTGAATAGACTTACTAACGAGCAACGCTTGCAAATCATTGAATTTTAGTACCAAAATCAGTGGCAGAAAATCCGCTTTTTTATCGACAAATTTTGTTCAGCGATGAGGCTCATTTCTGGTTGAATGGCTACGTAAATAAGCAAAATTGCCGCATTTGGAGTGAAGAGCAACCAGAAGCCGTTCAAGAACTGCCCATGCATCCCGAAAAATGCACTGTTTGGTGTGGTTTGTACGCTGGTGGAATCATTGGACCGTATTTTTTCAAAGATGCTGTTGGACGCAACGTTACGGTGAATGGCGATCGCTATCGTTCGATGCTAACAAACTTTTTGTTGCCAAAAATGGAAGAACTGAACTTGGTTGACATGTGGTTTCAACAAGATGGCGCTACATGCCACACAGCTCGCGATTCTATGGCCATTTTGAGGGAAAACTTCGGAGAACAATTCATCTCAAGAAATGGACCGGTAAGTTGGCCACCAAGATCATGCGATTTGACGCCTTTAGACTATTTTTTGTGGGGCTACGTCAAGTCTAAAGTCTACAGAAATAAGCCAGCAACTATTCCAGCTTTGGAAGACAACATTTCCGAAGAAATTCGGGCTATTCCGGCCGAAATGCTCGAAAAAGTTGCCCAAAATTGGACTTTCCGAATGGACCACCTAAGACGCAGCCGCGGTCAACATTTAAATGAAATTATCTTCAAAAAGTAAATGTCATGGACCAATCTAACGTTTCAAATAAAGAACCGATGAGATTTTGCAAATTTTATGCGTTTTTTTTTTTTAAAGTTATCAAGCTCTTAACAAATCACCCTTTACATGGTGTAAGTATACGGTCTCTAATGGTCATGCAAAAAAAATAAGAGAAGTAAATTTCATCCGATCGGGCTAAAATTTGGTACGTGCTGTTAGTATGTGGTCTTTAACAACCATGGAAAAATTGGTCCGCATCGGTCCATAATTATATATAGCCCCCATATCAACCGATCCCTCGATTTGGCTTTCGGAGCCTCTAAGAGAAGCAAATTTCATCCGATGCGGATGAAATTTGGTACATGGTGTAAGTATATTGTCTCTAACAACCATGCCAAAATTGGTCCATATCGGTCCATAATTATATATAGCCCCCATATATGCCGATCCCCAGATTTGGCTTGCGGAGCCTCTAAGAGAAGCAATTTTCATCCGATCCGGCTGAAATTTGGTACATGGTGTAAGTATATTGTCTCTAACAACCATGCCAAAATTGGTCCATATCGGTCCATAATTATATATAGCCCCCATATATGCCGATCCCCAGATTTGGCTTGCGGAGCCTCTAAGAGAAGCAATTTTCATCCGATCCGGCTGAAATTTGGTACATGGTGTAAGTATATTGTCTCTAACAACCATGCCAAAATTGGTCCATATCGGTCCATAATTATATATAGCCCCCATATATGCCGATCCCCAGATTTGGCTTGCGGAGCCTCTAAGAGAAGCAATTTTCATCCGATCCGGCTGAAATTTGGTACATGGTGTAAGTATATTGTCTCTAACAACCATGCCAAAATTGGTCCATATCGGTCCATAATTATATATAGCCCCACATATATGCCGATCCCCAGATTTAACCTCCGGAGCCTCTTGGAGGAGCAAAATTCATCCGATCCGGTTGAATTTTGGTACGTGGAGTTAGAATGTGGTCTCTAAGAAACACGCAAGAATTGGTCCATATCGGTCCATAATTATATATAGCCCCCATATAAACCGTTCCCCAGATTTGATCTCCGGAGCCTCTTGGAGGAGCAAAATTCATCTGATCCGGTTAAATTTGCAACGTGGTGTTAGTATAAGGCCGCTAATAACCATGCCAAAATTGGTCCCTATCGGTCTATAGTTATATATAGCCGATCCCCAATCACATGGTTTCCACTCGAGCCAAAAATAATCTACTAAAATTTTATTTTTATAGAAAACATTGTAAAAATGTTATTTCTATAGAAAATGTTGTCAAAATTGTATTTCTATAGAAAATTTTGTCAAAATTTTATTTCTATAGAACATTTTTTCCAAATTTTATTTCTATAGAAAATTTTGTGAAAATTTTATTTCTATAGAAACTTTAAACTTAATTATATACGTATTTAATCGGCCTTTTTAGTTTAATATATACCACGTATGAACTATGTGGTATATATTACGGTGTTAGGAAGTTTTAAGATACCTTGCCATCGGCAAGTGTTACCGCAACCCAAGTAATTCGATTATGGATGACAGTCTTCAGTAGAAGTTTCTACGCAATCCATGGTGGAGGGTACATAAGCTTCGGCCTGGCCGAACTTACGGCCATATGTACTTGTTTTTAATTTTTATACCCTTCACCACTACTGTGGTACAGGGTATAATAAGTTTGTGCATTTGTATGTAACGCCAAGAAGGAAAAGTCTGAGACCCATCGTTTAGTATACCGATCGTCTTAGAATTAAATTCTGAGTCGATTTAGCGATGTCCGTCTGTCTGTCTGTCTGTCTGTCTGTCTGTCTGTCTGTCTGTCTGTCTGTCTGTCTGTCCGTCTGTCTGTCTGTCTGTTGATGTATTTTTGTGTGCAAAGTACAGCTCGCAGTTTTAGTCCGATTGTCCTAAAATTTGGTATAGGGTCCTGTTTCGGCTCAAAGACGATCCCTATTGATTTTGGAAAAAATCGGTTCAGATTTAGATATAGCTGCCATATATATTTTTCACCGATCTGGTCATAATTGGCGTGTATATCAACCGATCTTCCTCAAATTCCGCACATCCGAATATTTTATGAGTCTCGAAAAACTTGCAAAATATCAGCCACATCGGTTCAGATTTAGATATAGCTCCCATATATAGCTTTCGCCCGATTTACACTCAAATGACCACAGAGGCCAATTTTCTGCTCCGATTTAGTTGAAATTTTGCACAGGGAGTATAATTAGCATTGTAGCTATACGTGCCAAATTTGGTGGAAATCGATTCAGATTTAGATATAGCTCCCATATATAGCTTTCGCCCGATTTACACTCATATGACCACAGAGGCCAATTTTTAACTCCGATTTAGTTGAAATTTTGCACAGCGAGTAGAATTAGCATTGTAGCTATGCGTGCCAAATTTGGTTGACATCGGTTCAGATTTAGATATATCTCCCATATATAGCTTTCGCCCGATTTACACTCATATGACCACAGAGGCCAATTTTTAACTCCGCTTTAGTTGAAATTTTGCACTGGGAGTAGAGTTAGCATTGTAGCTATGCGTGCCAAATTTGGTTGAAATCGGTTCAGATTTAGATATATCTCCCATATATAGCTTTCGCCCGATTTACACTCATATGACCACGGAGGCCAATTTTTAACTCCGATTTAGTTGACATTTTGCACAGGGAGTAGAATTAGCATTGTAGTTATGCGTGCCAAATTTGGTTGACATCGGTTCAGTTTTAGATATAGCTCCCATATATATGTTTTTCTGATTTCGACAAAAATGGTCAAAATACCAACATTTTCCTTGTTAAATCGCCACTGCTTAGTCGAAAAGTTGTAAAAATGACTCTAATTTTCCTAAACTTCTAATACATATATATCGAGCGATAAATCATAAATAAACTTTTGCGAAGTTTCCTTAAAATTGCTTCAGATTTAAATGTTTCCCATATTTTTTTAATAACATTGTGTTCCACCCTAGTGCATTAGGCGACTTAAATGTTGAGTCTATAGATTTTGTAGAAGTCTACCAAATTCTGTCCAGATCGAGTGATATTTAAATGTATGTATTTGGGACAAATACACATTTGACGGATGTGATATGGTATCGGAAGTTTAGATCTACAAAGTGGTGCAGGGTATAATATAGTCGGCCCCGCCCGACTTTAGACTTTCCTTACTTGTTTTTTTTTATGATTTTTAGTGCATTATAACGCTTGTCTGGAACTTTCGACATCAAATATTTTCAAAAAATCGCAATTTTGCTAGAATAGATTGAGCGTTTTTTTTTTTTGCCAAAATTTGAATATTTTGTAGAATTTTATTAATTCTTATTCTGTTTTTAACAGGTTTCATACAAAAAAAGTTAAATCTACCCATTAAAAATATGAAAAAAATAACGAACATTTTTCTGGAAGTGTTTTTAAAGTCGTGCCTTTAGAAGAACTTCCAATTTTTTTTTGCTGGGCTATTGAAGTTCCAAAAAAGTGCAAGAGCTCACCGACACACAAAAAAAAATCAGACCGAAAGGAGCCAAGGTGTTGGTTTTCTACGATTAGAAGCCATTCCATATTGAGCAGACAAAATGATAGGGTTTATTTGCCAGCAGAAAATTTTCACCTTCGATTGGCCACCAGAACTTAAACGTCAACGATGGTAATGATGTGCGACCGATGATAGCTTCACGCTAGTATTTATCGACCATGGAATTGGGCTCAGATTTTTTTTGGGTGTTTGCAAGCTGGTCAAGTTCTAAGATGGGCTATATCGGTGATCTCCCCGATTTAGAAACTTTGGCTTCTAGTAACCGTAGTTTTTATGCGATTTTCCTGAAAATTTACGTTTAGAGATATTTTTTTGGGGCCTACAAATAGGTAAAATTTCCAGCTTTTACGTCTCGTGCTGAATTGAATTATGTAGGTAAAAATTTACAGAATTTAGATTTTAAATCGAGATGTTTACTATTCCAAAATGGTTCGAGAATCTGTTGTAGTCTGTACAAGTACACTGAAAAAATATATACGTGATATTAAAGATTACGCAAAATATTAAGAACAAATTTCTTTAAAATAATGAAATTTTTATTAGATTAAACTTTATAATCTTTGCTTCAAAAAAATTTTTTTTTCATTAAATTTAGGAGACAAATTTTATAAATTTGCGTCCCACCGTTAAAGTCGCATGTCTTTGAACTAAGACTAATTTTCCTTTTTGATTTAAAGAAATTGTCCTCATATTAACTGAAATATAACTGAAATTTTAGATTTAAGATAAAAATGCTTAAAATGAAGTTAAGGCTTATTTGGAGGATTTAGCGTCTTTAGTTTGAAGTTTTGTTTTTTTTTTGGAATTTTTTACTTTGAAGTATCCATTATAATTTAGATTTTTAAACTGGCATTTGTTTGTATGTGAGTACCTTTATTACTAAACCGCGAAAAGAGAATGAAAATTAGATAAATGAGATCTGTATCCTAATTTTGATTTTATTGGTCCTATATTTAAAGACAGGTAGGTCGCTAAAATTTTTATACCCTGTGCCACACTGTGGAACAGGCTATTATAAGTTAGTGCATATGTTTGTAACACCCAGAAGGAGACGAGATAGAAACATGGTGTCTATGGCAATAATGCTCAGGGTGGGTCCCTGAGTCGATATAACTATGTCCGTCTGTCCGCCCGTTCGTCTGTCTGTGAACACATTTTTGTGATCAAAGTCTAGGTCTCAATTTCAGTTCAATCGCCTTCAAATTTGGCACATGTTCCTAATTTGGGTCAGAATAGAACCCTATTGATTTTGGAAGAAATCGGTTGAGATTTAGATATAGCTCCCATATATATCTTTCGCCCGATATGCACTAATATGGACCCAGCAGCCAGAGTTTTATACCGATTTGCTTGAAATTTTGTACAAACATAACACTTAGTCGTATAGTCAAGTGTGTAAAATTTGATTGAAATCGGTTCAGAGTTAGATATAGTTCCCATATATATCTTTCGCCCGATATGGACTTATATGGCCCCAGAAGCCAGATTTTTGGCCGAATTTGGTTGAAATTTTGCACTAGGAGTACAATTAGTAGTATAGTCAAGTGTGCAAAATTTGATTGACATCGGTTCAGATTTAGATATAGCTCCCATGTATATCTTTCGCCCGATATGGACTAATATGGTCCTAAAAGCCAGAGTTTAGGCCCAATTTGATTGAAATTTTGCACAGGGAGTAGATTTAGCATTGGAGCTATGCGTGCCAAATTTGGTTGAAATCGATTAAGATTTAGATATAGCTCCCATGTATATATTTCGCCCGATATGGACTAATATGGTCCTAGAAGCCAGAGTTTTAGCCCAATTTGTTTGAAATTTTGCACTAGGAGTACAATTAGTAGTGCAGTTAAGTGTGCAAGATTTGATTGAAATCGGTTCAGATTTAGATATAGCTCCCATATATATCTTTCGCCCGATATGGACTTATATGGTTCCAAAAGCCAGAGTTTTTGCCCAATTTTGTTGAAATTTTGCACAGGGAGTAGATTTAGCATTGTAGCTATGCGGGCCAAATTTGATTGAAATCGGTTCAGATTTATATATAGCTCCCATATATACCTTTCGCCCGATTTACACTCATATGACCACAGAGGCCAATTTTTTACTCCGATTTAGTTGAAATTTTGCACAGGGAGTAGAATTAGCATTGTAGCTATGCGTGCCCAATTTGGTTGAAATCGGTTCAGATTTAGATATAGCTCCCATATATATGATTTTCTGATTTCGACAAAAATGGTAAAAATACCAATATTTTCCCTTTTAAAATCGCCTCTGCTTAGTCGAAAACTTGTAAAAAGGACTGTAATTTTCCTTATCATCAAATACATATATATCGAGCGATAATCATAAAAATTTTTTTGCGAAGTTTCCTTAAAATTGCTTCTGATTTAAATGTTTCCCATATGATTTACTAACATTGTGTTCCACCCTAGTGCATTAGCCGACTTAAATTTTAAGTCTATAGATTTTGTAGAAGTCTATCAAATTCTGTCCAGATCGAGTGATATTTAAATGTATGTATTGGGGACAAACCTTTATATATAGCCCTCAACACATTTGACGGTTGTGATATGGTATCGAAAATTTAGATCTATAAAGTGGTGCAGGGTATAATAATATAGTCGGCCCCGCCCGACTTTAGACTTTCCTTACTTGTTTTTATTTTAAAGAAGCCGCATCTTTGGCTCGGAATCAATACCAAAATCCTTATGGGAAAGTCAAAATCATTGAATCCAAGTAAACTTGTTTTGAGTGTAGAAACTATAAATTTAACTTCGAGAAGCTTATCACTTGTGCCGATATTCTTCGTCGAAGATAACTACTGCTTGCTCTGCCATTGCATTAATTATAAAAAATCGGATCGCCCGAGTTTAACCGACTATATAACAGACGATTTGTAGCCGGAATGGAGATGAACTCTGAATTTCAAAATCAAGGACCAAGAACCAACAAAAGGTCCAAGTTAGCCTACCATTTTTCTATTATAGCGGCTAAAAATATGATTCCATGTTGTATCCTGTTATGTATATATTTTATTTGCAGTAAATTCAAAACGAAAATCTATCTTGCTTCGAAAACGCATATAATTTACAGCCTACTAAAAAAAATATGAAATTAAAAGTGCATAGTTTTTTTTTAATAACGGCTATTTGCTGGAGACTATTCACATATTACGGTAGTAAAAATATTATTTATGTCATTAAAAATGTCTGGTACTAGGCGAACTGCATGACAAAACTCCTCAGTGCCAATGTGTACAACGTCACATGTTAAAATGCCATAAATGTTAAATGCAATAAGCAAAAAAACACACACACACACACACACAAAACACACTAAAAACGAAATAAGGCAGTTATATTTCCTATATATACCCCCTTCTCTTTAAGAGCGATTTTTTATATTTACGTTCTTTCCTTGATTTAAATATTGAAGTGGTTGATTATGGTTAATAACATTTAAAGTGTACAGAAATTAAATAAAATAATACAGCAACTTAATAGACTCGTTCAGACAAACGACATTTGAAGGATTGAAAACTGACATTAACGCCAACCACATCACCAACAACAACCCTTCTCTATGGCTACTAAATAATATCGTGCACCAATAGAGTAGTGCACAAATATTTATGACTGTTGTTACAGCTGCGAGATAGTAAAACAGTAGTTATGAGTGACCATTTAGTCACTGGTGATAATGACACCAACGCATAACAATTTTCAAATGACTACGAGTGACTACACCCAAGCGTACTGACTTTTAATTCGGGGGGATCAGTGAATTGAGCGATTGCAAAAAGTCTATTATGAGGGAATTATTAGAAGAAAGCAAATGTAATTCAAGAACCTCTTTAACAACACAATATTCACCAGAACTCCGGAGGTGTAGGACTAGTAGAACCTAGAAGGGAGAATGATTACTGTAATAACAATGAAAATTTTATTCCTGTAGAACATTTTGTTAAAACTTTATTCCTGTAGAAAATTTTGTCAAAATGTTATTTCTATAAAAAATTTTGTCAACATTTTATTTCTATAGAAAATTTTATCAAAATTTTATTTCTATAGAAAATTTTGTCAAAAAAAAAATTTTGTCAAAATTTTATTTCTATAGAAAATTTTGTCAAAAAAAAATTTTGTCAAAATTTTATTTCTATAGAAAATTTTTTCAACATTTTATTTCTATAGAAAATTTTGTCAAAATTTTATTTCTATAGAAAATTTTGTCAAAAATTTATTTCTATAGAAAATTTTGTCAAAATTTTATTTGTGTTGAAAATTTTGTCAACTTTTATTTCCATTGAAAATTTTGTCAAAATTTTATTTCTATAGAAAATTTAGTCAACTTTTATTTCTATAGAAAATTTTGTCAAAATTTTTATTTCTATAGAAAATTTTGTCAAAATTTTATTTCTATAGAAAATTTTGTCACAATTTTATTTCTATAGAAAATTTTGTCAAAATTTTATTTCTATAGAAAATTTTGTCAAAATTTTATTTCTATAGAAAATTTTGTCAAAATTTGATTTCCATAGAAAATTTTCTCAACTCTTATTTCTATAGAACATTTTGTCAAAATTTTATTTCTATAGAAAATTTTGTTAAAATTTTATTTCTATAGAAAATTTTGTCAAAATTTTATTTCTACAGAAAATTTTGTCAAAATTTTATTTCTATAGGAAATTTTGTCCAAATTTTATTTCTATTGAAAATTTTGTCAAAATGTTATTTCTATAGAAAATTTTGTCAAAATTTTATTTCTATAGAACATTTTGTCAACATTTTATTCCTATAGAAAATTTTGTCAAAATTTTATTCCTATAGAAAATTTTGTCAAAATTTTATTTCTACAGAAAATTTTGTCAAAATTCTATTTCTATAGAAAATTTTGTCAAAATTTTATTTCTATAGAAAATTTTGTCAAAATTTTATTTCTATAGAAAATTTTGTCACAATTTTATTCCTGTAGAACATTTTGTTAAAACTTTATTCCTGTAGAAAATTTTGTCAAAATTTTATTACTATAGAAAATTTTGTCAAAATTCTATTTCTATAGAAAATTTTGTCAAAATTTTATTTCTATAGAAAATTTTGTCAAAATTTTATTTCTATAGAAAATTTTGTCACAATTTTATTCCTGTAGAACATTTTGTTAAAACTTTATTCCTGTAGAAAATTTTGTCAAAATTTTATTACTATAGAAAATTTTGTCAAAATTTTATTTCTATAGAAAATTTTGTCAAAATTTTATTTCTATAGAAAATTTTGTCAAAATTTTATTCCTATAGAAAATTTTGTCAAAATTTTATTTCTATAGGAAATTTTGTCAACATTTTATTTTTATAGGAAATTTTGTCAAAATTTTATTTCTATAGAACATTTTGTCAAACATTTATTTCTGTAGAACATTTTGTCAAAATTTTATTTCTATAGACATTTTGTCAAAATTTTATTGCTGTAGAAAATTTTGTCAAAATTTTATTTTAATATAAATTTTTGTTAAACTTTTACTTCTATATAAATTTTTGTTAAACTTTTATTTCTATAGAAAATTTTGTCAAAATTTTATTTTTATATAATTTTTTGTTCAACTTTTATTTCTATAGAAAATTTTGTTAAAATTTTATTTCTATAGAAAATTTTGTCAAAATTTTATTTCTATAGAAAATTTTGTCAAAATTGTATTTTGATATAAATTTTTGTTAAAATTTTATTTCTATAGAAAATTTTTTAAAAATTTTATTTCTATAGAAATTTTTGTCAAAATTTTATTTTTATATAAATTTTTGTTAAACTTTTATTTCTATAGAAATTTTTCTTTAAACTTTTATATCTATAGAACATTTTGTCAACATTTTATTTGTATAGAAAATTTTGTCAAAATTTTATTTCTATAGAATATTTTGTCAAAATTTTATTTCTATAGAATATTTTGTCAAAATTTTATTTCTATAGAAAATTTTGTCAAAATTTTATTTCTATAGAAAATTTTGTTAAAATTTTATTTCTATAGAACATTTTGTCAAAATTTTATTTCTATAGAAAATTTTGTCAAAATTTTATTTCTACAGAACATTTTGTCAAAATTTTATTTCCATAGAAAATTTTGTCAAAATTTTATTTCCATAGAAAATTTTGTCAACTTTTATTTCTATAGAAAATTTTGTTAAAACTTTATTCCTGTAGAAAATTTTGTCAAAATTTTATTTCTATAGAAAATTTTGTCAAAATGTTATTTCTATAGAAAATTTTGTTAAAATTTTATTTCTATTGAAAATTTTGTCAAAATTTTATTCCTATAGAAAAATTTGTCAAAACTTTATTTCTATAAAAAATTTTGTCGAAATTTTATTTCTATAGAACATTTTGTCAAAATTTTTTTCTAAAGAACATTTTGTCAAAATTTTATTTCTATAGAAAATGTTGTCAAAATTTTATTTCTATAGAAAATTTTGTCAATATTCTATTTCTATAGAAAATTTTGTCAAATTTTGATATCTATAGAAAATTTGGTCAAAATTTTATTTCTATAGAAAATTTTGTCAAAATTTTATTTCTATGGAAAATTTTGTCGCAATTTGATTTCTATAGAAAATTTTGTCAAAATTTTAATCTATAGAAAATTATGTCAAAATTTTATTTCTTTAGAAAATCTTGTCAAAATTTTATTTCTATAGAAAATTTTGTCAAAATTTTGTTTTTATATAAAATTTTGTCAACATTTTGATTTCTATAGAAAATTTTGTCAAAATTATATTTTTATAGAAAATTTTGTCAACATTTATTTCTATAGAAAATTTTGTCAAAATTGTATTTCTATAGAAAATTTTTTTTGTCAAAATTTTATTTCTATAGAAAATTTTGTCAAAATTTTATTTCTGTAGAAAATTTTGTCAAAATTTTATTTGTATAGAAAATTTTGTCAAAATTTTATTTCTATTTCAAAAATTTTATTTTATAGAAAATGTTCCCAAAAATTTTATTTCTATAGAAATCTATGTCAAAACTTTTTTTCTATAGAAAATTTTGTCAAAATTTTATTTCTATGGAAAACTAAAATACCCAAAACTACTTAACATAAATTTTATTACGATAGCAAATTTTGTCAAAATTTTATTTCTATATAAATTTTTATATCTATAGAAAATTTGGTCATAATTTTATTTCTATAAAAAATGTAGTCAAATTTCTATAGAAGATTTTGTAACATTTTATTTCTAAAGTTCATTGTTGGGTTTAATGAACTGCCTGAATTTATTCTGATAGTTGTGATAGTTTTTCTGCAAGTAGAGGATGCTGATGAGGAATGTGGTAATTTCGAAACGTGCATCCATCCAGCCATCCTGCAGTCTATAGGGTTTTGCCCAAATAAATTTGACAAACATTCTTTTCTGTTTGTTAAACTATGCATGGTCAATGCATGGTTTTAAGCTGAAATCAAAAAACAACAACAAGATATAAATTTTTGACAAAATTTTCTATAGAAATAAAATTTTGACAAAATTTCCTATAGAAATAAAATTTTGACAAAATTTTCTATAGAAGTAAAATTTTCACAAAATTTTCGATAAAAACAAAAGTTTGACAAAATTTTCTTCAGAAATAAAATTTTGACAAAATTTTCTATAGAAATAAAATTTTGACAACATTTTCTAGAGAAATAAAATTTTAACAAAATTTTCTATAGAAATAAAATTTTGACAATATATTCTATTGAAATACAATTTTGACAACATTTTCTATAGAAATAAAATTTTCTTTAGACAAAATATGGAAATAAAGTTTTGACAAAATGCTGGCGATATTTTTAAGTGTTTCAAAGCTTCTCTAAGTGGTTTCACCGCAATGTGGAACGCCTTTCGGTTTCACTTAGACTGAATATTTTAGGTAGCCTGAAATATTGGGCTAACTAAACCTAAACAAACCTTTCGCTCCACCCTATTCCTCGACCGTGGAGTCTTGGAGTTCCTTCACTTGCGCCAAAGGGGCGATTTACCAAATTTGTTTTTCTCCTATGAGAATCCATTCCATATCGAACAGACAAAATGATCGGGTTTACTTGCCAAAGAGTTCAGCTGAAATTTTGCACCTTCGATTGGCCACCAGAACTCATTTGCCGTCGATGATAATGGTGTTGGCCACGGTAACGGCCGATGTTTTCTCCCTGCTCGTATACCTCGACCGTGGAGTCAGAGTAAATACCGAATAGGAATATATCCTAAAGGCAGCATTGAAGTCCTGAGCAGACAAGCATTTGGACCGCTGACCATGGACCGAAAAAAATACCGCAGAGCCACATTCGTTTTATGATTTTGTCCGGCAGTTAGAAGCCCATAAGTCCTTTCAAGGGTATTTAATTCGAAAAAATCTAAACGGATTCTAAAATTTGATGTTTTTTTGGATTTGAATAATAAAAAAAATTAAAACGGTATATAGCTTTTTTACTTTTTTGCTTTACACGTTATCCACCCTGTATACAAATATTTTATTTAAAAATAAAATCCAAAAGGAATTACCATTTCCTCTAACATTTATGAATTATTGTGTCCAATAAGAAATTCTCTGTACTAAGCCCTTAACCACTTGACACGCCCCCTTGCAGAAAAATTCTCTCACAGAACTCAGCGTTTATTTAGCGCAAAATTTTTATGACATTCTATGAATTAGAAAAAAATTACTAGGAATTTCTCAACTGTTTATAGAATAGCGCCGTCATAAAATCAACCAAAAATAGTGGCAAGCTACACAGCCATACAGGTGTAGGGACATACAACACGCTATAATGCAAAAACAAACATAAAAATTTACCTCAACTCAAATCAAATTTATAGCAAAATTCTTTAGAAAACAGAAAAACATAGGGGAAACAAATCTAATAATCAATATTTATTTTCTATTTTGAAAATTCCAGGTAGCTGAACAAATCCCAAATAGAACATTCGACAACTCCCCTAAATCACAGGTAATGACCATCGCATTCAATTGCAATTGAATTGTGGCAGTGGAAAGACCAGGAAATTTTTCGGAGACATTTGGAAAACGAAAGAAGATTGTTTCAATTTTTTTTGATTTTACGGAAAAATGTTTACTTTGGAAAATTATACAAATCTCAAATCAAGACGACGGAATAAAATCCATCATCAAGAACAACTCCAGTCAAAGTCCTCCTCTTTGGCCAATAGAGGAGAATTTCGAACGACAACAACATTGCCATTGCCACCAACCTGCTCAGCAGCATGTCAATTGACCACCACAAAAGCCATGTCTCCTCTAACAGACGATGCTGATGATGTGGCTGCTGCTGTTATTGATGACGAAGAACGCCTGCTGCATCAGCAATATCAAGGATGTCATCACAAATCTCATTTAATCGCTAGAAAATCAATGAAAAGTATTAAAAACTATTTTTTCCATTATATGCCATCGTGTACAAGAATATCGGGTAACCGGGACCACGAGGATGAAGACCAATGGAGGAGATGCACAAATCGTTCAGATACAGAAAGATCAGCATTAAAATTAACCTCTAGTAAATGTTTCACCACGTCATCGTCCTTTCCATCCATAAGATCCGCAACAGCATCCTCACCACCATCTTCGCCATCATCACAATCATCACCATTGTCGTCACGATCTTCAGTGAGAGCAAAGTCATCGTTAGCACCAACAACATTCCCTAGCACAACAACAACAACAACAACATCAGCAATCACCACAAGAACAACTCGTGCCACAATCCGGCGGCAAAAAGAAAATGAAACCAGAGGAATCATTCCAACATCTCCGGCCATCCGTATTCGTCGCCGTCATCGACGGCACATGTTGTTGACTTTGATGCTGTTGCTGTTTGTCTGCATTGTCAACACCTCATCGGCAAAGGCTGCTGACAGCTTACTTGGTAAGTGTTAAGAAAATCACACAAAATCTTAATCGCGCGCATTGGTCTTCGAAAACTAAAAGATGACAAAAAAAACTGAAACTCAAATCGATCTACTCCACTCACTTGGGGTATATCAAGCAATCGTCCATACTGACGACATGTACTACTACCACTCCATCAACCACAAAACATAGAAATCTTTCAAATACAATTACAAAAACAACAAAAAACTCTGCTAGGAAGCCAGATTTTAAATTTCGAAATGAAAAAAAAAAACCAAATGAAACTCCATAGTCGTAGGAATATGATGAGATGAGGGGAAGGGAAAACAAAAACTGGTCTGTGAAATCTAACACTTCATTATCGCCACCAATCGCAATCTAATCGTCTAAAGTGTCTTGGAAAATTGTCACTCCATCACAACGTGTCATTGCGTTAATATTCCATTGGAAATTTTCAATGCTTGACAGATTTGTGTATAAACTAAGCTAACCTATATGGATTAATTTAAAAATTATGAAATGGGAAATAAGAAGAAAAAATTAAATGAAAAATTTAAAAAAAGTTCATTTTCAATGCCCATAAATTTAGGTCGGAAATTGGGATTTTACCGGGAAGCGGGCTCCAGGCAATTCGCGGGATTCTACAATATTTTCGCTTCCGCTTCTCCGAAAACAATATGTGTGGTAGTATTGGTTTAATTTATTCTAAGTGGAGGGGAATATACTTTTTTTTTGGTATTTTGGTTTTGTTAAAAGTAACTATGAAATAAAATAATTTAAGTAAAATTTCGAAATTGTATTCTACAATTCTGGGCTATGGTGTCTCAATATATTGCTGGAGTCCGAGTCTTAATAATTTTCCTCGATTCCGACAAAATTTTATAACTACAGAAAATTTTATCAACAATTTATTTCTATAGAAAATTTTTGAAAATTTTATTTCTAAAGAAAATTAAAAAAAATATTTCTAAAGAAAATTTTCTAAAAAATATTATTTGTAAAGAAAATTTTCTCAAACGTTTACTTCTATAGAAAATTAGTTTATGTTTTTGATACTGTATAAAGTTTTCTCAATTTTGTCAAAATTTTATTTCTAAAAAAAAATTTAAAAATTTTGTTTAAAAAACTTTGTCAAAATATTATTTCTATTAAAAATTTTGTCAAACTTTTATTGCTATAGAATATTTTATTTCTATAGACAATTTTATCACAATTTTATTTCTATAGAAAATTTTGTTAACATTTCATCTCTAAAGAAAATTTTGTCAAAATTTTATTTCTATAGAAAATTTTGTCAAAATTTTATTTCTGTAGAAAATTTTGTCAACATTTTATTTCTATAGAAAATTTTGTCAAAGTTTTATTTCTATAGAAAATTTTGTCAAAGTTTTATTTCTATAGAAAATTTTGTGAAACATTTTTTTCTATAGAAAATTTTTTCAAAATTTTATTTTTATATAAATTTTTGTTAAACTTTTATTTCTATAGAAAATTTTGTCAAAATTTTATTTCTATAGAAAATTTTGTCAAAATTGTATTTTTATATAAATTTTTGTTAAACTTTTATTTCTATAGAAATTTTTATTAAACTTTTATTTCTATAGAAAATTTTGTCAAAATTTTATTTCTATAGAAAATTTTGTCAAAATTTTATTTTTATTTAAATTTTTGTTAAACTTTTATTTCTATAGAAGTTTTTGTCAAAGTTTTATTTCTATAGAAAATTTTGTCAAAATTTTATTTTTATATAAATTTTTGTTAAACTTTTATTTCTATAGAAATTTTTTCAACGTTTTATTTCTATAGAAAATTTTGTCAAAATTTTATTTCTATAGAAAATTTTGTCACAATTTTATTTCTATAGAAAATTTTGTCAAAATTGTATTTTTATATAAATTTTTGTTAAACTTTTATTTCTATAGAAATTTTTGTTAAACTTTTATTTCTGTAGAAAATTTTGTCAAAATTTTATTTCTATAGAAAATTTTGTCAAAATTTTATTTTTATTTAAATTTTTGTTAAACTTTTATTTCTATAGAAATTTTTGTCAAAGTTTTATTTCTATAGAAAATTTTGTCAAAATTGTATTTTTATATAAATTTTTGTTAAACTTTTAGTTCTATAGAAACTTTTTCAAAGTTTTATTTCTATAGAAAATTGTGTCCAAATTTTATTTTTATAAAAAATTTTTGTTAAACTTTTATTTCTATAGAAAATTTTGTCAAAATTTGATTTCTATAAAAATTTTTGTCAAAATTTCATCTCTATAGAATATTTTGTCAAAATTTTATTTCTAAAGAAAATTTTTTCAAAATTTTATTTCTATCGATAATGTTGTCAAAATTTTATTTCTATAGAAAATGTTGTCAAAGTTTTATTTTTATAGAAAATTTTGTCAAAATTTAATCTCTATAGAATATTTTGTCAAACTTTTGTTTCCAAAAAAAATTTTTCAAAATGTTATTTCAATAAAATAAATCAAGTTAAAATTTTATTTCTATAACAATTTTTGTCAAAATTTTACTTCTATAGAAAATTTTGTCAAAAGTTTATTTCTATAGAAAATTTTGTCAAAATTTTATTTCTATAGAAAATTTTGTCAAAATTTTATTTCAATAGAAAATTTTGTTAAAATTTTATTTCAATAGAAAATTTTGTCAAAATTTTCTTGTATAGAAAATTTTTTAAAAATTTTATTTCTATAGAAGAATTTGTCAAAATTTTATTTCTATAGAAGAATTTGTCAAAATTTTATTTCTACAGAAGATATTGTCAAAACTTTATTACTATAGAAAATGTTCACAAAATTGTATTTCTTAGAAAATTTTGTCAAAATTTTATCGCTATAGGAAATTTTCTCATAATTTGATTTCTATAGAAAATTTTGTCAATATTTGATTTCTATAAAAAAATTTTGTCATGATTTTATTTCTATAGAAAATTTTGTCATCATTTGATTTCTGTAGCTTATTAAATCAGATAGATTAGATAGATTAATGTTAGTCTGTAAGGTTTCAACCATATATGAAAATAAAAAAAAAAAAACGTTTAATTACTATAGAAAAATTTTCTTAAATTTTTTTTCTACAGTAAATTTAATTAAAATTTTATTTCAATTGGAAAATTTATCAAAATTTTATTTGTATAGAAAACGTTGTCAATATTTTATTTCTATAAAGAATTTAATCACAATTTTATTTCTGTAGAAAATTTTATCAAAACTTTATTTTTATAGAAAATTTTGTCAACATTTTTTTGTTTATATAGAAAATATTCTCAAAATTTTAGTGTAATGGAAAATTAGCAAAAATTTGTGCTTCTATAGACACTTTTCTCAAAATTTTATTTTTATAGAAAAAATTCTCAATGTTTGTGTTTTAAAGAAATTTGTTTGAAATTTTATTTTAAGTCATTTTTTAAACACTTCATATTTTTTATACCCTTCACCACTACTGTGGAACAGGGTATAATAAGTTTGTGCATTTGTATGTAACGCCAAGAAGGAGTAATCATAGACCAACATTTTAGTATATGGATCGGTTTAGAATTAAATTCTGAGTCGATTTAGCGATGTCCGTCTGTCTGTCTGTCTGTCTGTCCGTCTGTCTGTCTGTTGATGTATTTTTGTGTGCAAAGTACAGCTCGCAGTTTTAGTGCGATTGTCCTAAAATTTGGTATAGGGTCCTGTTTCGGCTCAAAGACGATCCCTATTGATTTTGGAAAAAATCGGTTCAGATTTAGATATAGCTGCCATATATATTTTTCACCGATCTGGTCATAATTGGCGTGTATATCAACCGATCTTCCTCAAATTCCGTACATCTGAATATTTTACGAGTCTCGAAAAACTTGCAAAATATCAACCAAATCGGTTCAGATTTAGATATAGCTCCCATATATAGCTTTCGCCCGATTTACACTCAATTGCCCACAGAGGTCAATTGTTTTGCTCTGATTTAGTTGAAATTTTGCATAGGGCGTACAATTAGCATTGTAGCTATGCGTGCCAAATTTGGTTGAAATCGGTTCAGATTTGGATATATCTCCCATATATAGCTTTCGCCCGATTTACACTCATATGACCACAGAGGCCAATTTTTAACTCCGATTTAGTTGAAATTTTGCACAGGGTGTAGAATTAGCATTGTAGCTATGCGTGCCAAATTTGGTTGAAATCGGTTCAGATTTAGATATAGCTCCCACATATATGTTTTTCTGATTTCGACAAAAATGGTCAAAATACCAACATTTTCCTTGTTAAATCGCCACTGCTTAGTCGAAAAGTTGTAAAAATGACTCTAATTTTCCTAAACTTCTAATACATATATATCGAGCGATAAATCATAAATAAACTTTTGCGAAGTTTCCTTAAACTTGCTTCAGATTTAAATATTCCCATATTTATACCCTTCACCACTACTGTGGTACAGGGTATAATAAGTTTGTGCATTTGTATGTAACGCCAAGAAGGAAAAGTCTGAGACCCATCGTTTAGTATACCGATCGTCTTAGAATTAAATTCTGAGTCGATTTAGCGATGTCCGTCTGTCTGTCTGTCTGTCTGTCTGTCTGTCTGTCTGTCTGTCTGTCTGTCTGTCTGTCTGTCTGTCTGTCCGTCTGTCTGTCTGTCTGTTGATGTATTTTTGTGTGCAAAGTACAGCTCGCAGTTTTAGTCCGATTGTCCTAAAATTTGGTATAGGGTCCTGTTTCGGCTCAAAGACGATCCCTATTGATTTTGGAAAAAATCGGTTCAGATTTAGATATAGCTGCCATATATATTTTTCACCGATCTGGTCATAATTGGCGTGTATATCAACCGATCTTCCTCAAATTCCGCACATCCGAATATTTTATGAGTCTCGAAAAACTTGCAAAATATCAGCCACATCGGTTCAGATTTAGATATAGCTCCCATATATAGCTTTCGCCCGATTTACACTCAAATGACCACAGAGGCCAATTTTCTGCTCCGATTTAGTTGAAATTTTGCACAGGGAGTATAATTAGCATTGTAGCTATACGTGCCAAATTTGGTGGAAATCGATTCAGATTTAGATATAGCTCCCATATATAGCTTTCGCCCGATTTACACTCATATGACCACAGAGGCCAATTTTTAACTCCGATTTAGTTGAAATTTTGCACAGCGAGTAGAATTAGCATTGTAGCTATGCGTGCCAAATTTGGTTGACATCGGTTCAGATTTAGATATATCTCCCATATATAGCTTTCGCCCGATTTACACTCATATGACCACAGAGGCCAATTTTTAACTCCGCTTTAGTTGAAATTTTGCACTGGGAGTAGAGTTAGCATTGTAGCTATGCGTGCCAAATTTGGTTGAAATCGGTTCAGATTTAGATATATCTCCCATATATAGCTTTCGCCCGATTTACACTCATATGACCACGGAGGCCAATTTTTAACTCCGATTTAGTTGACATTTTGCACAGGGAGTAGAATTAGCATTGTAGTTATGCGTGCCAAATTTGGTTGACATCGGTTCAGTTTTAGATATAGCTCCCATATATATGTTTTTCTGATTTCGACAAAAATGGTCAAAATACCAACATTTTCCTTGTTAAATCGCCACTGCTTAGTCGAAAAGTTGTAAAAATGACTCTAATTTTCCTAAACTTCTAATACATATATATCGAGCGATAAATCATAAATAAACTTTTGCGAAGTTTCCTTAAAATTGCTTCAGATTTAAATGTTTCCCATATTTTTTTAATAACATTGTGTTCCACCCTAGTGCATTAGGCGACTTAAATGTTGAGTCTATAGATTTTGTAGAAGTCTACCAAATTCTGTCCAGATCGAGTGATATTTAAATGTATGTATTTGGGACAAATACACATTTGACGGATGTGATATGGTATCGGAAGTTTAGATCTACAAAGTGGTGCAGGGTATAATATAGTCGGCCCCGCCCGACTTTAGACTTTCCTTACTTGTTTTTTACTAACATTGTGTTCCACCCTAGTGCATTAGCCGACATAAATTTTGAGTCTATAGATTTTGTAGAAGTCTATCAAATTCTGTCCAGATCGAGTGATATTTAAATGTATGTATTTGGGACAAACCTTTATATATAGCCCCCTAACACATTTGACGGATGTGATATGGTATCGAAAATTTAGATGTACAAAGTGGTGCAGGGTATAATATTGTCGGCCCCGCCCGACTTTAGACTTTCCTTACTTGTTTCAACTAAACAAATTTTTCCACAAGTTATATTCCATAGAGTTTTCGATGAAAATAGGATTCGAACAATACAAAATGTATTGGTAAGGGTTGATTTACACGGCGTGACGGGTTAAAAGTAATTGCGCTGCAACGTTCTAGATTTGCGCTGCAACGATGTAGATTTTTCACAGACAAATCGATTCAGTGTCTGGTCCTGAGCATTATTGCCAAAGACCCCATATGTCTATCTCCTCTCCTTCTGAATGTTGCAAAAATATACGCACTAAGTTATAATACCCTGTTACACAGTGTAGGGTATAAAAGAGAACATTTTTGTATTTTAAATGGAAAATTGACTCCTGACTCGTTATACCTCTAAAATTTTGACAAAATTTTCTATAGACATAAAATTTTGACAATATTTCCTATAGAAATAAAATTTTGACAAAATTTTCTATAGAAATAAAATTTTGCTAAATTTTCTATAGAAATAATTTTTGAAAAAAATTTCTACAGAAATAAAATTTCGAAAAATTTTAAGACGATTGGATTGGACGATTGGACCAAAAAATTGATCATTAAAATGTGTTCACAGACAAATCGATTCAGTGTCTGGTGCTGGTCTGGTCTGGCGTTATTGCCAAAGACCCCATATGTCTATCTCCTCTCCTTCTGAGTGTTGCAAAAATATACGCACTAATTTATAATACCCTGTAGGATATAAAAGAGAACATTTTTGTATTTTAAATGGAAAATTGACTCCTGACTCGTTATACCTCTTCCATTCCTCAGTTACGAGAAGACCACAGTTTAATATTAATAATTATGTCTCGGAATTCTCCCATGCAAAGTAGGAAGCAATTCTTCACTTTCTCAGTGGCTACAAATATATGATATTTTACACGGTTAGACCTAATGATCTCATCCCGGGTTATGTTGTCATACGATTACAACTGGATATAAATATTAGAATTTTTATGACATTCGTAAAACACATTATATTTAACTTTTATTGTTTAATATGAAATGACAGCGTTTGCAAACGATTTATTATTCATAAATAATACAATTTACAATGAACTCCACAACACATTGTAAGGGGCAACTAAGTGTTTTGGTGTGAATGCTAAGACACTCCTTTACCATTAATGATAGCTACCGAATGGATGGATATTCGTGGTACTTGGAATCCACTCCGTTATACATCTGTTAATGTTCAACCATCAGAAGATATCAAAATTAGCGTCATTATCCAGCATATCAATAGACATGGACATGGACAACGATTGTTTCGTTTTTTTTTTTCTTTTTATTCATTCGCATCTATTCAAAAGGTCTATAAATTCTATAAAGAAAATATCTGTAGCCATTGTTATTTACAAAATCTATAGGAAATCTTTTGATATTTATTTTAAGTGTTCCAATGTCTGTATATTTTTTTTCTAAAATGTAATGTGAGAATAATAGCTTAAGACTTTCCATAGACATTTGAAAAATTGCGTATTTGCATCAAGAAAAAAAAAAAAAAAATAATGGAATATGGCATGGTGGAATGTTTTCTTTCCAAGTCAAAATGAATTATGACAATTACCAATAGAGGAGCAGAGCAATCGCGAAGATATATGGAGTAAATTTACAATACGGAAATGATAGTGTTTTGAAAATAAAATGCAACCATAAAATCGTTTGATGTGGAGTTTGATTAATGTTTGTATCAAAGAATATTTTAATATAAATAGCAGTAGACATTCGATTTTAAAAATAACTTTTATTGTATGTGCTGAACAATGCTGCTTTAAATTTTCAACTAATATGTGTTTTTTTAGGATCTGTAGAAAAATTAAAAAAAGACAAATAAAATACCGATAAATTCGTAAAATTTGTATTCAAACTGGTAGTATGGTCCATAAAATGTAATGTTTGTTTATTATTTTGCTTAGTGACTTCTTCTCGTATTTTGATGACATGAAATCATTGACCTCACGACAATATTTTTTTCAGTGTGACGATTCGCATCACTATGAAGAAATACGATCTAATGAAGCCAACAGCCAATATACGGCACCAAAGTGTGACTTTATCTGGATACATATATAGAGTTGCAATGTTTCTAGATGCAATGTTGCCAGTATTAGGGATATTTCCCCAAATTGGGGATTTTCTTTCGCAAATGGGGATTACAATTTAGAGTTGAGAATTTCTAGAAATTTTAAGATTATTGTGGGAATTTTAAATAGATTCTCTGAAGCGTGTGGAATAGAAATGGATACAGGGGCCAAAACTATCACTCACCCTTTACTCTGCTTGGCCAAGACTTTTTCCTACTATTATGAAATCGTTTCGGGAGGGATTAAGCTTTGAATGTTGTCGGCTTCCCCTCATATATCCTGACTACATATATCCCTTAAAAACAGAGATGATGAAGGTGGTCCATCGACACGGTTGCCACAGTTGGTAGAATTCTAACAAAAATGGTAGATTTTTTATGGTAGACTTCTTGATATTTTGGTAGAGTTTGCAACATATACCTCTCCAAGTAAGGTGTACTTCAATTTCCTATAGCAAAAATAAATTTTTGCAAAAATTTTCTATAGAAATTAAATTTTGCAAAAATTTTCTATAGAAATAAAATTTTGCAAAAATTTTCTATAGAAATAGAATTTTGCAAAAATTTTCTATAGAAATAAAATTTTGCAAAAATTTTCTATAGAAATAAAATTTTGCAAAAATTTTCTATAGAATTAAAATTTTGACAAAATTTTCGTTAGAAATAAAATTTTGACAAAATTTTCTATAGAAATAAAATTTTGACAAAATTTTCTATAGAAATAAAATTTTGACAAAATTTTCTATAGAAATAAAATTTTAACCAAAATTTCCTATAGAAATTAAAATTTTTACAAAATTTTCTATAGAAATAAAATCTTGACAAAATTTTCTATAGAAATAAAATTTAAAAAAAAAAATTATGAAAATGTAATTTAACCAAAATTTTCTATAGAAATTAATTTTTCTATAGAATAAAATTCTGACAAAATTTTTTATAGAAATAAAATTTTGACAACATTTTTTATAGAGATACATTTTTTACAATATTTTCGATAGAAATACAATTTGGACAAAATTTTCTATACAACTAAAATTTTGACCAAAATTTTCTATAGAAATAAAATTTTAACCAAAATTTTCTATAGAAATAAAATTTTAACCAAAATTTTCTATATAAATAAAATTTTGACAAAAGTTTCTATAGAAATAGAATTTTGACAAAAATCTTCTATAGAAATAAATTGTTGACAAAATTTTCTATAGAAATAAAATTTCGATAAAAATTCTACAAAATTTTCTATAGAAATAAAATTTTGACAAAATTTTCTATACAAATAAAATTTTGACAAAATTTTCTATAGAAATGAAATTTTAACAAAATTTTCTATAGAAATAAAATTTTAACCAAAATTTCCTATAGAAATTAAAATTTTTACAAATTTTTCTATAGAAATAAAATTTTGACAAAATTTCTATAGAAATAAAATTTTGACAAAATTTACTATAGAAATAAAATTTAAAAAAAAAATTATGGAAAGATAATTTAACCAAAATTTTCTATAGAAATTAATTTTTGACAACATTTTCTATAGAATAAAATTCTGACAAAATTTTTCATAGAAATAAAATTTTAAGAAAATTTTCTATAGAAATAAAATTTTGATAAAAGTTTCTACAGAAATAAAATTGTGGTAAAATTTTGACAAAATTTTCTATAGAAGTAAAATTTTAACAAAATTTTCTATAGAAATAAAATTTTGACAAAATTTTCTATAGAAATAAAATTCTAATGTATAGAAATAGAATTTTGACAAAATTGAAAAAATTGTCTATAGAAATAAAATTTTGACAAAAAAAGTTAAAACGACAACATTTTCTATAGAAATAAAATTTTGAAAAAAAATGCTATAGAAATAAAATTTTGAAAAAAAAATTGCTATAGAAATAAAATTTTGACAAAATTTTCTATAGAAATAAAATTTTGACAAAATTTTCTTTAGAAATAAAATGTTGACAAAATTTTCGATAGAAATAAAATTTTGACAAAATTTTCTATAGAAATAAAATTTTGACAAAATTTTCTATAGAAATACAATTTTGACAAAATTTTCTATAGAAATTAAATTTTAACCAAAATATCTTAACCAAATAAAATTTTGACAAAATTTTCTATTGAAATACAATTTTGACAAAATTTTCTATAGTAATAAAATGTTGACAAAATTTTCTATAGAAATTAAATTTTGACAAAATTTTTTATAGAAATAAAATTTTGACAAAATTCTTATAGAAATAAAATTTTGACAAAATTTTCTATAGAAATAAAATTTTGACAAGAATTTCTATAGAAATAAAATTTTGACAAAATTTTCTATAGAAATAAAATTTTGATAAAATTTTAACAAATTTTTCTATAGAAATTAAATTTTGACAAAATTTTCTATAGAAATAAAATTTTGATAAAATTTTAACAAAATTTTTTATAGAAATAAAATTTTGACAAAATTTTCTATAGAAATAAAATTTTGACGAAATTTTCTATAGAAATAAAATTTTGACAAAACTTTCTATAGAAATAAAATTTTGACAAAATTTTCTATAGAAATAAAATTTTGACGAAATTTTCTATAGAAATAAAATTTTAACAAAATTTTCTATAGAAATAAAATTTTGACAAAATTTTCTATAGAAATAAAATTTTGACAAAATTTTTTATAGAAATAAAATTTTGACAAAATTTTCTATAGAAATACAATTTTGACAAAATTTTCTATAGAAATAAAATTTTAACCAAAATATCTTAACCAAATAAAATTTTGACAAAATTTTCTATTGAAATACAATTTTGACAAAATTTTCTATAGTAATAAAATGTTGACAAAATTTTCTATAGAAATTAAATTTTGACAAAATTTTCTATAGAAATAAAATTTTGACGAAATTTTCTATAGAAATAAAATTTTGACAAAACTTTCTATAGAAATAAAATTTTGACAAAATTTTCTATAGAAATAAAATTTTGACGAAATTTTCTATAGAAATAAAATTTTAACAAAATTTTCTATAGAAATAAAATTTTGACAAAATTTTCTATAGAAATAAAATTTTGACAAAATTTTTTATAGAAATAAAATTTTGACAAAATTTTCTATAGAAATACAATTTTGACAAAATTTTCTATAGAAATAAAATTTTAACCAAAATATCTTAACCAAATAAAATTTTGACAAAATTTTCTATTGAAATACAATTTTGACAAAATTTTCTATAGTAATAAAATGTTGACAAAATTTTCTATAGAAATTAAATTTTGACAAAATTTTTTATAGAAATAAAATTTTGACAAAATTTTTAAAAAAATAAAATTTTGACAAAATTTTCTATAGAAATAAAATTTTGACACGAATTTCTATAGAAATAAAATTTTGACAAAATTTTCTATAGAAATAAAATTTTGACGAAATTTTCTATAGAAATAAAATTTTGACAAAATTTTCTATAGAAATAAAATTTTGACAAAATTTTCTATAGAAATAAAATTTTGACGAAATTTTCTATAGAAATAAAATTTTAACAAAATTTTCTATAGAAATAAAATTTTGACAAAATTTTCTATAGAAATAAAATTTTGACACAATTTTCTATAGAAATTGAATTTTGACAAAATTTTCTATAGAAATAAAATTTTGATAAAATTTTAACAAAATTTTCTATAGAAATAAAATTTTGACAAAATATTCTATGGAAATAAAATTTTAACAAAATTTTCTATAGAAATAAAATTTTGATAAAATTTTGACAAAATTTTCTATAGAAATACAATTTTGAAAAAAAAAAATCTATAGAAATAAATTTTTGAAAAAAATTTCTATAGAAAACCAAATAAAATTTTGACAAAATTTTCTATTGAAATACAATTTTGACAAAATTTTCTATAGTAATAAAATGTTGACAAAATTTTCTATAGAAATTAAATTTTGACAAAATTTTTTATAGAAATAAAATTTTGACAAAATTTTTTATAGAAATAAAATTTTGACAAAATTTTCTATAGAAATAAAATTTTGACAAGAATTTCTATAGAAATAAAATTTTGACAAAATTTTCTATAGAAATATTTTGACAAAATTTTTTATAGAAATAAAATTTTGACAAAATTTTCTATAGAAATACAATTTTGACAAAATTTTCTATAGAAATAAAATTTTAACCAAAATATCTTAACCAAATAAAATTTTGACAAAATTTTCTATTGAAATACAATTTTGACAAAATTTTCTATAGTAATAAAATGTTGACAAAATTTTCTATAGAAATTAAATTTTGACGAAATTTTTTATAGAAATAAAATTTTGACAAAATTTTTAAAAAAATAAAATTTTGACAAAATTTTCTATAGAAATAAAATTTTGACAAGAATTTCTATAGAAATAAAGTTTTGACAAAATTTTCTATAGAAATAAAATTTTGACGAAATTTTCTATAGAAATAAAATTTTGACAAAATTTTCTATAGAAATAAAATTTTGACAAAATTTTCTATAGAAATAAAATTTTGACGAAATTTTCTATAGAAATAAAATTTTAACAAAATTTTCTATAGAAATAAAATTTTGACAAAATTTTCTATAGAAATAAAATTTTGACACAATTTTCTATAGAAATTGAATTTTGACAAAATTTTCTATAAAAATAAAATTTTGATAAAATTTTAACAAAATTTTCTATAGAAATAAAATTTTGACAAAATATTCTTTGGAAATAAAATTTTAACAAAATTTTCTATAGAAATAAAATTTTGATAAAATTTTGACAAAATTTTCTATAGAAATACAATTTTGAAAAAAAAATCTATAGAAATAAATTTTTGAAAAAAATTTCTATAGAAATAAAATTTTGACAAATTTTTCTATAGTAATAAAATTTTGACAAAATTTTCTATAGAAATAAAATTTTGACAAAATTTTCTATAAAAATAAAATTTTGACAACATTTTCTATGGAAATAAAATTTTGACACAATTCTCCATAGAAATAAAATTTTGACAAAATTGTCCATAGAAATAAAATTTTTGGCAAAAAAATTTTTAAAAAATCTAGAGAAATAAAATTTTGACAAAATTTTCTATAGAAATAAAAAAGAGAAAATTTTCTATAGAAATACAAATTAAAAAAAAATTATAGAAATAAAATTTTGACAGGTATCTCTGCCAGCGGAATTAGAATAGGTTTATAAACCTCTAGTTACCTTTAAGTTCTAACTGCATGAGAAGACAGCAGTACGTCTCTATGGTTCCAAAATAAAACAATAAAATCAGCCAATCTTGGCCCATCTTTAGTTTAATTTAATCAAATTAAAATAACAACTAAATTTTATTCTGTTTTATTAACCTAAGCTACATAAAATTATATTTATGAGATCAGTCCGTAAATGGTGATAATATGACATTGTGTTGGCAAAACGAGAGATTGATCTAAATCTGAATTTATATGACTGATATTTGTTTGCCTCTAGAGAAACTATTATAGAGGATTAATTTTTCTTAAAGTTGAATAAAATTGTTTAACCAATTTCGAACAGCTACATACCATCAGAAAAAAAAAACTATGAAGCTAAAAATAGATTATAAAAATATTTAAATAAAATTTAAAATTTATAATATCGACATATTTGTAAAATCTCCCACCCACATTTTCCAACTATTACTTGTCAATTTTAATCGAATTATTCATACTTTTCATGGTGGTCTTTATTTTGATTTATTTTGACATGATCTCAATTCATTCTCAATGTGTCTGCCAAAGTCCATACAGAGACGAAGAGTACAAGCTTAACGCCATCTACATACAGTATGTGCTTAAAGTTTAACGCCAATTTTCTTTTGTGTCAATATCCATTTTAGAGACATCGAATAGATGACGTTGACGATTTTGTGTTATGACACTTTAGGCCTCTTATAACAGTCGAAAGAAACCACTTTCATGTTTGACTGACATTTCTTGGCTAGGGCTAGGGAAATTACGTGAGCTAAAATTATAAGAGACCATATGTAGTTTTAGATTTTATGGGGAGAGGTAAAAAGAAACAGTGGGCTTAAAAATCGTAAAAATAGAAAATGTGTTTTAAAATTCAACTTGTATCAAACCAATACCACTTCATCATCATCATCATCTTCATTTATACATTCCTTTTTATGTTAACTTTGTACCAATTTATGTTAACTTTTTATCAATTTATGTTAAATTGCATTGGCAGAGATCATTCATGTTAAACATGCATTACGGTGCTAAGCAGTCATTGCTATGCTAGTGATCATCTACATGAACAAAAGCTTTAACTCTCTTGCTCTCCTTAGTTATGCTTATGGTAATCACTCAACATCTCTGTTGTACTTGAATTGTATATGATACTAGAGGTCTGCATCGAATAACTTTTCACTACATGTATGCAATTCGCTGTCGAATATAGTACATACACTGTCTTTCTCTCAGAGCGCAAGTAGTGAAGTGAAGAGAACACTTGCTTGTCAAATACCACCAAGTACTTATCCGAAACAATATGTGTTCCGAAAAAAAGGAACAATAAAAATGTAAGTACTTGAGAAAAAGTACAACATGGATTCTCTTCACTTCACGTGGTACCACAAGTATTGCTCAGTTATGTGCGAAGCAAAACTTTCCATTATTATTAATCATAGATATGTATGTATGTCACATATTTCATATATTTATGTATGTCATACGCTTACCTTAACGTTTGCCGTTCTTTATATCGATCCGAAAACATATATTATGGAGATTAACTGTTTTCTTGTATTTCTGAAACTGCACGTGGTACATGGAGTACTCTATGAAGTTTTGTTCTCGCAACATACTCGACGTGATCACTCTGAGTACACTTCAATAAGAGAGAAAGAGGAATATGTGTTTGTTGGTAGTGACGACGTCAGAGTAGCAACAAGAAGTTACTCGTGGCTTTTGGTGTTCATTAAAATGTGTACCAATTGTTTTGCGACTCTATCAAATAGATGTACTCATTTAGCAAGTACACGTGTACTCTGCATTTACAAATGCAATTGTGCAGACCTCTATATGATACCAATGATAACTGTTTTTCTCCTGCTCTCAATTGTATTTTTTTATGTCACTCTCAAATACTCACTCACAATCACAATGCAAAATGTATTGACTGATCTCATCATTAAATACTATAGATTACATATTGTCGTGAGTGCTGCTAGTATTTTCTTGCTCTTGTCCCCAAATTATTATGGTTTCGTCCCCAAAAATCCTCACTTTAAACTTAAATTCTTCACAAAAGTCCCCAATACATATTTGGCAAGTTTGTTTTGAAAAAAAAAATAAAAAAAAATAAAGCAAAAGGCACTGCTGTAGAAAATCAGTAAAAATTTAAAAATTAAAATTTTATCAAAACCAGCACGCTGCAATAAAATCAAGATTTCGAACCACAACACCAAGATTCTTCCAAACGGTGGAAATATGAAAATGGGTTGGTCACCTTGTATGATCGAAAATTTACTTATAATTATTCAAGTAGTAAAATTGGGTGGTAGATACGTTGATAAAGTTGGTAGAATTCTACCAGAAATGTTAGATTTTTTATTGTTTGGTAGATTGGTCGAATTTTTAATGCTTTTGTAGATTTTGCAAAGAGGTACTCGTAAATTTTGTACAGAAATAAACTTCTGACAAAAATTTTGAAAAAAATAAAATTTTGAGAAAATTTTCTATATAGAAATAAAATTTAGACAACATTTTTTATTATATAGAAAAAAAAAATTCTGTAGAAATTAAATTTTGAGAAAATTTTCTATAGAAAAAAAAAATTAGAGAAAATTTTCTATAGAAATAAAATTTTGACAAGATTTTCTATAGAAATAAATTTTTGACAACATTTTCTATAGAAATAAAATTTTGACAAAATTTTCTATGGAAATAAAATTTTGAGGAAATTTTCTATAGAAATAAAATGTTCCATTCGTTTTGTTTTGTTATTGTTGGTTTGTGTTCTTTAAGCATTGTTGTTGTTTTTTATTGCAGCTTAAAACCATACATTGACTAAACTACAAGTGTAGCTTAACCAACAGAGGAAAAGAATGTTTGTCAGATTTATTTGGGCGAAGCCCTATAGACTGCAAGATGGTTGGATAGACGCACGTTTGGGAATTACCACATTCATTACCACTCATCAGCATCCTCTACTTGCATTAAACCCAACAAAAACCACACTTGAACCCTCCGAAAAAAGGTTTTACATTGATAGCCGGTTTGACAAAATTTTTTATAGAAATAAAATTTTGAGAAAATTTTCTATAGAAATAAAATTTTGACAAAATTTTTTATAGAAATAAAATTTTGAAAAAATTTTTTATAGAAATAAAATTTTGACAAAATTGTTTATAGAAATAAAATTTTGTATACAAATAAAATTTTTGACAAACTTTTCTATAGAAATAAATTTTTCAAATGGTAGATTTTTTATTGTTTGGTAGATTGGTAGAATTTTTAATGCTTTTGTAGATTTTGCAAAGAGGTACTCATAAATTTTCTACAGAAATAAACTTCTGACAAAATTTTCGAAAAAAAAATAAAATTTTGAGAAAATTTTCTATATAGAAATAACATTTTGAGAAAATTTTCTATATAGAAATAAAATTTTTACAATTTTTTTTATTATATAAAAAAAAAATTCTGTAGAAATTAAATTTTGAGAACATTTTCTATAGAAAAAAAAATTTAGAGAACATTTTCTATAGAAAAAAAATTTTGAGAACATTTTCTATAGAAATAAAATTTTGACAAAATTTTCTATAGAAATAAAATTTTGACAAAATTTTCTATGGAAATAAAATTTTGACAAAATTTTCTATGGAAATAAAATTTTGAGAAAATTTTCTATAGAAATACAATTTTGACAAAATTTTCTATAGAAATAAAATTTTGAGAAAATTTTCTATAGAAATAAAATTTTGACAAAATTTTTTATAGAAATAAAATTTTGACAAAATTTTTTATAGAAATAAAATTTTGTATAGAAGTAAAATTTTGACAAGCTTTCCTATAGAAATGAAATTTTGTATAAAAATAAAATTTTGACAAACTTTTCTATAGAAAAAAATTTTTCATTTCTCGAAAAAATCCCCAAATTAATGGAAATTTCCTACTAAATCTCCAAGTCACCAACTCAGAAATATCGTCCCCATTCACAAAAAAAAATAAATATCCCCAATTTGGGAAAAATCACCAATACTGGCTACATTGATTGTAGTAAAACTTTCGGATTTTTTCAAAAATCCTCCTTTGGAAAGTATAAGGTACATAGAATAATTGAGGATTGTCCAAATATGAAAGTCCTAGAAAAATACGGGTTTTCTGCAAAAGCTCCTACCATAAATTGTCCATCATTTTTCATACACAGAAAAAAGTCCTTAGTTAAAGGAACACAAAATTTGACTTATTTTTATTGCAATAAAATTATTTGTTTGTAGTTAAATTTTATAATTTTTTTTCGAAATGTTCTATAGCTTAATGAAACCTCACTTTTCTTAAGTGTATATTTCTCAAACTTTTTATGAAATAAACGTGAGTATAGAGTTCAATGACCGTAGGCATAAGAGAAAGCAAACGATTCCCAAAAATAGTAAGAATGAATTACTGCATGATTATAATGGTAATGATTTGACGCCAATGATTTTCTTCTTTACTTTTCGTTAATTTTTTTCTTCTATGAGAGAATGTCATTTCTTGAACTGCAGTTAAAAAGTACAACAGGGCATTATATTGTCCTAATTTAAATAACGCTTTGTGGAAATATCAAAATGTGGAGTACAATTTAGATCAAATTTCTTTCAAGACAGTTTATTCTTCCTATAAAGCAGCTTACTTTTGTTTTGGTGTAGATTGCTGATTTTTTGAAAATTTTTATAATTTTCTAGAAATAAATTTTGGACTTTTGCAATAATTTTTTTCACAGTGCATATTTTCTGGCCACAAATGTGGATATAAAAGTTCATGTTCACCTTTTTATACCAAAATGTTTTCTGTTTTCTTTCAATCACGAAATTGATAGGTCCAATTAAGTTTTAATTTTTTATCAATCACTAACGTCAATTAAGAAATTAGTTGATTATTTTTCAAAAGTCATTTAAGATTTTATTATTGTTTTTTTTTTCTTGTATGTCTCCTTATGGTTAAAACATCTTTGTATTTTGGATCATATTTTTTGAGTGTATATTAAAATAATATAAAATCCTACCAACTGCAAAAACACACCGTCTCCTTCTAATTCCTCTCTCTCGCTTTCGCTGTCATGGCCTATGATATGCAATGGCTCTTTACCAGTCATCGGTTATATTTCTTATGATTTTGTTGTTATTTGAAAAAGATACAAATGTTTGAAAAATTTTCCCTATGATATGCCGACCACCCGCCATAAATGCACTGAGAGTCTTAGAGTGGTACAAACGCCGTCTTGTTTGTTTAGTGTTTTGTCAAAGAATCTTAAAATGTTGGGTTGTTGTTTTTCTTTTGTGAAGTGGCGCTTAATTTGTGTTGTTTATTTGCATAGAGTACCGTTATAATCATTGCTCTAGTCACAATGCTAACAAGCTGGCAGCCGGCAAATATTAAACGAATGAAATATCTTCGTTATCCCCCACAAATGAAGGCATCGTTAAATGCAACACTAATACCAGCATTGAAAATCAAACAAACAGAAAATAGATCATAAAACAAATTTACATACGTGGTACTCATGTAAAGCATGAACTCTTGGAGACATACTTAGTGCACTCATTTGTTAAGAGCAATGGTTTGTTTGTGTTGTCTTTCAAACTACAAACATTGTTGTACCATGGTATGATTAGTGTGGCTACATTATGATCTTATTATCTTCTCGGAGAGCCTATTTGAAATGCATATAGAACTCCTTCATAAATATTTTATGTATACGCTGAAGGTAGAGAGCATTTTTCAGATTATACTAAAATGACGATCAATTTGACAATTTTAAAGCTCAAACAGTGAAAATCATGGTGAGTTTAATTGGGAATTATGATGAATGACGTTTTTTTGAGATAAAACATCTATACAGAAAAAAGTAAATTGTTTCACACACTTAATGAACTACGTCGTGCGAAAATTGAACTAAATTATACTCCACATTTGGAGATTTCCACAAAGCGTTATTAAAACCAGGAAAATGTATTGCCCTGTTGTTTTTTGTAACTACAACTCACGTATCCACACCCTCTCATAGAAGAAAAAAAATGAACTAAAAGTAAATCAGAAAATCATTGGCTCCAAATTATGACCATTTTAATCATACAGTAGTTCATTCTTTCTATTTTTGGGACTGGTGCGAAAATTCTCTCCTGCTTTAGTTTACATTGAACTTATGGGTACGGTTATTGAACTTTATACCCACATTTAGTCTTATTCTTCTTGATCGTCTTTGGCTATCCGAAGTTCAAGACAGGTACAATTTTAGTAAAATTTACTAATTTGAGTGACTTATGAACTCAATTTAAGCAAATTTCCCCCATTTTAGGGAAATATTAGGTATTTTATGTTTTAGTAACATTGTTTACTATATTTATATGCACCTTTTTTACATTTTTAGTTCACGTCATTAAAGTAAGAAAGACATTATTCAAATAAGGAACATTTGATCACATTGGACAAAATTTAACTAAAATCAACTAATTACAAAGGCATTTCGTAAGAGTGTCAGAGAAAGAAGAATAGTACTCATGAGAGAGTATATCCCAACATTCACTCATATTCGGAGATGTAATCATATATTATAAATGAATTCAATCGAATATTATAAATTACATAGAACGAAACAAAAGCAAATTACTCTCTGGAACTGACGCTTTCAGAAAAAAAATCACTAGAAAATATCATGGAACTGACAAATCTATGTAATCACCTATGCTTTATGTGAGTAGCATGTACATCAGTACACATACTCGCTACGCCATGTGTATGTTGGGTAGATATTAATGTATACCGATTTGCGAACACAAAAATATCATTTGAAAAAGAGAGAGAGAGAGAGAGAGAAGGAGCTACCAAGACCCAAGACTCTATGTGGAAAACTAACAATGATTTTGATTTTTTGAACTTGAACATATTTTTTTAAACTAAAAAAAATGTATATACGACATGTATTTAGCTCGTAAAACAGAGCCAGTTATAGTTAATATATAAATGTACATTTAAAATTAAATTAAATTATAGCTGTCATCATAAAGGATGGCACTTTCATATTTCATAAAAACTACCTGGCAATAATTAGAAAAAATTTTAAAATTATGCATTTGCAAAAATTATTTATAAAAGTCTCTTTAATCTAATAGTTAATCGAAATATCACGATCTTACCATAGAGGGATAAACGTCTCTTTACATAAATTAAGAGTCATTGGAATCTGGGCTTGTTTGTAGTATTGCTACTAATATTTTATATGAAATATTTTACGCCTTCTGATATTAATCCCGCATCACTAAAATCTAATTAATAAAAAATTCCCACAATTTGCTGAAATTTGCTACCGATTGTTAGTGACTTCTAGCAGATGGTCGCTATTAATTTAACAAGATCACAAATGTGGTAAACATAGATTTCTTTATAATTTCAAATTTGGCAATTTTCAATATTTCTTTGTCGATTAGATGAAGTTTGTTTGTTAACGTTACCACAAAAAAAATGCAAGATAGACACAAGCCAACAGACTTGGCGCGTGTATTGGCCAACGCAGGTGGTCCATGTCGGTTAATCTAACAACCCACGCATATAACAAAATTCAATTGGAAATTCCCCATATGATGAGAAGTGACTCCTTCATCAAAAATGTTGCGGCAAGCCATAAAAAAGCACATATAATAAAAAAACAATAACAAAACAAAAATAATAATAACAAAAAAGTTTATGTACACACTTATTTTACGGATAATTTGTGAAGAAACAAAAAAATACAAAATTGAAAAGAAAAAAAAAAACACAAAGACGGAACGATGACGATTGACTTTGTTCAATGGCTGTTTGTTTGTCTGTTCTTTTTTATTCGTTTGTTTCTCAAGAGTATGGATATGTGAAAATTACAGTGAAACCTTTCAAAGGTAGACACCCACGATCGCCTAAATTTGGTCCACAATTGGGAGCTGCCCAGTTATAAGAGATAAATTTAAAATTTGTTAATACAACAAGCGTTTGATGAAAATTGCCTACTTTTGAGAGGTGTCCGGTTTTCAGAGTGTACAAGTTAGAAAGGTTTCACTGTATTTCATGAATACGATTATATTTATTTTTATTTTATCAAAGCTAACAGAAACGGAATAACATTAATCGTTTACTCTATGGGACTTTTGTTAAATAGTAATTGCTGACATAATTTAAATATACTTCCATTAATCCCTAAGTACCGTCAGTGGATTAAGATTTTGACAATATTCCCAAGAGATGCAATATGACATTAAGGGAATCTGTACCTGGAATACCAATAAAAAAAACAAATTCGAAAAAATTTTCTATAGAAATAAAATTTTGACAAAATTTTCTATAGAAATATTATTTTGACAAAATTTTCGATAGAAATAAAATTTTGACAAAATTTTCTATAGAAATATAATTTTGACTAAATTTTCTATAGAAATAAAATTTTGCCAAAATTTTCTATAGAACTAAAATTTTTACAAAATTTTCTATAGAAATAAAATTTTGACAAATAAATTTTGCCAAAATTTTCTATAGAACTAAAATTTTTAAAAAAATTTCTATAGAAATAAAATTTTGACAAAATTTTCTATAGAAATAATATTTTGACAAAATTTTCTATAGAAATAAAATTTTGACAAAATTTTAGATAGAAATAAAATTTTGACAAAATTTTCTATAGAAATAAATTTTGACAAATTTGATCTTAGAAATAAGATATTGACAAAGTTTTCTATAGAAATATAATTTTTTCAAAATTTTTGTAGAAAAAAAATTTTGGTAAAATTTTCTATAGAAATACAATTTTGACGAAATTTTTTATAGAAATAAAATTTTGACAAAATTTTCTATAGAAATAAAATTTTGACAAAATTTTCTTTAGAAATAAAATTTTGACGAAATTTTCTATAGAAATAAAATTTTCACATAATTTTCTATAGAAATAAAATTGTGACAAAATTTTTTTTATAAAAATAAAATTTTGACATAATTTTCGATAGAAATAAAATTTTGACAAAATTTTCTATAGAAATAAAATATTGACAAAACTCTCGATAGAAATAAAATTTTGACAAAATTTTCTATAGAAATAAAATTTAAAAAAATATTGTGTAGAAATAAAATTTTGACAAAATTTCCTATAGAGATATTATTTTGACAAAATTTTTTATAGAAATAAAATTTTGACAAAATTTTCTATAGAAATAAAATTTTGACAAAATTTTCTATAGAAATAAAATGTTGAAAAAATTTTACATAGAAATAAAATTTTCTATAGAAATAAAATTTTGACAAAATTTTTTATAGAAATAAAATTTTCTATAGAGATAATACTTCGACAAATTTTGTCTATAGAAATACAGTTTTGACAAAATTTTCTATAGAAATAAAATTTTGACAAATTTTGTCTATAGAAATACAATTTTGACAAAAACTTCGATAGAAATAATATTTTGACAAAATTTTCTATAGAACTAAAATTTTGACAACATTTTCTATAGAAATTAAATTTTGACAAATTTTTCTATAGAAAATTCTATAGAAAATTTTGCAAGATTTTGTTTATTACACAAAATTTTTTTCAAAATTTTATTTCTATTGATAATTTTATTTCTATCAAAATGTAAGTCAAAATTTTATTTCTATAGAAAATTTTGCCAAAATTTTATAGTAATAGATTTTTTTATTAGAAAATTTGGTCAACATTTTATTTCTAAAGAAAATTTTTTTCCAAAATTTTATAGTAATAGATTTTTTTTATTAGAAAATTTGGTCAAAATTTTATTTCTATAGAAAATTTAGTCAAAAGTTTGTTTCTGTAGAGTATTTTGCAGAATTTTATTTACTACACAAAAATTTTCTAAAATTGTAATTTTTATTGATGATTTTTTCAAAATTTTATTTCTATAAGAAAAAATTGTCAAATTTTATTTCTATAGCATATTTTCTCAATTTTTTTTTCTTACTGATACTCACTGTATATAAACAAGTAAGGAAAGTCTAAAGACGGGCGGCGCCGACTATACTATACCCTGCACCACTTTATAGATCTAAATTTTCGATACCATATCACACCTGTCAAATGTGTTGGGTGCTATATATAAAGGTTTGTCCCAAATACATACATTTAAATATCACTCGATTTGGACAGAATTTGATAGACTTTTACAAAATCTATAGACTCAAAATTTAAGTCGGCTAATGGGCTAGGGTGGAACACAATGTTATTAAAAAAATATGGGAAACATTTAAATCTGAAGCAATCTTAAGGAAACTTCGCAAAAGTTTATTTATGATGTATCGCTCGATATATATGTATTAGAAGTTTAAGAAAATTAGAGTCATTTTTTCAACTATTCGACTAAGCAGTGGCGATTTTACAAGGAAAATGTTGCTATTTTGACCATTTTTGTCGAAATCAGAAAAACATATATATGGGAGCTATATCTAAATCTGAACCGATTTCAACCAAATTTGGCACGCATAGCAACAATGATAATTCTACTCCCTGTGCAAAAATTTCAACTAAATCGGAGCAAAAAATTAGCCTCTGTGGTCATATGAGTGTAAATCGGGCGAAAGCTATATATGGGAGCTATATCTAAATCTGAACCGATTTCAACCAAATTTGGCACGCATAGCTACAATGCTCATTCTACTCCCTGTGCAAAATTTCAATTAAATCGGGGTAAAAGATTGGCCTCTGTGGTCATATGAGTGTAAATCGGACGAAAGCTATATATGGGAGCTATATCTAAATCTGAACCGATTTCCACCAAATTTGACACGCATAGCTATAATGCTAATTCTACTCCCTGTGCAAAATTTTAAACTAAATCGGAGCAAAAAATTGGCCTCTGTGGACAAAGGAGTGTAAATCGGGCGAAAGCTATATATGGGAGCTATATCTAAATCTGAACCGATTTGGATGATATTTGGCAAGTTTTTCGAGACTCATAAAATATTGGGATGTACGGAATTTGAGGAAGATCGGTTGATATACACGCCAATTATGACCAGATCGGTGAAAAATATATATGACAGCTATATCTAAATCCGAACCGATTTTTTCCAAAATCAATAGGGATCGTCTTTGAGCCGAAACAGGAACCCATACCAAACTGCGAGCTGTACTTTGCACACAAAAATACATCAACAGACAGACAGACAGACAGACAGACGGACAGACAGACAGACGGACATCGCTAAATCGACTCAGAATTTAATTCTAAGACGATCGGTATACTAAACGATGGGTCTCAGACTTTTCCTTCTTGGCGTTACATACAAATGCACAAACTTATTATACCCTGTACCACAGTAGTGGTGAAGGGTACAAAAATGTATTCAAAATTTTATTACTATAGAAATATTTTTTCTATATAAAATTTAGACAAAATTTTATTTCTATAGAAAATTTAGTCAAAATTTTGTTTCTATAGAATATTTTGCAAAATTTTTTTTCTATAGAAAATTTTGCAAAATTTTGTTTGCAACACAATTTTTTTAATTGTATTTCTATTGATAATTTTTTCAAACTTTTATTTCTAAGAAAAAAATTGCCAACTTTTATTTCTATAAAAATTTTATTTAAAATTTTATTTCTATATATTTGGTCAAAATTTTGTTTTCTATAAAAAATTTTGCCAAAATTTTATTTGTATAGAAAATTTAGTCAAAATTTTGTTTCTGTAGAATATTTTGCAAAATTTTATTTCTATATAAAATTTTGCAAAATTTTATCATTGGACAATAATTTTCCAAAATTGTATGCTCACTCATAATCACGGCTAAGTCGAAAACTTGTAGAAATGACTCAAATTTTCAAATTTGAAATTTTCAATGAATGAATCATAAATGCATTTTTGCGAAATTATAAATTATAAAAATTTCCCAAATATTGCCCGAGATTTTGTAGCAGTCTGATTTGAGATTTTATCAAAATGTAGATCTAAATACAAAGTTGTGCAGAGTATATTATAATCGGCTCGCCCGACTTTAGACTTTCCTTGCATTTTTATTTTTTGTTAAAATTGTGTTACGTCCCATAACGTTAGATTTAATTTAAGTATATAGATTTTGTAGAAGTATATACAATTTTGTCTAACTCGATTTAGGTTTATATTCGATGGGAGTATAAACCTTTATATAGCTCGCAACAAATTTAAAGGATTTGAGATAGTATCAATAATTTTGGTCCACAAATACATATACTGTTGTTATCTTTTTCATATTATGATGGGTATTTATACCACTATTTTATTTATTAAACATTGCCCTAAATTTGAAATATAGAGTTCAATTGGCATCTAATGTGAAATTAAGACCTTTTTTGTGCACACATATAAATACGATACTTTATATCGATCCACTTACGGTACCCCCACAATAGAACTACAAATTAGTGGTATTAAAATGAGATTTAGTTATATTACCCGGAGTCGAGCTGATGAAAAATGCTGGAGTCGGATTCGAACAAAATTGGCACGACTCCACAGCCCTGGTTCTGACTCGATATAGCCTTGACCATTTGTCTGTGCACATTTTTTCAAAGCCCAGGTCGCAGTTTAAGTCCAGTCGACTTCAAATTTGGCTCAAGGGTCAGAATAGAACCCTATTAATTTTGGATGAAATCTGTTCAGATTTAGATATAGCTCACATATATATCTTTCGCCCGATGTGCACTTATAGGGTGTGACGAACGATCTATTCGGTCCTATTTCCTTCGGCATTGGCTATCTCCTGGCCCCAGCCGTGCTCAGTCATGGGGATGATTCTTTGCCGTTAGAAATAGGATTGAGCCCGTTCACATAAATGAGAGTACTTGACATAGCTCGTGTGTGGGTATTAAAAGGATAGAGAGAGAGAGAGAGAGAAAAAAATAAAAATTGGCGAAGTTAACTGAGAGTGCCAACTTAAGGTGTTTATCAGCCCTACCTTGTTGAATTCGAGGAATATTCAGCCCATCGCAGTGTTTCTCTACTTTGGCCCCCCCACCTTTCGTGATATATTGGAAAACTTAAATTTTATAAAAATTCATTATAATATATTTAATTATTAATTGGATATATAATACATTAACAAATGGTGTTGTGAGTAATACACTTAAATGAATAAATGAACTGGACTAATATGAGTGAACATAAAGGATAGGATGTAAGTATAATAATGATTGGTTCTTATGAGCAAAAAAAATGTTTAAAATGCACTCACCGATATTCTCCTCCTTTTTCCGATTTGGACAAAAGTGGCCAAAATACCCACATTTTTCCTGTAAAATCGTCACTGCTAAGTCGAAAAATGTATTGTGCGTTAGTTTATTTTTAAAATATTTGGTACAAAAAAAAATTTCCACAGACCAACGAATTTTTCTTTATTCCAAGTATGTCACAAAATTTTTTATAAACTTTATGTCAGTAAAATTTCAATGTCATACAAAATGGTTCACTGCTAACTAAAGCAAGATAAGTTTTTCGTAGACTTCTCAAAGAAAAAGTAAAAATTAACTACAGAGTGGTTAAAATGCCAATGATCTGGCGCCTAAGAATGTTTTTGTTTTCAGTTAATTTTTACTATTCGAAAAGGATGCATTTCATAAATGATAATTAAAAAATCCAAAAATGTCAGAAATTTTTTCTTAATTTAATTAATCTAAAAATTCAGTTTAGTTCACTTTTCGCACGAGATAGTTCATTTTTTTTTTTTTTTGCCATAACATAGTTTACATTTTTTCTGTGTATACTTCGTCCTTTTTGCAGATATAATAGTTGCCCAATATCAGTCCATATCATTGGTACATTTTTCGGGTATCAAGTGAAAGGGTATTTTCAAACTACAGTGAGGTTATACATATGCCCTCAAATTCTTGTTTAGTCCCAAAGTTCTTAGTTATGCAGTGTTTTATAGTATGAACACATCGATAATTGTTTTAATTTACCGGTTTTCCTTCGTGCATATGTTATCACATTGGTCCCATTAGTATTAATTGCACCACCCATGGTTTAAATATTTCTCCAGCTGTTTCAATTCAATTATCATCAAGTTGGTGTAACCTCACACAATGGATATGGGCATAAGAAAAAAATAAAATCATCGCTAATAAAATCAGCACTCTAGGTCAATCTGTAATGGGTCTCATGTACAAACAACTCAATAATAATTGAAATTTTGTTGTTCAATACATTAACATTAATTAGCTCCAAGGGATTGTTGTTCAAATCTTTTTTTCACAGCAGGCAGTCCTTTGATGAGAATTCCATAGACATATTAATATGCTAAAAAGCGATGTCTTACTGTGCCACGTTGCGAGTGCTAGCAATGGATCGTGTTTTAGAAATAGAATATTATACCCTCCACCATAGGATGGGGGTATATTAACTTTGTCATTCCGTTTGTAACACATCGAAATATTGATCTAAGACCCCATAAAGTATATATATTCTGGGTCGTGGTGAAATTCTGAGTCGATCTGAGCATGTCCGTCCGTCCGTCTGATGAAATCACGCTAACTTTCGAACGAAACAAGCTATCGACTTGAAACTTGGCACTTGGCACAAGTAGTTGTTATTGCAAATGGTCCATATCGGTCCACTTTTACGTATAGCCCCCATATAAACGGTCCCCAAATTTGTCTTCCGATTGCTCTAAAGAAGCAAATTTCATCCGGTCCGGCTGAAATTTGGTACATGGTGTCAGTATATGGTATCTAATAACCATGAAATAATGGGTCCATATCGGTCCACTTTTACGTATAGCCCCCACATAAACAGACCCCCAAATTTGGCTTGCGATTGCTCTAAGCGAAGCAAATTTCATCCGATCCGGTTGAAATTTGGTACATGGTGTTAGTATATTGTCTTTAACAACCATGCCAAAATTGGTCCATATCGGTCCATAATTATATAAAGCCCCCATATAAGTCGATCCCCAGATTTGATCTCCGGAGCCTCTTAGAGTAGCAAAATTCATCCGATCCGGCTGAAATTTGGTACATGGTGTTAGTATATGTTCTCTAATGACCATGCAAAAATTGGTCCATATCGGTCCATAACTATATATATCCCCCATATAAACCGATCCCCCGATTTGGCTTGCGGAGCCTCTAAGAGAACCAAATTTTATCCGATCCTGCTGAAATTTGGTACATGGTGTTGGTATATGTTCTCTAATGACCATGCAAAAATTGGTCCACATCTGTCCATAATTATATATATCTCCCATATAAACCGTTCCCCAGATTTGATCTCAGGAGCCTCTTGGAGGAGCAAAATTCATCTGATCCGGTTGAAATTTGCAACGTGGTATTAGTATATTGTCTCTAACAACCATGCCAAAATTTGTCCATATCGGTCCATAATTATATATAGCCCCCATATAAGCCGATCCCCAGATTTGACCTCCGGAGCCTCTTAGAGGAGCAAAATTCATCCGATCCGGTTGAAATTTGGTACGTGGTGTTAGTATATGGTATCTAACAACCATGCAAGAATTGGTCCATATCGGTCCATAAATATTTATAGCCCCCATATAAACCGATCCCCGATTTGGCTTGCGGAGCCTCTAAGAGAAACAAATTTCATCCGATCCGGCTGATACATGGTGTTGGTATATGTTCTCTAATGACCATGCAAAAATTGGTCCACATCGGCCCATAATTATATATAGCCCCCATATAAACCGATCCCCAGATTTGACTCAGGAGCCTCTTAGAGGAGCACAAGTCATCCGATCCGGTTGAAATTTGGAACATGGTGTTAGAATGTGGTCTCTAACAAACACGCAAGAATTGGTCCATATCGGTCCATAATTATATATAGCCCCCATATAAGCCGATCCCCAGATTTGTCCTCCGGAGCCTCTTGGAGGAGCAAAATTCATCCGATCCGGTTGAAATTTGGAACATGGTGTTAGTATAAGGCCGCTAATAACCATGCCAAAATTGGTCCGTATCGGTCTATAGTTGTATATAGCCGATCCCCAATCACACAAAAATTGGTCCATATCGGTTCATAATCATGGTTGCCACTCGAGCCAAAAATAATCTACCAAAATTTTATTTTTACAGAAAACATTGTCAAAATGTTATTTCTATAGAAAATTTTGTCAAAATTTTATTTCTATAGAAAATTTTGTCAAAATTTTATTTCTATAGAAAATTTTGTCAAAATTTTATTTCTATAGAAATTTTTGTCAAAATTTTATTTCGCTAGAAAATTTTGTCAAAATGTTATTTCTATAGAAAATTTTTTCCAAATTTTATTTCTATAGAAAATTTTTTCCAAATTTTATTTCTATAGAAAATTTTGTCAAAATTTTATTTCTGTAGAAAGTTTTGTCGAAATTTTATTTCTATAGAAAATTTTGTCAAAATTTTATTTCTATAGAAAATTTTGTCAATATTTTATTTCTATAGAAAATTTGGTCAAAATTAAATTTCTATAGAAAATTTGTCAAAATTTTATTTCTGTAGAAAATTTTGTCAAAATTTTGTTTCTGTAGAAAATTTTGTCAAAATTTTATTTCTATAGAAATTTTTTTCCAAATTTTATTTCTATAGAAATTTTTTTTCCAAATTTTACTTCTATTTCAAATTTTATTTCTATAGAAACTCTAAACTTAATATATTTAATCGACCTTTTTTAGTTTAATATATAACACGTATGGACTATGTGGTATATATTACGGTGTTAGGAAGTTTTAAGATACCTTGTCATCGGCAAGTGTTACCGCAACCCAAGTAATTCGATGACAGTCTTCAGTAGAAGTTTCTACGCAATCCATGGTGGAGGGTACATAAGCTTCGGCCTGGCCGAACTTACGGCCGTATATACTTGTTAGAACTATTAATCAAATTAATTTGAAATAACTCGCTATATTTATTCTTTATAAGAAATAATAACGAAGATTCCAGCGACACGTGCCTTTGCATATAAATAAAAAAATATTTAAAAGAAATTTTATAAATTTGCTTAAAAAAAAGTAAATAATAATTACCCAGCAAAACAAGAGCTTCCAAAAAAGTAGTTTGGATCCCCAATTTGTGATCCAGAAGTAGTGCAAACTTGTATTTTATATGAGCTCCGATGAATTTTATATGGGCTTGTCGTGGGAAAGAAGTACTACATTTTTGGATCCTTTGCATGGCTTTAGAAGCTGTACCTTGGAAGTTCATTTGGATAAAGAAATTAAAAGAAAAAAAAACTAAAATAACAAAATTTTTTTCCAATTTCACTTTTTATTTTTATTAGTATTTTTTGCTACACTTTTATTTTCTTATCATGTAATTTTTACAAATTGAAAAACTTCTTCGCTTCCACCGTGGGTTGAACCCGGGTCTGTTGGCACCATAACAGAAGGCCTTAGCACACTCAGCCACAAACGCTATTGAACACAATGCGACAAAACATCTATTCAAATGTTTGTGATATGAAACTAATATGACACCACGGCATGACATGTTGACTACTTCCTGAGATGTTCTTCTTTATTATGAATGAACAAAATAAAGAATGCTGGTTCAAATCTCACCAGCGGCAATTTTTTTATTAAATATTTTTCTAAAAAAAATAATTACGTTATACATCGTTTTTATTTTTATTTTTTGGCATATAAAATATAACCCATTATAAAATTTTCCAATTAAAATTTTAATTGAATTTAAAAAAAAATTCAATTAAAGTTTAATTGGAACATTAATTTCGTGATTGAAGACAAATTTTTTTTTTTTTGTGGTATGTAAGAGCATACGGAAGTCACATCTGAGGATTTATATGGGGGCTATATGTAATTAAGGACCTGCTTTACATGGCTTTAAAAGGGTATTTGCTAACATTACAAAACAAATTTAAACCGGATCAGATGAAATTTGCTCCTCCAAGAGGCTGAAAAAGTCAAACCTCGAAATTATCCGATATAAGTATCATCCTACCTACAGCTACTTGTGCCAAGTTTCTTGCCAATAGTTTGTTTCGTTCTGAACTAAGCGTCTGGAAAAATTAATGATTTTAATTCTTATTTTTATATATTAATACGCTACACTTTTTTTTGGGTACATATTGTGGGCGTGTGAGAGGGTATTGTGTGCTAAATTTGGTATCAAATGAAAGGTAATTTTCTGTAAATATGTAGAATCGTTTTAATTTTTTAAATTAATGCATTTTTAGTGCATTTTTAGTTGCATTTTTATTATTTTTATTATTGACGTTGTTGTCGTTGTTGTGTTGTAGTTTGAGAGTGAGAGCGAGAGTTCTTATTTGGTTTGTTGTAGCGTGTGGGTGTGGGTGTAGTTTTTTTATGCTGGCATAGGGAATTATGCTTGAGAGTCATTTGGAGAGCAGTGACAGTGAGAAGAAAGTGAGTTAAAGCTATGGGAGTAATATAATTGTATTTTGTATACGTAAACGATGGAAATAGTTAGAGTGGGTGGGGGAGTGTGGTGGGTGGTTGCATTTTTTACGTGTTAATATGATCAGTAGTAAATTTTCAAAGTAATATTTTGTTTAAGAAAATATAAAACAATAAATTACACTGCTTCGATTAAATTTGTATGTGATTGCTACTATAAAAATGCAATATATGGATATGCGGCTGATATAATAATAACATATTTTGGATAACTGGAAAGTCATTACATTACTGTTTTTCCTTAATATTCAAAATTATCTTTTTACCAAAACTTTTGAAGTTTTCTTTTGTTATGAAGCCATATCTTTGACTTTGAATCAATAGCAAAATCCTTACAGAAATAAATTTCAAATTCTCTGGATATCAATATATTTTTTTAAAGTATGATTTTTGGACACTAAAGTATTTATTTTGCATAATTTTAAAGATATTCAAAATTAATACATTAGTGTCAAAAGAAAGTTTGAATTCCAATTTTTTTTATTAGTTTCGTATAACATTTACCATCTTTGTATTTTCTTTTCCAGGTGTTCTCCAATCATGTTCCAATGAAAATGAGGAAATTAATGTTACTGTGCGAAATTCCAAATGCTTTAAATGTTCCTGCCAGGTGAGTTAGTTTATTCTTTTTGTTGTTATTCATAAAAAATAAATACTTGAAGATTTATAAAATCCTAAATATCTCAATAAGTCTCTTTGCCAAAGCCACATTTATACTAGGATATCAATTTCTAATATAAAATATAGTAAGAAAAAAAAACAACAAAATCTATAATGGAATTTTGAAAGGAAAATCTATAAAGAAACTAGAGACATGGCCAAAATGTCCATACATTTAGTAGAACATGAATGCTTGAATATGAAACAGTAGAAAATGAGATAAAGACCTCATAACTTATGCAGTAAGGCCTTTTCATAGATTAAAGATCAATGATAGATGAATATGACATAATGTTGTCGGAAGTGACATAATATATTTTATTGACATTTTGGCGAATTTTTGGGCAACATATTTAGAATGACGACTTAACATATTTTGTCCTGAAATTTTTAATTTTCCTTTTTGGAAATGAAAATGCTTTATGCCTCTTATATTTAGTGTGTCCATCCGTGTGCCGAACTCGATCAAAATCGACGATATTGACTCGACGATATTGGTCCATATCGGTCCATAACTATATATAGCCCCCATATTAACCGTTTTCCAGATTTGTCCTCCGGAGCCTCTTGGAGGAACAAAATTCACCCGATCCGGTTCAAATGTGGAACTTGGTGTTGGTATATGGCCGCTAATAACCTACCAAATTGAACCATATCGGTCTATCACCGATCTCCAATCACACAAAAATTGGTTCATATCGGTCCTTAACCATGGTTGCCACTCGAGCCAAAAATAATCTACCAAAATTTTATTTCTATAGAAAATTTGTCAAAATTGTATTTCTATAGAAAATTTTTTCCAATTTTATTTCTATAGAAAATTTTGTTGGAACAATTTTGGAGGAACAAAATTCATCCGATCCGGTTCAAATGTGGAACATGGTGTTGGTATATGGCCGCTAACAACCATACCAAATTGGTCCATATCGGTCTATCTCCGATCTCCAATCACACAAAAATTGGTCCATATCGGTTCATAATCATGGTAGCCACTCGAGCCAAAAATAATCTACCAAAATTTTATTTCTATAGAAAATTTTGTTAAAATTTTATTTCTATAGAGAATTTTGTTAAAATTTTATTTCTATAGAAAATTTTGTTAAAATTTCATTTCTATAGAAAATTTTGTTATAATTTCATTTCTATAGAAAATTTTGTCAATATTTTATTTCTATAGAAAATTTTGTGAAAATATTATTTTTATAGAAAATTTTGTTAAAATTTTATTTCTATAGAAAATTTTGTCATAATTTTTTTTTTTTAGAAAATTTAGTCAAACTGAATTATATACGTATTTAATCGGTCTTTTTTGATTTAATATATACCACGTATGGACTGACTTACAATTTAGAAGACGGTGTTAGGAGATTTTGAGATACATTGCCATCGGCAAGCGTTACCGCAACTCAAGTAATTCGATTGTGGATGGCAGTGTTTAGAAGAAGTTTTTACGCAATCCATGGTGGAGGGTACATAAGTTTCGGCCTGGCTTACTTACGGCCGTATATACTTGTTTCTGTAGAAAATTTTGTCAAAATTTTATTTCTAGGCAAAATTTTATCAAAATTTTATTTCTATAGAAAATTTTGTTAAAATTTTATATCTATAGAAAATTTGTCAAAATTTTATTTCTAGGCAAAATTTTATTTCTATAGAAAATTTTGTCAAAATGTTATTTTTATAGAAAATTTTGTCCTAATTTTATTTTCATATAAATTTTTTTCTAAATTTTATTTCTGTAGAAAGTGTTGTCAATATTTTATTTCATTATAAAATTTGTCAAAATTTTATTTCTGTAGAATTTTTGTCAAAATTTTATTTCTATAGAAAATTTTTCTAAATTTTATTTCCACAGAAAATTCTCAAAAATTTTATTTATAAAGAAAATTTTCTCAAAGTTTTATTTCTAAAAAAAATTATCAAAATTTTGTTTCTATAGAAATTCTGCCTAAATATTATTTCTATAACAAACTTTTTCACTTTGTCAGAATTTCATTTATATAGAAAATTGTGTCTAAAATTTATTTACATAGAAGAGTTCCATAAAAATTTTTCTTGAAATTTTTTGTTGAAATTTTTTTCTTAATTTTATTTCTACAAAAGATTTTGTCAAAATTTTATTTCGTTATTGTTGTTTTTGATCTCAGCTTAAAGCCATGCATTGATTAAACTACAAGTGTAGCTTAACCAACAGAGGAAAAGTATGCTTGTCAAATTTATTTGGACAAAGCCCTATAGACTGCAAGATGGTTGGATGTACAGCTGTTTCGGAATTACCACCTTCCTCATCAGCATCCTCTACTTGCAGCAAAACTATCAACCAATTATCAGAATTATCATAAATTTTTTTTCTATAGAATATTTTGTCTTTATTTTATTTCTATATAAAATTTTATTTCTATTGAAAATTTTCTCAAAATTTTATTTCTGTATAAAATTTTGTAAAAATTTATTCTAAGTTTTGTAAAAATTTTATATATATAGAAAATTTGGTCAAAATCTTAGTTCTATGGGTAATTTTTCATTTTATAGAAAATTTTGTCAAAACTTAGTTGGATAGAAATAAATTACAAAAACTAACAAAAATATCAAAAATTATACCAAACAGTAAAAAATCTACCATTTGTGGTAGAATTGTCTCTAATATTCTACCGAATATTAACATATTAAAGGCGCCACTTATTACATGGCCTATGGATGCCTGCAATTGTACTTCTTTTTGTCCTGGCCGCTAAAAATACTTTTTTTTTTTGGAAAAGCCGTAGGCTTTTTCTATTTCTCTCCATATTTCTTGGCATTATTTGGAAATAAAATTATGGCTACAATATCACTTGACCTGGCCTCTTGCCATCGAACTATGGCCTTAGGGTAAAAACCAATACAGACAGTAATATCTGTCTCTCAGAAAGGATATTTTCTTTTTATTTATGTTTTTCTTTTCTATATTATTTACAATTATAAATATGTACAGAAAGTTTTCATTTGTTTTACATTTTATTTGTACTAATAAACATTTTTCCCTGTCTACTTTATTTGGATAATATTTCCAAAAATAATTTTGATTAAGAAACTTTTTGTGTTGCAATATTTATGAAATTACATTTAAGCAATTTAAGTAGATTACTAATTAAAACTTTGATCTAAAGTTTTGTTTCCGCTTTAATTGTAAAAATTTTGTTTGACATTTTTCTTATTATCTTTTTCTTTTGGTAATTTTCATCTTTGGTAATTGAAAAGTTATACCAATGAATGTATAACGTTGCTTTATTTATTCTGTACAAAAAAAATCGTAGATTTGTTGCATTGACTTGATTTGCTGCAGCTTCTTTTTTTATGTTGTCATGTTAGCCCTTACGAGAAGAGACATTTGATATTTTATGTATTAATATTGCCAATTTAATCCTTTGGGGGATTTATGGTATACGAGTTAAGCTATGTTTGGTTAGTATATACTTGTTTTCATATATGTGGCCCATAGAGCGTATGAGCGTTGGAAATTCGATTGAAGCTAATATAATTACTCATACCTCCAGAGGGACAACATAACGCCAATTCTACCAAAAATAGTACTGTTTGGTAGATTGTACTGGATTCTTGATATTTTGGTAGGTTTTGCACAATCTTTCTCTTCATCTATTTAAATTGTCGTTAGGCATAAAATTTTGACATAAAATAGAAAAAGTACGCAACTTTCTATAGAAATAAAATTTTGATAAAATTGTCTATAGAAATACGTTTTGAAAAAATTTACGAAAATTTTCTGTAGAAATTTAATTTTTACAAAATTTTCTATAGAAATAAACTTTTGACAAAATTTTCTATAGAAGTAAAATTTTGACAAAATTTTCTATAGAACTAAAATTTTGACAAAATTTTCTATACAAATAAAATTTTGACAAAATTTTCTATAGAAATAAAATTTTGACAAACTTTTCTATAGAAATAAAATTTTGACAAAATTTTCTATAGAAATAAAATTTTGACAAAATTTTCTATAGAAATAAAATTTTGACAAAATTTTCTATAGAAATAAAATTTTGACAAAATTTTCTATAGAAATAAAATTTTGACAAAATTTTCTATAGAAATAAAATTTTGACAAAATTGTTTATAGAAAACAAAAAAAAATTTGACAAAATTTTCTATAAAAATAAAATTTTTGACAAAACGTTCTATAGAAGTAAAATTTTGACAAAATTTTCTATAGAAGTAAAATTTTGGCAAAATTTTCTATAAAAATAAAATTTTGACAAAATTTTCTATAGAAGTAAAATTTTGACAAAATTTTTTATACAAATAAAGTTTGGAAAATTATCTATAGAAATAAAATTTTCTATAGATTTTGCAAACATTTTTTATAGAAATACAATTTTGGCAAAATTTTCTATGGAAATAAAATTTTGGCAAAATTTTCTATGAAAATAACATTTTGACAATACTTTTTTAAAGGAATAATATTTTGACAAAATTGTCCATATAAATAAAATTTAGACAAAATTTTTTAAAGAAAAAAATTTAGAAAATTTTCTATAGAAATATAATTCACACGAAATTTTCTATAGAAATATAATTCACACGAAATTTTCTATAGAAGTAAAATTATGACAAAATTTTCTATAGAAATAAAATTTTGACAAAATTTTCTATAGAAATAAAATTTTGACAAAATTTTATATAGAAATAAAATATTGACAAAATTTTCTATAAAAAAATTGACAAAATTTTCTATAGAAATACAATTTTGACAAGATTTTCTATAGGATTAAACTGTGAGAAATTATTCTATAGAAATAAAAATTTGACAAAAATTTTTGTAGAAATCAAAATTTTGGCAAAATTTGACAAAATTTTCCATAAAAATAAGATTTTGAGAAAATTTTCTATACAAATAAAATTTTGACAAAAATTTCCTGTTGATATAAAATTCTGCCAAAAATTTTCTATAGAAATAAAATTTTGACAACATTTACTATAGAAATAAATTTTTGACAAAATTTTCTATAGAAATAAAATTTTGATAAGATTTTCTATAGAAATAAAATTTTGACAAAATTTTATATAGAAATAAAATATTGACAAAATTTTCCATAGAAATAAAATTTTGAGAAAAATTTCCATAGAAATAAAATTTTGAGAAAATTTCAATAGAAGTACAATTTTGACAAAATTTTTTATAGAAGTAAAATTTTGACGCAATTTTCTATAGAAGTAAAATTTTGACAAAATTTGTCATAATTAAGATTATGACAAATTTTTCTATAGAAATAAAATTTTGCACACATTTTCTGTAGAATTTTGACAAAATTTTCTATAGAAAGCAAATTTTGCAGAATTTTCTTAAAAAAAAATGTACACAATTTTCTTTAGAAATAACATTTTTTACAAAATTTTCTATGGAAATAAAATATAAACAAAATTTTCTATAGAAATAAAATTTTGAGAAAATTTTCTATAGAAATCCAATTTTGACAAAATTTTTTATAGAAGGAAAATTTTGACACCATTTTCTATAGAAATAAAATTTTGACAAAATTTTCTATAGAATTAAGATTATGACAAATTAATAGAAATAAAATTTTGCACACATTTTCTGTAGAATTTTGACAAAATTTTCTATAGAAATAAAATTTTGACAAAATTTTCTATAGAAGTAAAATTTTGACAAAATTTACTATAGAAATAAAATTTTGACAAAATTTTCTGTTGAAATAAAATGTTGACAAAAAATTTTCTGTAGAAACAAAATTTTGACAAAAGTTTCCATAAAAATACAATTTTGACCAAATATGTTATTCCATAGAAATAAAATTTTGCAAAAACTTTCTATAGAAATAAAATATTGACATAATATTGATAGAAGTAAAATTTTGAGAAAATTTTCTATAGAAATACAATTTTGACAAAATTTTCAATAGAAGTAAAATTTTGACACAATTTTCTATATAAGTAAAATTTTGCAAAAATTTTATATAGAAATAAAATTTTGTCAATTTTTCTAAAGAAATATAATTTAAAAAAATTAGAGAAATAAAATTTTGACAAAATTTTCTTTAGAAATAAAATTTTGACAAAATTTTCTATAGGAATAAAATATTGCCAAAATTTCCTTTTCCATTATGACCCCATCACCGTTCGGTAGTGGTGGGAAAAAAATAATTTGCTTTATATTAGAATACCAGGGAGCGTATAAGTGATTTACTTTGTTCTTGCTAAATAAAATTACTCATACTTCCGGTGGACCACAACAGAGCCAAAGTAAAACAATGCTGCCCAATTTCTCTCTCATTCGCTTTTCATTCGTTACCACCATAAATTTTACAACCATTGTTGGCCTAATTTTTATCTGAGAATTTTCTCTAAGGTCATTTCTAAATTTATATTAACCCCCAACCATGGGTTAATGTAAAATCCTATTTTTGGCCATCATATTGTAAGCCAAATATTCGTAATGGTCAGTTGATTTTGGAACAACAGAAAGAGCTGTAAAAACAGTGGCCAAAAGTTATTGACCTGTTTTAAGTAGTTCACAGCTCAAAACTTAGCCTCGAATCCAAATGGTGGAGGGGGGATGCCAACGGAATGTCGTAAAAATAAAATAACAAATGACAATTTTTTTCTTTATGTCCAATACCAACAACTATTATGGCAAGTAGAAGGAAATATTGCCAAAAAAAATTAAGAATCATGTCCATGTCCCTTGTATAAAAGAAAAATAATCGAATGATCGCAACAATATTTCAGTTTAATCTAAAACTTTACACCACTTATCATCATCTTCATAAAACATACGCATTTCCCTTTTGTGAAAATGTCTCAGTATATTCCCGTCGCAACCCTTGGGCTATGAATTAAAAGACATGCAATGACATCTAAAAAAGGAAAGAGTATAAAGAGGAAGAAAACTTTAAAAAGCTTTTTCTCGAAAAAAAAAATGCAATGTTCTCATGCTGTTTTTTTGTAATGAAAAAAAGTTAGGCGCCATATCTACCAACATTCAATGATGGAATTGAAATTTTCAATTCTCTTACTCAGTAATTGAAATGAAGAGCAATGGTCTCAATAATGGATGGAAGAAAAAGTTTTGTATTTATTATAGTAAACTGTCAAAACTCATAAATACCATGTCAAGAGATACAATTAATTTGCTGAAAGTTTTTTTGAACACAATTGCTAGGGAACAAATATTCACGACTGCTTATAAGGGTATGGTCACAAATATGAGACCACAATGAGTATCTCCTTTTTTTAATAACGTATCAATTAGAAAAGTCTGAAAATTTAATTCCATTGAGGAAACCTCTTGAAGTTGCTACCTTTAAAAAAAAATTAACAAAAAAATCTAAAATTGTTCATCACTAATTTACAATTTTCCTTAAATCTCACTTTGCCTTTGACATAGTTTCTTTTCGTGCAAATAATCTATGAACCATTCTAACTTTATGGCATCATAAATAATGTCTACATCCCATTTTACGAATAAGTTATTCAATCTTTCCGCATATAATACCAAACAATAATTTCACATTTTATTTGACTTTACCCGTTTTGTGGTAGAACTAACTATTGTTGGCTAAGTACTCTAACTCTGTATGAGTGGCTAGTACTTGAATAACAATTTCACTAAAATGTATCTCCATCAGTTCCATGTAATTCCCCAGTGTCATTTGCATTTTTAAGACATAATTTTTATAGTTAAAAGTATCATAAATATGTTAGCAAATGTTTCGTTTATACTTTTCTCATTTTTTTGTTTCGTAAAAAATTATTTCCAAAACGAAAAAAAAACTTTATAAATTAGAAAACTCATTTGTGTTATTTCAAAAACTGCTAGAAGGTCACATTTATTAGATTGAATAGAAAAAGAAAATAGTATTTCATCTGTAAATAAATTAAATATTCTATTGCTTCTAATAAAAAGGAAATTTCGAAACTTCTATAGAAATATTTGAAAATTTTTATTTTTATAGGAAATTATTGCAAAATTTTATCTTTATAGAAAATTTTTTTATTTCTATAGATATTTTTTTTGCAAACTTGTATTTCTATAGAAACATTTTTGCAAAATTTTATTCCTATAAGAAATTTTTGCAAATTTTTATTTCTATAGAAAATTTGTTGCAAAATTTTATTTTCATAGAAAATTTTGTCAACATTTTATTTCTATAGAAAATTTTGTCAACATTTTATTTCTATAGAAAATTTTGTCAAAATTTTATTTCTATAGAAAATTTCTTGCAAAATTTTATTTCTATAGAAAAATTTTTGCAAAATGTTATTCCTATAAGAAATTTTTGCAAATTTTAATTTCTATAGAAAATTTGTTGCAAAATTTTATTTCTATAGAAAATTTTTGCAAATTTTTAATTCTATAGTAAATATATTAAAATCATAAATCAAAATTGTATTTCTATAGAAAATTTTGTCAAAATTGTATCTCTATCGAAAATTTTTTCTATGGAAATAAAAAAATTTTATTCCTATAGAAAATTTTTGCAAATTTTTATTTCAATAGTAAATTTGTTGCAAAATTTTATTTCTATAGAAAATTTTGCAACAAATTTTATGTCTATAGACAATTTCGTAAAAATTTTATTTATATAAAAATCTTATTCAAAATTTTATTTCTACTGAAAATTTGGTCCAAATTTTATCTCTTTAGAAAATTTTGTCAAAATTTTATTTCTATAGAAACTTTTGTCACAATTTTACCTCTATAGAAATTTTTTGTCGAAATTTTATTTTTACAGAACATTTTTTCAAAATGTTTATCTATGTAGAAGATTTTGTCAAAATTTTATCTCTACAGATAATTTTGTCGAAATTTTATCTCTATAGAAAATTGTGTCAAAATTTTATCTCTATAGAATATTTTGTCAAAAATTTGTCTTTATAGAAAATTTTCTCTAAAGTTTATCTCTATAAACAATTTTGTCAAAATTGTATCTCTATAGAAAATTTTGTCCAAATTTTATATCTATAGAAAATTGTGTAAAAATTTTATCTCTATAGAAAATGTTGTCAAAATTTTGTCTCTATAGAAAATTTTGTCAAAATTTTATCTCTATAGAAAATTTGTTGCAAAATTTTATTTCTATAGAAAATTTTGTCAAAATGGTATCTCTATAGAAAATTGTGGAAATTTTTTTGTCTCTACAGAAAATTTTGTCCAAATTTTATCTCTATAAAAAATTGTGTAAAAATTTATTTTTTTAGAAAATTTTGTCAAGATTTTATTTCCATAAAAGTTTTATCTCTATAGAAATTTTGCTCAACATTACCTCTATAGAAATTTTTGCCAAAATGTTATCTCTATACAACATTTTGTTAAATGTTTATCTTTATAGAAAATTTTTTCAAAATTTTGTCTCTATAGAAAATTTTGTCAAAATTTTACCTTTATAGAAAATTGTGTAAAAGTTTATTTTTTTTGGAAATTTGGGCAAAATTTTATCTCTATAGAAAATTGTGTCAAATTTTTAGCTCTATAAAAATTTTTGTAAAAATTTCATCTTTATAGAAAATTTTGTCAAAATTTGATCTCTACAGAAAATTTTGTCAAAATTTTACCTCTATAGAAAATTGTGTCAAAATTTTATTTCTATTGAAATTTTTGTCAAAATTTTATTTTTATTGAAAATTTTGCCAAACTTTTATCTCTATAGAAATTGTGTCAAAATTTTATCTCTATAGAAAGTTTTGTGAAAATGTTATCTCTGTAGACAATTATGTCAAAATTTTATCTCTATAGATAATTTTGTCGAAATTGTATCTCTATAGAAAATTGTATCAAAATTTTATCTCTATAGAAAATTTTGTCAAAAATTTATCTTTATAGAAAGTTTTCTCAAAATGTTATCTCTATAGACAATTTTGTCAAAATTGTATCGCTATAGAAAATTTTGTCAAAATTTTATCTCTATAGAAAATTTTTGCATAATTTTATTTCTATAGAAAATTTTGTCAAAATTTTATTTCTATAGAAAATTTTGTCAAAATTTTATTTCTATAGAAAATTTTGTCAAAATTGTATCTCTACCGAAAATTTTGTCACAACTTTATTTAGAAAATTGTGGAAATTTTTTTGTCTATATAGAAAATTGTGTAAAAATTTTATCTCTATAGAAAATTTTGTCAAAATTTTGTCTCTATAGAAAATTTTGTCAAAATTTTGTCTCTATAGAAAATTTTGTCAAAATTTTTTTTTAGAAAATTTTGTCAAGATTTTATTTCCATAACAATTTTACACCAGTAGAAAATTTTTAAAAATGTTATCTCTATAGAAAATTTTTCTCAACATTTTATTTGTTATCTCTATAGAACGTTTTCTCAAATGTTTATCTCTATAGAAAATTTTCTCAAAATTGTGTCTCTATAGCTAATTTTTTCAACATTTTATTTCTACAGAAAATTTTGTCAAAATTGTATCGCTATAGAAAATTTTGTCAAAATTTGGTCTCTATCGAAAATTTTGTCAAAATTTTACCTCTATGGAAAATTTTGTCAAAATTTTACCTCTATAGAAAATTGTGTAAAATTTTATTTTTTTTTTTTTAGAAAATGTCAAAATTTTATCTCTATAGAAAATTGTGTCAAAATTTTATGTCTATAGAAAATTTTGTCAAAATGTAATCTCTATAGAATATTTTGCCAATATTTTATCTCTATAGAAAATTTTATCTCTATAGAAAATTGTGTCAAAATTTCTATAGAAAATTTTGTCAGAATTGTATCTCTATAGAAAATTTTGTCACAACTTTATTTCTATAGAAAATTGTGGATAATTTTTTGTCTCTATAGAAAATTTTGTCAAAATTTTATCTGTGTAGAAAATTGTGTAAAAATTTTACCTCTATAGAAAATTTTGTCTCTATAGAAAATTTTGTCAAAATGTTATCTCCTTAGAAAATTGTGTAAAAATTATTTTTTTTTTTAGAAAATTTGTCAAGATTTTATTTCCATAAAAATTTTACACCAGCAGAAAATTTTGAAAAATTTTTATCTCTATAGACATTTTTCTCAACATTTTACCTCTATAGAAAATTTTGCCAAAATGTTATCTCTATAGAACATTTTCTCAAAATTTTATTTATACAGAAAATTTTGTCAAAATTTTATCTTTATAGAAAATTTTGTCAAAATTGAATCTCTATTGAAAATTGTGTAAAAATTTTATCTCTATAGAAAATTTTGTCAAAATTTTGTCTCTATAGAAAATTTTGTCAAAATTTTGTCTCTATAGAAAATTTTGTCAAAATTTTATCTTTATAGAAAATTTTATCTTTGTAGAAAACTTTGCCAAAACTTTGTCTCGATAGAAAATTTTGTCAAAATTTTATTTTTACTTTTTGTAAATATTCAATACGTAATCTTCATTCTAATGTATACAACTCACAAGAAAACTTTCTCATCCATTTCTTTAAATAGCACAGAAAATGTAAGCTTCTCATGCAAATTGCTTCGAACACCCAAATCCAGAGATCAGAAAAGTTTTTTAATGAATCTCTCATAAAGTGTGGTGAAAGTATTGACTTTTTCAATTACAATTTTCTTTTTGCATGGAGGACATTTGAAGACTATGTTAGCAAGAATATCAATGTTTCCATATTCAGATATTTTCTGTTTTTTTTTTACGATACAAGAAGTTGGGGGTGAAGCACTTCAATTAGTTAAAAGCAATCAAGGATATAAGAAAAGAAACTTTTGAGTACTCTTCAAAGTTTCTTCGATTGAAAATATAATCAACTCTTGTCAATTGTTCCTTTATACAAAGATTCATTTTTGACCATGGGTAGATGATGTTTTATGTAAATTATAACAAAAAATTTTGTTGTTGTTTAACCTTTGAGCGATAGACAACTTAGTCAATCGCTAGTTTGATTACCATAAATATTTAATAAAGAAATAGGATTTAAAAAAAATCTATGGAAATGAAATTTTGAAAATTTTTCTACGAAAATTAAATATTGACAAGCCATTCTAACAAAACACAATTTTAGAAAATATATTCTAAAAATTCTACGGAATTTTTTAAAATTTTTTTTATGGAAATAAAATGTTACAAAAGTTGTCTACAAAATTTAAAAAAAAAAAATTCTAAAAAAAAAAATTTTGACGAAATATTCTATAGAAATGAGATTTGTACCAAATTATCAATAGAAATACAATTTTGCAAATATTTTGGTTGTGGATATAATATTTTGCCCAAATTTTTTATGAAATTAAAATTGTTCAAAAATTTTCTACAGAAATAAAATTTTAACAAAATTTCTATAGAAGTAAAATTTTAACAAAATTTTCGTAGGAACAAAATTTTCTATAGTAATAAACTTTTGCAAAAATCTTTTCTAGAAAAAAAATTACAAAAATTTTGAAAAAATTTTTAGAACATTTTTTAAGGAAATTAAAATTTGCAAAAATTTTCTATAGAAATTAAATTTTGACAATATTTTCGATAGAAATAAAATTTTGACAAGATTTTCTATAAAAACAAAATTTTCTATAGATATAAAATTATGCAAAAATTTTGTTTAGAAATGAAATATTGTCAGGAGTAAATTTATTTTTTACTTTTTTCGTTGATTTATCGCTACACCAGATATACTTCTAAAGATAATATTATAAAAATCATATTTCTCTTCATTTCTTTTCCTACTGTCTTAATGGTCCATCTAACGGCATTTTGTTGCCAAATTTATTTAAATATTATTTTTTTCAGTGTTTTAAAAAGTGTGATATCTGAGAATCTAAAGATATTCCAAATATTCACAATTAGAATATCGCATAGTAATAAAAATTATAAAAGTCTTAACATAAAATTATTTATTTAAAATTAGCAGCGGTGCTAAGGCAAAGCTAACAGCGACGTTGGTTGTAGCTGGAGCTGCTACTGACGCCGCTGCAGCAAACCAATCGATATCGAACATTCAAAACTTTTGAAATTGATTTTTACGACTCAAGGTCGTCAAACGAGTTAGACACAAATACCCTCTAAGCTCTCATCAAATGGTGATCAACGTTCTGCTATTCTCTCATGAAGGTTGGCTGTGGCGAGAGGGGGTAGGGTGGGAGAAAGAGATCTTATTATCATCATGCGAATTCATCTATCCAAGAGATAGAAGGAGATACCACAGAGCTAAGTTGTACCGTAATCAACGTCACATCTGTACTAGATTCAGGGGTTGTCTACTAAGCGGCTTTCATTATTCACGTATATTGAATTGGTTAATGTGTGTGTGTGTGTGTGTGCGAGTTACTAACTGAATTGGCCATCTGACTGGGTGGCTGACAACTGTCAGTCGTTTGTTATCATCTCCTCTGGCAGTTGTCAAATGTAAACGTAAGCTTAACTGAACCTACCTTCGGCTACCCCGGGGCAGCAGACGTAGCACAATTAAACCGCAAATGCACAAAATGAGGAGGAATAATAGCAGCAAACTATCCCAACCGCGACGACGATCATTTGGTACACTTGGCGCCGTATTAGAAAAAATCGAACAGAATCAAACGACATGTACAACATCAGCTATACCAGCAGAAAATGTTGCCCCTAACCAAATACAATCAATTGACGCCATGCTATAGGATTACGAATTAGTTTGGGATTTACATTAAGGGAGGTTCGAATGGCAACGAAGTTGGATGTACCCTATATAGAAAATTTCAAATGATCATCATATCAGAAAGGCTATGAAATAATCAGGAATGACACCAGTGTTACGCTGAAAAAGAATTGCTGAGCTGTAGAGACTGGGATTGAACCCTTCACTTTTTGTATCCCAAGCGGGCAAGGTGGCTTGCACAGTCAACTTCTTCAAAAAAAAATTCGAAAAGTCTAAGTCTTTTTTATGTTGGTCAAAATCGACTAATAGGCTTCTTATAGAAATCAAAATCTAATGAATTGATGCAGGATTTTATTTCATCTTTGATGAAACTTCATCAAAAAATACAAAGTTCCAACATCAATATTCGACTTTTCAATAATGGCAAAATCTGAAAATCGACTTTTTCAAATTTTAGTCGAACAGTCCATTCTTCCCCTCATTTTAATACATAGCCTTGACGAAATTCACTTTGAAACACTTAGTAATGTCACCAGCAGTAGGCTGAAAAAAATGTTTGGTCGAAACTAAAATTTAATTGGTCATACAAGCAAGGTTGCCACTAGTGCCAAAAATAATTTACCAACATTTGAAGAAAAATTTACCAAAAATTTACCAAATTTAAAAATATTATTTTGATCAAATTTTTTCTTCGAAAACAAAAAATTTTATTATTTTATTTTAGAAGTTTATTTATTATATATTTTGTTTCTCTCCTACTAGCGATAATTACTTTTATGTTATAAGGATTTTTGCTTTCCCCATCAAGGGAAAGTTACTACTTCTACAAAAAAAGAAGGTCTTACAGTGGATTATGACAACGCAAATTAAAAATTTAACTTCCATAGCAAAATTTGTCAACATTTTTATTTTCTCAATATTTTTACTTCTACAGAGAACTTTGTCAACATTTTATTTCTATAGAAAATTTTGTGAAAATTTTTACTTCTACAGAACATTTGGTCAACATTTTATTTCTATAAAAATATTTCTCAAAATTTTACGTCTATAAAAAGATTTCTCAAAATTTTACGTCTATAAAAAAATTTTGTCAAAATTTTATTTCATCTTTTTGTTGTTTTTTTTCGATCTTTATTTTTCAAATAAAAGTTTTTCTGTTTTTTTTCGAGCTTGAGATATATATATGTATTTTTATTTTCCTTCAATATTTCGCAATTTTCTTTGAATTGCTTCTTCAGGAAGTAATGATCTATAATAAGTATATTATAATAAATTAAATTAATAGCATAAACTATATGATAACAATCTATTTTTTAATATTAAATACATTTACAACATAATAATATTCCTGAAGAAGCAATTCAAGGAAATTGCGAAATATTGAAGGATAATAAAGATACATATAGATCTCAAACTCGAAAAAAAAACAGAAAAAGTTTTTAAAATTTTGTTTCTATAGAAACTCTTCTTAAAATTTTATTTCTATAGAAAATTTTGTCAACATTTTTACTTCTACAGAATATTTGGTCAACATTTTATTTTTTTTAAAAAGATTTCTCAAAATTTTACGTCTATAAAAAAATTTTGTCAAAATTTTATTTCTACAGAAATGTTGTCAAAATTTTATTTCTATAGAAAAATTTTGTTACATTTTCTTTCTACAGAAAATTTTGTCAAAATTTTTGCTTCTACAGAACATTTGGTCAACATTTTATTTCTATAGAACATTTCGTCACAAATTTAATTTATACAGAAAATTTTGTCAAAATTTAGTTCTAAGAAAGATTTTCTTAAAATTCTATTTAGACAAAATGTTATTTCTATAAAAAAAAATGTTGTCAAAATTTTATTTCTATAAAAGATTTTGTCAACATTTTATTTCTATGGAAAATTTTGTCAACACTTTATTTCTACGAAAAATTTTCTCAAAATTTTATGTCTATAGAAATTTTTCTCAAATCTTTATGTCTATAGAAAATTTTTGCCTATTTTTATATAGAAAATTTGTAGAAAAATTTCACAAAATTTTATTTCTTAAAAAAATTTGTCAAAAGTTTTTTCTAAAGAAAATTTTGTCAAAATTTTATTTCTAAAGAAAACTTTGTCACAATTGTATTTCTATAGAAAATTTTGTCAACATTTTATTTCTAAAGAAAACTTTGTCACAATTGTATTTCTATAGAAAATTTTGTCAAAATTTTATTTCTATACAATTTTTTCTCAAAATTTTATTTCTATAGAAAATTTTTATCAAACTTTTACTTCTATAGAAAATTTTGTCACAGCTTTTATCTATAGAAAATTTTCTCACAATTTTATTTCTGTAAAAAAATTTATAAGAATTTAATATCTATATTCGACCAATTTTAATTTCTATAGAAAATTTTATTAATTTTTTTCTATAAAAAATTTTCTCAAAATTTTATTTCTATAGAAAATTTTCTCAAAATTTCATTTCTATACAAAATTTTGTCAAAATTTTATTTCTATAGAAAATTTCTTTATACTTTATTTCTATAGAAAATTTTGTCAAAATTTTATTCCTATAGAAAATTTTGTCGAAATTTTATTTCTGTGGAAATTTTTGTCAAAATTTTATTTCTACGGAAAATTTTCTCAAAATTTTATGTCTACGGAAAATGTTTGCATACTTTTAATTCTATAGAAAATCTTCTCAAAATTTTATTTCTTTAAAAAAATTTCTCAAAATTTTATTCCTATAGAAAATTTTTATCAAACTTTTACTTCTATAGAAATTTTCTCAAAATTTTATTTCTATAGATATTGCGTCAAAATTTTAGTTTTACAAACAATTTTGTAAAAATTTTAGTTCTATAGAAAATTTTGTCCACATTTTATTTCCATAGAAAATTTTGTCAAAATTTTATTTCTATAGACAAATTTTGCAAAATTTTATTTCTATAGAAAATTTTATCAACATTTTATTTCCATAGAAAATTTTTGTCAAAATTTTATTTCTATAGAAAATTTTCTCATAATTTTATGTCTATAGAAAATTTTCTCAAAACTTTATGTCTATAGAAAATTTTTGCATACCTTTATTTAGAAAATTTATATAAAATTTTATTTCTAAAAAAATTTTGTAAAAATTTTATTTTTAAAGAAAATTTTATCACAATGTATTTCTGAAGAAAACTTTGTCACAATTGTATTTCTATAGAAAATTTTGTCAAAATTTTATTTCTATAAAAATTTTTCTCAAAATTTTATTTCTATAGAAAATTTTTACCAACTTTTACTTCTATAGAAAATTTTGTCAGAGCTTTTATCTATAGAAAATATTCTCACAATTTTATTTCTGTAAAAAAATTTATCAGAATTTAATTTCTATAGAAAATTTTCGACTAATTTTATTTCTATAAAAAAATTTTCTTAAATTTTTTTTCTATAAAACATTTTTTCACAATTTTATTTCTATAGAAAATTTTCGACCAGTTTTATTTCTATAAAAAATTTTCAAAAAATTTTTTTCTATAAAACCTTTTTTCACAATTTTATTTCTATAGAAAATTTTGTCAAAATTTTATTTCTATAGACAATTTTGTCAGAATTTGATTTCTATAGAAAATTTTGTCAAAACTTTATTTCTATAGAAAATTTTGTCAAAATTTTATTACTATAGAAAATTTTGTCAAAATTTTATTTCTATAAAAAAATTTGTCAAAATTTTATTACTATAGAAAATTTTGTCAAAATTTTATTTCTATAGAAAATTATGTCAAAATTTTATTCCTATAGAAAATTTTTTTCGAAATTTTATTTCTATAGAAAATTTTGTCAAAATTTTATTTCTGTGGAAAATTTTGTCCAAATTGTATTTCTGTGGAAAATTTTGTCAAAATTGTATTTCTGTGGAAAATTTTGTCAAAATTTTAGAAATAAAAAACAAACAAAAAAATTCTCAAAATTTTATGCCTATTGAAAATTTTTATAAAATTTTATGTCTATGGAAAATTTTTGCATACTTTTATTTCTATAGAATATTTCCTCAAAATTTAATTTCTTTAAAAAAATTTACTCCTATAGAAAATTCTAAAAAAATTTCTCAAAATTTTATGTCTACTGAAAATTTTCATAAAATTTTATGTCTATGGAAAATTTTTGCATACTTTTTTTTCTATAGAATATTTCCTCAAAATTTAATTTCTTTAAAAAATTTTACTCCTATAGAAAATTCTATAGAAAATTTTTTATCAAACTTGTACTTCTATAGAAAATTTTCTCAAAATTTTATTTCTGTAGATATTGCGTCAAAATTTTATTTTTACAGAAAATTTTGTAAAAATTTTATTTCTATAGAAAATTTTGTCAACATTTTATTTCCATAGAAAATTTTGTCAAAATGTTATTTCTATAGAAAATTTTTTCAAAATTTTATTTCTATAGAAAATTTTATCAAAATTTTATTTCCATAGAAAATTTTTATCAAACTTTTAGTTCTATAGAAAATTTTCTCAAAATTTTATTTCTATAGATTTTGCGTCAAAATTTTATTTCCATAGAAGATTTTGTCAACATTTTATTTCTACTAAAAATTTTGTCAAAATTTTATTTCTACGAAAAATTTTCTCAAAATTGTATGTCTATAGAAAATTTTCTCAAATATTTATGTCTATAGAAAATTTTTGCATACTTTTATATAGAAAATTTATAGAAAAATTTCACAAAATTTTATTTCTAAAAAAATTTTGTCAACATTTTATTTCTAACAAAATTTTGTCAAAATTTTATATCTACAGAAAATTTTGCCAAAATTTTATTTCTAATTATTTCTAATAATTAGAATAAAGAAAATTTTGTCAAAATTTTATTTCTAAAGAAAACTTTGTCACAGTTGTATTTCTATAGAAAATTTTGTTATTCCTATAAAAATTTTTCTCAAAATGTTATTTCTATAGAATTTTTTTCAAAATTTTATTTCTATAGAAAATTTTATCAAAATTTTATTTCGATAGAAAATTGAAGAGAAAAAATATATGCAAAATCTGCTAAAACTTCAAAAAATCCACCAATGTGTAAAAAATATACCATTTTTGATAGAATTTTACCAACTGTGGCAACCGTGCATGCAAGCCTCACAATCGTCTCTTTGGTGTACGGTCGATACTGGTATTAAACCCATGACTCTTTGTATGCTAAACGGACATGCTAGCCATTGTACCAGGTGGCTGGCATGGTCGACTTTTTGTAAAAACAAAGTCAAAATGTGTAAGTCGATTTTTTTAAATCTTCAAAAATCAAACCGTTAATCGACTTTTAATGTTGGTCAGAATCGGCTCCTTATATTAAACAAAATCTGCTAAGAGAACTTTAATAAAACAATTGCATTGAAGCAGGATTTTTATTCAATGGTTTTATGTGATAAAAATTTGTCAAAAAAAATCGAAAGTTGTCTTCCCAATAATCTTAAAATTTTAAACTCAATTTTTCATATTTCCAAAAAGTCGACTTTTTTCAATTTTTTAAAAAGTATCAAAGTCAAACATTCGTCTCTTATCTCTTATTTTCATTTGTATCCTTAATCTTGGTGGCATTCGTTTGAATCGGTTGACTTAAGCGTGCCGACCACATTATTTGCAAGTTCCCGCCATTCGAATTCCAGTATATGGCGAATAGCTTGGAATATTGGCTTCTGGGTAACACACATATATGCTATGACATAGATAATGACGCCGTCTAAACAATCTCTACTATGAAAGTTAATTTTTTTATCAGCTATACAACAACAGCAATAATAATAACAAGCATCCCGCTAACGCCAGATTTAAGTGAGGCTTAAAAGAGCGTTAACTTTCGAAGCCGTTAAAAAGCAAGGAATTCAATGATAGGAAAAAATATCGACGTTGTTGTTTTGTTTTTGTTGAATCAAAACCAAATGAAACAAAATCTCCTCAATACCAGTCACTGACGGCATTGCAACGTCACAGATGTCTGCCGCCGGTAGTTAGCCAAGAACAAGAAAAACAAAAAACACAAACATACACAAGCTCTGAGAATACCCTAAGCAGGCAGAAGCACAAAAACAGTGGCAGCTTAAGCAAATAGCCGAGACAATCAATGCAGCTAAAGAATTTTTTACGCTCTTCTTTAATAACAAAGCAAAACAAACAAAAAACACAAACATACTCCCCATCTGAGATCAGAGAGAATTGAGTCTCCATGGGCTAGAGATGGCAAAGCAGCATTTTGATTATTCTCTCGTGCAGAGCTGTGACTGATCGCTGACGTTGCAGATATGCTAGGAAACTATTGGCGCCCGACGTTGGCAACTCAATGACTACTCTATAGTCATTGTACCTGTTGTTGTTATTATTGCCTGGTGATGGTGATCATAGCCCGGGGCTTTGATGGCCACAAATAACAAGCGTTTGTCTATTTAACTGTCGCCAGCCAGTCAGTCAGCCCTTAGGCCATATCGTTGTGTGTGTGTGTTTTGTTGTTTTCTTCACATAGTCCCATCATAGATATCTTCAAACAAACCCCCCCATCCCCCACCAAAATCCCATAGAAAGGGGTGAGCTGAAATATTGGCAAACACACGCTTCAAATGAAGCAATGAATATAGCCATAATAACAGCGACAACAACAAACGTGACAGCAAACAAACAATAATTAGAAACTATTAACTTTAGGACGTTGGATGTGATGGTGATGTTTGGATGTCGATTCATCTATAGATCGATATGTAGTGGGCCGGGAGGGTGGGAGGGTTTAGGTTTGCCTCAAACGGGTTAGAAAAATTCATGCAAACCACACAAAACACAGAAATAGCAAAAAAAAAAAACTTCCTAATATCCATCAAACATTGATTTTTGGCTTGTGGGTTGTATTTTTCCAAAACGATTAAGGCTTCCCCGAGGAAATAAAAATCTGGATAAGATTGTCGTTACTTCAAAGAAAGTCAAATATTTAGAGAGCGTTTAATTAATGATCGTCTGCTAACATTAGAGCACAAACATAAATCAAATTCGACATTAGTTTGACATCAGTCAGTTAATGTTAACCAACAATATTTCCGTAAAAAAATGAAGGCAAATTTTGCATATGTTTTCTTTTTTTTGCTTTATAAAGGGCTAGGCCTAGTGACAAAGAAAAGGATTATATGGCCAGTTGAAATAGGGATTTTATGCGAATAAAAAAATTCTTAGCCAAAAAATTTAAAAATATTAATTTTTAAAAATCATTCATTTCTCATACACCAAAAAAAGAATTAAACGCAACTTGAAACAAAATGCAGACCTATTCTAAAAACTAACAAGCCACAATTATAATAAAATAATATTTTTTTTCAGTAAGAAAATTTTATATTTTGAAGAAAATAATTTGGAGAACAAATTGCTTAAATATCAGTAGAGCTATATGAAGTTACTTTTTAGTCAAATTGTGAACTTCGTTTGTTGAAAATTTATTTTTTTTTTATCATTTTTAGTTTTCGCCATTAAGCAATATATTATTAAAAAATTTATATATTTAGAAAAAATAAATCGGTTCGCTTTTCTCTGAGGGTAGAAAAAAAGTTTAAGAATATTTTCTATAGAAATAAAATGATGAGAAAATCTTCTATAGAAATACAATTTTGACAAAATTTTCTATTGGAATACAATTTTGACAAAAATTTCTATCGAAATAAATTTTTGATAAAATTTTCTATAGAAATAAAATTTTGACAAAGTTTTCTATAGAAATAAAATTTTGACAAAATTTTCTATAGAAATGAAATTTTGTCAAAATTGTCTATAGAAATAAAATTTTGACAAAGTTTTCTATAGAAATAAAATTTTGACAAAATTTGCTATAGAACTAAAATGTTGACAAAAATTTCTATAGCAATACATATTTGATAAAACTTTCTGTAGAAATAAAATTTTGAGAAAATTTTCTATAGAAATAAAATTTTGACAAAATTTTCTATAGAAATAAAATATTGACAAAATTTTCTATAGAAATAAAATGTTGACAAAATGTTATATAAAAATAAAATTTTGACAAACCTTTCTATAAAAATACAATTTTGACAAAATTTTCTATAGAAATAAAATTTTGACAAAATTTTCTATAGAAATAACATTTTGACAAAATTTTCTATAGAAATAAAATGTTCACAAAATTTTCTATACAAACAATATTTTAAGAAAATCTTCTATAGAAATAAAATTTTGACAAAATTGACTATAGAAATAACATTTTGACAAAATTTTCTATAGAAATAAAATTTTGACAAAATTTTCTATAGAAATAAAATTTTGACAAAATTGTCTATAGAATTAAAATGTTGACAAAATTTTCTATAGAAATAAAAATTTGACAAAATTTTCTATAGGAAAAAAAATTGAGAAAATTTTATCTATATATAAAATTCAATCTATGTTTGTTTATTTGTTTGTTTGTTTGTTTGTATGAACCGAGTTGGCTCCGAAACGGCTGAACCGATTTACTTGAAACTTTCAGAGATCATAGGGGACGTTCATGTGGTGAAAATAGGGTACCTCATTTTTTGACACCTGCTCGCGGAGGGGGACCTCTCCTTTGTCGGACTTTTTGAAAATTGGACCAAAGTTGACCGATTTGCTTGAAATTTTCATTGAAGGTTGGGATTGGCAACTAGACAAAGATCCGCTACTTTATATTTCGATATTTGGTGGCGGAGGGGGACCTCCCCTTTGTTCGACTTTTTTTAAAGTACAGTGAAAAAACTAAAATTCTCTAAATTATCTGAGATTTAAAGAGAACATGCGGTGAGGTTATGGAATTATTATGAGGTACCTGATGATTTCATATGCGGACGGGGAGGGGACATCCCCCTTGCCTTACTTTTTGAAACTTGGAACAAAATTATGCGATTTGCATGAAATTTTCATTGAATGTTGGGGTTGGCATCTAGACCCGCTACATTATTTTTCGATATTTGGTCGGGGAGGGGGCCACCCGTTTGCCCGACTTTTTTTAAAGTACAGTGAAAACAAAACTAAACTCCCCCGACTGAAATTTTACGGAAAAATGGGTGAGGTTATGAAATTTATATCAGGTTCCTGATTTTTTAATAAAAATAAAAGGGCATAGGGAGACATCCGCTTCTCTTAAGTACATACAGAGAAACAATTAAACTTTACCGAGTTACTTGAAATTTACAGAGGACTGGGGAGAGATCCGTAATAGTTGATACCTGATTTTGTGATTTTTGGACGGAAGAGAGGCCGCCCCTTTAGGCTTATAATTTGCTTGACATTTTCTGGGACGTTTACAAAAGATACGCTTTTCGACATTTGGTCGGGGAGGAGGTCCTCCTCTAAAACTGCAAAAAAAAATGGCTCTATTAACCATGTTCCTTAATCTATATCTGTCCATAAAGCTCGAAAAATAATTGTATAATTAGATATAATGCATTTGGACGTCAATTGCCTGTTTCGGTATCAGGCTAACATGAAATATAAAAAAATTTAAGTTTTCTTGAAATTCACAAAGGAAGCGGGGGAAAAGGTTATAAATGAAGAGGCAACCTTCATTGCCCCACACTTGAAGGAAAGTTTCAAGAATTTTCAGGGAAGGTTAGGGTGCTCGATATTGTATCGGGGAAAGTGACGTCCCTTTAAAACAATAGAGCAAAAATTAAACATCTCCGATCTACTTGAAATTTACAGGGAACGTGGGAGGAGGTGATGAAATTTATACATGATTTTTAAATTAATATATGATTTTTCGATATCTGGTTGGGGAAGGGGAAAATTGAAATAAACTTTGTCGATTTACTTGGATAGAATTTATAGGGAGTAGTTGCGAAATTAATATAGGGTACCTGATAGTCCGATATCAGGTCAGAGTGGAGCGAAGGTGGGGAGAGAGTTCCCTTTTGTCGGTTTTTTCTTTTAAATTAAAAGTGGAGGGTTGTCCGTAAATGGGAACTCGATATATAATTTTATGATTTTTGCACAGGCTTCTTTCTTCCAGACTTCTTAGTAGTAAAGAGAGAGTTCCCTTTTGTCCGTTTTTTTTTTTTTTTCTTAAGTTGAAAGTAGAGGGTTGTCCGTAAATGGGAACTCGGTACATAATTTTATGATTTTTGCACAGGCTTCTGCCAGACTTCTTTTTAGTAAAGAACTTAAATTTACATGAAATTGGCAGCCAACGTAGAGGGTGCATTATTTTCCAATATTTTAGCAAATGTTAATGTGGTAAATTTTTTTACTACTTTTGCCTTTTCCGATTTATTGGATGGGAAACAGTAATTCTTTGTATGTTATTATAATATAATGCTTAATTTTCAGATATGTTGAGGAGAAGGATACCTTTCCTTGACAAACCACACCACACCGTATTTGTACCTATAAACGAAAAATCAAATAGTCCGATTTGTTTAAAAGAATTCAAATCTTTTCGAATTTGTTTTCAGCACGAAGGATATAGTTGACTAAGTTAACGCAAAATGTTCTTCCAAATACGCTTCGGAAGGCGCAGCGAAGCGGGCCGGGTTACGCTAGTATATAAATAAAATTTAGACAAAATTTTCTACAGAAATAAAAATTGACAACATTTTCTATAGGCTCTTTGTACAGGATGCTGATGAGGAATGTGGTAATTCCGAAACGTGTGTCCATCCAACCATCTTGCAGTCTATAGGCCTTTGCCGAAATAAATTTGACAAAATTTGGACAAAATTTTCAATAGAAATAAAATTTTGACAAAAATTTTCTATCGAAATAAAAATTTCACAAAAATTTCTATAGAAATAAAAATTTCACAAAATTTTCTATAGGAATAAAATTTGGACAAATTTTTCAATAGAAATAAAATTTTGACAATATTTTCTATCGACATAAAATTTGGATAAAATTTTCTATAGAAAAAAAAGTTCACAAAATTTCCTATAAAATTAGTATCTATAAAAATTGGACAATAGGAATAAATTTTAGACAAAATTTTCTATACAAATAAAATTTTGACAAATCTTTCTATAAATTAAAATAAAATTTTGACAAATCTTTCTATAGAAATAAAATTTTGACAAAATTTTCTATAGAAATAAAATTTTGACAACATATTCTACAGAAATAAAATGCTGACAAAATTGTCTATAGAATTAAAATTTTGACAAAATTTTCTATAGAAATAAAAATTTGACAAAATTTTCTATAGAAATAAAAATTTGACAAAATTTTATATATAAATAAAATCTTGACAAAATTTTCTACAGAAATAACTTTTAACAACATTTTCTATAGGCTCTTAGTACAGGATGCTGATGAGGAATGTGCTAATTCCGAAACGTGCATCCATCCAACCATCTTGCAGTCTATAGGTCTTTGCCCAAATAAATTTGACAAAATTTGGACAAATTTTTCAATAGAAATAAAATTGTGACAAAAATTTTCTATCGAAATAAAAATTTGACAAAATTTTCTATAGAAATAAAAATTCAACAAAATTTCCTATAGGAATAAAATTTGGACCAATTTTTCAATAGAAACAAAATTTTGACAACATTTTCTATCGAAATAAAATTTGTACAAAATTTTCTATAGAAAAAAAAGTTCACAAAATTTTCTATAAAATTATTTTATATAAAATTTTGACAATAGAAATAAGTTTTAGACAAAATTTTCGATAGACGTAAAATTTTCAACTTAAAACTGAAAATTTTATTTCTATACAAAATTTTGTCTAAATTGTACCTCTATAGAAAATTTCGTCAAAATTGTATTCTTGTAGAAAATTATTATTTTTTTTCTATGTAAAATTTCGTAAACATTTCATTTCAATAGAGAATTTTGTCAAAATTTTATTTCTATAGAAAATTTTGTCAAAAGTTTATTTCTATAGAAAATTTTGTCAAAATGTGATTTCTATAGAAAATTTTGTCAGAAGTTTATTTCTATAGAAAATTTTGTCAAAATTTTATTTCAATAGAAAATTTTGTCAAAATTTTATTTCTATAGAAAATTTTGTCAAAATTTTATTTCTATAGAAAATTTTGTCAAAATTTTATTTCTATAGAAAATTTTGTCAAAATTTTATTTCTATAGAAAATTTTGTCAAAATTTTATATCAATAGAAATTTTTGTCAAAATTTTATTTCTATAGAAAATTTTGTCAAAAGTTTTTTGCTATAGAAAATTTTGTCAAAATTTTATATCAATAGAAATTTTTGTCAAAATTTTATTTCTATAGAAAATTTTGTCAAAATTGTATTTCAACAGAAAAATTTTTCAAAATTTTATTTCTATAGAAAATTTTTCAAAATTTTTTTTCTATAGAAAAATTTGTCAAAATTTTATTTCTATAGAAAAATTTGTCAAAATTTTATTTCTATAGAAAATTTTGTCAAAATTTTATTTCTATAGAAAATTTTGTCAAAATTTTATTTCAATAGAAAATTTTGTCAAAATTTTATTTCTATAGAAAATTTTGTCAAAATTTTATTTCTATAGAAAATGTTGTCAAAATTTTATTTCTATAGAAAATTTTTTCAAAATTTTATTTCTATAGAAAATTTTGTCAAAATTTTATATCAATAGAAATTTTTGTCAAAATTTTATTTCTATAGAAAATTTTGTCAAAAGTTTTTTGCTATAGAAAATTTTGTCAAAATTTTATATCAATATAAATTTTTGTCAAAATTGTATTTCTACAGAAAATGTTGTCAAAATTTTATTTCAACAGAAAAATTTTTCAAAATTTTATTTCTATATAAAATTTTTTCAAAATTTTTTTTCTATAGAAAAATTTGTCAAAATTTTATTTCTATAGAAAAATTTGTCAAAATTTTATTTCTATAGAAAATTTTGTCAAAATTTTATTTCTATAGAAAATTTTGTCAAAATTTTATTTCTATAGAAATTTTTGTTAAAATTTTATTTCTATATGCGGTTTTATTTCTGCAAGGCGGTTATATCAACGATCGTTTCGGAACTGCCACTTACACAGTCTCACATAAGTTTACATACCCTTGAGGTTTTTACCTTATAACTAAACATGTTTCTTGTTGTTGTTTATAATCCAGACTAAAAACATCTTCTTGAAAATGGACAAATACTTTGTTTTTCAAATTAATTTACAAAATCTAAAGCATATATATGCATATTTTATTATATTTTAATAATTAAAGAAAATACAATTTCTTAAACCGTATGTAAACTTGTGTAAGACTGTGTACCTCATGAGCATACTCTACTGGTAGTGAAACCATCAATCAATTATCAGAATAAATTCAGATAAATCACTAAATAAAATTTACACTTGAATCTCCCGGAATTTTTTTTTTTTTTCGATAGTCGACTTTGTCTTCATCAATTTATACGAATATTTCAATTTTCCTTTGATAAAATTCTATATAGAAATAAATTTCTATAGAAATAAAAAAGGAAAAATGTTTAATAGAAATATAATTTTCATATATTTTTTATAAAACTAAAACGTTGAGATAATTTTTCGTAATAACAATAAATGAGCTCAAAACCATTTCTTAAATAAACTACAAGAGTATTCTATACAACAAAGGAATAAAATGTTCGTCAAATTGTTCATCTTGCAGTCTAAAGGGTTGTTTGCAAATCAAATATTGTTAAATTTTTATTTCGGTAAAAATTTTCGTACACATTTTTTGCAAAATTTATAAATGAAATTTTTTTATGAAAAATATTGTGTTTTCATACAAACATAATAATCTTACTGTAATTGAAAAACCCTAATTGATTCGAATCACGATGAATGGGTTTTCGTACGATTTTCAGGTATTGTGGGACTCACCCTATAATTCGTGCCAAAAGTAGTTAATTCGACCAAATCTAATTCTAAAATTTGACATTATTTCCGATAATTTTGCTTTTAAAAAATAAAATTTATCAAAATTTAGAGTTTTACTTTGTTGCATTGCAGATCAGCACCCTGTTAGTAACTTTATTAAGTTGTTGTTTAACCGCTTTCTAACGTCTTATTCCAAGATCAACTATTTCTAAAATTTAAAACTTTTTTTAAGTAAGAAGCCGTTTGTGATGAATATTTAATTTTAGCCACATTTAATTCAATAAGAAAAATTCATATGTATATTTTTTTTTTCTCAAAATATTTTTTTAATTCAACCAAGCCCCCAAATATAAAACACATTAGGAAAATTGATTAAGTGATTTTCTAAGTGGATATCTACTTTGTACATTACTGTATTTGTGTGTGTGTTACTACTGCATTCAATTCTCTTCATCTGTCTATTTAATGATTGATGAGGATTTAATTCTCTTTTGAGATGACTTAAAGGTTCTTGCTCTCTATTCGAGCATACAAGTATGCAAGTAAAGATCTTTTTTAACTGAACATCGTATTCATGGACACTTCACTGTAGAAATCTGGCAAGTTTGAGTGACTTACATATATAGCTGTATTGTTGATATTCGTCTTGATGTCGTTGTTGTTGTTGTTGTTGCTGCTGTTGTTAGTGTTTCGTTTTCTTTTCAAGTGGGCGTAACCGAAAAAATTGTTGGCGCCACCTTACTTTTAGGTAACGTCAAAGTCATTGTTGTTTCTTTGGTTGTTTTTATTGTTGCGACGAATGTTTATTGCCATCAAAGTCTGGCTTCAATGTTTCTCGCTATTGATGTTGTTGTTGTTATTATTTGTGTTTCTTTGGGATGTTTTTGTGTTTTTTTTTTTGTGGTTATTCACTTCCCAGCTCTTGCAGTTTTTTTGGTGGTTTTTTTTTTTTTGCTGGTCTTGTCTTGTTATTGGAGGGTATTTGAATGATGTTTTGATTTTAGGTTTGTGTTTGCGTAGCTCACACAACTCGTGTTGTTTTTTTTTTTCTTTAATTTCTCAAATCAAAATTGTCAAAACGTCATCATGAACTCTTCGCTTTGCCATAAGGGTAAATATTTATGGGTTTGCATTAATGAAACCCCGCGAGAGATACTCACACGTATTCGAAAGCATTCATAGCCATTCGTGTAAATCGGGAGTTTTAAGGCCTTTTATGAGAGATTGGTTTTTGCATCTTCACGGTAGCTAAATTTTTTAACATAAGCCAGTTGTTAAATTGTTTAAACCATTCAGGATTGATTGGGAGGATTTAATGGAAAAGACTGGAACGCCCTAATGAAATAGGCATTTTTAGTTACCAGTTCGGTTCAATTATTACTACAAATAATAACTAACATTGTGGAAAATTTAAATCGCTAGGGATCATTTAAAAAGATTGAAAGTCGTAGCCGAATTTGAATCTGACGAGACGGTGAAATTGTGAAAGGTATACGAATCACGGTTGCCACTCGAACAAAACATAATATAAAGGGTGGTTAAAATTTCAAGGGCCGATGTTGATTTTGAATAAAACACAAACTATTTAGAAAATTATTGTAATTTAATTTTATTATGATATATTGGTATTACTCAATTATGTATGTAACAAAATATCGGCCAAATGGGCGCCCCGACCTCGGTGGCACACCTTCATCCGATGGTCCAAATTTTCGATGACGCTAAGGCATATTGGAGGTTCTATGCCGTTAATGTGCCGAATTATCTCATCCTTTAGCTCTTGAATTGTTGCTGGAGTATCGACGTACACCTTTTCTTTCAAATAACCCCATAGAAAAAACGTCCAACGGTGTCAAATCACATGATCTTGGCGGCCAATTGACATCGCCATTACGTGAGATAACACGGCCATTGAATGTGTTGGGCAAAAGAGCCATTGTTTCGATAGCTGTGTGGCAAGTGGCACCGTCCTGCTGAAACCACATATCGTCCACATCCATATCTTCCAATTCGGGCCATAAAAAGTTCGTTATGATCTCACGATAGCGAACACCATTCACAGTAACTGCCTGACCGGCCTCCTTTTGGAAAAAATACGGCACGATGATGCCGCCAGCCCATAAACCGCACCAAACAGTCACTCTTTGTGGGTGCATTGGTTTTTCGACAATCACTCTTGGATTCTCATTCGCCCAAATGCGGCAATTCTGTTTATTGACGAATCCACTGAGGTGAAAATGTGCCTCATCACTGAAGATGATTTTCTTCGAAAACTGATCATCCACTGTTGCCATTTCTTGGAACCATTTAACACGTTGTTGTAAGTCTGAAATAGAGAAATGTCAAATAAAATGCGAAAAAAAACTTGGCGTTTAGGTGTGGTTCACATTCAATATCGGCCCTTACAATTTAACCGTTTACAAAAATGTAGAGAAAATTCTATAAAAAATAAATTTTTTTTAAAAAATGTTGTCAACATTTTATTTCTATAGAAAATTTGGCAAAAATTTTATTTCTATGTAAAAAATTTTGGCAAAAATTTTATTTTTATAGAAAATTTTGCCAAAATTTTATTTCTATAGAAAATTTTTGCAAAAATTTTACTTCTAAAAAAAATTATTTCTTTAGAAACTTTTTTCAAAATTTTATTTCTTTAGAAAAATTTTATTTCTATAGAAAATTTTGGCAATATTTTATTTCTTGTTTCAAATGTTGATTTGGCAAACATTTTATTTCTAAAAAAAATTTATTTCTTTAGAAACTTTTGTCAAAATTTTATTTCTTTAGAAAATTTTGTCAAAATTTTATTTCTATAGAAAATTTTGGCAAAATTTTATTTCTATAGAAAATTTTATTTCTTTAGAAAATTTTGTCAAAATTTTATTTCTAAAGAAAATTTCGGCAAAATTTTATTTCTATAGAAAATTTTGGCAAAATTGTATTTCTGCAGAAAATGTTGGCAAAATTTGTTTTCTATAGAACATTTTGCCATAATTTTATTTTTATAGAAAATTTATGCAAAATTTTATTTCTAGATGTTCAGGTTCTTGTGTTATTTCTATAGAAAATTTTGGTAAAATTTTATTTCTATAGAAATTTTTCCCAAATTTTATTTCTATAGAAAACTTTATTTCTTTAGAAAATTTTGTCAAAATTTTATTTCTAAAGAAAATTTCGGCAAAATTTTATTTCTAGACGATGAAAAATAGTTTCACAAAACCAGCTACCGTATGTTCAGGTTCTTGTTTCAAATGTTGATTTGGCAAAAATTTTTCTAAAAAAAATTATTTCTGTAGAAACTTGTGTCAAAATTTTATTTCTTTAGAAAATTTTGTCAAAATTTTAGTTCTATAGAAAATTTTGGCAAAATTTTATTTCTATAGAAAATTTTATTTCTTTAGAAAATTTTGTCAAAATGTTATTTCTAAAGAAAATTTCGGCAAAATTTTATTTCTATAGAAAATTTTGCCAAAATTGTATTTCTGTAGAAAATGTTGGCAAAATTGTTTTTCTATAGAACATTTTGCCATAATTTTATTTTTATAGAAAATTTTGTCAAAATTTTATTTCTAGACGATGAAACATAGTTTCACAAAACCAGCTACCGCATGTTCAGGTTCTTGTTTCAAATGTTGATTTGGCAAAAATTTTATTTCTAAAAAAAATTTATTTCTTTAGAAACTTTTGTCAAAATTTTATTTCTTTAGAAATTTTTGTTAAAATTTTATTTCTATAGAAAATTTTGGCAAAATTTGATTTCTATAGAAAATTTTGGAAAAATTTTATTTCCAAAAAAAATATTTAGAAACTTTTGTCAAAATTTTGTTTCTTTAGAAAATTTTGTCAAAATTTTATTTCTAAAGAAAATTTCGGCAAAATTTTACTTCTAGACGATGAAAAATAGTTTCACAAAACCATCTACCGCATGTTCAGGTTCTTGTTTCAAATGTTGATTTTTTTATTTCTAAAAAAAAATTATTTCTTTAGAAACTTTTGTCAAAATTTTATTTCTATAGAAACTTTTGTCAAAATTTTATTTCTATAGAAAATTTCGAAAAAATTTTATTTCTATAGAAAATTTTGGCAAAATTATATTTCTGTAGAAAATGTTGGCAAAATTCTTTTTTCTATAGAACATTTTGCCATAATTTTATTTTTATAGAAAATTTTGTCAAAATTTTATTTCTGTCGAAAATTTTGTCAAAATTTTATTTCTATAGAAAATTTTATTTCTTTAGAAAATGTTGTCAAAATTTTATTTCTATAGAAATTTTTATCGAAATTTTATTTCTTTAAAAAATTTTGTCAAAATTTTATTTTTATAGAAAATTTCATCAAAATTGTATTTCTATAGAAAATTTCATCGAAGTTTTATTTCTGTAGGAAATTATTAGAGAGGAATATTTTGCAAAATCTACTAAAACATCAAGAATTCTACCAATCTACCAAATAGAACAAAATCTACCATTTTTTGTAGAATTCTACCAACTGTGGTAACCGTGATAAGGATGCGTCCTACACAGGAAGCAAAAAACTTTCCCTCAGGAACGAAATTTTAGACTCTCCAGTGCCTTCTACACAAAAAGAAAAAATACTTTCCTCAGGATTATCTCAGAACTTGTTTATGTGCTCTTAAAAAAATTTTTCTACACAGAAAAAAATTTCTGTAGTTAAACTAACGCTAAATTTAACTTATTGTTATTGGGAAAAATTTATTTGCTTGTAGTTAAATTTTATTATTTTTATCAATATTTTCCACAGCTTAATGAAATCTAACTTTTTTTAAGTCTGTCTCAAAAATTTTATGAACTAAACGTGAGTATAAGGTTCAATGACCGTACACATAAGTTCAATATGAACTAAAGCATACGAAGATTTTCGTACGATTCCCAAAGATAGTAAGAATGAACTACTGTATGGTTAAAATGGTCATGATTTGGCGCCAATGATTTTCTTCTTTACTTTAAGTTAATTTTTTCTTCTATGAAGTGATGTAATTTCGTGAACTGCAGTTAAAAAGTACAACAGAGCATTAAAATTTCCTAGTTTTAACAACTCTTTGTGGAAATCTCAAAATGTGGAGAAAAAATTTAGTTCAATTTTCGTGCGAGGTAGTTCATTCTTCCTATAAAACAGTTCACTTTTTTTCGGTGTATTTAGGGTCAAAAGAAAATTTTGTTTCCCTAAAATATTGTTCGTCAGATAGAAAACTCTTCTTTCAATATAGGAAAGGTTAGGTTAGGTGAGGTGGCAGCCCGAGGTAGCAGGCTCACTTAGACTATTCAGTCCATTGTGATACCACATTGTTGAACTTCTCTCTCTTATAACTGAGTGCTGCCCAATTCCATGTTAAGCTCAATGACAAGGGACCTCCTTTTTATAGCCGAGTCCGAACGGCGTTCCACATTGCAGTGAAACCACTTAGAGAAGCTTTGAAACCTTCAGAAATATCACCAGCATTACTGAGGTGGGATAATCCACCGCTGAAAAACTTTTTGGTGTTCGGTCGAAACAGGAATCGAACCCACGACCTTGTGTATGCAAGGCGGGCATGCTAACCATTGCACCACGGTTGCTTCCTAACATAGGAAAGAAAACAAATTCACACGGGATCAATTAAGAAAAATGAGACAGTAATTTATAGCCCAATTTATGGCGCGACGATGAAATCGAAGGCCTCCCTATGTCTTTTAGAAGACCACAAAATTATCTCAATTTATCCTACTGGTATTAGATATACATACATATGTGTATATTTGTATATTGGTCCATAAGTAAATTCGATCTGATCTCATATTTAATATATCTAAATGGATTTAGTGTCAACTGTAATTAAAATTAATTTAAAACAACCATTTTTGATCAGTGGATAATTGAATTCAATTAAATACTTCAAGGTTACCACATTCTTCAATACAACAACAAAAACACATTGACATATAAATAATCCGACTTCATGGCTTTTATGGATTTGAAGTAGTTATTTATATTTCTTAGATTGCTAGAGAGATTGCATATATTACATATAGATTATAAAAAAAAAAAAAAAAAAATAATACTACAAATTTAATTAAATGTCATATCATTTAAGGAATTCATTGGGAAATTATCTTGTCAATAAGACAGAAATATATGTATGTGATTACAATGAAGGAGTTGGAAGAATAAAGGACTAAAGATATTAATCTAATACGATTATAAATAAAATGGAATGGAAGCAAAAAGTTTAGTTTGAACTACTATAATAGAATAAAATTGAAACTTACGGTTAATGAATACTTATTAAAATGGAAGTTCTTAGAAACTTCTTAAGAAATTAAATGTGTGGTGGTCTTACTCCATGACTCCACAATTAGATTTTAAAAAATATCAAAGGTCGATAAGTTGAATTTGAAGATCACAAAAAGTCTCAAAAAAAAAGTAAAGTCTAAGTTTACTTTTTTTTTGAGAAAAAATCTAATAGCCTATCTTTGTATCCTAGACTGAGTGTAATCCCAATAGTCCACAAAGATCCACAAAGATGAAATCACATTAAGAATTCCATCCCATCAAGAACGTTGGTTATCTTTTTTATGAGCAATTTATTCGCGAGAGCTATATGTCCAAAAAATCATATTTTTATATGCTCCAGCTCTTCTCTACCTCTCTCACTTTCCCATATTTGTTACGATAGTCCATTGACTGAATGGATTACATGTGATTTGGTTTGATGTTAGTTTTATGCAAAACGGCCTTTAACGACCTTGCGTGTCTAAAGTATGGGGCTATATAAGATTTCTTTGGCACAGTATCCAAAGAAGACTATAACGATATGGAGATGACGACCATACCAAAAACAAACAAAAAAGAATAAGACGATGAAAAATAGTTTCACAAAACCAGCTACCGCATGTTCAGGTTCTTGTTTCAAATATTGATGTTAGTCTCATGTTGTTGTTGTTGTTGTTTTTTTACCACACAAACAACAGACCATCTTCTTCTTCATTTCTCACCACACTCTACTCTAAGTATTGTCATAAGAACTCTCTCATTCTTTCTCTTTGTCTCTTTGGTGTTTACTCATATTACCTAGACATAAAATGAACATGAAAATTGTACTCTTTGTATGTACGATAAATTATGTAAATTGTATGTGGTTTCTCTGCATATAAACCACAAAGTGATCTTCATTCAGGATTATTTCTATGATAGAGGGGTGTCTTAATTTAAATCCACGAGACTTTATTAGACAGCATGTTGCCATTTTAGACTTTATGATCTAGTTTATGGAATTTATGTAGTTCTTCTTTATCTAACAAGTCAACTAAATGAAACTAGATAATGACAAAGCATATGGATGAGCTAGATGATATGAGGAATATATTTAGCAAAGCCGGTAGGCTTAACTACAATCCAACATTATCTTTTTTAGAGCTACAGAGTAAGTTCATTCGTTCAATTATGGGAAAAACAACAGGGCTACTGGGCAATCTTCAGATTATTGTTAGAAACGGCAGGCACAATAGAATACTTACTATCTAGACCCTTTTTTCATATTCCTAACACTGCCACTTGTGCCACAAATAATCTAAAATTGTACCAAAAATATATCAAATTAAAAAAAATATTTTAAAGAAAATTTTGACAAAATTTTATTTCTATAGAAAATTTTGTCAACATTTTATTTCTATAGAAAATGTTGACCAAATTTTATTTCTATAAAAAATTTTGTCAAAATTTTATTTCTATAGAAATATTTTTCAAAATTTTATTTCTATAGAACATTTTTGAAAAATTTCTCTACGAATTTTTTTTCAAATATTTATTTCTATAGAAAATTGTGTCAAAACTTTATGTCCGTAGAAAATTTTATTTCTATCTTCTATAGAAATAAAATTTTGAGAAAATTTTGTCTAAATTTTATTCCTATAGAAAATTTTGTCAAAATTCTTTTTCTATAGAAAATTTTATTTCTATAGCAAATGTTGACAAAATTTTATTTCTATACAAAATTTTGTCAAAATTTATTTCTATAGAAGATTTTGTCAAAATATTATTTCTTAGAAAATTTTATTTCTATCGAAAATTTTGTTAAAATTTTATTTCTATAGAAAATTTTGTTAACATTTTATTTCTATAGAAAATATTGTCAACATTTTCTATAGAAAATTGTGTTAAAATTTTATTTCTATAGAAAATTTTGTCAACATTTTATTTCTATAGAAAATTTTGTCAAAATTTTATTTCTATAGAAAATAGTGTCAAAATTTTATTTCTAAAAAAATTGTCAAAATTTTATTCTTATAGAAAATTTTGTCAAAATTTTACTTCTATAGAAAAATTTGTCAAAATTTTATTTCTATAAAAAATAGTGTCAAAATTTTATTTCTATAGAAAATTTTGTTAAAATTTTATTTCTATAGAAAATTTTGTCAAAATTTTATTTCTATAGAAAATAGTGTCAACATTTTATTTCTATAGAAAATTGTGTTAAAATGTTATTTCTATAGAAAATTTTGTTAAAATTTTATTTCTATAGAAAATTTTGTCAAAATTTTATTTCTATAGAAAATTTTGTCAAAATTTTATATCTAAAAAATTGTCAAAATTTTATTCTTATAGAAAATTTTGTCAAAATTGTATTTCTATTGAAAATGTTGTCAAATTTTTATTTCTATAGAAAATTTTGTCAAAATTTGATTTCTATAGAAAATTTTGTCAAAATTTTATTTCTATAGAAAATAGTGTCAAAATTTTATTTCTAAAAAAAAAAATGTCAAAATTTTATTCTTATAGAACATTTTGTCAAAATTTTACTTCTTTAGAAAATTGTGTCAAAATTTTATTTCTATAGAAAATTGTGTTAAAATTTTATTTCTATAGAAAATTTTGTCACAATTTTATTTCTAAAGAAAATTTTTATCAAAATTTTATTTCTATAGAAAATTTTGTCACAATCTTATCTCTATAGAACATTTTGTCAAAATTTTTTTTTCTATAGAACATTTTGTCAAAATTTTATTTCTATAGAAAATTTTGTCAAAATTTTATTTCTATAGAAAATTTTATTTCTATAGAAAATTTTGTCAAAATTTTATTTCTATAGAAAATTTTGTCAAAATTTTATTTCTATAGAAAATTTTATTTCTATAGAAAATTTTGTAAAAATTTTATTTCTATAGAAAATTTTGTCAAAATTTGATTTCTTTAGAAAATTTTGTTAAAAAGCACGCCCAAAAATAAACCCAGCCAACTGCACTTAAATCAATGATTTGACGGTGGCAAGGGAAAAGAGTTATGTTTGAACGAATTTATTTCGGCATAAGCCGGCTATCATGTAAAACCTTTTTTCGGAAGGTTCAAGTGTGGTTCATTGTTGGGTTCAATGAACTGCCTGTATTTATTCTGATAATTGGTTGATAGTTTTGCTGCAAGTAGTGGATGCTGATGAAGAATGTGGTAATTCCGAAACGTGCGTCCATCCAACCATCGTGCAGTCTATATGGCTTTGCCCAAATAAATTAGACAAACATTTTTTTCCTCTGTTGGTTAAGCTACACTTGTAGTTTAGTCAATGCATGGTTTTAAGCTGAAATAAAAAAACAAACTACAACAATGATTAAAGAAAAAAAAACAACAATAACAAATTTTATTTCTTTAGAAAAATTTATCAAAATTTTATTTCCATAGAAAATTTTGTCAAAATTTTATTTCTATTCTGAGACCCCAGCACAGCAGTAAGTACACGTCCGTTCGCCATTCTAATAAAACTGCTCCAGCTTTTTATTACGACATACAATTTTGTCAAAATTTTATTTCTATAGAAAATGTTGTCAAAATTTTATTTCTATAAAATATTTTATTAGTTTTATATTTGATTTTTGGACGACCTTTTGTTAGAATAATAAATTCATGTTTTTTTTTAAGCTCGAGGTCTTTTTTAAATATTTTATTTATTTTGTCCAAAATTTCGCGATTACGACATTGAATCGCTTCCTTAGAAATTACTTTTCAAAAATATCACAGTGTTAACCATTTTATAATTTGTATAATTAATATTTAGACTTATTTAAATTATAAAATGTTTAATACTGTGATATTTATGAAATGTAATTTCTATAAATCTATTGTAGACCCCTGAGGAAGCGATGCAATAACGTGATCGCGAAATATTGGGAAACATAAATAAAATCTTTTAAAAAGCCCTCGAGCTTGAAAAAACGTGAATTTATTATTCTAACAAAAGATTCGACCTAAAATCAAATAAAAAACAAATAAAATATTTTATAGAAATTAAATTTTGACAAAATTTTCTATTGAAATAAAATTTTTAGTAAATTGTATGTCGTAATAAGAAACTGGAGTAGTTTTATTAGACTGCTGTGCTGGGGTCTCAGAACAATACTTGATGTGGAATGGACGAACGGACATATAGCGATTGCTATATTTTAGGGTCATATTCCTCTCTAACTAAGATATACTTCTATTTTCTATAGAAATAAAATGTTTACAAAATTTTCCATAGAAGTACAATTTTGACAACATTTTCTGTGGAAATAAAATTTGGACAAAATTGTAGTACATTTTAGTTAGAGAGGAATATGACAACCATGACTCCGAACCTAAAATATAATGGTTGGGATACGTCCGTCCGTCCATTACACATCAAATATTGTTCTGAGACCCCAACACAGCGGTGATTATACGTCCGTCCATCTGTCAATCTGATGAAACTACTCCAGCTGCGAAATGAAACTAAATTTGCATATTCATTTCTCATAAACATTGGTAGGATTTTGAGAAAACTAAAATTTGGCCTAAGACTACAAGTCTATAAAATTTAAACTAAGCTGAAATCTTAAGTCTATGATTCATTTGAAAATGCCAAGTTCATTTAAGCCTTTTTTATCTTATTATTTGTTTGCAAGACAGCTACATAAAATTTAATTAAATTCCACTTGAAGTTTGAGATTGATGTAAACTATGCCATTTGTTACATTATGATTTATGCAACTCATAAGCAATTTGTTCTATAGCCTGTGATCAAAATGTGATCATGGTTTATGATTTGAAAATATTTTTAGTTTTTTCGTTTTTGTCTCAATATTGCATTGCATTATTCTATCATTAGCTAACGCCCCAAGGTGAGCTACACTGCAAATAACAATGAAAATTGAAATAATGGCACATGCACAAAAACAACAAAAAAACAACGACCTAAAATTAGAGCAAAACCTCAAAATATGTTTTCCATCAACAAAAAAAATCAAAATTCATAATAACAATAATGAATAGAAAAAATATCATAACATAAAATCTTTCCATGATTTGGGGAAGAAAAAACAAAAAACAAGCGCTTGGAAAACATTTATATGTTAAATTATGCATATTTATGCAACTAAATCACAAAAGAAAATTGCCGTTCTAAGATATATCTGTTTTTAACAATAGATTTTGACAGTAAGTCATACTGAAGTCAAGTATTGGATTATTATGACTCAATATGTTATGGATACATTACTGGTAATATTTTCATATAAGAATTGAAAAAGTCTAATGATTAGAAAACAACTAAACAAAGGAAACCGACTTAAATATACCCTCAGTCAGAAATCTTCTAATTCTAACAAGCTGATTTAATTTAAAACTTATTTGACAAAATTTTCTATAGAAATAAAATTGTGACAAAATTTTCTATAGAAATAAAATTGTGACAAATTTTTCTACATAAATAAAATTTTGACAAAATTTTCTATAAAATAAAATTTTGACACAATTTTCTATAGAGATAAAATTTTGACAAAATTTTCTATAGAAATAAAATTTTGACAAAATTTTCTATAGAAATAAAATTTTGACAAAATTTTCTATAGAAATAAAATTTTGACAAAATCTTCTAAATAAATAAAATTATGACAAAATTTTCTATAGAAATTAAATTTTCACAATTTTTTTCTACAGAAATAAAATTTTGACAAAATTTTCTATAAAAATAAAATTTTGACAAAATTTTCTATAGAACTAAAATTTTGACAAAATTTTCTATAGAAATAAAATTTTGACAAAATTTTCTATAGAAATTAAATTTTGCCAAAATTTCCTATAGAAATTGAATTTTGCCAAAATTTTCTATAGAAATAAAATTTTGACAAAATTTTCTATAGAAATAAAATTTTGACAAAATTTTCTATAGAAATAAAATTTTGACAAAATCTTCCAAATAAATCAAATTATGACAAAATTTTCTATAGAAATTAAATTTTCACAATTTTTTTATAGCAATAAATTTTGACAAAATTTTCTATAGAAATAAAATTTTGACAAAATTATCTATAGAAATAAAATTTTGACAAAATTTTCTATAGAAATAAAATTTTGACAAAATTTTCTATAGAAATAAAATTTTGACAAAATTTTCTATAGAAATAAAATTTTGACAAAATTTTCTATAGAAATAAAATTTTGACAAAATTTTCTATAGAAATAAAATTTTGACAAAATTTTCTATAGAAATAAAATTTTGACAAAATTTTCTATAGAAATAAAATTTTGACAAAATCTTTTAAATAAAAAAAAATTTGACAAAATTTTCTATAGAAATTAAATTCTGACAATTTTTTTGTTTATAGAAATAAATTCTGACAAAATTTTCTATAGAAATAAAATTTTGACAAAATTTTCTATAGAAATAAAATTTTGACAAAATTTTCTATAGAAATAAAATGCTGACACAATTTTCTATAGAAATAAAATTTTGACAAAATCTTTTAAATAAAAAAAAATTTGACAAAATTTTCTATAGAAATTAAATTTTGACCATTTTTTTTATAGAAATAAATTCTGACAAAATTTTCTATAGAAATAAAATTTTGCCAAAATTTTGTATAGAAATAAAATTTTGACAAAATTTTCTATAGACATAAAATTTTGACAAAATTTTCTATAGAAATAAAATTTTGACAAAATTTACTATAGAAATAAAATTTCGACAAAATTTTTTATAGAAATAAAATTTTGACACAATTTTCTATAGAAATAAATAATATAAATAAAATCTTTTAAAAAGCCCTCGAGCTTGAAAGATATATCTAAGATATATCTGTTTTTAACAACAGATTTTGACAGTAAGTCATACTGATGTCAAGTATTGGATTATTATGACTCAATATGTTATGGATACATTACTGGTAATATTTTCATATAAGAAGTGAAAAAGTCTAATGATTAGAAAACAACTAAACAAAGGAAACCGACATAAATATACCCTCACTCAGAAATCTTCTAATTCTAACAAGCTGATTTAATTTAATTTAATTTAGATGAACTTATTTGACAAAATTTTCTATAGAAATAAAATTTTGACAAAATTTTCTATAAAAATAAAATTTCGACAAAATTTTCTATAGAAATAAAATTTCGACAAAATTTTCTATAGAAATAAAATTTCGACAAAATTTTCTATAGAAATAAAATTTTGACAAAATTTTCTATAGAAATAAAATTTTGACAAAATTTACTATAGAAATAAAATTTCGACAAAATTTTCTATAGAAATAAAATTTTGACAAAATTTGCTATAGAAATAAAATTTTGACAAAATTTTCTATAGAAATAAAATTTTGACAAAATTTTCTATAGAAATAAAATTTTGACAAAATTTTCTATAGAAATAAAATTTTAACACAATTTTTTATATAAATAAAATTTTGCAAAATTTTATTTATATAAAAACAATTTTGACAAAATTTTCTATAGAAATAAAATTTTGACAAATTTTCTATAGAAATAAAATGTTGACAAATTTTCTATAGAAATAAAATTTTGACAAAAATTTCTCTAGAAATGAAATTTTAAGAAAATTTTCTATTGAAATAAAATTTTGACAAAATTTTCTTTCAAAAAAAAAAAATTTACAAAATTTTCTATAGAAATAAATTTTGACAAAATTTTCTATAAAAATAAAATTTTGTTAAAATGTTCTATAGAAATAAAATTTTGACAAAATCTTCTAAATAAATAAAATTATGGCAAAATTTTGACAAAATTTTCTATAGAAATTAAATTTTCACAATTTTTTTATAGAAATAAGTTTTGACAAAATTTTCTATAGAAATAAAATTTCGACAAAATTTTCTATATAAATAAAATTTTGACAAAATTTTCTATAGAAATAAAATTTTGACAAAATTTTCTATAGAAACTAAAATTTCACAATTTTTTTTTATTAGAAATAAATTTTGACAAAATTTTCTATAGAAATAAAATTTTGACAAAATTTTCTATAGAAATAAAAGCTTGACAAAATTTTCTATAGAAATTAAATTTTGACAAAATTTTCTATAGAAATAAAATTTTGACAAAATTTTCTATAGAAATAAAATTTTGACAAAATTTTCTATAAAAATAAAATTTTGACAAAATTTTCTATAGAAATAAAATTTAGACAAAATTTTCTCTAGAAATAACATTTTGACAAAATTTTCTATAGAAATAAAATTTTGACACAATTTTCTATATAAATAAAATTTTGACAAAATTTTCTATAGAAATAAAATTTTGACACAATTTTCTATATAAATAAAATTTTGACACAATTTTCTATATAAATAAAATTTTGACAAAATTTTCTATAGAAATAAAATTCTGACAAAATTTTTTATAGAAATAAAATTTTGGCAAAATTTTCTATAGAAATAAAATTTTGACAAAATTTTCTATAGAAATAAAATTTTGACACAATTTTCTATCGAAATAATATTTTGACAAAATTTTCTATCGAAAAAAAAAATTGACAATAAAATTTTTACAAAATTTTCTATTTAAAACAATGTTTTGAAAAATTTATGTACAAAGATATAATTATGACACAATTTTCTATAGAAATAAAATGTTGACAAAATTTTCTATAGAAATAAAATTTCGGCAAAATTTATAGAAAATATTCGCTCCAAGTTTTAATTTTCTCAAAATTCTATCTACGTTTATAAAAAATGTATATGCAAATTTAGGTTTGTTCCGAAGCTGGAGTAGTTTAATCAGATTGATGGACGGACGGACGTGTACTCACCGGTGTGTTGGGGTCTCAGAACAATACTTGATGTGGAATTGACGGATGGACCTATACCGACCATTATATTTTAGGGTCTGAGTCACGGTTACCACATTCAGTAGAATTCTACCATAAATGGTAGATTGGTAGAATTTTTAACGTTTTGGTAGAGGTTGCCAAATATTCCTCTCCAACTAAGAGTTCTTCAATTAAAATTTTGGCAAAAAATTCTTTAAATTAAAATTTTGACAAGAATTCTATAGAAATTACATTTTGACAAAAAATTCTTTAGAATTAAAAATTTGACGAAAATTTCTTTAGAATTGAAATTTTGACAAAAATTTCTTTAGAAATAAAATTTCGACAAATTTTTCTATAGAATTAAATTTTTGACAAATTTTTCTATAGAATTAAAATTTTAACAAATTTTTCTATAGAATTAAAATTTGACAAAATTTTCTATAGAATTAAATTTTTGAGAAAAATTTTCTATAGAAATAAAATTTTTACAAAATTTTCTATAGAAATAAAAATTTTGACAAAAATTTTCTATAGAAATAAAATTTTGAGACAATTTTTTATAGAAATAAAATTTTGACAAAATTTTCTAAATAATTAAAATTTTGACAAAATTTTCTATGGAATTAAAATTTTGACAAAATTTTATATAGAAATAACATTTTGACAAAAAATTCTATAGAAATAAAATGTTGACAAAATTTTCTATAGAAGTAAAATTTTGACAAAATTTTATACAGAAATAAAATTTTGACAAAATTTTCTATACAAATAAAATTTTGACAAAATATTCTAAAGAATTAAAATTTTTACAAAATTTTCTATAGAATTTAAATTTTGAGAAAATTTTATATAGAAATAACATTTTGACAAAAAATTCTATAGAAATAAAATGTTGACAGAATTTTCTATAGAATTAAAATTTTGACAAAATTTTCTAAAGAAATAAAATTTTGACAAAATATTCTATAGACAAAAAATGTTGACAAAATTTTCTATAGAAAAATTTTTTGGCAAAATGTTCTATAGAAATAAAATTTCCACTAAATTTTCTATAGAAATAAAATTTTGACAAAATTTTCTATAGAATTAAATTTTTGAGAAAAATTTTCTATAGAAATAAAATTTTGAGAAAAATTTTCTATTGAAATAAAATTTTGACAAAATTTTCTATTGAAATAAAATTTTGACAAAATTTTATATTGGAATAAAATTTTGACAAAATTTTCTAAAGAATTAAAATTTTGACAAAATTTTCTATAGAATTAAAATTTTGACAAAATTTTCTATAGAAATAAAATTTTGAGAAAATTTTCTATAGAAATAAAATTTTGAGAAAATTTTTTATAGAATTAAAATGTTGACAAAATTTTCTATAGAAATAAAATTTTGACAAAATTTTCTATAGAAATAAAGTTTTTGACAAAATTTTCTATAGAATTAAAATGTTGACAAAATTTTCTATAGAATTAAAATTTTGAGAAAATTTTATATAGAAATAACGTTTTGACAAAAAATTCTATAGAAATAAAATGTTGTCAAAATTTTCTATAGAATAAAAATTGTGACAAAAAATTCTATAGAAATAACATTTTGACAAAATTTTCTATAGAAATAAAATGTTGACAAAATTTTCTATAGAAATAAAATTTTGACAAAATTTCCGATAGAATTAAAATTTTGACAAAATTTTCTATGGAATTAAATTTTTGAGAAAAATTTTCTATAGAAATAAAATTTTGAGAAAAATTTGCTATAGAAATAAAATTTTGAAAAATTTTATATAGAAATAAAATTTTGACAAAATTTTCTAAAGAATTAAAATTTTGACAAAATTTTCGATAGAAAAAAAAATACATATTTTTCTATAAAAATATAATTTTGCAAAATAAGATTTTTTGTTTGATAGTTTTTTGGTAAAATTTTCTGCAAATGTCAGATGGGCAAACCCCCATAAATACGTGTCGGAGAGCAGTTCTGATTATTCCGTATATGATTCTGATTGTTCGTAATGATCCACCAGAGTGGGCATTCATATGTAGCTACTGGTTTAGAGTCAAAGACAAATCCCAAGTACCAAACTGGCTCACATTTGTCTCTTGAAATTCGGAGTCTTACTTGAACTTTAGCAGACTTTTTTAAATTTTTTTTAATTAAATTTTTAATAAAATATCTGTTTCTGTCTCAAATCAAATGGCGAATTTACTACGTCTATTCTATAGGGTACAAAAACCTATTTAAATGTTGTACGAATTATAAGGAATTTTAGTTTATTGCTTCTACCTGTAGTGCTGCTCACGGAGTATAATGCCATAGATTTGAAATAAAAAATAATTTTGTGTTACTTCAATAAATCTTTTTGTAGCTGGCAAAGTATTCGCTATTTTTTGTTTTTAGTTTCTTCTCTCAAAGTTTGTGGTGTTATGGACGTGGAACGAATGGTATTTTCGCTTTTAGAGTTGATCGATTACCACAAACAAGTCAATAGAACAACTGCATGCATAAACCAAAAACAAAAAAAAAATAAAATAAAACAGCTAACACTTGGTTAATGTGGCCTAAACTCAATCGTATAGATCATGGAAGTGCAGCAAGTACCAGTCAACAGCTACCCAGCACCCATACGTGCTCTAGAGCATTCATTTGCCCCTGTATTTATGTGGCAATTTCGCATTGCATTGAATTTAAACTTGAGAATTTGGAATTCATTTTTGCACCTGACTGACTGCTCCAAATATGACGAAAAAAAAAACGACAACCTCCAAGGCCCCTCCCCACCAATCCTCGTAGCGAATAGACATTGCCACCTAGGCAGGCTCCTCTTAACTATGCTTCCAAAACACTTGATCTCGGGCTTGGACTATTGCTTTATTTTATTATGTAGGTTTTTTTTTTCGATTTGGTTGTGCCTTTATGCTTTGGGAGACTAAGTGACTGACTTTGTTGCCATATTTAACAGTGAAACCATAATTAAGCGTTGAAATCCATAGTAGAGTCATAATAAATCTGAAACGACAGTTGTTTAAGATTACCAGAGAAATCGTGGTAATAGCAAAAATAAAATAAAACAAATAAGTACAGCAACAAATAGATATTGCAATTTTTTTTAAATATTTAATAAAATGTCCATTAATATTTTAATCCATTAATAAATTGCTAAGTATTTTTATTGTCGTTATTTTTTTTTTAATTTAAAGTGGAGAAATCTATAGGGGAGCCAGGGGACCTCAACAAAATAGCAGGGATTTGTTTGATTATTTTTATCACGGAAAGACTATGAATTGAGGTTACATGAAAAGTTTCCGCGCTAGGCCTAAATGTATTAAGTGGAAGAATTGTTAGCCAAAAGGTCTCAGTAGTCAAACTGTAGGTCCAAAGGTCTAAGTGGTTGGAACTGTATGTTTGTAGAAAATATTTTTATATTTTGAATTTCAGAACTTGGGGTGTCTAGACCCCCAAGAATTTAAATCGGGAAATCGGATCTATACCAAACCATGTACCGATACACACCATATACGGTACACCTATTTGTGGACCTGCAGTCACGCTAGCTACAGTTGGTAGAATTCTACCAAAAATGGTAGATTTTTTATTGTTTGGCAGATTGATAGGATTTTTGATGTTTTGGTAGATTTTGCAAAATATTTCTCTAAGAGGAACTTCCCACATTTTCTATAGGAATACAATTTTGACAAAATTCTCTATCGAAATAAAATTTTGACAAAATTAGCCATAAGAATACATTTTGACAAAATTGTGTATATGAATAAAATTTTGCGAACATTTTCTATAGAAATAAAATTTTGACAAAATTATCTAAGGAGTAAAATTTTGACAAAATTTTCTATCGAAATAAAATTTTGACAAAATTTTCTATCGAAGTAAAATTTTGACAAAATTTTCTATCGAAATAAAATTTTTATAAAATTTTCTATAAGAATCAAATTTTTCAAATTTTCTATAAGAAATAAATGTTGACAAAATTTTCTGTAGGAATAAAATTTGGCAAAATTTTGTATATGAATAAAATTTTGACAAAATTTTCTATAGAAATAAAATTTTGACAAAATTTTCTATATGAATAAAATGTTGACAAAATTTTCTATAGAAATAAAATTTTGACAACATTTTCTATAAAAATAAAATTTTGACAGAATTTTCATGGGAATAAAATTTTGACAAAATTTTCTATAGAAATAAAATTTTGCCAAAATTTTCTATGAGAATCAAATTTTGTCAAATTTTCTATAAGAAATAAATTTTCACAAAATTTTCTATAGAAATAAAATTTTGACAAAATTTTCTATAGAAATAAAATTTTGGCAAAATTTTCTATACAAATAAAATTTTTAAATAAAATTTTGAAAAAAATTTCTATAGGAATAAAATTTTGACAAAATTTTCTATCGAAATTTTGACAAAATGTTCTATCGAAATTTTTACAAAATTTTCTATAGGAATAAAATTTTGACAAAATTTTCTATCGAAATAAAATTTTGACAAAATTTTCTATCGAAAATTTAGACGAAATTTTTTATGGGGCATAAAATTGTAAAAAATAACAGAAACAATGGAATAAAATTTTGAAAAAATTTACTATAGCAATAAAATTTTGACAAAATTGTCTATAGAAATAACATTCTGATAAAATTTTCTATCGAAATAAAATTTTGACAAAATTTTTTATAGAAATAAAATTTTGACAAAATTTTCTATAGAAATAAAATTTTGACAAAATTTTCTATAGAAATAAAATTTTGACAAAATAAAATTTTCTGTAGGAATAAAATTTTGACGAAATTTTCTATGGGAATAAAATTATAAGAAATAACAGAAATAATGGAATAACATTTTGACAAATTTTTCTATCGAAATAAATAAATAAAATATAAAGACAAATAAAAATAAAATTTTTACAAAATTTTCTATAGAAATAAAAATTTGATAAAATTTTCTCTAGGAATAAAATTTTGACAAACATTTCTATAATAATAAAATGTTGACAAAATTTCTATAGAAATAAAATTTTGACAAAATTTATTCTCGAAATAAGAATTCTTAAAAATTTTCTATAGAAATAAAATTTTGACAAAATTTTCTATCGAAATAAGATTTTTATAAAATTTTCTATAAGAATCATATTTTTTCAAATTTTCTATAAGAAATACATTTTGACAAAATCTTCTATAGAAATAAAATTTTGACAAAATTTTCTATTGAAATAAAATTTTGACAAAATTTTCTCTAGGAAAAAATTTTGACAAAATTTTTTATAGGAATAAAATTTTGACAAAATTTTGTATATGAATAAAATTTTGACAAAATTTTCTATAGAACTAAAATTTTGACAAAATTTTCTATAAGAATCAAAATTTGACAAAATTTTGTATAGAAATAAAATTTTGACAAAATTTTCTAACGAAATAAAATTTTGACATAATTTTCTATAGAAATAACATTTTTACAAAATTTTCTATAAGAATAAAATTTCGACAAAATTTTCTATCGAAATAAAATTTTGACAAAATTTTCTATAAAAATAAAATTTTTTATAGAAATAAAATTTTTACAAGATTTTCTATAAGAATAAAATTTTTACAAAATTCTCTCTAGGAATAAAATTTAAACAAAATTTTTAAATGAAATAAAATTTTGACAAAATTTTCTATAGGAATAAAATTTTGACAAAATTTTCAATAGAAATAAAATTTTGACAAGATTTTCTATCGAAATAAAATTTTTATAAAATTTTCTATAAGAATCAAATTTTGAAAAAATTTTCTATCGAAATAAAATTTTGACAACATTTTCTATCGAAATAAAATTTTGAGAAAATTTTCTATAGGAATAAAATTTTGACAAAATTTTCTATCGAAATAAATTTTTCTGTAGAAATAAAATTTTGACGAAATTTTTTATGTGAATAAAATTGTAAAAAATAACAGAAACAATGGAATAAAATTTTGACAAAATTTACTATAGGAATAAAATTTTGACAAAATTTTCTATAGAAATAACATTCTGACAAAATTTTCTATAGAAATAAAATTTTGACAAAATTTTTTATAGAAATACAATTTTGACAAAATTTTCTATAGAAATAAAATTTTGACAAAATTTTCTATAGGAATAAAATTTTGACAAAATTTTCTATAGAAATAAAATTTTGACAAAATTTTCTATCGAAATAAAATTTTTCCAAAATATTCTATCGAAATAAAATTTTCTGTAGGAATAAAATTTTGACGAAATTTTTTATCGAAATAAAGAAATAAAATATAAAGACAAATAAAAATAAAATTTTTACAAAATTTCCTATAGAAACAAAAATTTGATAAAATTTTCTCTAGGAATAAAATTTTGACAAACATTTCTATAGTAATAAAATGTTGACAAAATTTCTATAGAAATAAAATTTTGGCAAAATTTACTCTAGACATAAAAATTCTTTAAAATTTTCTATAGAAATAAAATTTTGACAAATTGTTTTATAGGAATAAAATTTTGACAAAATTTACTCTGCGGATAAAATTTTGACAAAATTTCTATAGAAATAAAATTTTGATACAAATTTTTATAGAAATGAAAAACTAGAAATATAATTTTTTATTTGGTAGTTTTTGGTAAAATTTTCTTCAAATTTTTGTAAATTAAGTTTGGATTGAGTGGCGACCGTGCCTTGAGTACCTCTACATTTGAAATATCTAGCAAATCGCATAAACATTTCGGTGTCTAGAAGGCCAAGAAGTCAAATCGGACGATCGGGGGCTATACCAAAAAAAGGACCGATATATACCATATTCGGTACATCTCTATGTGGACCTAAACTAGTTCTAACAGCCAAAACGAAGAAATATTGAGGTGTCTCCATGAAGTCAAATCGAGAAACCGCTCTATGTGAGGGCGATTGCACAACATGGACCGATTCACACTATATTTGGCACATCTCTTTGTGGATCTCAAATAGCTCCAGATTTCCAATTTTCGTGATAGGATAGCAAAGTTTCTTCACTTCAGACCATAATGTTTGGTCGTTTCGTGACAGTCGACGAAATATGGAACCCCCGGTATATACCAGAGATCAAGGAGCAGTCCAAACCTTCTCGACTGATTTCTAAGAATTTACTCAGCGGAAGACTTTACCGGATGATGACCATAATTTTTTCGGGATAACATATTTTAATCCCGATCACAGATTTTCTATTCAAATATTTAAAGTTGTTATTATTGGTGCAATTGCTAGTATGCCTGCCATGTATGGGTTCAATCCCAATTTCGCTCGAAATTGGGATTGAAAAAGAAGTAGCCAAACTCTGTGCGCACTCGGGTATAAAACGGAGGGCCCTTGTCATTGAGCCAAGAGAGAAGTTCACCACTGTGGTATCACAATGGATTGAATGCAGGCCTGAAAAGGGCAGCCAATATAATTAACCTAACTTAACTTCAGTGTATTTTATGAAGAAAATCTCTAGTCAACTACATAGCAGACACCTCGCCATAGTGATAAGGACATCTGACTCTGAATAAATATTCCATTCTTATGTTTCATTTCGTCTTATTAAATATATACGCATATATTTTTTCATTCGCTAGTTTTTTTTTTTCATAACAGCGTCCCAGTTTCCATAACAATTTCCATATCACCTATGTCGTTAGCTTATTTCGACCATTTACAAAAATGATTTATAGTTTCGTTGAATTTTTCCTAAGCATATTTGAATAAATTCATTTAATTATGAAATCAAACATTAACCAAATTCATATCTCAACATACACGCACGAACTAATCTCTGCTAGTGGAGTTGTTTTCCAGATCATTTGAAGTGGTTTCGATTTTTTTTCGTTGTGTTTTTTTCTGCTAGACGGCTTGTATTTCTTATCATATTTTTGTGAATATTATTTAAGACATAAACTCTAGGCATCTATCAAAATTTATTTATGTGGATTTTGTTCAGCAGAAAAATCATTTGCAATTTGCATAAATCTTATTAAACGAGCTCTGGTTGAAATTGAACTTAGATCTCTTTTTTTTTGGTACGTCTTTCGTCTTCTAAGCGTCTTTATCTCACCATATTTCTCAAGTGGCCGTCTGGCGATCGTATATCATACAAAATAGTTATCGTTAGAGTTTTCAGATTTTGTTTCTAGCTTTTTGTTTTTTGGTAATAATTTCTTATTAAAGTGTAAAACGGGCACAGTGGAATTATTTACATGTTTTTTGGGAGGGATTTCTATGTTCTTTATAAAACCAAAAAAGAAATGAGTTTTCTCTGAATTGAGGGAAATTATCTTCGAAAATTCAGAAAGTGATGAATTCGTCCATCATTGTGTATCATCAATTGGTGTATACGCTGATTTGTGGATGAGGGCATTGTAAACAATACACTACTCTAAATTTAAGACAACAATTTTAAACATAAGAATCCAACATTTTATGAAAATATTTTTTAAAGCAAATACCATTAACATCTTTTAATAAAAAATTCTTTATTGTAAAGAAGTCCTTTAGATTCCAAAATCTTTAATTTTATTTCTATAGAAAATTTTGCCAAAATTTTCCATAGAATAGATATTGTATATCTATAGCCAATTTTACCAAAGTTTTATTTCTATAGACAATTGTGCTAAAATTTTATTTCAATTGAAATTTTGCCAAATTTTTTTTATAGAAAATTTTGCCAAAATTTTATTTCTATATAAAATTTTGCCAAAATTTTATTTCTATGGAAAATTTTGGCAAAATTGTATATCTATAGAAAATTTTGCCAAAATTTTATTTCTATGGAAAACTTGCCAAAATTTTATTTTAATAGACAATTTTGCCAAAATTTTATTTCTATAGACAATTTTGCCAAAATTTTATTTCTATAGAAAATTTTGCCAACATTTTATATCTATAGAAAATTTTGCAAAAATTTTATTTCTATAGAAAATTTTGCTAAAATTTTATTTCTATGGAAATTTCGCCAAAATTTTATTACTATAGAAAATTTTTGCCAAATTTTTATTTCTATAGAAAATTTTGCCAAAATGTTATTTCTATGGAAAATTTTGGCAAAATTGTATATCTATAGAAAATTTTGCCAAAATTTTATTTCTATGGAAAACTTGCCAAAATTTTATTTCTAAAGACAATTTTGCCAAAATTTTATTTCTATAGAAAATTTCGCCAAAATTTTATATCTATAGAAAATTTTGCAACAATTTTATTATTATTATTTTTATTATTATTTTTATAGAAAACTTTGCCAAAATTTTTTTTCTATTGAAAATTTTGCCCAAATTTTATTTCTATTGAAAATTTTGCCAAAATTTTATTTCTACAGAAAATTTTGCCAACGTTTTATTTCTATAGAAAATTTTGCCAAAATTTTATTTCTATAGAAAAGTTTGCCAAAATTTTATTTCTACAGAAAATTTTGCCAACGTTTTATTTCTATAGAAAATTTTGCCAAAATTTTATTAGTATAGAATTTTTATATTATTTTTATAGAAAATGTTGGCAAAATTGTATATTTATACCAAATTTTGCCAAAATTTTGTATCTATAGAAAATTTTGCTAAAATTTTATTTCTATGGAAATTTTGCCAAAATTTTATTACTATAGACAATGTTGCCAAAATTTTATTTTTATAGAAAATTTTGCCAAAATTGTATTTCTTTAGAAAATTTTTTCTACAGAAATATTTTGCCAAAATTTTATTTCAATAGAAAATTTTGCCAAAATTTTATGTCTTAGAAATTCAAAATTTTACTTCTTAGCAAAATTTTTTCAAAATTTTACTTCTTTGGAAAATTTGTTCAAAATTTTACTTCTATGGAAAATTTTTCCAAAATGTTATTTCTATAAAAAATCTTGCCAATATTTTATTTCTTTAGAAAATTTTGCTAATATTAGATTTCTATGGAAATTTTGCCAAAATTTTATTACTATCGAAAATTTTGCCAAATTTTTTTTATAGAAAATTTTGCCAAAATTTTATTTCTATAGAAAATTTTGCCAAAATTTTATTTCTATAGAAAATTTTGCAAAAATTTTATTTCTATAGAAAATTTTGCTAAAATTTTATTTCTATGAAAATTTTACCAAAATTTTATTTCTATGGACATTTTGCCAAAATTTTATTTCTATAGAAAATTTTGCCAAAATTTTATTTCTATAGAAAATTTTACCAAAATTTTATTTCTATAGAAAATTTTGCCAACGTTTTGTTTCTATAGAAAATTTTTCCAACATTTTATTTCTATAGAAAATTTTGCCAAAATTTTATTTCTATGGAATTTTTTTCAACAGAAATATGTTGCCAAAATTTTATTTCTATGGAAAATTTTTGGCAAATTTTATTTCTTTAGAAAATTTTGCCAAAATTTTATTTCAATAGAAAATTTTTCCAAAATTTTATCTTTATGGGATTTTTTCTTCCAAAGTTTTACTTCTATGGAAAATTTTTCCAAAATGTTATTTCTTTAGAAATTTTTTGAAGTACCTCTTAGTTGGAGAAGAATACCAAAACTTCATGAAGTCTACCAATTTAACAACCAGAAAAAAAAACTAAAATTTTTGGTAGAATTTTCCAATTGTGGCAACCGTGGTCCGCACCCAATTGTCTAAGCCTAACAATTATTAATTAATTATCAATAGTGAAAAGTATTGTTCGTAAGAAATAATATTTTAACAAAATTTTCTATAGAAATAATATTTTGGCAAAATTTTGTATAGAAATAAAATTTTTGGCAAAATTTTCTATAGAAATAAAATTTTGGCAAAAATTTCTATAGAAATAAAATTTTGACAAAATTTGCAATAGAAATAAAGTTTTTACAAAATTTTCTATAGAAATAGAATTTTAACAAAATTTTCTATATAATTAAAAGTTTGACGAAATTTCCTATAGAAATAAAATTTTAACAAAATTTTTTGTAAAAATTTTATTTCTATAAAAAATTTTGCCAATATTTTATTTCTATAGAAATATTTGGAAGTACTTCTTAGTTAGAGAGGAATGCTTTGCAAATACAAAAACATCATGAATTCTACCAATTTACTAAACAGTAAAAAAAAACTACAATTTTTAGTAGAACTTTCCAACTGTGGCAACCGTGGTCCACACCCAATTGTCTAATCCTAACAATTATTAACATATCGGAACAGAATTTCAGCAAATCGGGAAATAATTATTTAATTTACAATAGTGAAAAGTATTGTTTGTAAGTAATAATATTTTCGCAAAATTTTCTATAGAAATAAGATTTTGGCAAAATTTTTAATAGAAATAAAATTTTAGCAAAATTTTCTATAGAAATAAAATTTTGGCAAAATTTTTAATAGAATTAAAATTTTAGCAAAATTTTCTTTAGAAATGAAATTTTAGCAAAATTTTCTATAGAAATATAATTTTGACTAAATGTCCCATAAAAATAAGATTTTGACAAAATGTTCTATAGAAATAAAATTTTGGCAAAATTTTCTATAGAAGTAAAATTTTGGCAAAATTTTTAATAGAAATAAAATTTTATCAAAATTTTCTTTGCAAATGAAATTTTCGCAAAATTGTCTATAGAAATAAAATTTTGGCAAAATTTTCTATAGAAATGAAATTTTAGCAAAATTTTCTATAGAAATAAAATTTTGGCAAAATTTTCTATAGAAACACAATTTTGGCAAAATGTCCCATAAAAATAAGATTTTGGCAAAATTTTTTATAGCAATTAAATTTTGATAAAACTATGAAGAAGTTAATTTTTGCAAAACAATATTTTTGTTTGGTCGTTTTTGGTAAAATTTTCTCCAAATTTTGGTAGATTTTTTTTTTGGCTCAAGTGGCAACCGTGGTGTGGACTTCAAAATTATAGATTGTTTTTTTTTTGTTCGAAATTTTTAGTACACTAAAAAAGAATCCAAATATGTTGACCTAACGATAAGTATTTGGTTTTGGATTTTGAGTCAAAAATGTTTTTAAAAAAGGACCGTTTTTTAGGTTCATGCTCTATAATATAAAATATTAGGATTCCGATCTAACAATGAGGCTTTCGATTTCTAAAAGCTGTTACACTAAGAGAAATAATTTTGGACTTTAATGTTATTGGCTTTAAATTTTTGTTTTTGTTTTTTTATTTTCTTCATTTCATACCACTGTGCCCTTGAGCTATAATCACCGAATATATGACGGCTTGTTAGGAAAAACGAAATAACGGCTTAAAATTTAAATTAAATGAAGTGCGTCATGCCAGCTGCATTTGGCCTTTTTGTTAGTCCAACAAAAAGAGATACCCCTCCCTCTATCATCCATATATATGAACATATAAGTAATACTCTTTTTTTTATAAAAAAGTCTAAGGAACGCAATAGAGGAATCTTTCCAAGAGTTTTACATTTTTGTATGTTGGTCTAATGCTTGCAGCAATTGCAAAACAAATTTGCTAGTTGGTGTAATAGTAGACAAAAATATAAAGTTTTCTACACTCAAAAAAATAATTTACTTGGATCCAAAAATTGCGACTTTCCATTAAGGATTCTAGTATTGTTTTGGAAACAAGTATTCGTTTTAAAAATAAAGACGTTTTTTGGGAAGCTATCTAGCTCTAAAAAATTAATACCCGTTATACTTAAAAAACATAAGACTTTAACTAGGGTACCTAAATTTAATACAAAAAAAAAATAATTTTAAATCAAAGATTATTAACTTTATTGTAATTAAAATTTCTTTATTTTAAACAAATTTATTCTTAATATTCTGTAAATTGTTCTAAAATTTAGATTACATACTCCTTCATATTTCCTCAACATTTTTTCCAATGTAGCAACAAAACCAAGCATATGTATGAGTTTTATGCTTATTTGTGTGTGTGCATTTTTTTGTTGTTTCCTAAGTTTCAGTAGTTTTATGTGTACTCTAGGTTGATCGGTACCTACCAATTGGTATGGAGTACCATTTGCGTACGTTGAATTTTGAATATTGTTTACATCGAAACAAATTATTTAAATTATGATGATTTTAAAAGAAATCTTTTGGCTATAACATTTAAACACTTTGTTTCGTTGTTTTGTATTTTATGATATAATAAAATATGATTTCACTTGGTTATATCTTTCTTGGCAATTATCTTTAAGTCTATAAACCTAACACGAAATGTGTGGTTAGTTGAAGTGAATTTATGATCATTTGATTTGCGGGCAAAATTTATTTTATATTGAATTGGTTTGGGGTGATAGACCTAAAGGCAATTTTTTTTTTTGGTTAAGGATTATAAATGAAATTGGATTACTTTTTCTTGCAAGTTGAATCGTTGTAATCATAAACAAGAATATGCAAACTGGCAGCATTTTTTGAATCAGATTCACTTTGTCGCGATCATATTCGAAGTTTTTAATGGCGACCATGCAAAAAAAATTATTTCTATAAAAAGTTTTGCAAAAATTTTATTTCTATAGAAAGTTTTGCAAAATTTTATTTCTTAAAATTAAAATTTAATTAAATTAAAATTGTATTTCTATAGAAAAATTTGTCAAAATTTTATTTCTATAGAAAAATTTGTCAAAATTGTATTTTTATAGGAAATTTTTTTTTAAATTTTATTTCTATAGAAAATTGTATTTGATGTTTTGATCTCAAGAGTATGAGTAGCTTAACCAACAGAGGACAATAGACTGCAAAATGGTTGGATGGACGCACGTTTCGGAATTACCACATTCCTCATCAGCATCCTCTACTTGAAGCAAAACTATCAACCAATTATCAGAACAAATTCAGGTAGTTCACCAAACCCAAAGTGAACCTTCCGAAAAAAGGTTTATGATAGTCGGCTTTTGCCGAAATAAATCTTTGTGCAAACATTTCTTCTTTCAGTTGTCAATTTAAAATAATCGATTTGAGTGCAGTTGGCAGGGATTATTTATTGTTAAAATTTAGTTTCTATAGAAAATTTTGTCAAAATTTTATTTCTATAGAAAATTTTGTCAAAATTTTATTTCTATAGAAAGTTTTGCAAAAATTTTATTTCTTTACAATTTTTGCAAAATTTTATTTCTATATTAAATGTTGTCAACATTTTATTTCTATAGAAAATTTTGTCAAAATTTTATTTCGATAGAAAATTATGTCAAAATTTTATTTCTATAGAAAATTTTGTCAAAATTTTATTTCTTTACAATTTTAGTCAAAATTTTATTTCGATAGAAAATTATGTCAAAATTTTATTTCAATAGAAAATTTTGTCAAAATTTTATTTCTTTACAATTTTAGTCAAAATTTTAGTTCTATTGAAAATGTTGTCTAAATTTTATTTCTTTAGAAAATTTTGTTAAAATTTTAATTCTTTACAATTTTTGTCAAGATTTAATATCTATAGAACATTTTATCAAAATTTTATTTCTATAGAAACTTTAGATGGTTAAAAAAATTATGAACAAATTTTGTCAAAATTTTAGTTCTTTACAATTTAATCAACATTTTATTTCTATAGAAAATGTTTGTTAAAATTTTAGTTCTTTAAAATTTTTGACAAGATTTTATTTCTGTAGGAAAATTTGTCAAAATTTTATTTCTATAGAAACTTTAGCAGGTTAAAAAAATTGTCAACAAATTTTGTCAAAATTTTAGTTTAACTTTGTCAACATTTTATTTCTATAGAAACTTTAGCAGGTTAAAAAATTGTCAACAAATTTTGTCAAAATTTTAGTTTAACTTTGTCAACATTTTATTTCTATAGAATGTTGTGTCAAAATTTTATGTCTATAGAAAATTTTGTCAAAATTTTGTTTCTATAGAAAATTTTGTGAATTTTTTATTTCTATAGGAAATTTTTTCAAAATTTCCCATCTATAGAAAATTTTGTCAAATTTTCCTTCTGTAGAAAATTTTGTCAAATTTTCCTTCTATAAAACATTTTGTCAAATTTTCCTTCTATAGAAAATTTTGTCATTTCTGTAGAAAGTAGAGGTGTGCGCGTGACACGAAATTGCCATGACAAGCGTGATTCACGCATGACTTACGTGAGTCGTGAATAAAATTTGAAGCAAGTCTCGTGAAAGGGATTAAAACAAATATGTGAAATATGTGAAATTTCACTCACGCGCACACATCTAGTAGAAAGTTTTGTCAAAATTTATATAGAAAATTTTTCAAAATTTTATTTATATAAAAAATTTTGTCAAAATTTTATTCATATAGAAAATGTTGTCAAAATTTTTCTTCATTAGAATATTTTGTCAAAATTTTATGTTAAAATTTTATTTCTTTACAATTTTGTCAAAATTTTATTTCTTTACAATTTTGGTCAAAATTTTATTTATTTATAACTTTGGCCATAATTTTATGTCTGTACAAAATTTTGTCAAAATTTTGCTTGTATATGTAAAATGTTATTTCTATAGAAAATTTTTGTTCAAAATTTTATTTGTCGAAATTTTATTTCTTTACAATCGTCTAAGCCTAACAATTATTAACATATCGGAACAGACTTTCAGCAAATCGGGAAATAATTATTTAGTTATCAATAGTGAAAAGTATTGTTCGTAAGAAATAATATTTTGGCAAAATTTTCTATAGAAATAAAATTTTGGCAAAATTTTCTATGGAAGTAAAATTTTGGCAAAATTTTCTATAGAAATAAAATTTTGGCAAAATTTTTAATAGAAATAAAATTTTAGCAAAATTTTCTTTAGAAATGAAATTTTAGCAAAATTTTCTATAGAAATATAATTTTGACTAAATGTCTCATAAAAATAAGATTTTGACAACATGTTCTATAGAAATAAAATTTTGGCAAAATTTTCTATAGAAGTAAAATTTTGGCAAAATTTTTAATAGAAATAAAATTTTATCAAAATTTTCTTTACAAATGAAATTATAGCAAAATTTTGTCAAAATTTTATTTCTATAGAGACTTTGTCAAAATTTTATTTCTATAGAGACTTTGTCGAAATTTTATTTCTTTACAATTTGTGGTCAAAATTTCATTTCTATAGAAAAATATGTGAAAAATTTATTTCTATCGAAAATTTTGTCAAAATTTTATTTCTACAGAGACTTTGTCAAAATTTTATTTATGTAGAAAATTTTATCAACACTTTATTTCTATAGAAAATTTGTCAAAATTAAATTTTTATAGAAAATGTTATTCTATAGGAATTTTTGCCAAAATTTTTACTTCGAAAGAAAATTTTGTCAAAATTTTATATCTATTGAATATTTTGTCAAAATTTTATTTCTACAGAAAATTTTGTTAAAGTTTTATTTCTATAGTAAATTTTGTCAAAATTTTATTTATATATAAAATTTTGTCAAATTTTTATTTCTATAGAAAATTTTGTCAAAATTGTGCTTCCAAGGACTGGTGTTAAATTAAGGGTGGTTAAAATTTCAAGGGCCGATGTTGATTTTGAATAAAACACAAACTATTTAGGAAATTATTTTAATTTTATTTTATTATGATATATTGGTATTATTCAATTATGTATGGAACAAAATATCGGCCAAATGGGCGCCGCGACCTCGGTGGCACACCTTCATCCGATGGTCCAAATTTTCGATGACGCTGAGGCATAATGGAGGTTCTATGCCGTTAATGTGCCGAATTATCTCATCCTTTAGCTCTTGAATTGTTGCTGGCTTATCGACGTACACCTTTTCTTTCAAATAACCCCAAAGAAAAAAGTCCAACGGTGTCAAATCACATGATCTTGGCGGCCAATTGACATCGCCATTACATGAGATAATACGGCCATTGAATTTTTTGCGCAAAAGAGCCACCTTTTCTTTCAAATAACCCCAAAGAAAAAAGTCCAACGGTGTCAAATCATATGATCTTGGCGGCCAATTGACATCGCCATTACGTGAGATAACACGGCCATTGAATTTGTTGCGCAAAACAGCCAATGTTTCGTTAGCTGTGTGGCAAGTGGCACCGTCTTGCTGAAACCACTTATCGTCCACATCCATATCTTCCAATTCGGGCCATAAAAAGTTCGTTATCATCTCACGATAGCGAACACCACGCACGTAACTGCCTGACAGGCCTCATTTTGGAAAAAATACGGCCCGATGATGCCGCCAGCTCATAAACCGCACCAAACAGTCACTCTTTGTGGGTGCATTGGTTTTTCGACAATCACTCTTGGATTCTCATTCGCCCAAATGCGGCAATTCTGTTTATTGACGAATCCACTGAGGTGAAAATGTGTCTCATCACTGAAGATGATTTTCTTCGAAAATTGATCATCCACTGTTGCCATTTCTTGGAACCATTCTGTCCATTCACGACGTCCATGGTTCAAATTGAGTAAGTCTGAAATAGAGAAATGTCAAATAAAATTCGGAAAAAAACTTGACGTTTAGGTTTGGTTCACATTCAACATCGGCCCTTACAATTTAACCACCCTTTATAACACCAGACTGGAAATACTTCGTTAATGTTTGTCAAATGTGTTTTAGTCTTCCATAGTTTATATCTGCTCACGACAATATTTTTTCAGTGTATGCATAGCATCACCATAATTTATGGCTCTATTTTATGTTTTCTTTCCTTTTTTATTTTGAATATTTTTTATTAACAATATATCGCATTTTCTTTTTTCTTGCAGAATGGTTTTGTCAAATGTGAAGGCAGTTGTCCGCCCATGGATGAATGTTATTTACTGGAAAAGAAAACTTCCGATTCGTGTTGTAATAAATGTAAAGGTTCGTCACAAATATTGTACTATTATATGGCCATTTTTAATTATTAATATGTTCCATTTCTTTTATTCTAGGATGTATGTTCCATGGCCAAATGTATCCCAGTGGTTCTGAATGGACCGATCCAAAAGATCCTTGCAAATCATACAAATGTGTAGGCAGTGTTGTGACTGCAACCGAAATGAAATGCTATACACAGTGTGATAATAATCAATGGACGAAACCCAGACCTGGAGAATGTTGTCCGTCATGTCAAGGTAAGAAAGAAGAGATGAACAAGAGACGATAAAAAAATTAAAAATTAAATAAATTCAATTAATCAAATATCAATCATATAAATTAATTGAATCGCTAAAAAGCACTAATTGGATTAGCCATATAAGAAAATAAACAAACTTACCTAGGAATTTCTCTATTATCACATTGAGTGCCATGACCTTATTCTCTTAACTTTTCGACAAACCTCAGCTTATAATTGTTTTTTGACCCCTCTTTGATTTGTCAATAATGTATTACTCCATAATTGATTTTTTGATGTAGTCCTTGACAGTTTTGCAACCTTCCTTAAAATAGTCCATTTAAATTCCTAAAAGGGGTATCTTAAAGTTAGTCTCTTGTCTTGTAATAACACCCCAAAAAACTGTAACCACAAGTGGCTGGAAGTTCCGTATAGTCTTGTAGTCTTTTGTCACACATTCATGAGGAGTAACAACAACCGAAAAATACTTTTGAACATTCTTGACAAAAAAAACAACAACAACACCAAAACTCTTAAATAAACCAGCTCCCTTGGCCACGATGTCGTTTTCATTCATGTCCATGTTTCTTCCAGCAAATATTTGTGTGGTCTTTAATGCCCATTGTTAGTTTGTTTGTTGCTTGGTTGCTTGTTTTTTTTTTTTTTTTGTGAAATTTTTTTGCTGATGTTGATTGTTCTGTGCAACTGCTGGAAAACAAGGGAACATTAAAATCGTGATTTCATCATGGTATGAAAAAAATGTGGCAAATGGTACTCTACACTCTACGTAGAAATATTTCATTTCTTTAAACGATTTGGTAAAAATATAAGGGATTTGAATTTTTAGACTTTCATATACAAAAAATATTGACACATAAATACAAAAAAAAAAGAATACAAAATTTTCGAAAACTGTACAAGGTGGCTGAAATGTTATGTCTCACATTAAGGTGCTATATTTTTTTAATTTTATTCTTTAAAAGCAAAAAATGTCATAAGTAACATCAAAATTTATAATCAGCTTAGATTACTTCGTATTGGCTACCTTTGGCACGAATTATGGCCTTCAAATGGCCCACAAATACAGTTGCCACAGTCAGTAGAATTCTACTAAAAATGGTAGATTTTTTACTGTTTGGTAGATTGGTAGAATTCTTCATGTTTTAGAAGATTTTGCAAAATATTCCTTTTCAACATAGAGGTACAAAATTTTCTATAGAAATATAAATTTTGACAAAATTTTCTATAGAAATAATATGTTGACATCTATATATATAAAATTCAATCTATGTTTGTTTGTTTGTTTGTATGTACCGAGTTGGCTCCGAAACGACTGAACCGATTTACTTGAAACTTTCAGAGATCGTAGGGGGCGTTCATGCGGTGAAAATAGGGTACCTCATTTTTTGACTCCTGGTCGCGGAGGGGTACCTCCCCTTTGTCGGACTTTTTGAAAATTAGACCAAAGTTGACCGATTTGGTTGAAATTTTCGTTGAAGATTGGGGTTGGCATCTAGACAAAGATCCGCTACTTTTTATTTCGATATTTGTGGCGGAGGGGGGCCTCTCCTTTGTTCGACTTTTTTTAAAGTACAGTGAAAAAACTAAAATTCTCTAAATTATCTGAGATTTACAGAGAACATGTGGTGAGGTTATGGAATTAATATGGGGTACCCGATGATTTCATATGTGGATGGGGAGGGGGGCCTCCCCCTTGCCCTACTTTTTGAAACTTGGAACAAAATTATGCGATTTGCTTGAAATTTTCATTGAATGTTGGGGTTGGCATGTAGACAAAAATCTGCTACATTATTTTTCGATATTTGGTCGGGGAGGGGGACCACCCCTTTGCCCAATTTTGGTTTTTTTTTTTTTGAAAGTTCAAACAAAACTAAACTCCCCCGACTGAAATTTTACAGAAAACATGGGTTACGAAATTTATATCAGGTTCCTGATTTTTTAATAAAAATAAAAGAGCATAGGGAGACATCCGCTTCTCTTAAGTACATACAGAGAAACAATTAAACTTTACCGACTTACTTGAAATTTACAGAGGACTGGGGAGAGATCGTAACCTCCGTCAACCGTAATAGTTGATACCTGATTTTGTGATATTTGGACGGAAGAGAGGCCGCCCCTTTAGGCTTATAATTTGATTGACATTTTCTGGGACGTTTACAAAAGATACGCTTTTCGACATTTGGTCGGGGAGGAGGTCCTCCTCTAAAACTACAAAAAAAATTAAGTTTTCTTGAAATTTACAAAAGCAGTGGGGGAAGGTTATGAACGAAGAGGCAACCTTCCTTGCCCCACACTTGAAGGAAAGTTTCAAGAGTTTTCAGGGAAGGTTAGGGGTGTCGATATTGTATCGGGGAAAGTGACGTCCCTTTAAAACAATAGAGCACAATTTAAACATCTCCGATCTACTTGAAATTTACAGGGAAGTGGCAGGAGGTGATTTATACATAATTTTTAAATTAGTATATGATTTTTCGATATCTGGTTGGGGAAGGGGAAAATTGAAATAAACTTTATCGATTTACTTCGATAGAATTTATAGGGACCATTGAGTAGTTGCGAAATTAATATAGGGTACGTGATAGTCCGATATCAGGTCGGAGTGGAGCGAAGGTGGGGAGACGGTTCCCTTTTGTCCGTTTTTTTTTTCTTAAATTGAAAGTAGAGGGTTGTCCGTAAGTGGGAACTCGGTACATAATTTTATGATTTTTGCACAGACTTCTGCCAGACTTCTTTTTAGTAAAGAACTTAAATTTGCATGAAATTGGCAGCCAACGTAGAGGGTGCACAATTTCCAACATTTTAGCAAATGTTAATGTGGTAAAATTTTTTACTACTTTTGCTTTTACCGATTTATTGGATGGGAAACAGTAATTCTTTGTATGCTATTATAATATAGTGCTTAATTTTCAGATATGTTGAGGAGAAGGATACCTTTCCTTGACAAACCCCACTTAAAATTCACAAGAAATATAGAAGATTGTCCAACTACTTGAATACAGAACATTATTAAAAAAGTTTGGAGGAAAGGGTACACCCTCTCCCGCCGTATTTGTACCTATAAACGAAAAATCAAGTAGTCCGATTTGTTTAAAAGAATTGAAATCTTTTCGAATGTGTTTTCAGCACGAAGGATATAGTTGACTAAGTTAATGCAAAATGTTCCTCCAAATACGCTTCGGAAGGCGCAGCGAAGCGGGCCGGGTTACGCTATTTTCTATAGAAATAGAAATTTACCATAGAAATACACTTTTGAGAAAATTTTCTATAGAAATAAAATTGTGAGAAAACCAAAATTCTTCCATTTCCATGAAATTTACAGAGAACATGCCGGGATGTTATAAAATTAATGGGGGTTACACATTTTAATAATTGGCGGGGGGGTGGTGTTGGTCAGAAGATGACCTCCCGGAAACATGCCGGGATGTTATGAAATTAATGGGGGTTACATATTGTAATAATTGGCAGGGGGTGGTGTTAGTCAGAAGAGGACCTCCCCTTGCCCGACTTTTTGCAAATTTGACCAAATTTCTCCGGTTTGTTTGAAATTTTCAGAGAAAGTTGAAGAGCGTGCCTTTATTTTTCGATAAATGGTCGTTGAGGGAACCTCTCCTTTGCGCGACTTTTTTTGAAAGTACACTGAAAACTAAAAATTTCCGATGTACTGGAAAATTACAGAGAAAAAACAGTATATACGGCCGTAAGTTCGGCCAGGCCGAAGCTTATGTACCCTCCACCATGGATTGCGTAGAAACTTCTACTGAAGACTGTCATCCACAATCGAATTACTTGGGTTGCGGTAACACTTGCCGTTGGCAAGGTATCTTAAAACTTCCTAACACCGTAAAAAGGACGATTAAATACGTATATAATTAAGTTTAAAGTTTCTATAGAAATAAAATTTTGACAACATTTTCTATAGAAGTAAAATTTGGAAAAATTTTCTATAGAAATAAAATTTGGAAAAAATTTTCTATAGAAATAAAATTTGAAAAAAAAAAATTCTATAGAAATAAAATTTTGACAAAATATTCTATAGAAATAAAATGTTGACAAAATTTTCTATAAAAATAAAATTTTGGCAAAATTTTCTATAGAAATAAAATTTTGACAAAATTTTCTATAGAAATAACATTTTGACAATGTGTTCTATAAAAATAAAATTTTGGTAGATTATTTTTGGCTCGAGTGGCAACCATGATTATGAACCGATATGTACCAATTTTTGTGTGATTGGGGATCGGCTATATATAACTATAGACCGATATGGACCAATTTTGGCATGGTTAATAGCGGCCTTATACTAACACCACGTACCAAATTTCAACAGGATCGGATGAATTTTGCTCCTCTAAGAGGCTCCGGAGGTCAAATCTGGGGATCGGCTTATATGGGGGCTATATATAATTATGGACCGATATGGACCAGTTTTGGCATGGTTGTTAGAGACAATATACTAACACTACGTACCACATTTCAATCGGATCGGATGACTTTTGCTCCTCTAAGAGGCTCCGGAGGTCAAATCTGGGGATCGGTTTATATGGGGGCTATATATATTTATGGACCGATATGGACCAATTTTTGCATGGTTGTTAGAGACCATATACTAGATTAGGTTAGGTTATGTGGCAGCCCGATGTATCAGGCTCACTTAGACTATTCAGTCCATTGTGATACCACAGTGGTGAACTTCTCTCTTATCACTGAGTGCTGCCCGATTCCATGTTAAGCTCAATGACAAGGGACCTCCTTTTTATAGCCGAGTCCGAACGGCGTTCCACCTTGCAGTGAAACCACTTAGAGAAGTTTTGAAACCCTCAGAAATGTCACCAGCATTACTGAGGTGGGATAATCCACTGCTGAAAAACTTTTTGGTGTTCGGTCGTAGCAGGAATCGAGCCCACGACCTTGTGTATGCAAGGCGGGCATGCTAACCATTGCACCACGGTGGCTCCATATACTAGCACCATGTACCAAATTTCAGCCGGATCAATTGAAATTTGGTTCTCTTAGAGGCTCCGCAAGCCAAACCGAGGGATCGGTTTATATGTGGGCTATATGTAATTATGGACCGATATGGACCAATTTTTGCAATGTTGTTAGAGACCATATGCTATCACCATGTACCATATTTCAGCCGGATCTGATGAAATTTGCTTCTCTTAGAGCAATCGCAAGCCAAATTTGGGGGTCCGTTTATATGGGGGCTATACGTAAAAGTGGACCGATATGGACCAATTTTTGCATGGTTGTTGGAGACCCTATACTAAAACCATGTACCAAATTTCAGGCGGATCGGATGAAATTTGCTTCTCTTAGAGCAATCGCAAGCCAAATTTGAGGGTCCGTTTATATGGGGGCTATACGTAAAAGTGGACCGATATGGCCCATTTGCAATACCATCCGACCTACATCAATAACAACTACTTGTGCCAAGTTTCAAGTAGAGGTGTGCACGTGACACGAAATTGTCGTGACTCACGAAAATTTTCGTGATTCGTGCGTGAGTCGTGAGTCACGCTCATGACAACAGCGTGAGTGTGCGTGAGCGTGATTAACAAACCAAAATGTCGTGCGTGAGCGTGAGTCACGAAAATAATATCTTAGTGAGTGTGCGTGAGTAACGAATTACACTCACGAAAATATTCCTACTCACCAACATAAAACGCTTAACAGTTAAATTAAATTACAATTTTAGTGACACCTGGGATGTTAAGAGTTTAATAACACCCTCGATTTTAATAATGCCCATGTTTTCAAACACTTCGGTAAGGTAAATTAATCATAAAATTATTCGTGAGTCACGTTATTTTTCGTGAGTCACGGTATTTTTCGTGAGTCACGACGTTTTCGTACGTGAGTGTGCGTGAGTACAAATTTTCTTCTCGTGAGTGTGCGTGAGCGTGAGTCCTACCAAAAAATATCGTGCGTGAGTGTGCGTGAGTATGATTTTTCAGTCGTGAGTGTGCGTGAGTAAAGTATTGCTCACGTGCACACCTCTAGTTTCAAGTCGATAGCTTGTTTCGTTCGGAAGTTAGCGTGATTTCAACAGACGGACGGAGGAACATGCCCAGGTCGACTCAGAATTTCACCACGACCCAGAATATATATACTTTATGGGGTCTTAGAGCAATATTTCGATATGTTACAAACGGAATGACAAAGTTAATATACCCCCATCCTATGGTGGAGGGTATAAAAACACTTCTACGATTTACATTAAATTTACAGAGGACATTGGGCGAAGTTATCATCAGGTATTAGCATCCCAACAAAAACATTTTAAAAAATTTAAAAGCACTTCCAAAATGTTCTCCCTAAGATGTTCTTTATTTTAACTGCACAGGAAGTTCATTTGAGTCAATTTTTTTATAATTCATTTTTTTAAAGGGAAATTTAAAATTTTATTGTTTCAAAGGAAAAAAACGGATTAAGAATTAATAAAATAGTGCAAATTATTTCAAATTTGCGGGAAAAAATGCTAAATCCTTTTTAGAAAAATTGCGATTTTTTTGAAAATATTTAATGTCAAACGTTCCAGACAAGCGTTATAATGCATTAAAAATCATAAAAAAATTTTAAATTTATTTATTCGTCAAAATATTACAAAATTTCTTAATTCACATCCAAAACATTGGATTCATTTCACACCTTAAGAAGTGATGGAAATTCAGTGCAACGGCTGTTGAAATGGTAAACATCCGTCCTATGACAAGCCCATGTTAAATTCATCGCTTCTGCGTCAATGTTGCACCACTTCCGGATGGAAAAAGTACATTTTCACTCCTTTTTGGCGACGCTTTTTTTGCTTGGATGGGATATCTGATTTTATGTATTTTGTCGGAAGGGAGACCTCCCCCTTGCCTTGCTTTTTGAAATTTTCGCTTATGTTCTCTGATTTGCTTGATGTTTTCCGGGAAGGTGGCATTTAGTAAAAGATACGCTACATCATTTTTCGATAGTTCGTCAAGGGAGACCTCTTCTTTCCCCGACGTGTTTAATATATTGAAAGAACTAAAAATCTCATATTTACTAGAAATCTACAAAGGGCGTACAAAGAGGTTATGAAATCAATATGGTGTTCTGATTTTTGAATATTTGGAAGGAGACCTTCTTTTTGCCCCACATTTTGAAACTTGAAAAAAATTCCTAGGTATTCTTGAAATGTTCAAGAAAATTTGAGGGTTAAATCCTTCATCGATTTACTTGGAAATTATAGAAAACGTTGAAAGGCCTATGAAATGAATACAAGGTGCTTAGTTTTCCGGTATGTTGAGGAGAAGGATGGCTGCCCTTAACAAATAACGCATGAAATTCACAGGAAATGTGGGGAATGGTCTTAACAAACAAATTGAGAAGGTCTTAACAAATCACGCCTGAAATTCACAGGAAATGTGAAGAATGGTCCAATGACTTGAATACAGAAAATAATTAAAAAATTGTGGAAAGGGACCATTTTACTCCTGCATATTCACCGTCTTTCTGTATATAAACAAAATGCAAATTGTCCGATTGGTTTGAAATATAAAGGACACGTGTGTGAAAAGGAATTCTTCAGTTTTTATGTCAGACTCGCCTGACGCTTCTCATTAAGAGAATTCATATCGTTTTTGTTTTTTTTTTTTTTTTCAAATAAATTATCTCTATATCTCGCCGCCCTTAGGATATGGTTGACTTAGTTAACGCAAAATGTTTTGTTCGGAAGGCGCAGCGAAGCCGGCTGGGTTTGGCTAGTGTTCTATAAAAAACAAAAATTTTCCATAAAAATAAAATTTTGACAAAATTTTCTATAAAAATAAAATTTTGACAAAATTTTCTATAAAAATAAAATTTTGACAAAATTTTCTATAAAAATAAAATTTTGACAAAATTTTCTATAAAAATACAATTTTGACAAAATTTTCTATAAAAATAAAATTTTGACAAAATTTTCTATAAAAATAAAATTTTGACAAAATTTTCTATAAAATAAAATTTTACAAAATTTTTCTATAAAAATAAAATGTTGACAAAATTTTTATAGAAATAACATTTTGGCAAAATTTTCTATAAAAATAAAATTTTGACAAAATTTTCTATAAAAATAAAACTTTGACAAAATTTTCTATAAAACTAAAATTTTGACAAAATTTTCTATAAAACTAAAATTTTTAACAAAATTTTCTATAAAACTAAAATTTTGACAAAATTTTCTATAAAAATAAAATGTTGACAAAATTTTCTATAAAAATAAAATTTTGGCAAAATTTTCTATGAAAATAAAATTTTGACGAAATTTTCTATAAAAATAATATTTTGACAAAATTTTCTATAAAAATAAAATTTTGACAAAATTTTCTATAAAAATAAAATTTTGACAAAATTTTTATACAAACACAATTTTACAAAATAAAATTTTGTTTGGTAGTTTTTTTTGGTAAAATTTGCTCCAATTTTTGGTAGATTATTTTTGGCTCGAGTAGCAACAGTGCCCACAAAGCTATCACAAGTTGCACGAAAGTGGCTCTGCAGTAGTCGGAGCTCGTTCACTGCAGATCCAGTATCTTGAGATGATGGTCTCTTTAGTATGTTTTAGTGCCCACCCTAGTGCCCACACTCAAAAATACGGCAGGCCCCAAAAGTCCAACGGATTGATATACGGAAATTTTGCTGACCATTTACGGTAGAAATTAAGCGAGGAACCTCGTTAGTTTAGGGAGTTACAGTGGTGCAATGGTTAGCATGCCCGCCTTGCGTACACAGGGTCGTGAGTTCAATCCCTGCTTCGACCAAACACCAAAAAGTTTTTCAGCGGTGGATTATCCCACCTCAGTAATGCTGGCGACATTTCTTAGTGTTTCAAAGCTTCTATAAGTGGTTTCACTGCCATGTGGAACGCCGTTCGGACTCGGCTATAAAAAGGAAGTCCCTTGTCATTGAGCTTAACATCCCAGCAAAAAAAATTGGAAGTTGTTCCACAAACATTTCTTTTAAAGCCCATCCCAGAATCCCCCATCGAGTTTTTTCAACTTCCGATGCAGTCCTTTTGGACAACTTCACAAACATTTCTGCTAAAGCGCATCGTGGGATCTCCCAATAATTTTTTCCACTTCCGATGCAGTCCTTTTGGACAAGTGCATAAACACTTCTTCTAAAGCACATCTTCGGATCCCCCAATGATTTTTTTCTACTTCCGATGCAGTCCTTGTGGACAAGTATTAGAAAGAAAGCAATCAGGTTATTTTAAGTGCAAATTTTGTACAATTAAATTTTACAAACAAATAGAAAACTAATAAAAAAACTAAAAAAATAGAAATTAATAAAAAAGTAAAAAAAAAATAATAAAAAAAAAATTCATCCCTTCTGGGATTTGAACCTGTGCCGTTTGACTTTTTCGCTTCCATGGAAGTTCTTTTGAGAAGGTTTTGCAAATTACGAGAATTTTTAATTTTTTTTTTGTTGATTTTTAATGGAAAAAATATATTTATACGAAAATATATGCCGAAAATAAAAAATAAAAACGATGCATGTCATAAAAAAATATTTTTTTAGAAAAATATTTATTAAAAAAAAAATTGCCGCTGATGAGATTTGAACCTGCGTTTCTTATTTTTTCGTTCATACTAATAAAGAACATCTCGAAAAGCAATTATAATGTTATTCCTTGGTGTCGTATTGCGATCATATCACAAACATTTGAATTGACCTTTCGACGCTTTATGTTCAATGGCGTTGGTGGCTGAGTGTGCTAAGGCGTTCTGTTATGGTGCCAGCAAACCCAGGTTCAACCCCTGGTCGGGAGCGAACAAATTTTTCAAATTGTAAAAATTAGATAATAGGAAAATAATTGTGTAATAAAACATATGGATGAAAAAAATGAAATTGGTTGAAAAAAATTTTTTTTCGCTTTTTAAATTTCTTCATTCAAATTAACTTCCAGGGCACCACTTCTAAAGCAATGTAAAGGATCCAAAAAGGGAGTACTTCCGTCCTATGACAAGCCCATGTAAAATTCATTGGAGATGATCCAAGTTTGCACTACTTCCGGATCACAGATTGGGGATCCAAACTTCTTTTTTGGAAGCTCTTTTTTTGCTGGGATGGAATCGGGGGTAGCACTCAGTGATAAGAGAGAAGATCGCCACTGTGGTATCAGAAAGAACTGAATTGTCTATGAAAGGCTGAAATATCGGTCTGTCCTATGCCTAACCTAAGGCCCTTAGAAACCACACAGGCACGTTTATATGAACGGGCAAGGAGATCTTGGTAATTCAGAAATCGGACTAGAAATAGGAGCTAAAGACAAAGTGAAGAATTCCTTAAGTTTCTAATAAAAAGAGAAGGACACGATGAAAAGAACAATTCTGGGACAACATGAAACCAAAACGTGATTTAGATGTATATCAACCGACTTGAGACAGTGAATCCAGGATTCTCTTTCCAATCTAACCAAATCATTGCTTATAGCTCACCATAATTTCGTCCTTACTGTATATTTCCTTCAACAAATGGTCCTCCAATGTAGCACTTGCTCTCGCTCATTATCCCCCATAATTAACTTTGAAACAGAAATCAAGTAATTTCAACATGTTCACCAACATGTTGATGTTGTTCGTTTATTTTTGCTTTTTTTTATCCAATTGCCATTGTTTATTTATTCTTCGTTACTTTACATTTTAAGCATGTCATTTGTTAATTGTTTTCTTTTCTGTTTCATTCAACATTTCTTACTTGATATTTTTTTTATTCTATTTTTTTTTTCTTTTGCAGGTTGCAAAATCAATGGACAAATCGTTTTGGAAGGCCAAGAGGTTGTCGGCTCAATCGATGATCGTTGCATGGTATGCCAATGTAAGGATAATCAACTCACCTGTGCCAAGAAAACATGTCCAGTTATACAATGTCCGGTATCAAAACAGAAGCTCTTACCCAACGAATGTTGTCCACGGTGTACCGAACAAAGGGAATTTGTGCCACTGCCGGGTAAGTTGAAAGATGAATTTTGGCCAGTAAAGAAATACTGAGTAGCTGAAAATAAATGGATGGAAGGAAAACGAAATTTATAACATATGTTCTCGAATTGGTATCGAAATTTGGATTGTGAATATTTATGTAAAATCCCATATGTAGAACTTGTTGAGAAGAAGCAAATCTTATGTTGTGACTAAAACCATTTTTATACCCAAAATCGCATGCAGGCTGATATGTAATGCAACAAAGTAAAGCGCAATATTTGTTTCTCATTTTTTTAATTTTCATTGTTCAAAAGTACACAAATATCGGAAAAACATCAGAATCAGTTTTATGTTATTTGTTCGAATTTGCTACCTTTGGCACGAATTATGGCCTTCACACATCCAACAAAGCCATTATATGGCGCACCAAAGTGTCTCTGAGGTATTTTGATCCATTCCCGACAAAGCGCCGTTTTAAGATGATCGACACTTTTGTTATTGACATTTGGTTATGGCCGCCTTGCATACACAGGGCCCAGGGTTCAATCCTAGTTTCTACCGGATCGTGGATTATATCTTCTCAGTAATGTCGACATCGACACGACCCCGTATATACAAGGCTGGAATGCACAGACAGAGTCAAACATTTTTTCAGCGGTGGTAATGCTAGCGACATTTACGAGTGTTTCAAAAGCTTCTCTAAGTGGTTTCACCGTAATGTGGAACGTACTCGGCTATGAAAAGGAAGTCCCTTGCCATTGAGCTAAAAAAAGAATTGAGCAGTGATAAGGAAGAAGTTCACCACTGTGGTATCATAATGAACTGAATAGTCAGGCTCACTTAGACTATTCCTAAACCTAAACTAACCCAGACGAGCAGGCTAGAAATTATAGCAACCTGAAATTGCACGCAGTGTCATGGTTTTGGTGTGGGTGATATGTATCGCAACCACACCCAGAGAAGGAATATGATCACCTCAAACATGTTTCAAGAGCAAAATGTTATTTTTGTATGCTGACCATGTAACATGTTTGTCACTAAAATGTTATTTTCTCGTCAAATATAACCTGCTTGCCGAAATCAGATACATGATTTCCGAGAAAATAACATGGTTGCGAAAATCATGTTACATGGTCACCACCCAAAAATAACATTTTGCTCTTAAAACATGTTTGAGGTGATCATATTCCTTCTCTGGGTGTGGTTGCAATAGATATCACCGACACCATAACGATGACACTGCTTTGAAATCAATAACCGTGTTTCAGAGTTCTTATTCCTATCACTTTTCTAATATCGCCTTACTTACAATGGTCTCACCTCCCCATTTGAGCCCCCATTTAAAATCTTTGAATTAAAACCCTGGTTGGCATTCGAGCCAAAAATAATTTACTAAAATTTATAAAAAAAATTTAACAAAAAACTAAAAAAAATCTTACTTTGGAAAATATTATTTTTATAGAAAAATTTTTTGTTTCTATAGAAATTTTTCTCAACATTTTTTTCTATAGAAATCAAAAATTTAAAAAGAAAATATGGAAAAATTTTAGAAAACTTTATTTCTATGGAAAATTTTGTAAAAAATTTTATTTTTTTTTTTTTCAAAATATTTTTTTCAAAATTTTATTTCTATAGATTTTTGTTCTTCAAAATTTAATTTTTATTGGAAATTTTTTTCAAAGTTGTATTTCTATAGAAAATTTTGTCAAAATTTTATTTCTATAGAAATTTTTCTCAACATTTTATTTCTATAGGAAATTTTGTCAAAACTTTATTTCTATAGGAAATTTTGTCAAAACTTTATTTCTATAGAAAATTGTATTTCCATAAAAAATTTTCTCAAAATTTTATTTCCATAGAAAATTTTCTCAAAATTTTATTTCTATAGAACATTTTGTCACAATTTTATTTCTATAGAAAATTTTCGCAAAATTTTATTTCTATAGAACATTTGTGCAAAATTTTATTTCTATAGAAAATTTTCTCAACACTTTATTTCCATAGAAAATTTTGTCACAATTTTATTTCTATAGAAAATTTTCGCAAAATTTTATTTCTATAGAACATTTGTGCAAAATTTTATTTCTATAGAAAATTTTCTCAAAATTTTATTTCCATAAAAAATTTTCTCAAAATTTTATTTCTATAGAAAATTTTGTCACAATTTTATTTCTATAGAAAATTTTCGCGAAATTTTATTTCTATAGAACATTTGTGCAAAATTTTATTTCCATAGAAAATTTTCGCAAAATTTTATTTCTATAGAAAATTGTATTTCCATAAAAAATTTTCTCAAAATTTTATTTCCATAGAAAATTTTCTCAAAATTTTATTTCTATAGAAAATTTTGTCTCAATTTTATTTCTATAGAAAATTTTCACAAAATTTTATTTCTATAGAACATTTGTGCAAAATTTTATTTCTATAGAACATTTTCTCAAAATTTTATTTCTATAGAAAATTTTCTCAACATTTTATTTCCATAGAAAATTTTGTCACAATTTTATTTCTATAGAAAATTTTCGCAAAATTTTATTTCTATAGAACATTTGTGCAAAATTTTATTTCTATAGAAAATTTTCTCAAAATTTTATTTCTATAGAACATTTTCTCAACATTTTATTTCCATAGTAAATTTTGTCACAATTTTATTTCTATAGAAAATTTTCGCAAAATTTTATTTCTATAGAAAATTGTATTTCCATAAAAAATTTTCTCAAAATTTTATTTCCATAGAAAATGTTCTCAAAATTTTATTTCCATAAAAAATTTTCTCAAAATTTTATTTCCATAGAAAATTTTCTCAAAATTTTATTTCTATAGAAAATTTTGTCTCAATTTTATTTCTATAGAAAATTTTCACAAAATTTTATTTCTATAGAACATTTGTGCAAAATTTTATTTCTATAGAAAATTTTGTCAAAATTTTATTTCTATAGAAAATTTTGTCAAAATTTTATTTCTATAGAAAATTTTGTCACAATTTTATTTCTATAGAAAATTTTCACAAAATTTTATTTCTATAGAACATTTGTGCAAAATTTTATTTTTATAGAAAATTTTCTCAAAATTTTATTTCTATAGAACATTTTCTCAACATTTTATTTCCATAGAAAATTTTTTCACAATTTTATTTCTATAGAAAATTGTATTTCCATAAAAAATTTTCTCAAAATTTTATTTCCATAGAAAATTTTCTCAAAATTTTATTTCTATAGAAAATTTTGTCAAAATTTTATTTCTATAGAAAATTTTGTCAAAATTTTATTTCTATAGAAAATTTTGTCACAATTTTATTTCTATAGAAAATTTTCTCAAAATTTTATTTCTATAGAAAATTTTCTCAACATTTTATTTCCATAGAAAATGTTCTCAAAACTTTATTTCCATAGAAAATTTTCTCAAAATTTTATTTCTATAGAAAATTTTGTCACAATTTTATTTCTATAGAAGATTTTCGCAAAATTTTATTTCTATAGAAAATTTTCTCAACATTTTTTTTTCTATAGAAAATTTTAATAATATAGAACACTTTTAGAAAACTTTATTTCTATGGAAAATTTTGTAAAAAATTTTATTTTTTTTTTCAATTTTTTTTAAATATTTTTTTAAATTTTATTTTTATAGATTTTTTTTCTTTAAAATTTAATTTTTATTGGACATTTTTTTCAAAGTTTTAATAATATAGAACACTTTTAGAAAACTTTATGTCTATGGAAAATTTCGTAAAAAATTTTATTTTTTTCAATTTTTTTTTTTTAAATATTTTTTTCAAAATTTTATTTCTATAGATTTTTTTTTCTTTAAAATTTAATTTTTATTGGACATTTTTTTCAAACTTGTATTTCTATAGAAAATTTTATCAAAATTGTATTTCTATAGAAAATTTTCTCAACATTTTATTTCTATAGGAAATTTTTGTCAAAATTTTATTTCTATAGAAAAATATAAAATTTTATCAACATTTTTTTCTATAGAAAAGTTATTTCAAAATTTTATTTCTATAGAAAATTTATGAAGTACCTCTTATTTGGAGAGGAATATTTTACAAAATCTACCAAAACAAACAAGAGTTCTACCAATCTACCAACAGTAAAAATTGCAACATTTTTGGTAGATTAGGATTAGATTAGGTTAGGTGGCTGCCCGATGTATCAGGCTCACTTAGACTATTCAGTCCATTGTGATACTTCTCTCTTATCACTGAGTGCTGCCCGATTAAGCTCAATGACAAGAGTCCGAACGGCGTTCCACATTGCAGTGAAACCACTTAGAGAAGCTTTGAAACACTCAGTAACCAGCATTACTGAGGTGGGATAATCCACCGCTGAAAAACTTTTTGGTGTTCGGTCGAAGCAGGAATCGAACCCACGACCTTGTGTATGCAAGGCGGGCATGCTAACCATTGCACCACGGTGGCTCCCGTGAATTCAATCATGATTAAAACCCTGCTAGTCTTTATCCTTAAATATCGCATTAAATTACTGAGTTGTAACTTTCTCTTTCTCTCTTTTGCTCCTTTTTCCAGGAAAATGCTTTTTCACCAATAAAGTTTTCCACGATAAAATCCAATTTATGCCCGATCGTTGTACCAATTGCACCTGCAGTAACGGCACGAGTATTTGTGATCGTAAGACCTGCCCCATACTCGAATGTTCACCCGAATATCAGGAAATGGATGGCTGTTGTCCGCGCTGTATAACATCTGAGGTACGATCTGAATGCATCTACAATGGTGTAACGTATCAGACAAACGACACATGGAATGTAAGTCCGTGTCGCTCGTGTCGTTGTACGGGAGGTTCTATACGATGTTCCGAAAGACGATGTACAGCTGTGAAATGTCGCTCAAATGAAGAGAAGAAGGTATTGCCGGGTGAATGTTGTCCCAAGTGCATAGAAACTGCGGGGACATGTACCGTTTTTGGGGATCCCCATTTTAAGACATTCGATGGAAAATTCTTTAGTTTCCAGGGGTCATGCAAATACCTTCTGGCCGCCGATTGCCACGATAGGACATTCGCCATACGTCTAACCAATGATGGACGCGGCACAAAACGATCATCATGGGCCAAAACTGTTACGCTAAAAATGAAAGGTATCCGTGTGAATTTGGGTCAAATGCAACGTGTTAAGGTCAATGGAAGTCGTGTCAGTTTACCCTATTCCTCTGGGCCGATAACCAGCATAGAAAAACTCAAAGAGACCATTATGCTGAAAACGGAGTTGGGTTTGGCCATAGAATGGGATGGCAACAATTACCTACAGGTCACTGTACCCTCAAGCTACAAGAATCATATGTGTGGCCTTTGTGGCAATTACAATGGATGGATTCGTGATGATCTCACCAGTCGTGATGGTGTCAATCATACAGAGGCTTGGCGTTTTGCCAATTCCTGGAAAGTTGGTGGACCCAAGGCCTGTTCAAGACGCAAAGAAAACATTGCCGTTCAACCCACCTGTAAGCAGCGTAAATCGAATGCCCTGTGTCGTCCATTGCGTGAGTCTGAAGTATTCGGTTACTGTGATAGTAGAGTTAATCCCAAAAATTATCATGATTCGTGTAAAATGGATGTGTGTGATTGTCCCACCGGTATGTGTCATTGTGACAGTTTTGCTGCCTATGCTCGTGAATGTCAGCGTTTGGGCGTTAAGTTGCCCGATTGGCGCACCTCGACATTCTGTCCCCATGGTCAATGGAAGCGTGACTTTAATGTCACTCTCAAAATGCTAGCGAATAATTACTACTATGGTGATTTACGCTTTCTACAGACTCAAAATAAAATGCGTCCCAGAGATCGACGTCGTAAATTGGAGGAGCAACAGCATCAGCATAATCAATTGCTGCAAAGGGATCTACTAACGAAGCATGTCCCCAAAAATCTTTTGATTTCGAAATCACCAGATCGAACACCACCGCCATTACATTAGGCAGTTAAAATTTTGAGAATATGAAATTGAAGATGGTGAAGAAATAATGGCTGCAGCCAATGTTATTAACCGCGATGGAGGAAGGGAGGATGTAAAAGCTTGAAAAAAGCTTTACGGTTTTGTAAACTATTTCAGTAGCTATAGATGAATATGTTTGAATTATTCCATAATTTCTAGGGAGGGAGTAAACGATGAAACATATATGTATTCATATTCTTCTTAAAAGCTTATTGAGAAGCTTTTATAGTTAAGAGTGTTTTGTTTTGTTATGAAATTGAGTTTTAGAAAAATCGAAATCTAAATTCACGGTTGGTTTCCCAAGCTTTTATTATCAAAAGCTCCGGAGAATGGTGTTATAAGGAATTATTTAAAGATCTTACGAAAAAAAACAAAATCCTTAGGATGGAGGGTCGCTGATATGCAATTTAACAAATTTAAAAAATATATTTTGTAAATTTTATTCTTCAAAAGCAAAGAATCTCAGAAATAACATCAAATTTTAGAAGCAGTTTACCAAAAGTGTTCACTAATAAATTACGTTCCAAAATCGTGAACGGACGGTAACAAAATGAAACGGAAACGGAAAAGTTCACGAAAAATCAAAACGGAATGTTCACGATTTCGTCCACGGACGTTAACGATTTCATGAACGTCTTTCGTATTTTTTTGGTCATGGAAAGTATTAAAATATTCGCTAAATGTTAACGCGTATGGGGCAGACATTCCACATTCGAGTCACGGAAGCGGCATTTTTTATAAATTCGTAACCATTTCAGATCATGAACGCTGGTTGTTGTTTTGACAACGCATGGTGTCATATCGTTGTCAGAATGACACCTTCTCCGTTTGACACCACATGTGTGATGATTCACTTTCATGGGCGGATCGTTTTGAAACATGCACGCCGTTTATGATTTTTTCTATGTTGGTACCCGACTCTATCGTCGACATACATAACCCTGGCTGTTCGTCAGTCCGTCCGTCTTTTCATCTATTTCAAAATATACAAGTCGGCTGATATGCAATGCAAAAAAGTAAAGTGCTAGTTTTTTTTAATTTTTTCTTTCAACATCAAAAATAAAATTTTAGAATCAGTTCAGATTTGTTAGAATTGGCTACCTTCGGCACGAATTATGGCCTTCTTTGATGGTCGACAAAGCCATCACACGCTGCACGAAATTGGCTCTGCGGTGAAGAACCGCCATTCCCGGTGATGAGCCATATTGAGTTGATCGACACATTGGTATCTTTTAGAGCTGACCTTACTCGACAAAATGTCTCAGGCGCGAAAATCCAACGGATTGAAATACGGAGATTTTGGTGACCATTATTCATTAGGAATGAAGCAAGGAAACTCCTATCTAAGCCATTCATAGTTGACGGATGCTGAGAACGATGGTGCTGAGTCCTGTTGGAATGACCATGGGCTGAGGCCGAAATGTTTGTCTGCCCAGGTCTTCAATACTGCCTTTGCAACACTTTTTCCGATATTATTCGGCATCCCTATCCCAGATGTCCCAGAAGCAAAAGTCCAACAGATTGAGATCCGGCGATTTTGGTAGTCATTATGCGCTAGAAACAAAGTGAGGAACCTCCTTTTTAAACCTTGGGTGGAAACACAAAACATGACGACCCATCAAAGGACAATAAAGGAGATGGTCGTTGAACAGGCGAATCCATGATCGTATACCTGAGTTGGCCATAGCTAGCAAGTGTAACATTCTGTCGCCTGTAAAATAGTCCTGGAAGAATGGGTTCCTAGAATAGATACCAGAGGGAATTAAATGCTACACCAATGAGTGGGAAGACGGTACAATGAGTGGGAAGACGGTACAGTTATTCTATTCCAATTACCGAACTACAGCACAATCCTGCAGGTAGACACGCTGCACGAAATTGGCTCTCCGGTGAAGAACCGTCATTCTCGGTGATGCGCCATATTGAGGTGATCGACACATTGGTATCTTTTAGTGCTGACCTTACTCGACAAAATGCCCCAGGCGCGAAAATCCAATGGATTGAAAAAAACGGAGATTTTGGTAACCATTATTCATTAGAAACGAAGCAAGGAACCTGCTATCTGAGCCATTCTCAGTTGACGAGTGCTGAGAACGATGGTGCTGAGTCCTGTTGGAATGGCCATGGGCTGAGGCTGCCCAGGTCTTCAATACTGCCTTTGGAAAACTTTTTCCGATATTATTCGGCATTAATTTCGACCTATCCCAGATGTCCCAGAAGCAAAAGTTCAACGAATTGAGATCCGGCGATTTTGGTGGTCATTGTGCGCTAGAGACAAAGTGAGGATCCTCCTTTTTAAACCTTGGATGGAAACACAAAACATGACGACCCATCAAAGGATAATAAAGGAGATGGTCGTTGAACAGGCAAGTACCGGTAAAATCCATGATCGTATACCTGCGTTGGCCATAGTTGACAAGTGTAACATTCTGTCGCTTGTAAAATGGGCCTGGGAGAATGGGATCCCAGAACTGATACCAGAGGAAAATAACTGCTACACCAATGGATCGAAGATGATTGAGAAGACGGGATTGGGGTATATGTGGAGGGCTTGGATACCGTTATACTATTCCATTTACCGAACTACAGCACAATCCTGCAGGTAGACGTGCGTACCATAAAGTTATGTGTTATACCACAAAACGTTAACATTTTCACCAGAGGCCAATGAAGGCAATGTCAGACATTACGCTTCGATAGCGATCCGTATTGGAATACAAAAGTATGATCGAGGAATACTCCAAATGCAGTAGGATCCTCAGTAGGGTGCCGGGACATGTCGGAATAAGAGGAAACGTAAAGACTAATGAACTGATGATAAGAGCTGGGTCACGTAGGGGAGTGAAGTGAAGAGAACGCAAAACCGAAAGAGGCCACAGAGACAGAATTGGAGGAATGGGTACGAGAAACACATAAATCGATGTGGACCAATGCAACGATCGGAAGGACGTCGAAAACACTGTGGGGTGTCTCGATAAGAAAAAGACTTGGAGAACTTCTTAAGGAAAGTAGGACGACAATCAGGACGACCGTGGGAATAATGACCGGGCACCTAGAATTGGGAGCACATCTGTGCCCAGCGGAGGATGTACACGCAGCATCCGCCGTGTCGTGTTTTGATGATGATGATGAGACCTTGGAGCACTACCATTGTCACTAACCTGTCTATACTCTACAGCTTGGAAACAGGGACTGACAAAAAAATTAGGAAATTCATTGGGGACACTGAGTTTCTGGAATAAAAGGAAGGGACAGCGAAAAGAAGAATTTAGATTGCACAAAAAAAAACTATGTCAGCCAACATTTTTTCACCGGGAGCCAGCGTGGTGTAATGGTTAGCATGCCCGCCTTGCACACACAAGGTCGTGGGTTCGTTTCCTGCTTCGACCGAACACCTCATTTCTGAGGGTTTCAAAGCTTCTGTAAGTGGTTTCACTGCAATGTGGAACGCCGTTCGGACTCGGCTATAAAAAGGAGGTCCCTTGTCATTGAGCTTAACATGGAATCGGGCAGCACTCAGTGATAAGAGAGAAGTTCACCAATGTGGTATCACGATAGACTGAATAGTCTAAGTGAGCCTGATACATCGGGCTGCCATCTAACCTAACCTAACATTTTTTCAACCTAAAGACTGTTGAGTGCAATGGCGATGGAGTTCAACAGAAATCTTTTTTTTTTCTGTCCAGGACTTTAATACTGTCTTTAAGACATTTTGGCGTTACGACGGCTCACATCATTACCACGGGTGGCACTTGAACTCTTGGGGCCAATCGAATGTGTAAATTTTCAGCCGACCCGATCATTTTGCTTGTTCACAAACTTCTCAATTTGGTATCATTTCACCTCAGAGAAAACTAAATTCGTTAACAAGCCACTTTTGGGCAAGCGAAGCCAACATTTTTTGTGCATCGTTGAACTCTTGAGATTTTTGGAACTTCAATGGCTTTGATCCAAGCTTTGATTCCAATATGTGTTGCATTCGTTCTCGCAATGTGTTCAGCTCACGAACAAGTTTTCTAGCACTGCTGCATGGATTTCGATCAAATCTGGCCTTCACTTTTCGGATCATTTCTAGTGTTATTACCGTTTTTTGTTGACTTTTTGGACGCGATGTAAAATTCACGAAAATTGTTCCAATTAAAATTTTAATTGAGTTTTAAAAAAATATTCAATTTAATTGATTCAACAAATTTTTTTAACTGAAACAAAAATCAATCAAAAAAATTAATAGTATCAATTAATTTTTTTATTGGATCAATTAATTTTTTAATTGATACTATCATTTCTATGATTGAAGACATTTCAATTAAAAAATTAATTGGATCACTTAATTTCGTGATTGAATTAAAATTTTTTTTTTGTGTGCACTATCACGGTAAACAAAAAATTTATTGACATTTAAATGCGGAAGAGTTCCAACGATAGTTACTTGTGATTTTCGAGCCAATAAATAAGAAGCAATCAAACTATCACGCTTGAATTCCATTAATAATAAATTTTCTGAATGCAAAATGCTTTTATAACATTGTAAACAATAAAATTAATTTTCGCTACAATAAATCTGTGAACTGTCAGACGTGCAGCTTATAAGCTAAAGTTGGTTACAATACATATCAGCTACCCTGTATAGTAAAGGTGCAAGAGGTGTAAAATTGGGAAGCTTCTGATGTTGAATAATTTAAAAACAAAGCGTTATGTGAGAGCAAAATCAATTTTACAAAAACGTACACAGAAAAAAATAAATTTTGTCTTTCAATAACGAAACTATTCAATCCAATTAATATTTAATAGAAATTTCTGCAATCACAGAAATATCAGGATCAATCGCGATGGCCAATTAATAAATTAATTGATCCAATTAAAAAATTAATTAATTAATTCTGTTCACAGAAAAAAATTGACAATAAAATTTTTTCAATTAAAATTTTAATTGAGTTTTAAAAAAATATTCAATTACAAATGATTCAACAAATTTTTTAATTGAAACAAAAATCAACCACAAAAATTAGTTGTTTCAATTAATTTTTTAATTGGATCAACTAATTTTTAATTGACTCTGATGATTGATACTATCATTTCTGTGATTGAAGTGATTTCAATTAAAAATTAATTGGATAAATAAATTTCGTGCTTGAATACAAGAAATAATATTTTTTTGAAATTCAATTAAAATTTTCAGTGAAACAATTTTGGCAATATTATTTTCTTTGTAGACTGAAGGCATAGTTTTCTATTTGGCGGAACAAAATTTTAGACAAACGAAAGATTTTATTTTAGACTAAAAAATTTATTGCAAATATTGTCAAAAACAGATTTATTTTTTCTTAAAGAAAATATTTTTATTTATTTTTTTTTTTTTGGTTTAAAGAATTTCGGTTGTTTAAAATTTTGTTCCGGAGGAGATTATTGTTATATAAACAATGATTTTTGAATTTATACCCACAGCACCATCTACAATAAACCTTCAAACTATTTTATCATCAAATCAAATTTCAAAGAAATTACAAAAGATCTTTGACAAAAATCCTAATAAACCATATTTCCATTAAAGTGTGAACAAAACTAGAATCCCTTCTGATACAGGGAATAATTCAAACATTTCAAACTTGAAAAAAAGAGCATATTGCTTTTTTGTATAGTTTTTTTTATTTATATATAAATATAAGCTGTTTTCATATAATTTTATACATTTTTTTTTTGTAATAGCTAAAGTTTTTGTTTTTATTTTTTTAAGCTATAGATGTATATGAATGTTTCGCATTGACTCTCTTATAAATCGAATTGGATATTTTTTTCCGCATAAAATTACTGGCTGGTCTAGTGGGAAAGTGAAATGAAAAAAAGAGTTTTCTTTTTGTAAGAAATAAAAAAAAAAATAATTAAGACAAACGAAATTTCCTTTTTTCGTAAAAAAAAAATATTTTCTTTTAAAATAAATAAAAAAAAAAATTGGAGACAATCGTATGATTGTTTCATGATTTTGAATATTTGCTACTGAAAATAATACTTTCTAATATGGGAGAATTTCGTCTATAATTTCAATGAAGAATTTTATTTTCTAAGGAACAAAAACAATTTTGACAAACAAAGTTTCCTTTTTTTTGTTAAAATAATTTCTTTAAAAATGTTTTCTTTAAAAATAAATAAAACAAATTAGAGATTGTATTATCGCTTGTCATGAATTCCAGTTTAAGATAATATTTAGTAAAAAAGGAGAATTTCGTTTATCTAAAATTTCGTTTCGGAGGAAAGTATTTTTTCGTTTGGCTGTATTCAAACTATTACAAAAAGTCATCGCACACAAAAAATACTTTTCTGATTCAATCAAGAAATTAATTGATCCAATTAATTATAATGTCTTCAATCACAGAAATGATAGTATCAATTAAAAATTAATTGAAAGTCAATTAAAAAATTAATTGATGCAATTAAAAAAAAAATTGATAATATTATTTTTTTTTGATTGAGTTTTGTTGCAATCAAAAAACTTATTGAATCAATTAAACTTTTAATTTAATATTTTTTGAAATTCAATTAAGGGTTTAATTGGAAAAATTTCGGTGAAATTTTTTTTATGGAAAAGGAAAAATTTAAAATTGTAAAATTCGTTTATAGAGTACACTGAAAAAGAAAATTTCTTTTCTGAGAAACGAAATTTTAGACAAACAAAGTTTTCTTTTGACACTAATAAATTACGTTTAAAAGCTAATTAGAAATGATTGGAGGCCGTTGATGCAACGAATGTCATAAATTCGAATTTAAGAAATTTTTTTTTTACAACAAAAAGGAATTGTTTTTTTTTTGTATAAAATTTCGCATTGAAGAGAAAAATTTTCTTGTTTAGAATTTCGTTTGTCTGAAATTTAATAATTATGTGGAAAATAATTGTGGAATTTCGTCTGTCCGTTGCAGAAGATCACCAAGAAAAAATTATAAAAATTGGCTCGTTACACAGAAAACAATTTTTTGAAAAATGATTGGAGACCGTTGATGCAACGAATGTCATAAATTCGAATTTAAGAATTTTTTTTACAACAAAAAGGAATTGTTTTTTTTTTTTTTTTGTATAAAATTTCGCATTGAAGAAAAAAGTTTTCTTTTTTAGAATTTCGTTTGTCTGAAACTTAATTTGGAGGAAAATAATTGTGGAATTTCGTCTGTCCGTTGCAGAAGATCACCAAGAAAAAATTATAAAAATTGGCTCGTTACAAAGAAAAAATTTTTTTTTAAATTTTTCCAATTAAAATCTTGAGTTTTAAAAAATATTCAATTAAAAATTTAATTGATTCCACAAATTTTTTTTTATTGAAATAAAATATTTCTTTTCATTGAAGACATTTCAATTAAAAAATTAATTGGATCTATTAATTTCGTGATTGAATCAGAAAAATATTTTTTTTGTGTGTACAATTTCTGTTTTCTTTATGAGTAAATATATCTGAATTTATGACATTCGTTGCAACGAAAATAAATCTTTTAGCTTTAAAGAAATTTCCCCCAAAATGAAATTTTAAACAAACGAAATTCCTCCCAAATGATATTTTAGAAATATCATTTGGGAGGAATTTGGTTTGTTTAAAATTTCATTTTGGGGGAAATTTCTTTAAAGCTAAAAGATTTATTTTCGTTGCAACGAATGTCATAAAATCAGATATATTTACTCATAAAGAAAACGCTTTGTAACAAAGGGTATTTCGTTTGTCTAAAATTTCCTTTCGGAGGACAATATATTTTCTTTGAATGCAGATCGTGGTTACGATCTCCTAAATTATCCTGACTTTCTAAAATTATATCAAAAATTTTTATTTTTTTTGTTTTCATTTAAACTACAAACAGCCAAATATTTAAAATCGAAAAAGAAATTAATAAAATATATATATTTTTATTTAAAACAAAAAAAAACTAAGTGTTCTTAAATATTACAAGAAGCCTACAATATATACTTATTAACTTTAAGCGAAACATATAATAGATCTCAATTAATATTTAATTAATTATTATTTTCGAAATATACTATAAAAAATTTAATATTTAAAACATTAATACAATATATATAATTTAAATAATTTAGGCTTAATTCATCAAATAATTTGTACTTATTCTATACACACACACACACACATACACAATTATTTTCATAAGAAAAACAAACAAATTATATTTGTGGTTAATATACAATAAAATAAATATACATATATTTTCTTTTTAAATAAAATATTATGAAAAAAACTTTAAAATATTTTAGAAAGACTTAATAGTACAATGGGGACAAAAACTAAATAATCATTCATATGTTATTATTTTGCAGGAAATTAAAATTTGTTTGCAGATTATCACAAGCCAAGAAGGAATATGATCACTTCAAAGATTTTTCAATAGCATATTTCTTTTTTGTTGAAAAATTATTTTTTTTAATGTGCTTGGCGAAATCATATAGTTTAATCTGCGAGCAAATAATATTGTTGCGACAAACATATTACATGGTCAAATTTGACAAATCAACTTTAATTTACTAATCGATTTTTGACATTGGCCTAAGTCGACTGATTGACTACTAAATAAAGAAAAAGTAAAAAAATCGAATTGGAATGCATACAAAGGGAATAAGATGCAAATATTTCTGGTAACTCTGTTAACTGAGAATATATATTGACGACATTTAAACAAAACAAATTGCTTGAAAAAACATATGTAGTTTAACCTAAAAAAAAAAACAATCTTTTAAAAATCTGAATGTCAAATCGACGTTTCCAAAAAATCGAAATCTCGAATTTTTTTTCAAATTCAATATATGAAAAAATTTGAATAATCGAAATTTTAATACCGCGCAGAAAAAATTTCACGAAAATTTTTCCAATTAAAATTTTAGTTGAGTTTTAAAAAATATTCAATTAAAAATTTAATTGATTCAACAAATTTTTTAATTGAAACAAAAATCAATCACAAGAATTAATAGTATCAAATAATTTTTTAATTGGAGCAATTAATTTTTTAATTGACCTTCAATTAATTTTTTAATTGACCTTCAATTAATTTTTTAATTGATACTATCATTTCTGTGATTGAAGACATTTCAATTAAAAAATTAATTGGATCAATTAATGTCGTGATTGAATCAGAAAAAAAAAATTTGTGTGCGATTACAATCCCAAGTAGAAAGGAATCTATGTGCATTGTTACAAACAACGAAAAATTCATTAAAGCTGAGCCAATCATCATCAATTAAATTTTTAATTGAAGCAATGAAAAAAATAATTGAAATTTGCAAATCAAATCAATTAATTTTTTAATCAAGTACGTTTTTAATGTCCAATTAAATCTGTAATTGATACTAACATTTTCGTGATTGAAGACATATTAATTAAAAAATTAATTGGATCAATTAATTTCGTGATTGAATCCGAAAAAAAAATTTTTTGGTGTGTAGTTCCGTTTTTTATACTCTCATTATACACAGAAAAAAAATTCACGAAAATTTTTCCAATTAAAGTCTTAACTGAGTTTTTAAAAAAAAATATTCAATTGAAAATTTGTTTGATTCAGTAAATTTTTTAATTGGTACTATCATTTCTGTACTTGAAGACATTTCAATTAATTAATATAATAATTTTGTGATTGAATCAGAAAAAAATTGTTGTGTGTAGTTATTACAATTAACTACAAAATACAAAAAAAGTCAACTACACACAAAAAAATTTCACGAAAATTTTTCCAATTAAAATTTTAATTGAGTTTTAAAAAATATTCAATTAAAAATTTAATTGATTCAACAAATTGTTTTAATTGAAACAAAAATCAATCACAAAAATAATAGTATCAATTAATTTTTTAATTGGATCAATTAACTTTTTAATTGACCTTCAATTAATTTTTTTATTGATACTATCATTTCTGTGATTGAAGACATTTCAATTAAAAATTAATTGGATCAATTAATTTCGTGATTGAATCAGATTTTTTTTTGTGTGTACACAGAAAAAATATCACCAAAATATTTCCAATTAAAAAGTTAATTGAAGTTGAAAATATTTTCAATTAATAAATTAATTGATACAATTAACTTTTTAATCAAGATAGAAACATTAAGTTAATTAACTAAATGATTGGAAATTTTAAAATTTTTAATTAAAAAATTAATTGATACAATTAACTTTTTAATCAAATTCGGAAGACTAAGTCAGTTAAAAAAAGTGATGGACATTTTTTTATTTTATAATTAAAAATGTATTTCAAACAATCAATTTTTATTCCAAACAAAAACTCTAAGCCAATTCAGAAAGTAATTGAAAATATTTACCTTTTTTAATTAAAAAAATTAATTGAGTTTTGCAAACAACATCAATTAAATTTTTAATTGAATCAATTAAAAAATTAATTGAAATTGAAAAAATCACTTAATTTGTTAATCAAGAATTTTTTCTATGCCCAATTAAAACTGTGATTAATACTATCATTTTCGTGAGTGAAGACATTTCAATTAAAAAATTAATTGGATAAATTAATTTGGTGATTGTGTGTAAACACCAAAAATTTTTTTTCTGATTCAATCACGAAATTAATTGATCCAATTAATTTCTTCAATAACAGAATTGATAGTATCAATTAAAAAATTATTTGATACTATTAATTTTTGTCATTGATTTTTGTTTCAATTAAAAAATTTGTTGAATCAATTAAATTTTTAATTGAATATGTTTTAAAACTCAACTAAAAATTTAATTGGAAAAATGTTCGTGAAATTTTTTTCTGTATATCGATTTATCTAAAATATGAAAAGTACTATTTTCATTTTTTTTAATGTTTTTAAAATCAACATTGGACATAATGGCAAATATGCCCTTTTTCAAAAATTTGGAAATTCAATTTTTTCAACATTTTAAAATGTCCATATTTTGAATATTTCTTGAATTTCTTGAATTTAAAAATTTTAGGAATATAAATATTCGACTTTTGTAATTTTTTACATGTTTACCTTGATCTTATCCAATTTCTTAATGAAAAAGACTATTAGATAAACTCAAAAATAATGCTATGAAATTTTCATATAACAATTTGTCTTCATGTATATTTTTAAAGTTTTAATTTCTTCATGTATATTTTTAAAGTTTTAATTTTAATTTTAATTACCAGTCAATCCAAATTCAATTTTTTTTAATTTAAAAGTCGATTTAATAAACATTACAATTCGATTTGAGTGTATTTCTAAAAAATATAAAAGTCAACCTTCTTTGCAAAACGTCAACTTGAGGCAGTGTTACCGGTGGCAAACTTGTCACTTTTTTTTTTTTTTTTTTTGAAGCGTTCACACTTTTGTGCAATTTCGTTTTCTTGGGCCAAAACGTCGATATTTTCAATTTCTTTAATTTAATTCGACTTCTGTGGTTTTAATATAAAGTCAAAAACATTTATCACAAATTTTCACATACACGGACGAAACAGACTGTTTTCCATATGTTTGGGTGTAAAAAATTATATGTTCGGAACTAAAATTTTTTAACACAATATTTTTAAGTGCAAGCATATAATGTTCATAAACTAGCATAACATGTTTGGGACATATATGTTAATATGTTAGAACATATTATGTTTGGGACATAAAATGTTTGTAAATATAATATGTTTAGATGCAAACATATATTAATTTGGAAATAGGCTATAAACATATATGTATTTAGAAAGAGAGACCTTGGACGACTACACACAAAAACAATTTTTTCTGATTCAATTACGAAATTAATTGATTCAATTAATTTTTTAATTGAAATGTCCTTCAATCACAGAAATGATAGTATCAATTAAAAAATAAATTGAATTGAAAGTCATTTAAATTATTTGATCAAAATTAACAAATTAATTAATACTATTAATTTTTTATGATTATTTTTTGTTTCAATTTTAAAAATTTTTTTGAATCAATTAAAATTTTAAATGAATATTTTTTAAAACTCAATTATAGTGTATATAGTGTGGCTAATTTTTTAATTTTTTCAAGCGATAATACTTTTGGGAATTTTTTTCTTTTGCCAATTAGTGCTAAGCTTTTCTCATTTTTATGCAATTTTTACGAAATCCTTGTATAATCCCGATATTGGAAATTGCAAAATATTCGTTTTGCTATATTCTTATAATCCTAAATTATACAAATTTAAAATTTGGCATGATAAGTCAAGTTCCAGTTTATATCGATTTTTTTTATAAGAAAAATAAATTCTTGCCATTTACGATTTCGAATATCGGACCATAGGGCAATATATTTTGTACATCTTGACTGATCCCCGGATATTGTTAAAATCACGGATGTGATCAGTGCTTTAGAATATAATCGAAATTATGAGTTCAATACAACATTTTTCAAAACCTTTTGTTTTCATACCAGAAATTTGTACCGCCTGAATGTATGCAACGAAATATTTACAAAGTAGATAAACCGAGTTGCTATTCTGCACTGTTAATTATAACGATTATTTTCGATTAAATTGTGATAAAATGATGGTTTTGGTTAATTTAAATCTAAATAAAAAGAAATTTAAATAAGCAAAGTTAAACCGGTTTCAATTCCTATTTGTTGTTCTTTATAAAAACAAAGTGAGCCACTTTTTGTGCCACCTTTTTTCAACTTTATAAATATTCTCCCCGGTAATTATTGACAAAAATCGACTCTTGATAGTGATTAGTGACTAAGCGATCGTTAACATAAATTGTCGTTCTTGGTCGAGGTTGTAAAAGCTCACTTTCTTAGGATGGTATGCAGTGAAAACATGCTCATATACCACCAACATCAATAACATTCTGATTCTCGAATATAGAGATATAAGGTTTAACAAGATATTCTATACAAATAAAATTTTAACAAAATTTTTTTTAGAAATAAAATTTTAACAAAATTTTCTATAGAAATAAAATTTTAACAAAATTTTCTATAGAAATAAAATTTTAACAAAATTTTCTATAGAAATAAAATTTTGACAAAATTTTCCATAGAAATAAAATTTTGACAAAATTTTTTAGAGATATCAAGTTTGTCAAAATTTTCTATAGAAATACAATTTTGACAAATTTTTCTATAGAAATACAATTTTGACAAAATTTTCTATAGAAATACAATTTGGACAACATTTTCTAGAGATATAAAGTTTGTCAAAATTTTCTATAGAAATACAATTTTGACAAAATTTTCTATAGAAATAAAATTTTGACAAAATTTTCCATAGAACTAAAATTTTGACAAAATTTTTTAGAGATATCAAGTTTGTCAAAATTTTCTATAGAAATACAATTTTGAAAAATTTTTCTATAGAAATACAATTTTGACAAAATTTTCTATAGAAATACAATTTTGACAACATTTTCTAGAGATATAAAGTTTGTCAAAATTTTCTATAGAAATACAATTTTGACAAAATTTTCTATAGAAATACAATTTTGACAAAATTTTCTATAGAAATAAAATTTTGTTGTTGTGTTTTATTGCAGCTTAAAACCATACATTGACTAAACTACAAGTGTAGCTTAACCAACAGAGGAACAACAATGCTTAAAGAACAAAACCAACAATAACGAAACTAAAAGAATGGAAATAAAATTTTGACAAAATTTTCTATAAAAATAAAACTTTGACAAAATATTCTATAGAAATAAAATGTTTACAAAACTTTCTATAAAAATAAAATTTTGACTAAATTTTCTTTAGAAATAAAATTTTGACAAAATTTTCTATAGAAATAAAATTTGGACAAAATTTTCTATAGAAATAAAATTTTGTCAAATTTTCTATAAAAATAAAATTGTGACAAAATTTTCTATAGAAATAAAATTTTGACAAAACTTTCTATAGAAATAAAATTTTGAAAAAAAAATTCTATAGAAATAACATTTTTAACAAAATTCTCTATAGAAATAAAATGTTGACAAAATTTTCTATACAAATAAAATTGTGACAAAATTTTCTTTAGAAATAAAATTTTGCCAAATTTTCTTTAGAAATAAAATTTTGCCAAATTTTCTATAGAAATAAAATTTTGACTAAACTTTCTATAAAAATACAATTTTGCCAAATTTTCTATAGATATAAAATTTTAACAAAATATTCTATGGAAATAAAATTTTGCCACATTTTCTATAGAAATAAAATTTTGACAAAATTTTCTATACAAATAAAATTGTGACAAAACTTTCTATAAAAATAAAATTTTGACAAAATTTTATAGAAATCAAATTTGGAATAAAAAAAAAATTAGAAATAAAATTTTGTCAAATTTTCTATAGCAATAAAATTGTGACAACATTTTCTATAGAAATAAAATGTTTACAAAACTTTCTATAGAAATAAAATTTTGACAAAATTTTCCATAGAAATAAACTTTTGACAAAATTTTCTATAGAAATAAAATTTTGACAAAACTTTCTATAAAAATAAAATGTTGAAAAAATTTTCTATAGAAATAAAATTTTAACAAAATTTTCTATAGAAGTAAAATATAGAAAAAATTTTCCATAGAAATAAAATTTTGACAAAATTTTCCAAATATGCTATGGAATTTTTTAAAATTTCATCAAGAGAATCCTATTTGAATGATATTGGAATTAAAAATGAAATTTTAGATAAAAATAAAAATGATTGCTGCAAAAATATAAAAAAAAAAAATTACTTATTAATGTTATATTATTCGATAAATACATTAGCTGCGATAGAGTTATTGCAAAGCTCTTGTTAAAAAATATTGGCATTAACTAAATAAATGAATAAAACAAAATAGACATGATAACTTTGGAATAATACACAAAAACAAAATTCACCTCATAAGCCTTATTTATTTTCATATAGTTTATAAGACTACATACATACATAAAATATAAAAAAATAAACTCGAAATTTTTATTTACATTTAGCCTAAGACTTCAAAAGTAATTTTACACAAATTATAAAATATAAAGTAAAACTAAAATTGACACTAAAACAAAAAAAAAAACATTCTTTTTATTGTGGTATATGTGTTAAAAATTAGTAATATAAATATACATAAATAAAAAAAAAATAATATGTAGCTAGAAAGGAAATAATTTAGAGTATCATAATTTTATTTATAATTTGCACAAAACAGTATTTTTTGCTTAATTGTAAAAATAAATTTAATTTTGTTGTATTTTTGTCATAATCTTTTTAAGATTTAAATAATACTTAACTATAAATATATTGAAAACAAAAAAAAAACATTTCAATTTATTCTATCCACTTACACATAACAAAAAAAAAAAACAAATATATAAAACAAATATTTATATAGTTAAATATAAATTATCTCCAAGAAAACGTATGCCATGTTACTTAAATATAATAATTCAAATAAAAACTAAAGTTAAAATTCCATTAAAAATTTTATAAATTTTATGAAAAATTTATATTTACAATATTTTTCCTTTTGAATTTTATTAAAAGGCTTATTAAATTAATACATCCATGCCTGCATCCACATTTTTGTAATAATTGTATACTTAAAATATTCCATTTAATTAAAAAAATAAAACACAAAAAAACATTCAAAAATTTCGTAAAACATACTAAGACCATATAATGAAAATTACAAGTAAATCTAGATTTCTCTGCAACATGGAGAAAATAAAAATGATTAAAATATTTCCAAATAAACAAAATATGAAAAAACTTTTAAATTTATTTAAAATCGTATTTTATTTCATTGGAATAAACGTGAGAACGGTAAGTGATTTTAGGAAATTTGTATCTAATTGCTAAATTACGCTGTGTGGAACCTTTGAGAATTTTTAAAATAACAAACGTATTAAACATGTTTGAGACTTTTTGATAAAAAAAAAAACAAATTAAATGCTTTTATACTAATTATTTTTCATATAGTTTACCAACATATTTCAATTTTTTTTTATAAGTTTTAAATTAATTTACTATAGAAAATTTTCAAAAATGTTTGCATATCTTAAAGCGTTTCACAAATCTACTCCATACAACAGGGATGTTAAAAAAGGAGACAAAATTGTTGACAAATATTTTATTGAAGACGAGACCTCCTAATTATTCAGGCACAGATCACACGGTGGATGTCCTCCAACACGTATTGGAGTTGGTACCACGGTAGTCACATTTGGTAGAATTGACAAAATTTTCTATAGAAATAAAATTTTGAAACAATTTTCTATAGAAATAAAATGTTGACAAAATTTTCTACAGAAATGAAATTTTGACAAAATTTTCAATAGTAAAAAATATTTTCAATAGAAATACAATTTTGACAAATTTTTCTATAGAAAAAAAATTTTGAAAAAAATTTTCTATAGAAAAAAAAAATTGAAAAAAATTTTCTATAGAAATAAAATTTTGACAAAATGTTCTATAGAAATAAAATGTTGACAAAATTTTCTATAGAAATAAAATTTAAAAAACAAATTTTCTATAAAAAAAATTGACAAAATTTTCTATAAAAATAAAATTTTGACAAAATTTTCTATAGAAATAAAATTTTGATAAAATTTTCTATAGAAATAAAATTTTGACAAAATTTTCTAAATAATTTTTTTCTATAGAAATAAAGTTTTGACAAAATTTTCTAAATAATTTTTTTCTATAGAAATAAAATCTTGACAAAATTCTTTATAGAAATAAGATTTTGACAAAACTTTTCTATATAAATAACATTTTCACAAAACTTTTCTATAGAAATAAAATTTTGACAAAATTTTCTATAGAAATAAAATGTTGACAACATTTTCTACAGAAATAAAATTTTGACAAAATTTTCTATAGAAATAAAATTTTCTATAGAAATAAAATTTTGACAAAATTTTCTAAATAATTTTTTTCTATAGAAATAAAGTTTTGACAAAATTTTCTATTGAAATAAAATTTTGACAAAATTTTCTAAATAAATTTTTTCTATAGAAATAAAATCTTGACAAAATTCTTTACAGAAATTAGATTTTGACAAAACTTTTCTATAGAAATAAGATTTTGACAAAACTTTTCTATAGAAATAAAATTTTGACAAAATTTTCCATAGAAATTTGTACCGCCTGTACAAATCTATAGAAATAAAATTTTTACAAAATTTTCTAAATAAATTTTTTCTATAGAAATAAAATCTTGACAAAATTCTTTATTAAAATAAGATTTTGACAAAACTTTTCTATAGAAATAAGATTTTGACAAAACTTTTCTATAGAAATAAAATTTTGACAAAATTTTCTATAGAAATAAAATGTTGACAAAATTTTCTACAGAAATAAAATTTTGACAAAATTTTCTATAGAAATAAAATTTTGACAAAATGTTTTAAATAATTTTTTTCTATAGAAATAAAGTTTTGACAAAATTTTCTATTGAAATAAAATTTTTACAAAATTTTCTAAATAAATTTTTTCTATAGAAATAAAATCTTGACAAAATTCTTTATAGAAATAAGATTTTGATAAAACTGTTCTATAGAAATAAGATTTTGACAAAACTTTTCTATAGAAATAAAATTTTGACAAAATTTTCTATAGAAATAAAATGTTGACAAAATTTTCTACAGAAATAAAATTTTGACTCAATTTTCTATAGTAATAACATTTTGACAAAATTTTCAATAGTAATAAAGTTTTGACAAGTTTTTCTATAGAAATAAAATTTTGACAAAATTTTCTATAGAAATACAATTTTTACAAAAGTCTCTATAGAAATAAAATTTTTACAAAATTATAGAAAAAAAATTGACAAAATTTTCTATAGAAAAAAATTGACAAAATTGTTTATAGTAAAAAAATATGACAAAAAATAGAAAAAATATTTTCTATAGAAATAAACTATAAACAAAACTTTCTATAGAAAAAATTGACAAAATTTTCTATAGAAATAAATTAACAATACTTTTTATAGAAATATTTTTTTTCTTCTATAGATAAAAAATTTTGAAAAAAAATTCTATAGAAATATAGAAACTTTTACTATGGAAATACTATTTGGACAAAATTTTGTATAAAAAAAAATTGTAAAAAATTTCTACACCCTCAAAAAAAATCGCTTCTTTAACATATGTTCCAAACATATTTTGCAGGAAGCACATATATTATTGCATACTGCCGAAACATTAATATGTTTGTTTTATGTGAACATATTATATGTTTGGAAGCATTTTGAGCCAAAAATATTATATGCTTGGAAGAATTTTTCCCAAACACGATTGTGCTCATTCCCTAACATACTCGTAATTTTCACTTCCACGAAATTTTTTAGTTGTTGGCACCTTTTTCTGTAATACAAATAATGTTGAAGAAATTATTCACTTTTATAAATTTTTTAAATTTTACCTTTCGCCTGCACGGAGAATCGAACCGAGGACCATACAGTTTGTAAGCCAACACACTATCCACTGGGCTACGTAGCTGTTATAGTCACCAGTAGATAATTATCGTTTTAAGTTACATTTATATAGCATAGTTTGCAGCGCCCACGAGCCCATGCAAACATAACATTATTTAACAGAAACATACATTTGTTTGCCACGTGGAGCAGTGGTTAGCATGTCTGCCTTGCATACAAAGGGTCGTGGGTTCAATCCCTGCTCCGACCGAACATTTTTTTTGTTTTTTTTTTTTAATTTACACATTTATATTTATACTATATTAATTTTTTTTAAATGAAACTTCGAAATGTGTGTTATTTAAGATTTATAGTCAGTAACAGTGCTTGATATAAACGAAATTGACTGATTTTTTGATAAAATATTATTTTTTATTGCAAAAATAACAATTTTTTAATAAAAAACTGTTTTTGTACAAAACTTTAAAATTTGGAAGGAATTCAAAAACTAACAAAAGAACGTGGAGTCGAGTATAAACATACATACATAATTTTATAATATAAACATAAATTTATTTAGGAGTGAACAGTTTTTTACTTGCATTTAACACCATCGCTCTAAAATTCCTTTTATTTTTCTTTAGTAATTCATTTTAAAGAAAATAAACTTTTTAAATTGTTTTAGCTGTAAAACTCGAACTTAATGCCCGCTTTTATATTTGATGGTGTCCGTCAACTCCTCGTGGACTACTTTTTAATAAAGAGGAACTAAAGTTTGTATTTTTACATTTTAGTGTGTAATTTTTCACTATTTCCTCCTTATTTCATTTTACTGTCCCAACTCTAAAAAGAGTATAGTGCCCTTTCGTTATTTTTATGAAGACCCCTGATTTCTTTTAACGAACCAAGGAAAAAATTGTGCCCATAATGCCAAAATGATAAACAACACATGTCCACACATACATAAAATGCTGCTCTCAAGGTGAAAACATATGCTGTTTGTTTTTCACATGTCTATTCTCTTGGTTCCGAATGTCTATTCTTTTTATTCAAATTAAATAATATTTAGACTTAAGCATATCAAATTTTTGGCCTTATCATAAAACAGTTTTCCGAAACAACATACAAGCGGTTTTACAGAAATTGTTCTCTTTTGATTCTTTCGCTGTGTTATGTTGATATCTTTCGTCAACTCTCCCGGTTTCCATCTCTATTTCTTTCTCTATACTCTCTCTGTCGCTTTGAATAAAATATCACAACATATGTATGTTTAGTCGAAATTTGTAAATTTATATATGTTTGCATTCACACATATGATTTTTATGAAACATTCATGTCCCAAACATAATATATTCTAACATATTAACATAGATGTCCCAAACATTTAGTGTTAGTTTAGGAACATTACATGTTCGCACTTAAATATATTGTGGTTTAAAATGGTGCCCGAAACACATTTTGTTTATATCGGAACATATGAAAAACATATTTTTCTAACAGTGTAGAGAAATAAAATTTTGACAAAATTTTCTATATATATATAACATTTTGACAAAATTTTCTATAGAAATAAAATTTTGACAAAATTTCCAATAGACATAAAATTTTGACAAAATTTTCTATAAAATAAAATGTTGACAAAATTTTAAATAGAAATAAAATTTTATCAAAATTTCCTATAGAAATAAAATTTCTTAAAATATTTTTGCTATTAAAAAAAACTCGTCTTTAATTTGCAAGTTATAGTATTTACAACTATACTGATAAAAGCTATGGATCCATTTGTTAGGAGCATTTAGGAAACCTTAAAAACTCTATCTCTGGCAAAACGCCCTTCGATACCGTCAATGACCCAAACTATATACACACTCTCCTGCTAAAATAAACATTGAAATATATCTTTATGCACAACAGTGAATAAATCATCTCATTCACTTTTGTTTTCCTTCACTTTTCTTTGTCGCAATATAATTATGATCCAATTTAGTTTTGTTACTTAAGCCAGTTGCTCTTGAAATCGAGACAAGATTGCTCTCAGAAAACCCACACAGTATCTGTTTTCAGGGATAGACAAACCAGACAAAACCTCACCACTTTGTTTCAGCGAAATAGAATGCAAATTTTATGTTTCTTAGAATTCAGCAGTGTTGCTGGGGCTCGTTAAAATTTCAAATGTCACCATTTAAAAACAAATCTATCAACTTTTTTTTATTGTAAATTATTCATATTTTACACGGTTTATTTGTTTTTGTTCTTCTGGGTTTCATTAGTTGGAAGTTGGGAAAGTTTGTTGGTTGTATTAATGGGATTGACATTAAATTGCAATGTTGTTAAAATTATTTATGACTCTTACAATGACCAACCAAATTGTAGTTGTATTTAGCACACGGTAGTGATCTAATGTCTGTTAGTTCATTTTTTGTGTTTTTTTGTAGTGGAATAAAATATTTGCAATATTTTTATTGCAACTTTTTATTTGTTTGTTTTTATGGAGACAATGATCTACGATGTATTGGTTGTAGCATGTACATACTATATAACTTTTTAATTACCTTGAAGATTATTTTTTGGTATGCACCAGGGCTGTGGAGCACGGTTGTCACTTCAGCAAAAAAAAATCTACCAAAATTTTTGAGAAAATTGCACAAAAAATGATGCCAAAATTTTATTTCTATTGGATTTTTTTTTTAATTTTATTTCTTATAAAATTTTGTCAAATTTAATTTCTACAGAAAATTTTGTTAAAATTTTATTTTTATAGAAATTTTTGTCAAAATTTTATTTCTATAGAAACTTTTTTCAAAATTTTATTTCTATAGAATATTTTGTCAACACTTTATTTCTATAGAAAATTTTGTCAACACATTATTTCAAAGAAAATTTTGTCAAAATTTTATTTTGTATAGAAAATTTGGTACAAATTTTATTTCTATAGAAAATTTTGTAATAATTTATTTCTGTAAAATATGTTGTAAAAATTTTATTTCTATAGAAAATTTTGTAAAAATTTTATTTCTATAGAAAATTTTGTAAAAATTTTATTTCTATAGAAAGTTTTGTAAAAATTTTATTTCTATAGAAAATTTTGTCCAAATTTTATTTCTATAGAAAATGTTGTCAACACTTTATTTCTATATAAAAGTTTCTCAAAATTATATCTCTATTGAACATTTTGTCGAAAATTTTATTTCCATTGAAAATTGCGTCAAAATTTTATTTCTATAGAAAATTTTGCCAAAATTTTATTTCTATTGAAAATTTTATTTATATAGAAAATGTTATCAAAATTTTATTTATATAAAAAATGTTATCAAAATTTTATTTCTATAAAAAATTTTGTCAAAATTTTATTCTTATAGAAAATTTTTTCAAAATTTTATTTCTATAGAAAATTTTGTCAACACATTATTTCTATAGAAAATTCTGTCAAAATTTTATTTCTATAGAAAATTTTGTCAAAATTTTATTTCTATAGAAAATTTTGTCAAAATTTTATTTCCATTGAAAATTGCGTCAAAATTTTATTTCTATAGAAAATTTTGCCAAAATTTTATTTCTATAGAAAATTTTGCCAAAATTTTATTTCTATAGAAAATGTAGTCAACACTTTATTTCTATATAAAATTTTCTCAAAATTTTATCTCTATTGAACATTTTGTCGAAAATTTTGTGAAAATTTTATTTTTGTAGAAAATTCTCTCAAAATGTTATTTCTATAGAAAATTTTGTCAAAATTTTATTTCTATAGAAAATTTTGTAAAAATTTATTTCTGTAGAATATTTTGTACAAATTTATTTCTATAGAAAATGTCGTACATGTTTTATTTCTGTGGAGAATTTTGTTAAAATTTTATTTCCATAGAAAATTTTGTCAAAATTTTATTTCTATAGAAAATTTTGTCAAAATTTTATTTCTATAGAAATTGTTTTCAAAATTTTATTTCTATAGTATATTTTGTCAACACTTTATTTCTATAGAAAATTTTGTCAAAATTTTATTTTGTATAGAAAATTTGGTACAAATTTTATTTCTATAGAAAATTTTGTAAAAATTTATTTCTGTAGAATATTTTGTAAAAATTTTATTTCTACAGAAAATTTTGTAAAAATTTTATTTCTATAGAAAGTTTTGTAAAAATTTTATTTCTATAGAAAGTTTTGTAAAAATTTTATTTCTATAGAAAGTTTTGTAAAAATTTTATTTCTATAGAAAGTTTTGTAAAAATTTTATTTCTAGAGCAAAGTTGTCAAAATTTTATTTCTATAGAAAATTTTGTCAAAATTTTATTTCTATGGAAAATTTTGTCAAAATTTTATTTCTATAGAAAATTTTGTCAAAATTTTATTTCTATAGAAAATTTTGTCAACATTTTATTTATATAGAAAATGTTATCAAAATTTTATTTCTGTAGAAAATTTTGTCAAAATTTTATTTCTATAAAAAATTGTGTCAAAATTTTATTCCTATAGAGAATTTTTTTCAAAATTTTATTTCTATAGAAAATTTTGTCAACACATTATTTCTATAGAAAATCTTGTCAAAATTTTATTTCTATAGAAAATTTTGTCAAAATTTTATTTCCATTGAAAATTGCGTCAAAATTTTATTTCTACAAAAAATGTTGCCAAAATTTTATTTCTATAGAAAATTTTGCCAAAATTTTATTTCTATAGAAAATGTTGCCAAAATTTTATTTTTTATAGAAAATGTTGTCAACACTTTATTTTTATAAAAAATTTTCTCACAATTGTATTTCTATTGAACATTTTGTCAAAAATTTTGTGAAAATTTTATTTTTGTAGAAAATTTTCTCAAAATGTTATATCTATCGAAAACTTTGTCAAAATTTTATTTCTATAGAAAATTTTGAAAAATTTATTTCTGTAGAATATTTTGTACAAATTTTATTTCTATAGAAAAATTTGTCAAAATTTTATTTCTATAGAAAATGTCGTACATGTTTTCTTTCCGTGGAGAATTTTGTCAAAATTTTATTTCCATAGAAAATTTTGTAAAAATTTATTTCTGTACAATATTTTGTACAAATTTTATTTCTATAGAAAATGTTGTACATGTTTTATTTCTGTGGAGAATTTTGTACAAATTTTATTTCCATAGAAAATTTTGTCAAAATCTATAGAAAATTTTGTTAAAATGTTATTTCTATAGAAAATTTTGTCAACATTTTTTTCTATAGAAAATTTTGTCAAAATTGTATTTGTATAGAAATTTTTTTTACAGTTTTATTTCTATAGAAATTTTTTTTTTTAAATTTTAGTTCAAAAATTTTATCAAAATTTTATTTTATTTAGTAGATAAAAATTATCTTACTTATTTATGTGTACAAAAGAGAGAACTTTGCCATTTGACGTCAATTGTATAGCGCCAAACCTTTTCATTTTGATAGATATGAACAAAAAATGTATATATCAAATTTAAGGCCAATTGGCTCTGCAAAATTTCACGTAAATTGGAGTAAAGCTTTGGCCTCCGTGGTCATACGAGTGTAAATATGGGATCTGTATTTATACTTCAACCGATTTTAACAAAATTTGGCATACTTGAACGACACCCTTGTGCAAAATCAAGAGGAAATTCATATGAATGCATTATAGGGCTTCCAAAACATTCAGATGTATCAAATTTGAATTTGTATTTAGTTCTAAATCGATCGGTATACTAAACGATGGGTCTCAGGTTGCTCCTTCTTGGTGTTACTACAAATGCACAAACTTATTATACCCTGTACCACAGTAGTGGTGAAGGGTATAAATAGGCAGAATAATTACCTACATAAGCCTCTTTAGTTTTGGATCATTTTTTTTCTTAGAATCTATAAATAATTATGAACCGATCTGAACCAATTTTCGCGTGGTAATTGGAGGACCAAATTTCAACAGCATTAGATTGAAAATGTTGCTCTATGAGGCTTCCGCAGCTAAATCTTGAGGGTCGGTTTATATGGGAGTTATAATTATGGACAAATTTTTGCATGGTTTTTAAGAGGGCATTCAAGTCGATAGCTTGTTTCGTTCGAAAGTTGGCGTGATTTGTACAGACCGACGGACGGACATTGCTAGATCGACTCAGTATTTTACCACGACCCAGAATATATATACTTTTTGGGATCTAAAACCAATATTTCGATGGGTTATAAACAGAATGACAAAGTTGGTATACCCCCCAATTCTATGGTGGAGGGTAGTAATAAAACTCTAATTTATACCACTGACTGATTACACTGTAGTCTACTAATCACCTTCCATTTGCTCTGAATCTGATAATCCTACACACAACCATACATACATTCCTTATAGAGTCTGACCATAACCGATATTATTCGTTTATGAGAAATTGTAATTGTTTTTTAAATAAATTTCCCGTATGAGTGAATACGTGATTTAAATTATAAAACCGAATTGCAAAATACATAAATAAAAACAAATTGTAATGATCTTTTGTCTATTTATGAGAATTTTTATGGGAGAAATATGCGAATGCGTTTTTTATAAACTAAACAAAAAACACTATGTTTATATGCAATCATGTTTACTGAGGACATCACATAGTCGTATTGCATTCCTATATATTGGCCATCATCATAAGTGCTGTCATTCATATAAGTTGACACATAAATGTCTCTACACAGAGTTGTTAATAACTACAAAAACAACAAACAACAACATCAACAGAACAACAACGCAATTGCAACGGTTGCAATATTTCCTACAATCCACAAGAAGTTAGCACGTGTTTTTTCATACTCTCCTCTATACGATGGGGAGTATAATAAGTTTGGCATTATTGATTTCCGGTTCAATGAGATATTATTTTCACTAACAATGGGTCGCCAAAGCTAATTTAACTTCATTTAATTTATAGAAATTATGATGCTTTAAAATGCCCTCAATAAGAAAATTGAATTAATTTTTAAAATTTTAAATTTTTGTTTTTTATTTTCATGACCCAATAGTAAATTCTAATTTGAAACTAAATAGTTCAGAATTTTGACAAAACTTTGTATAGAAATAAAATTTTTACAAAATTTTCTATAAAAATAAAATGTTAACAAATTTTCTATAGAAATAAAATGTTCACAAAATTTAATACAAAAATAAAATTTTAGCAAAATTTTCTATCAAAACAAAATTTTGGCATAATTTTCTATAGACGTAAAATTTTGACAAAATTTTTTATAGAAATACAATTTTCTAAAAACTACATTTATGAAAAAAAAATCTGTAGAAATAAAATTTTGAAAAAAAAACAAGTTTATACGGCTGTAAGTTCGGCCCGGCCGAATCTTATGTACCCTCCACCATGGATTGCGTAGAAAGTTTTACTAAAGACTGTCATCTACAACCGAATTACTTGGGTTGTGGTCATAAGAACCGATGGTAAGATATCTTAAAACTTCTTAACATCGTCTTCTAAATGTAACTTGGTCCATACGGGTTATATATTAGACAAAAAAATGCAGATTAAATACGTATATAATTCAGTTCTTGATCGGTATATATAGGGGAGTCTATAAATAATTACGAACCGACATAATATATTTATATATCGTATATAGCCCCCATATTTTATATGGGGGCTATATACGATTATGAACCAATTTGGACCAATTTTTGCATGGGTGTTAGAGGCCATATGCTAACATAACATACAAAATTTCAAGCGCACAGAAAAAAAATCCACAAAAATTTTTCCAATTAAATTCTTAATTGAGTTTTAACCCTTTCACTACCGATGTCCACCTAGAAGGACATTCGAAAACGATACCAAACTCTATTTCCCCACTTAGTTTCGATTTATTTCTCGATGCTATTTTAAAGTAAAGACTTTAATCTACTTAAGCTATAAATATTTTCCATATTGGTGAGCACTAAAATGCATTTTTATAAACTTCTTTAACAATCAACAAAAAATATGGAATTTTAAGTCCCTTTTTCTACTGTATGTCTCTAGTAAATGGACATTCATTTTCAAACTATAGTTGATACTTTCTCGGGCTCTTTTTTGTATTTTTTCTAACACTTCAAAAGATATTATAGATCAAATAGCGCTTATTTTCGTCAGGCCATTAAGATACAATTCAAGAATCAAATTTTCAGAACAAACTCATATAGCTCTTGAAGTAATTGAGGTAGGTCCTCAAAATTACAATTTTTGTTCTACATTATGCTAGTACAAATAAACCCAGAAGAAAAATTAAAGCTTTTAACTATAGGTTTATTTCGGCAGTGAAAGGGTTAAAAATAATTCAATTAAAAATTTAATTGATTCAAGAAATTTTTTAATTGAAACAAAATCAATCACAAAAATTAATAGTATCAATTAAGTTTTAATTGGAACAATTATTTTTTTAACTGACCTTCAATTAATGGTTTAATTGATACTACTATTTCTGTGATTGAAGACATTTCAATTGAAAAATTAATTGAATCAATTAATTTCGTGATGGAATCAGAAGAAATTTTTTTTATGTGCGGATCGGATGAAATTTGCTCCACCAAGAGGCTTCGGAGGTCAAATCTGGGGATCGGTTTATATGGGGGCTACGTATAGATATGGACCGATTTGGACCCATGGTTGCGTGAATATTAGAGGCCATATATAAACACCACGTACCGAATTTCAACCGGATCGGATGAAGTTTGTTCTTCCAAGAGACTTCGGAGTTCAAATCTGGGGATCGGTTTATATGGGGGCTATATATAATTATGGACCAACTTTAGCGTGCATGTTAGAGACCGTATACTAACATCACGTACTAAATTTCATCCGGATCGGATGAAATTTGCTTTTCTAATAGGCTCCGCAAACCAAATCTCGGGGTCCGTTTATATGAGGACTATACGTAAAAGTGGTCCGATATAGCCCACTTGCAATACCATCCGACCTACAGCAATAACAACTACTTAAGCCAAGTTTCAAGTCGATTGCTTGTTTCGTTCGGAAGTTAGCGTGATTTCCACAGACGGGCGGACAGCCGGACAGACGGACGGACATAGTGAGATCAACTCAGAATTTCATCACGACCCAGAATACTTTATGGGGTCTTAGATCACCATCCTATGGTGAAATAAAATTTCTATAGAAAAAAAAATTTGACAGATTTGAACCTTTTTACGGAAGGTTCAAGTGTGGTTCATTGTTGGGTTTAATGAACTGCCTGAATTTATTCTGATAATTGGTTGATAGTTTTGCTGCAAGTATAGGATGCTGATGAGGAATGTGGTAATTCTGAAACGTGCGTCCATCCAACCATCTTGCAGTCTATAGGGCTTTGCCCAAATAAATTTGACAAACATTCTTTTCCTCTGTTGGTTAAGCTACACTTGTAGTTTAGTCACTGTATGGTTTTAAGCTGAAATAAAAAAAAAAAAACAACAACAAACAATGCTTAAAGAACAAAACCAACAATAACAAAACAAGACGAATGGAAATACAATTTTGGGAAAACTTTTCTACAGAAGTACAATTTTGATAGAATTTCTTATAGAAATAACATGTTTACAAAATTTTATATATAAATAAAAATTTGACAAAATTTTCTATAGAAATAAAATTTTGACAAAGAATGCTGTAGAAATAAAACCAGTTTTGTTTTTTAAATTTGGTAGATTTGTGGTAAATGTTTTTTAAAATTTTGGTAGATTATATTTGGAACGAGTGGCAATCGTGGTGCTGAGTCCGCTTGGAGAGTTCATGGTCTGCGGCCGAAATGTTTTCGGCATGGTAGATGAATAAGGGCGGGGAGCGGCGGTGACGAACTGGTGACGCCCGAGTTCTGGTGGCTATTCGAAGGTTTAAATTTCCAGTTGACCTCTTTGGCAAGTAAACCTCATCATTTCGTTTATTCACACCCTCAAAAAAAATCGCTTCTTTAACATATGTTCCAAACATATTTTGCAGGAAGCACATATATTATTGCATACTGCCGAAACATTAATATGTTTGTTTTATGTGAACATATTATATGTTTGGAAGCATTTTGAGCCAAAAATATTATATGCTTGGAAGAATTTTTCCCAAACACGATTGTGCTCATTCCCTAACATACTCGTAATTTTCACTTCCACGATTTTTTTTAGTTATTGGCACCTTTCTCTGTAATACAAATAATGTTGAAGAAATTATTCACTTTTATAAATTTTTAAAATTTTACCTTTCGCCTGCACGGAGAATCGAACCGAGGACCATACAGTTTGTAAGCCAACACACTATCCACTGGGCTACGTAGCTGTTATAGTCACCAGTAGATAATTATCGTTTTAAGTTACATTTATATAGCATAGTTTGCAGCGCCCACGAGCCCATGCAAACATAACATTATTTAACAGAAACATACATTTGTTTGGCACGTGGAGCAGTGGTTAGCATGTCTGCCTTGCATGCAAAGGGTCGTGGGTTCAATCCCTGCTCCGACCGAACATTTTTTTTTTTTTTTTTAATTTACACATTTATATTTATACTATATTAATTTTTTTTAAATGAAACTTCGATATGTGCGTTATTATAGATTTATAGTCAGTAACAGTGCTTGATATAAACGAAATTGACTGATTTTTGGATAAAATATTATTTTTTATTGCAAAAATAACAATCTTGTAATAAAAAACTGTTTTTGTACAAAACTTTGAAATTTGGAAGGAATTCAAAAACTAACAAAAGAAGAACGTGGAGTCGAGTATAAACATACATACATAATTTTATAATATAAACATAAATTTATTTAGGAGTGAACAGTTTTTTACTAGCATTTAACACCATCGCTCTAAAATTCCTTTTATTTTTCTTTAATAATTCATTTTAAAGAAAATAAACTTTTTAAATTGTTTTAGCTGTAAAACTCGAACTTAATGCCCGCTTTTATATTTGATGGTGTCCGTCAACTCCTCGTGGACTACTTTTTAATAAAGAGGACTAAAGTTTGTTTTTTTTTACATTTCACTGTGTAATTTTTCACTATTTCCTCCTTATTTCATTTTACTGTCCCAACTCTAAAAAGAGTATAGTGCCCTTTCGTTATTTTTAACGCACCAAGAAAAAAATTGTGCCCATAATGCCAAAATGATAAACAAAACACATGTCCACACATACATAAAATGCTGCTCTCAAGGCGAAAACATAAGCTGTTTGTTTTTCAAATGTCTATTCTCTTGGTTCAGAATGTATATTCTCTTTATTCAAATTAAATAATATTTAGACTTAAACATATCAAATTTTTGGCCTTATCATAAAACAGTTTTCCGAAACAACATACAAGCGGTTTCACAGAAATTGTTCTCTTTTGACTCTTTTGCTGTGTTATATTGATATCTTTCGTCAACTCTCCCGGTTTCCATCTCTATTTCTCTCTATACTCTCTCTGTCGCTATCACAACATATGTATGTTTAGTCGAAATTTGTAAATTTATATATGTTTGTATTCACACATATGATTTTTATGAAACATTGATGCCCCAAACATAATATATTCTAACATATTAACATAGATGTCCCAAACATTTAGTGTTAGTTTAGGAACATTACATGTTCGCACTTAAATATATTGTGGTTTAAAATCGTGCCCGAAACACATTTTGTTTATATCGGAACATATGAAAAACATATTTTTCTAACAGTGCACAAACTGCTCAATTTGGAACGGCTTCTCATCGGAGAAAACCAAAATCGGCAACTGGTCACTTTCGTGCAAGCCAAGTAAAATTTTCCAAAGTTCAAGAAGTTATCCGTTTTGGGTCGTGATGATGCATTTTTTATTTGATTTACCTGTAATTTCAGATCTGTTATTTTTACAAGTCAAACTTAATTATGTTGTCATTCTTCGGAACTTCGCAAACATCCTTGATTCTTCATGATGTTATTGCGTTTTTCACGGCCTAGGTTAGGTGGTAGCCCGATGTATCAGGCTCACAGACTATTCAGTCCTTTGCGATACCACATTGGTGAACTTCTCTCTTATCATTGAGTGCTGCCCGACTCCATGTTAAGCTCAATGACAAGGGACCTCCTCTTTATAGCCGAGTCCGAACGACGTTCCACACTGCAGTGAAACCACTCAGAGAAGTTTTGAAACCCTCAGAAATGTCACCAGCATTACTGAGGTGGGATAATCCACCGCTGAAAAACTTTTTGGTGTTCGGTCGAAGCAGGAATCGAACCCACGACCTTGTGTATATTCACGGCCTAGTAAAAGTATTAACCATATCGACCTGATATTGCTCTTCACTTTTAACGGCATAACTTCATATTTATTATAAAAAAAAAATCGATTATTTAATTAAACATTTTATTTGTATACCAAAATAACATCCACTTATTGGAAAACCTTTAATAATGCAGAAATAAAAAAAAAATCATGTAAACCATTATTTTCAATCTGATTTATTATATTGAACCGATTTCGAAAAAATTCCAACAAAAATACCCATAATTTTGGAAATTACCCACCAAATCCTCAATTTTGTCTCCATCCTGAAAAAAATTCCTCAATTTGGGGTAAATAAATCCCTAATACTGGTAACACTATAAGGGGGTATTAACATGAGTACATGCCGTTAATGCTTACACATATTACACATCTCTACACTTCCTTGTAAGCATTTCCTTATTATTCTTCAAAAGATCACCAACATCACCACCTTCGTATTAGTCCAACTCAACAACAACATTGTGAACTAAGTTCAAATAAAACAAAATTCTTCGACGTTAGAGTCAAGTTAAGAATTAAATACAAAAAGCAAAAAAAGGAAAATTATACGCCCAAATTTGGCAAACAATGGCGCCAGTGAACACTTGTACGTCTCTATGTTGGGGCATAGAAAACGCCAATAAATCGATTTCTTAACATATTTTCTTTTTATTTCTTGTTTAGACACGCGTACGTTTAACCCTATCCAGCCAGGCATTTGCAACGATCTGTGCTATGATGATATACACAAGAGATCCACAGGAGCGTATGATACCACCAATTAAGTTTTAAACACCCATTACAAAATAAACAAAACCCAATGGATAGTGGTGTCAAAATTTATTTATTTTATTCACCACATTAAAGAAAATTTTCGTGTAAAAAATAATAGGAATTAATTGATCGAATTAAAGTTTCAATTGAATCACAAAAATGAAATTATCAATCACATAATTAATTATAAATAAAAATATTCTTGATTATTTTTTTTTAATTTCCTCGGCACTTTCAATTAATTTTATTATTGGTTCAACTAAACATTTAATTAATATTGGTCGGAAAATCACGTTTTTTCGCATAAATAAAAGATTTGTTCACAGTTTTTTTTTAGATCAAATTGATCTCAACTCAATAGAAATCCTAGGGCTGGTAGAGAGAAGTTCACCAATGTGGTACCACAATGGACTGAATAGTCTAAGTGAGCCTGATACATCGGACTGCCACCTAACCTAACCTAGGGCTGGTATAGGACTGGACCCATGAACTGGTTGGCATGAACTAGTCTTTCTAGTCACTTTAACATGGTTTTTTTCCTTACAACGCGTTTTGGCTACTCATGGTTTCAATAATATGTCCAATGACAATACAGGGTGGCTCACATACAATGCAACAAAGTGAAACGCTATATTTTAAATTTTTATTTTTCAAAAGCAAAGTTGTCAGAAATGACATCAATTTTTGGAATCTATATAGATTTGTTTGATCCATTCCCAACGAAACGCAATCTTGAGATGATCGACACTATGCTATTTTTTAGTGCAAACCATGTTTTCTATCAATAGAAAATTATGTCAAAATTTTATTTATATAGAAAATTTTGTCAACATTTTATTTCTTTAGAAAATTTTGTCAAAATTGTATTTCTATAAAAAATGTTGTCACAATTTTATTTCTGTGGAAAATTTTATCAACATTTTATTTCTATCGAAAACTTTTATTTGTCAAAATTTCATTTCGTTTTTCACTTGAACTTTCCGAAAAAAGATTTATGAGAGTCGGCTTTTGCCAAAATAAATCTTGGTACAAACATTTCTTTTTTGAAGGTTCAAGTGTGGTTTACTTTGGGTTAATTGAACTGCCCGAATTTATTCTGATAATTGGTTGATAGTTTTGCTGGAAGTAGAGGATACTGATGAGGAATGTGGTAATTCCGAAACCTGCGACCATCCAACAATCTTGCAGTCTATAGGGCTTTGCCCAAATAAATTTGGCAAACATTCTTTTCCTCTGTTGGTTAAGCTACTCTTGTAGTTTAGTCAACGCAATGGTTTTTAAGCTGAGATCAAAACAACAAATAAAATTTCATTTCTATAGAAAATTTTATCAAAATTTTATTTCTATAAAAAAATTTTATCAAATTTTATTTCCATAAAAATTTTCATCAAAATTTTACTTCTTTCGAAAATTTTGACAAAATTTTATTTCTATAAAAAAAATTTTTTAAGCATTTATTTCTATAGAAAATTTTTTCAAAATTTTATTTCGTTAAAAACTTTTGTCAACTATTTAGTTCTATAGAAATTTTGTAAATTTTTTTTTTCTATAAATAGTATTACTATAGAAAATTTTCTAACAATTTTGTTTCTATAGAAAATGTTGTCAAAATTTTATTTCTGTAGAAACTTTTGTCAAGTTTTTTTTTTTTTGTCAAAATTTTCTTTCTATAGAAAACTTTGTAAAAATTTTATTTGGTCACAATTTCATTTCTATAGAAAATTTTATCAAAATTTTATTTCTATAAAAAAATTTATCAAATTTTATTTCCATAAAAAAATTATCAAAATTTTACTTCTTTAGAAAATTTTTTCAACATTTTATTTCTATAGAAAATGACACAATTTTATTTCTGTGTAAAAATTCTATTTTCTATAGAAATAAAATGTTGGCAAAATTTTCTAAAGAAGTAAAAAATAAAATTTTTTATAGAAATAAATAAAACTTTGTAAAAATTTTATTTGCCAAAATTATATTTTTTGCCAACATTTCATTTCTATTGAACATTTTGTCAAAATTTTATTTCTATAAAAATTTTTGTCTAAACGATACCTCTTTAGATAATGTTGTCAAAATTTTATTTTGTTAGAAAATTTTAACTAAATTTTATTTCTATAGAAAATTTTGTCAATTTTTTATTTCTATAGAAAATTTTGTCAAATTGTTTTTCTACAGAAAATTTTTCACAATTTTATTTTTGTCAAAATTTTATTTCTATAGAAAATTTTTTTAAAATTGTATTTCTATGAAATGTTTGTCAAAATGTTATTTCTATAGAAAATTTTGTAAATTTTATTTCTATGGAAAATTTTATCAAGCATTTATTTCTATAAAAAAAAATTTTTAAATTTTATTTCGTAAAAAAAATTTTGTCAAATATTTATTTCTATAGAACATTTTGTCAAATTGTTTTTCTACAGAAAATTTTTTCACAATTTTAATTTTGTCAAAATTTTATTTCTATAGAAAATTTTGATAAAATTGTATTTCTATGAAATGTTTGTCAAAATGATATTTGTATAGAAAATTTTGTCAAAATTGTATTTCTATGGAAAATTTTATCAAGCATTTATTTCTATAAAAGAATTTTTTAAAATTTTATTTTGTAAAAAAAAATTTGTCAAATTTCTATAGAACATTTTGTCAAATTTTATTTTTGTCAAAATTTTATTTCTATAGAAAATTTTGTTAAAATTTTATTTCTATGAAATTTTTGTCAAAATTTTATTTCTATGAAACTTTTGTCAAAATGTTATTTCTATAGAAAATTTTGTTAAAATTTTATTTCTATCGAAAATTTTGTTAAAATTTTATTTCTATGAAATTTTTGTCAAAATGTTATTTCTATAGAAAATTTTGTTAAAATTTTATTTCTGTAGAAAATTGTGTCAAAATTTTAATGCTATAGAAAATTTTGGTAATTTTTTTTAAAGAAAATTTTCTCAAAATTTTATTTCTATATAAAATGTTGTAAAAATTTTATTTCTGTAGAAATTTTTGTCCAAATTTTATTTCTATAGAAAATTTTGTCAAAATTTTATTTCTATAAAAAATTCGGTGAAAAATTTTTATTTCTATATAAAATCTTGTTAAAATTTTATTTCTATAGAAAGTCTTTTCAAAATTTCATTTCTGTAGAAAATTTTGTCAAAATTTTATTTCTATAGATATTTTTGTCAAAATTTTATTTCTATAGAAAATTTTGTCAAAATTTTATTTCTATAGAAAATCTTGTCAAAATTTTATTTCTATAGAAAATTTTTTCAAAATTTCATTTCTGGAGAAATAAAATTTAGATTATTTCTATAGAAATTTTTGTCAAAATTTTATCTCTATAGAAATTTTTGTCAACATTTTATTTCTATAGAAAATTTTGTCAAAATTTTATGTCTATAGAAAAATTTTTTCAAAGTTTTATGTCGTTAGAAAATTTTGTCAAAATTTTATATCTATATAAAATGTTGTCAAAATTTTATATCTATACAAAATGGTGTCACAATTTTATGGAAAATTTTTTCAAAATTTTATTTCTATAGAAAATTTTATTTTGATGGGATATTTTGTTAAACTTTTATTTCTATGGAAAATGTTGTCAAAATATATGGGATATTCCAATAGAAAAAACCTGATTATTCGTTTTCACCTATTGGCAACCCTAAATATCCTAGTATTAAAAAAATCCTATTCCATAGAAATAAAATAAAAAACTAAAAGAAATGCCCCTACCTAATAAAGATGATAATCATCACCATCGTCGTCGTCGTCATCATCATCATCATAATCTTTCAAATGTTCACAATGGTCTTCATATTTCACCGAACAAAATGTAATGAATGCGTATCAAAATCACATTGGAATTAAATCCAAAGAAATTTATTATTTGGAATTGGCACGAGTCAATCTTATGGCGCTTGCAATGTACGGTGATTGTGGTGTGGCGTCTATTCCATATAGGGATAAAGTGTGCGTCTGCCAGCCAAATGACTCGAATGGTATTTGATTTTGTTTGAACTTCATAAAAGGAGCGAGAGACATAATGCCGCTACAGGCCACAAGCCTCGGTAAAACATTTGCCATTGTATACGGATGAATTAAATCCGATGCAAGAGTTTCAATGTGTGTGCGTGCTGGTGCATCAATGCTGGAATAAATTAATTCAGTTTTCACTCACGTTCCATGACCATGATATTCTTGAAATATTTTCTGTTACAAAAATGGCAATGGGGAAGTATGTTAACATCTGATCTTATGAAGGCATTGACGAGAAAGGCTATCGAATGAAGCAACATAAAAACGATATAAACTATTTTCCTTAATGTATATTTTATTCCAACAACGTCCTCTTTGGGGGATAGCATAAATATATGTCTTGGGTCATTCCATTGGCATCGGAGGTGACACATTTCATGTCAAGAGAAGGCAAATAATGAGCTCTTTAGTGCGTATTTATTTTTTAAAATTGGTACTGGGTTAGCTAAGGGTCCCATATAAATGTGTCGCCTGATTTGGGCCAAGAAAGTTAAATCCCATCGAAAATTTAATATATTAAGACAATGGGAGAGACTATTTGAAAATCTTTTTTAAGTAGGTGCAAATTTTTGAATCCTCTCAGAAGTTGACACGATGCCTAAATTTTTCCACATTTGGGAGGTGTCCACCTAGGCATACAAACGGGCGAAAAGCCAGGGCTATATCGCCTTCAAAAGTGATTTTGAATCAAACATACACTATCGCAGTAACCACGAGAGCCCTAAGCCAACCCCCGAAAGTAGTATGATAGTAATCAGTATCTAAATTTCGACTTTTCGATATTTTGAATATTTGAAAAAGTGGAGTATTCGGTTTTTTGAAAATTTGGCAAAGTCGACATTTGGAATTTGAACACACCGGTCGATGTATAGCCATGAGATAGTCGAATCGGGGAGTTGTTATCCGCCGACCGTTCAGTTATATTAAGATGGTTCCTCAATATAAAGTTGGCAATCATAAATGGCGATCTGAAGTGGCCACGACCACCGAATGTAACATTCCGACCCCAAAAAGACTATTATGGGAGAAAAGACGATGAGGTGAGTTAAAACAGAAAAAAGACTGGAAATCATCTTCAGGAGAAAAGGAATGCGGTAGTAATCAGTGCTCGCATTTTGCTTCAAATTAGCTCAAAATGGATATACAGTGAAACCTCTCAAACTTTGACACTCTGAAAACTGGACACCTGCCAAAAATCGACAGTTGTTAGTTGGGGACGTTTGTTATATTAACACATTAACCTCACGTACCAGGACACCTGTCAAATGTGGACAAAATTTAGGCAACCTTGGGTGTCCACCTTTCAGAGGTTTGACTGTATATACAGTGTCCAAGTTTGATAGGTTTCACTGTATATTCAAGGGCTACACATATTTTATTTCTTGTTGCCCTGCGATCAAGGGATGATAAACAGAACAACGCATTTTCAGAAAGGACTGAGCCGATTCATGATCGGGCACCTAAAGTAGAGGACACATTTGTACTGATATACTTTAACGAAGGACATATTTTGAAGAGGAGATTAACTTTGAACACTATCTATGTCAAGGTCCTGCTTTTGTGAGATGTAACGCGAAGTAATTTTCCAACTTAAGTGATGATATGGTCATCAAGTTAAAGCGACTACTATCAAAAATAGTAGATTTTGATGTTTTGGTAGATTTTGAAAATTATTCCTCTCTAACTAAGGGTACTTCAATTCTCTATAGAAATTAAATTTGGGAAAAATTTTATATAGAAATAAAATTTTAATAAATGTCAATTTTGGAAATTTTTACTATAGAAATAAAATGTTGACAACATTTCCTATGGAACCAAAATTTTCATTAAATTTTATAAGAATTAAAATTTTGACAATATGTTCTATATAAAATTTTTGATAAAATTTTCTACGGAACTAAAATTTTGACAAAATTTTCTATAGAAATAAAATTTTGACAAAATTTTCGATATAAATAAAATTTTGACAAAATTTTCCATAGAAATAAAATTATTACAAAATTTTCTATAGAAATAAAAACTAATTTCTATGGAAATAAAATTTAGGCAAACTTTTCTATAGAAATACAATTTTGACAAAATTTCTCTCTGTTGGTAAAGCTACTCTTGTAGTTTAGTGTAATCATGATTCTAAGCTGAAATCAAAGCACTAAGAAATAAAATGTTGACAAAATTTTCTATAGAAATAAAATTTTGACAAAATTTTTTATAGAAATAAAATTTTGACAATATGTTCTATGGAATCAAAATTTTGATAAAATTTTTTATGGAACTAAAATTTTGACAAAATTTTCTATAGAAATAAAATTTTGACAAAATTTTCTATATAAATAAAATTTTTACAAAATTTTCCATAGAAAAAAAATTATGACAAAATTTTGTATAGAAATAAATTTTCGGAAAAAATTTCTATGGAAATAAAATTTAGGCAACATTTTCTAAAGAAATGAAATTTTGACAAAATTTTCTATAGAAATAAAATTTTGACAAAATTTTCTATAGAATTAAAATCTTGACAAAATTTTCTATAGAAATAAAATATTGACAAAATTTTCTAAAGAAATAAAATTTTGACAAATTTTCTATAGAGAACAAAATTTGACAAAATTTTCTATAGAAATAAAATTTTGACAATATGTTCTATGGAATCAAAATTGTGACAAAATTTTCTACGGAACTAACATTTTGACAAAATGTTCTATAGAAATAAAATTTTGACAAAATTGTCTATAGAAATAAAATTTTGACAAAATTTTCTATATAAATAAAATTTTGACAAAATTTTCCATAGAAACAAAATTGACAAAATTTTCTATAGAAATAAAAAAAATTCTATGGATATAAAATTTAGGCAACATTTTCTAAAGAAATACAATTTTGACAAAATTTCTCTCTGTTGGTAAAGTTACTCTTGTAGTTTAGTCAAATCATGATTATAAGCTGAAATCAAAGCACTAAGAAATAAAATTTTCTATAGAAATAAAATTTTGACAAAATTTTCTATAGAAATAAAATTTTGACAACATTTTCTATAGAAATAAAAATTTGACAATATGTTCTATGGAATCAAAATGTTGATAAAATTTTTTACGGAACTAAAATTTTGGCAAAATTTTCTAAAGAAATACAATTTTGACAAAATTTTCCATAGAAATAAAATTATGACAAAATTTTCCATAGAAATAAATTTTCGAAAAAAATTTTCAATGGAAATAAAATTTAGGCAACATTTTCTAGAGAAATAAAAGTTTGACAAAATTTCTCTCTTTTGGTAAATTTACTCTTGTAGTTTAGTCAAATCATGATTCTAAGCTGAAATCAAAGCACTAAGAAATAAAATAAATAGAATAAAAATTTGACAACATTTTCTATAGAAATAAAATTTTTAGTGTTTGCTTAGCTTAACCATTAGAGGAAAAGAATGTTTGTCAAATTTATTTGCAGTTTTTTAATTTGGTAGATTTGTGGTAAAATTTCCGTCAAACTTTAGTAGATTATTCTTGGCGCTAGTGGCAACCGTGCTTACTGTACGGAAAATATTTTGGAATCTTCTTTGAAGTCAAATAAGACTTGTTAAAAACATCTAACAAAAATCATTGTCCATCCCACATTTTTTCCATACATTAACTTCCAATTCACCAAATACCATTGAGATGGCCATTATTTTAGTACAATGTAAGGATTGAAAATATTTCCATATAAAGTTATGCGAAAAACGTTTTTCATAAAAATATTATGCGTATAGTTTTTAATAAAATAAAAACATTGTGACATTATCCATTCTTCATTTAATAACTAATGTACTAAATTATCCTTGATTACAGTCGTTGTTCACAATTTGTTATTGGCAATAGGTCATGGCATGTAATTGTAAAAGCCAGAATCTAAAACTGAAGCAATATATTAAAAAAAAAACAATTTCCTTCAGTAAACACTTAATTGCCACTTATCGTAGAGGAAAATTCCAAAAGAAACAAAAATAGTTATCTACTTACTCTTGCCTTTTGACCCTGAGCAACAATCAAATGATGGAACAACTTTCAAACTACATCCATTAAATATTACACAAAATTTTGACATGGCTCAAGTTCGCAAATAAAAAATAAACGAAAAACAAAGTTTGCAAATAGTTTTCGTTACGCTCAATTTAACAATTAATAAGTCCTTGAACTTTAAAGTCGACATTACATTAGAGGCCAACAAATCATTTAGCATGTGGTCGCACCAGTGACCAATATATGAGGATTTCCATAGTTAATAAAAAAATACTTTTCAACAAAGAAAAAAATTAAAAAAAATCAAACAAAATCTCAATAGATGTGAGCCATTCCCTTATTAATAAACAATCTTTAGTTAACAAATTCAGGGTACTCAGTTTTCTTCGCTGCCATTAAAATTGTATGTCTTTGAAATAAGGCAAATTTTATTTACTCTACAGAAGAACATTTATTACTTAAAAAAAAACCATCGTACAATATATTTCATTCGGTATGAAATGTACTATAAAAAAAGCTTCAAATATAGACAAAGATTTATTGATCTAACCAAATTATGAAATTAAGAAAATGAATTGAATATGAATAATTTTAATATAATTCATTGCAAAAATAAAATGAAAAAATCCATTAAATGTGAATTAATTCTTCACACAAAAAAAAAATATTTTTTGTCTTCTATCACGAAATTAATTGATCCAATTAATTTTTAATTGAAATGTCTTCAATCACAGAAATGATAGTATCAATTAAAAAATTAATTGATCCAATTAAAAAATAAATTATCCAATTAAAAAATTAATTGATATTATTAATGTTTGTGATTGATTTTTGTTTCAATTAAAAAATTTGTTGAATCAAGTAAATTTTTATTTGAATATTTTCATACCCTCCACCATAGGATGGGGGTATATTAACATTGTCATTCCGTTTGTAACACATCAAAATATTGGTCAAAGACCCCATAAAGTATATATCTATTCTGGGTCGTGGTGAAATTCTGAGTCGATCTGGATATGTTCGTCCGTCCGGCTGTGTGTCCGTCTGTCCGGCTGTCCGTCCACCTGTGAAAATCACGCTAACTTCCGAACGAAACAAGCTTAAAAATTGGCACAAATAGTAGTTATTGATGTAGGTCAGATGGTATTGCAAATGGACCCTATCGGACCACGTTTCCGTATAGCCCCCATATAAACCGACCCCCAGATTTGACCTCCGGAGGCTCTTGAAGGAGCAAAATTCATCCGATCCGGTACATTGCGCTAGTATATCCGATTGGTACATTGCGCTAGTATATGGCCGACAACAACCATGCCAAAATTGGTCCGTATCGATCTATAGTTATATATAGCCCCCATATAAACCGATCCCAGATTTGATCTCCGGAGCCTCTTGGAGGACCAAAATTCATCCGATCCGGTTGAAATTTGGTACGGAGTGTTGGAATATGGTCTTTAACAACCACGCCAGAATTGGTCCACATCGGTCCATAATTATATATAGGCCCCATATAAACCGATCCCCAGATTTGACCCCCGGAGCCTCATGGATGAGCAAAATTCATACGATTCCGTTGAAATTTGGTACTTGGTGTTAGTATATGGTCTCTAACAACCATGCAAGAATTGGTCCATATCGGTCCATCATTATATATAGCCCCCATATAAACCGATCCTTGATTTGACCTCCGGAGCCTCTTGGAGGAGCAAAATTCATCCGAACCGGTTGAAATTTGGTAAGGAGTGTTGGAATATGGTCTCTAACAACCATGCAGGAATTGGTCCATATCGGTCCATCATTATAAATAGCCCTCATATAAACCGATCCCAGATTTGACCTCCGGAGCCTCTTGGAGGAGCAAAATTCATCCTATCTGGTTGAAATTTGGTACGGAGTGTTGGAATATGGTCTCTAACAACCATGCCAGAATTCAACCTATCCGGTTGAAATTTGGAACGGAGTGTTGGAATATGGTCTCTAACAACCATGCCAGAATTGGTCCATAATTATATATAGCCCCATATAAACCGATTCCCAGAAAAAATTAATTGAAGGTCAATTAAAAATTAATTGGTCCAATTAAACAATTAATTGATACTATTCATTTTTGTGATTGATTTTTGTTTCAATTAAAAAAATGGTTAAATCAATTAAATTTTCAATTGAATATTTTTAAAACTCAATTAAAATTTTAATTGGAAAAATTTTCGTGAGATTTTTTTCTGTGTACTTGTTTAAAACTTACTCAAGATTTTAATTGGAAAAATTTTTGTGAAATTTTTTCTGTATTGGTTGCGTCCTTTGGTGGTGATAAAAATATTTAAATCCCAGTAAACTTATATTTGAGTATTCATAGCGTATAATTAACAAATTCATCTTAATGCAGCTCTTTTGTAAAGACCCATATATCCATCCAACCTTCATCAGATGGCTTAACAAAAGAAACTATAATTTTACAACATTTATATGTATATTATTTGAAAAGTTACACACAAAAATATTTTATGTGTTTTTGGAAAACTTTTTGCCGGACAATTTTCATATTTAGCCAAAAGTTGCAAAAAGCCATAAGAATAGCAGCTCATTATTTCTATTACTTTTGCAAAGTTTCATAAATCAAATTTACTACTTGAACAAAAGAGGGAGTCGACTTGGAAATGTTAATATTATATATTTGTTTAAGTTTATATACCCTCATTAAAAATATATATTTATATATAATTATATACAAAAAAAATGTTTTGCCATAAGGAGTTTACAAAAAATAGAATACTGTAAATTTTTTTACTAGAAAGTAGTAGATTGACGGACGGACAGACAAACCTGGTCGATCTCCTTTATCCCGATATTATCCGGATATTATTTCTGATCTAGGAATAATATTTATGATAGAAACATTTATGTTGTAGACACAAAATATTTTTTTTTGTCTTCAATCACGAAATTAATTGATTCAATTAATTTTTAATTGAAATGTCTTCAATCACAGAAATGATAGTATCAATTAAAAAATTAATTGAAAGACAATTAAAAAATTAATTGATACTATTAAGTTCTATTATTGTAATTGGATCAATTAATTTCGTGATTGAAGACAAAAAAATGTTTTTGTATGTACAACATAAATGCTTCTATGTTATCATAAATATTATTCGTAGGTAAGGAATAATTTGTTGAATCAATTAAATTTTTAATTGAATATTTTTGTAGTTGTTGTATGGTTGGCCTTTTAGTATAATTAACAGATTGGCAGATAAGTCCCCGGTCTGACACATAGACGGCGTCGCTAGTATTAAATTCATATTATTATACCCTCCACCATAGGATGGGGGTATATTAACTTTGTCATTCCGTTTGTAACACATCGAAACATTGCTCTAAGACCCCATAAAGTATATATATTCTGGGTCGTGGTGAAATTCTGAGTCGATCTGAGCATGTCCGTCCGTCCGTCCGTCCGTCTGTTGAAATCACGCTAACTTCCGAACGAAACAAGCTATCGACTTGAAACTTGGCAGAAATAGTTGTTATTGATGTAGGTCGGATGGCATTGCAAATGGGCCATATCGGTCCACTTTTACGTATAGCCCCCATATAAACGTACCCCCAAATTTGGCTTGCGATTGCTCTAAGAGAAGCAAATTTCATCCGATCAGGCTGAAATTTGGTACATGGTGTTAGTATATAGCCATGCACAAATTGGTCCACATCGGTCCACTTTTACGTATAGCCCCCATATAAACGGACCCTCAAATTTGGCTTGCGATTGCTCTAAGAGAAGAAAATTTCATCCGATCCGGATGAAATTTGGTACATGGTGTAAGAATATGGTCTCTAACAACCATGCGAAAATTGGTCAACATCGGTCCATAATTATATATAGCCCCCATATAAACCGATCCCCCAAATTGTCTTGCGGAGCCTCTAAGAGAAGCAAATTTCATCCGATCCGGCTGAAATTTGGTACATGGTGTTGGTATATGTTCTCTAATGACCATGCAAAAATTGGTCTACATCGGCCCATAATTATATATAGCCCCCATATAAGCCGATCCCCAGAATTGAACTCCGGAGCCTCTTAGAGGAGCAAAATTCGTCCGATCCGGTTGAAATTTGGTACGTGGTGTTATTATATGGTCTCTAACAGCCATGCAAGAATTGGTCCATATCGGTCCATAATTATATATAGCCCCCATATAAATCGATTCCCAGAATTGTCCTCCGGAGCCTCTTGGAGGCGCAAAATTCATCCGATCCGGTTGAAATTTGGAACATGGTGTTAGAATGTGAGCCACCGTGGTGCAATGGTTAGCATGCCCGCCTTGCATACACAAGGTCGTGGGTTCGATTCCTGCTACGACCGAACACCAAAAAGTTTTTCAGCGGTGGATTATCCCACCTCAGTAATGCTGGTGACATTTCTGAGGGTTTCAAAGCTTCTCTAAGTGGTTTCACTGGAATGTGGAACGCCGTTCGGACTCGGTTATAAAAAGGAGGTCCCTTGTCATTGAGTTTAACATGGAATCGGGCAGCACTCAGTGATAAGAGAGAAGTTCACCACTGTGGTATCACAATGCAATGAATAGTCTAAGTGAGCCTGATACATCGGGCTGCCACATAACCTAACCTAACCTAGAATGTGGTCTCTAACAAACACGCAAGAATTGGTTTATATCGGTCTATAATTATATATAGCCCCCATATAAACTGTTCCCCAGATTTGATCGCCGGAACCTCTTGGAGGAGCAAAATTCATCCGATCCGGTTGAAATTTGCAACGTGGTGTTAGTATAAGGCCGCTAATAACCATGCCAAAATTGGTCCATATCGGTCTGTAGTTATATGTAGCCGATCCCCAATCACACTAAAATTGGTCCATATCGGTTCATAATCATGGTTGCCACCCGAGCCAAAAATAATCAACCAAAATTTTGTTTTTATAGAAAACATTGTCAAAATGTTATTTCTATAGAAAATTTTGTCAAAATTTTAATTCTATAGAAAGTTTTATTTCTATAGAAAATTTTGTCAAAATGTTATTTCTATAGAAAATTTTGTCAAAAATTTATTTCTAACGAAAATTTTGTCAAAATTTTATTTCTATAGAAATTTTTTTCCAAATTTTATTTCTATAGAAAATGTTGTCAAAATTTTATTTTTTCAAAATTTTATTTCTATAGAAACTTTAAACTTAATTATATACGTATTTAATCGGCCTTATTTAGTTTAATATATACCATGTATGGACTCTGTGGTATATATTACGGTGTTAGGAACTTTTAAGATACCTTGCCATCGGCTTCACTAGAAGTTTCTACGCAATCCATGGTGGAGGGTACATAAGCTTCGGTCTGGCATAACTTACGGCCGTATATACTTGTTTAAAACTCAATTAAGACATTAATTGCAAAAATATTCGTGATTTTTTTTCTGTGTATATCAATGTAATAGTACCCTAACCAAACTGTGGCGAAGATGATAATATTCAATTGAACAAAATTCTACCCACTCCAATGTCTACGCAAATACTATAATTGTCTATGCATACTTAAGAAAGTAAATGATTGACTTTTTGCCAAAATAAAAAAATACGAAAATTACTTGGCAACAAAACATTTACTTGGACTGAATATTTTGACCATTTTATTCTAAATATGAATATCACATATGACACGATACTCGTATGTGTACATATTACGCAGGATATGCCAACCACAGGATACTAACATTCAATGCCAAATACTAGACAAAATGCTAATAATTTAATTTTATTATTTGCAGTAACTTTTTACTGCAGTTAAAAAAATTTTATTTATTTATTTTTATTTACTAATGACGATGTCAAAAGAAGAAGTCGTGAGAAATATTTTACCCTCCTTGCTTGCAAATAGCCAAAATTCGATTCATTCAATTCTGGCAAACCAATTGAAATTCATAAGCTTTATTACTATGCGTTGTATTAGGCAGACGGACGGAGTAACTAATAATACCTGTATGTCAAAAGTAGTTTCCGCCAACGCCATAACACAAAAATTAACCAGCAACAACAGCTTGATCCCATATCAATCGAGATCTTATGCGTCGTTCAGACTCTAAGTTTATCCGAACAATAATGCCCGTGTCCAAAATGTCGAGACAGATCCCATATTTTGGCCACAATATAAGTTATACGAACGATGGCATAATCGATATTGCTGCTTGTTAATGGGATCGACAACACATTTATCGATCATTAAGTCATCGCCGACAATTCCCAGCGATTGGCCAAACTGTAATGCGCCGTCCAGATTATAAGTTTATGTGGACGGAATGTCTATGTTTGTTACGATCCTACAGTGTGCCGAACGCTAAGAATTGTAGGAGCGATTGTAATAAGCTGCAGTATCGATTATATCTTCGAACATAACTTATAGTGTGGCCAATAACTGGGTTATGTTTGACATGAGCACTGTCGTCCGGTTGTTACAGAAATTTATTGGGGAAGTGACAGTGCAAGAAATCGTCAATGTTTTGAATTTGTTCTCTATTAGTTTCGATAACACAGGAATGGATCTAATGATGCTGAGAGCTTGTCCTGCTTGATTGATTGCTGGATAATGCAGGTCAGGATGCGGGAATATGGAAACGTTTTGGCTGACAGTACGATGCCTTTGGGAGGCGTGAACAGTAGAGTGGTTGGCATAGAAGGTACTGTAAAGATTGACGGGACGTTGACCTAGATCGGAGCACTGATGGAATTTGAAAACTGTGGTGGTGGGATCCTGTCAGTGACCGTGGTCGGAATATGGACAATGTGAAGGCGAGAAAGAACACGAGGCATGTTCCAAGCTATAACGCAAGACGAACGGAGTTGACCTTGGCTGATGACGAGGTACCTAGTAGGAGGACGTAATTGTGACCGAGGTCGGAACACAGTTGAAACGGATAGAAAAAAGGATGGGGACTTGGCCCAAGTCGGAATACGTGTTGGCCATGAAGACAGTGGTGATGGCATCCTATCCGTGATCGGGCTCGGAACACAAACTTGCGTAGACATGAAGGCGGGACGGATAACCTCGTGATGGTGACCGTGTTCGGAGCTCAGGGTAACGCAGCCTTGGGTGATGCTCGGGCTAGAAATCGCTTAATGGTAAAAAACCTAATCGCAGTGTAACCATGGAAAAAACGTGTATTATCGCTGGATGATCTTGGCAGTGACCTCGACGGGCAACACAACAATTAGGACAGAACCGTGGACTGTAACCACGTTCGGAAAGCAGTGAGACAAAGGGTAAGCAAGTTGGCTGTGACTGAGTTCGGATTGACGGGACGTTGACCTAGATCGGAGCACTGATGGAATTTGAAAACTGGTGGTGGGATCCTGTCAGTGACCGTGGCCGGAATATGGACAATGTGAAGGCGAGAAAGAACACGAGGCACGTTCCAATCTATAACGCAAGACGAACGGAGTTGACATTGGCTGATGACGAGGTACCTAGTAGGAGGACGTAATTGTGACCGAGGTCTGAACACAGTTGAAACGGAGAAAAAAAGGATGGGGACCTGGCCCTAGTCGGAACACGTGTTGGCCATGAAGACAGTGGTGATGGCATCCTATCCGTGACCGGGCTCGGAACACAAACTTGCGTAGACATGAAGGCGGGACGGATAACCTCGTGATGGTGACCGTGTTCGGAGCTCAGGGTAACGCAGCCTTGGGTGATGCTCGGGCTAGAAATCGCTTAATGGTAAAAAACCTAATCGCAGTGTAACCATGGAAAAAACGTGTATTATCGCTGGATGATCTTGGCAGTGACCTCGACGGGCAACACAACAATTAGGACGGAACCGTGACTGTAACCACGTTCGGAAAGCAGTGAAACAAAGGTTAAGCAACTTGGCTGTGACTGCGTTCGGAACATAAGTCGAAGCAAATATGTTACTGTGGCAAAGAAAGGTTAAACACATAAGTGGGACCGCGATCGGAACATGAGTCGAGGTAAATTCAATAGCTAGAAACGGGTAAACATGTAACTGTCACCGTGATCGGATCGTGAGCAAATGCGATGGCGAGGAATGGGTAAACATGTGGCAATAACCGCGATAGGAACACGAGTCGAGGCAAATGCGATAGCTAGAAAAGGTGACGGGACTGTAATCGCTTTCGGAACATAGAACATCGCAGCCGTGAGTAGTGACAATGAACGCAGGGGCAAAACAAATGTTGCTCTGCGGATGATTGGCGGGGAAAACAGACCGTTACCGCATTCGGAACTCTAGTCAAAGCAAAGGTGAACACGAGAAACAACTAACACGTGACTGTGACCACGATCAGAACAAATTTGGGCGCAAGGATTAGGTTAGGTTAGGTTAGGTTAAAGTGGCAGCCCGATTAAGATTCAGGCTCACTTAGACTATTCAGTCCATTGTGATACCACATTAACTAAAAGTACCTATTACATATGGGCACTTCTAGTTTTAACCGCTGAACCTTCTTGATTATTTTTCTTTGTTGAACCAACCAGATTGTTCCAAAAACATTAGCAGACTGCTTAAGTTAACGTTTTCCAGATCCGCCTGTAATCTGAAGCTATATGCTCCTAAAAGTTGCTTGCGCTTTACACAAAATGCAGGACACTCACACAAGAGGTGTTTAATTGATTCTTTTTCCTCCGCATCATGACAGCTCATACAATAGTCATTATACTTCGCGCCAATAGTTTTTGCAAAATCGCTTATCAGGCAGCGACCCGTTATAGCAGATATCAACTCATCCGCTTCGCAGTTCCCCGGTATGTTCCTATGGCCAGGCACCCATATTAGGTGAATATTGTACTGCTCAGCCATCTCATTGAGAGATTTGCGGCAGTAGATGGCCGATGGGCGCAAGGATTACCGGTGCCTTTGAGGAGTCACGAATTGTTGTCGTTTGGAAACACGGCATAAGCCTTCACTTAACATGTTGGCTGATAAGTCCCCGGTATGACACATAGATGGCGTCGCTAGTATAAAATGCATATTATTTTCAAATGATTCGTGTCAAAATTTGACGTCTGTAAGTCAATTAGTTTGTGAGATAGAGCGTCTTTTGTGAAGCATCTTTTGTTATTGTGAAAAAAATGGAACAAAAGGAATTTCGTGTTTTGATAAAATACAGTTTTCTGAAGGGAAAAATACGGTGGAAGCAAAAACTTGGCTTGATAATGAGTTTCCGGACTCTGATCCAGGGAAATCAACAATAATTGATTGGTATGCAAAATTCAAGCGTGGTGAAATGAGCACGGAGGACGGTGAACGCAGTGGACGCCCGAAAGAGGTGATTACCGACGAAAACATCAAAAAAATCCACAAAATAATTTTGAATGACCGTAAAATGAAGTTGATCGAGATAGCAGAGGTCTTAAAGATATCAAAGGATTGTGTTGATCATACCATTCATCAATATTTGGATATGCGGAAGCTCTGTGCAAAATGAGTGCCGCGCGAGCTCACAGTTGACCAAAAACAACAACGTGTTGATGATTCTGAGCGGTGTTTGCAGCTGTTAACTCGTAATAAACCCGAATTTTTCCGTCGATATGTGAGAATGGATGAAACATGGCTCCATCACTACACTCCTGAGTCCAATCGACAGTCGGCTAAGTAGACAGCGACAGGTGATTCGTCTCCGAAGGGTGGAAAGACTCAAAAATCCGCTGGCAAAGTAATGGCCTCTGTTTTTTGGGATGCGCATGGAATAATTTTTATCGATTATCTTGAGAAGGGAAAAACCATCAACAATGACTATTATATGGCGTTATTGGAGCGTTTGAAGGTCGAAATCGTGGCAAAACGGCCCCATATGAAGAAGAACAAGTATATACAGCACTAAGTTCGGCCGGGCCGAATCTTAAATACCCACCACCATGAACCAAATATTAGGGTTTCCTTTGAAATTTCAGGAGGGCTAGAGGACTTGAGGACACTTCCCGAAGATAAATTTAACGATTTCACCTATGAAGACTATATCAGATTCTGGATTTATAAGAACCATTTTTGTTTGAGTTTTAGAGGAATCATTAACATCTCTTGTAAGTGTGCAAGAAAATTATAAAATAACGTCTTGATTTGAAATCTTAAATCTGTAGAAGAAAAATCTGGAAGTTTTACATTGAGTTTCAAGCAATTTTCATGATCAGTGCGCCTTCTACACCCTCAAAAAGTGAAGTCGGTCTATATGGAGGCATTGCCAAATGGACCGATAAAAACTTAATCCGATACACGTTTTTGTGAGCCTAAAATACCAGAATATTTACAATTTCAGGCAAATCAGATAAAAACTACGGTTTCTAGAAACCCAAGGAGTTAAATCGGGAAATCGTTCTTATGGGGGCTATACTAAAACACGAAAATACCTCTAGATTTCCAATTTCAGGCAAATAGGATAAAAACTTCGGATTCTATAAGCCCAAGAAGTAAAATCGGGAGATCGGTCTATATGGGGGCCATACCAAAACATGGACCGATACTCACCATTTGTGGCACACCTCTTTATGGTCATAAAATACCTCTAGATTTCAAATTTCAGACAAATTGGATAAAAAATTCGGATTCTAGCAGTCCAAGAAGTAAAATCGGGAGATCGGTCTATATGGGGGCTATACCAAAATATGGACCGATACTCACCATTTTCGGCACACCTCTTTGTGGTCCTAAAATACCTCTAGATTTCCAATTTCAGACAAATTGGGTAAAAACCTACGGTTCCTATAAGCCCAAGACCCCAAATCGGGAGGTCGTTTTATATGGGGACCATACCAAAACATGGACCTATACTCACAATTTTTGGCACACGTATTTGTGGTCGTACAATACCTCTAGATTTCCAATTTCAAGTAAATTGAATAAAAACTGCGGTTTCTATAAGCCCAAGAAGTAAAATCGGGAGATCGGTCTATATGGGGGCTATACCAAAATATGGACCGATACTCACAATTTTCGGCACACGTATTTGTGGTCCTACAATACCTCTAGATTTCCAATTTCAGGTAAATTGAATAAAAATTGCGGTTTCTATAAGCGCAAGAAATAAAATCGGGAGATCGGTCTATATGGGGGCTATACCAAAACATGAACCGATACTCACTATTTTTGGCACACCTCTTAATGGTCATAAAATACCTCTAGATTTCAAATTTCAGGCAAATCGGATAAAAACTACGATTTCTATAAGCCCAAGACCCCAAATCGGGAGGTCGGTTTATATGGGGACTATATCAAAACCTGGACCGATATAGCCCATCTTCGAACTTGACCTGCCTGCAGACAAAAGACGAGTTTGTGCAAAATTTCAGCACGATTGCTTCATTATTGAAGACTGTAGAGTGATTACAACAGACAGACAGACAGACAGACAGACAGACAGACAGACGGACAGACGGACATCGTTATATCGTCTTAGAATTTCTCCCTGATCAAGAATATATATACTTTATATAGTCGGAAATCGATATTTCGATGTGTTACAAACGGAATGACAAACTTATTATACCCCCGTCACCATTCTATGGTGGTGGGTATAAAAAAGTATTGCTCCACCAAGACAACGCACCGTGCCACAAGTCATTGAGAACGATGGCAAAAATTCATGAATTGGGCTTCGAATTGCTTCCCCACCCACCGTATTCTCCAGATCTGACCCCCAGCGACTTCTCAGACCTCAAAAGGATGTTCGCAGGGAAAAAATTTGGCTGCAATGAAGAGGTGATCGCCGAAACTGAGGCCTGTTTTGAGGCAAAACCGAAGGAGTACTACCAAAATGGTATCAAAAAATTGGAAGGTCGTTATAATCGTTGTATCGCTCTTGAAGGGAACTATGTTGAATAATAAAAACGAATTTTGACAAAAAAATGTGTTTTTCTTTGTTAGACCAGGGACTTATCAGCCAACCTGTTATTGTGTGGTAACTATGTGGTAATGCTCGGAATCAATAACAAATTCCTTAAGGGAATCTTTGGATACAAATAAACTTTATTTAAGTGAGATGGAAAGGTAATTTAAAATAATGTACAGATCAGATTCGTAAACTTTTTCAAATTCTGGAACAGCATTAATATTTGCTGAGATTTCATCCTAAAGAACCCTTCATAAAATGTTGTTGTTTCAATTTTCAATGATTCATTTACCTCCGTTTCATCGCAAATCATATTCTCTATATTTTGACATTGAATCTAAGCAATTTGATTCAAAAGTAAGTGCTTTTTAAGGATGACAAAAGGCGTGTTGGACAAAAGGGAAAAAGAAGTCAATCACAGACACACACACACATACTCATTGGTTACTATGAAGAAATAATAAATTTTGTTGACTTGATTTCGTGGTTGTTTTCCAACCAAAAAAAAAAAAAAGCAACAAAATCATATGTCATCATCCCACGGCCAAATGCATTACTTTTTCCTTCAGTAACCAAAACAAAAGCTATTTACATCATTGGCCAGGCCTGGACACACAGACAGACCCATAGCATCGTAGCCCGGCAACAGTTAACTCTCCACTAAAGTAAACCCAACTCAGCTAACAGCCATTCATCCATGGTTTCATATCCGTCCGTCCATCCGTCCGAAAGGTCTGTTCAAGCATATGTCTGCACTGAGTCCGCTGAATTTGAAGCACTCAAGGGCCATTTAGCCAAAAGTAATCCAATACTCGCATTTTATGGACTAAAACTAAACAAATTGCATACATGTGTTGTACGAGTATTATATGTATGTGCCATGTTTGGTATGGGTACAACTGTCATTTTGGTATACCGCGATTGTGAGAACAGTGGTTTTTACAAAATCTTTGGATTAGGAACGCGTTTTGACAGATTAAATATTTGACTAAGCAAAGATATTTTATTTAATTATAAGTTCCTTCGGTAAGATGAACACATTCATAAATAATATGAAATTGTTCGTACAGAGAAAACTATTTTTTTGTTTTCAATTCAAAAAATTTGGAAAATCATGAGAATTTCTGCGGTGTTTTGTGATCCTAAATGCCTACCGTAAATGTCTGGTGCAAATATTTTCCATTGTGAACGTGAGTAATCAGTAGACTTTACATCTACAGAGATATCAATCAAATGTGATACCACTATTATGGTGATGCGATTGAAGATGTTGGGATAGAAAATCAAAAATAAAATAAATCCATCAAAGGGAGTCGTAAAACCTAAATGACCACAAACTCTGATTGTGAATTATGCCAGAAAATGGTCTTGTGGCATTAGATCCCCAGACCAGATAACTGAAGAGAGTAGGTTAGGTTAGGTGGCAGCCCGATGTAGCAGGCTCACTTCGACTACTCAGTCCATTGTGATACCACATTGGTGAACTTCTCTCTTATCACTGAGTGCTACCCGATTCCATATTAAGCTAGATGACAAGGGACCTCCTTTTTATAGCCGAGTCAGAACGACGTTCCACATTGCAGTGAAACCACTTAGAGAAGCTTTGAAACCCTCAGAAATGTTACCAGCATTACTGAGGTGGGATAATCCACCGCTGAAAATTTTTTTGGTATTCGGTCGAAGCAGGAATCGAACCCACGACCTTGTGTATGCAAGGCGGGCATGCTAACCATTGCACCACGGTGGCTCCCTGAAGAGAGTAACCGTTGCACAGATGAGTCCAATTATGTATAAGATGACGGGACTGCACTCATAGACCAAAAGACCGTGATTTATTCCGATTTCCAGAACATAGCACTATTCTAAAGGCAGCAGCAATAAGGAAATCCAGGAAATTGCTTAGTAATAACACGAGGCCATCGACTTAGTTTTGTTAAGTTAGGTATTGCCCAATATTATTAAACGAGTAAAGATTGTCCAATATATCGAACCGAGATTTTTGTGCAAGACCAGTGTCTGATAAAATAGAGTACTTAGCAGTAACCTAAACTAGGAAACTGAATTGGAATAGCCACATCAAAGAGAGGACTGAGAAAAACTACAGATGTTGGACTACAGCAGACCCTGTGAGCGGTGAGCTCTAAATGGTGTCTGAATCCAAAAGAGACACACTGGACATATGTGGGCGTAATTAGGTCAATCCTGACATACGCGTCGATAGGCTGGTGGACATTTATTGAGAAAAAGTGCAACATAAAAACTTTACAACGGCCCCAACGGTCTTGGCACAACTGGGGCTCTAAAGACCCCGTCAACCAGATCTTTGAATACGATAGTGGACTGAAGACATATAGAGGTTCCGATGAAAAGCGTACCCGAAATTGCTGCGATGAGATTACAAATGTTAGGATAATGGACGGAAACACAAAAAATAACGAACCATCGAAGGATAATAGGAGATACATAAGTTGAAATGGCGGATGCAGCAACAATTCATGATCGTATACCTGAGACCATACAATAAGCCCGGGGGACACATAAAACGATGTGACCAATCCCATGTCGGAACGGCGATGAAAATACTACAGGGTGACCTAAATAAGAAAAAGACTGGAGAACTACTCAAGGAGAGTCAACAGAATTGAGAGCACATCTCCGCCGAATAGAAGCAGCAGAGAATGGCGCATTTAGGGCGTGTTTTTTGGGGACAATGAGACCTTGGAACGCTACCTTTGTCACTGTCCTGCCTTTACGAGACAAAGAGTGAGCTTTAGGGATATATCGGTGGTTTATTCGATTCTGGTGTTTGGAATGTAAATCACAAAATGAAATCAGAGATTGATATAGGTTGACTCTTTTCCTTCCAAACATGGTTTTGAGAGTTAGTTTAGGTTAGGTATAGTGGCAGCCCGATATTTCAGGCTCACTTAGACTATTCAGTCCATTGTGATGCCACAGTGGTAAACTTCTCTCTTATCACTGAGTGCTGTCCGATACTATGTTAAGGAGAAGAGAAGCTTTGAAACACTTAGAAATGTCACCAGTATTACTGAGGTGGGATAATCCACCGCTGAAAAACTTTTTGGTGTTTGGTCGAAACAGAATTTGAATCCACGACCCTGTATATGCAAGGCGGGCATGCTAACCATTGCACCACGGTTGCTCCCTGATTTTTAGAGTTGCAAGAGCTTTGAAAATATCTACCAGGGAAGATACAGTGATAAAAATCCACTATCTCATATTGTTAGACAAAGATTTTAGGGGCCCGGGATAGCAGGCATTTCAAAAATTCGCGATGGCCATATATTGCATCAAATATTTAGGGAGAGTGTGTAACACATTCAACTGCTCGCGCCTAACGTTCTCCCAAGAATGCGAAGACAATTTCATCGGCCGAAGCTGCTCGAAATAGTGGATATTTCACAAAATCGCGTTTGGGGTGGAGAAGCTAACGGTCTGCTATATTCTGCCTTTGCTAGGTTAGGTTAGGTGGCAGCCCGATGTATCAGGCTCACTTAGACTATTCAGTCCATTGTGATACCACATTGGTGAACTTCCCTCTTATCACTGGTTGCTGCCCGATTCCATGTTAAGCTGGTCGAAACAGGGTTTGATCCCTCGACCCTGTGTATGCAAGGCGGCATGCTAACCTTTGCACCACGATTGCTCCCTGGTTTTTAGAGTTGCAAGAGCCTTGAAAATGTCTACCAAGGACGATACAGTGACAAAAATCCACTATCTCATATTGTTAGACAAAAATTTAGGGGCCCGGGATAGCAGGCATTTCAAAAATTCACGATGGCCATATATTGCATCAAATGTTTAGGGACAGTGTGTAACACATTCCACTGCTTGCGCCTAACGTTCTCCCAAGAATGCGAAGACAATTACATCGGCCGAAGCTGCTCGAAATAGCGGATATTTCACAAAATCGTGTGGATATTATGCCGCATGAAGGTTTGGAGTGGAGAAACTAACGGTCCGATATATGCTGCCTTTGATAGGTTAAGTTAGGTCGCAGCCTGAGTGCTGCCCGATTCCATATTAAGCTCAATGACAAGGGACTTCCGTTTTATAGCCGTGAAACCACTTAGAGAAGCTTTGAAACCCACAGAAATGTCACCAGCATTACTGAGGTGGGATAATCCAACGTTGAAAAATTTTTGGTATTCGGTCGAAGGAGGAATCGAACTCACGACCTTGTGTATGCAAGGCGGGCATGCACCACGGTGGCTGCGTTTGTTAACTGTATGCCAAACAAGCGCAATTGAAAGACCATTTCGGGCCGATCAAATACTTTTCCAAGAAAACGAAAACTGTTCCTTCAGCCGAAGAATATTTGGGGAAGGGTACAATGAAGGCTAAGCTGATCCATTTTATTTGGTCATTTCAATGTAAAAATGGAGCAACGGCGGACCTACTAGGTCAAAAATCACTACGGTCAAACTGGGCTTTGAACTGATGATCCAACCACTCAAAGAAATCACTCACTGAGTACCAATTCCAGTCAAATTAAGAGATCACGGAGCACCTAGTCAACAGCAGCAGGCTCACTAGAGTGACCGCAACTTATATGGGGCAAAAAAAAAATGTCGGAATCTTGTTCGCCTTAACCCCACAAAACGAATCCCCTTTCCAGATATTGGGATAGCCAATATTTGAGCCCGATTAAACGACGTTAACACGTGCTCAAATTTTGGCTATCCCAATATCTGGAAAAGGGATTCGTTTTGTGGGGTTAAGGCGAATGCTGCTAGTGGCACCAGGTCGCGTTTTTGAAGCTAAAGGCTGGCGTAACTCGGTTTGACTCAGCGACGAGCGGAACGTGTTAACGTCGTTTAATCGGGCTCAAATTTTGGTTATCCCAATATCTGGAAAGGGGATTCGTTTTGTGGGGTTAAGGCGAACAAAATTACCACATTTTTTTTTTTGCCCCATATAAGTTGCGGTCACTCTAAGGCTCACACGGTCTCGATCTAAGCTCAAGTCCCAGCCGAATGAAGAGGACATTGTCGTCTTGGAAACCTAGTTTACAGACTTTGAGAAAGATCTATTTTCTATGCAGTAAAAAAAAATTGTTTGTCCCTTTTTAAGCCCGGCAGTAAAAAGGTTGAAGTATAGCCAAGTGTATCGAGAAACAGAACGCCTCCTTAGACTAAGTATTTCTCATACCGACCTCGTACTAAATATGGTTAAATTGGTTGGAAGTTTTGGTATAGTCCTTACATATGGCAAACGATATTTGACGTTTTTAAGACTCTCAAAATGCCATAACAAAATGGTTCCTACTTGACGAAGAAAAATTCTATCATTGATATGGTGGATTCTCTGTAAATGGAGTCCCATACAGTCGAATTTCGCCGTTTGATATCTACATTAAAAAGGCATTGCATTGCACCAGAGAGGAAAATAGAATAATAACGTAACCATCAATAAGACAGAAATTTCCCTGGTATCTTCTGGGACGTTTGCATTAAATATTTAATTCTGAACGCTTCCCATCTTCTATAGCGATGGAATCCTTCGTCATTGAGCTAACAATGAAATTAAAAACTTCCTGTGATAGTTAAAAAAATATTTGCAGTTCAGAAGATCATTAGATAAGATCTAAGGCGAGCCAACGTAGTGCAATGGTCAGCATACCCGCCTTTCATACACAAGGTCGTGGGTTCGAGTCTTGCTTCGACCAAACACCAAAAAGTTTTTCAGCGGTGGATTATCCCACCTCAGTAATGCTGGTGACATTTCTGAGGGTTTCAAAGCTTCTCTAAGTGGTTTCACTGCAATGTGGAACGCCGTTCGAACTCGGCTATAAAAAGAAGGTCCCTTGTCATTGAGCTTAACATGGAATCGGGCAGCACTCAGTGATAAGAGAGAAGTTCACCAATGTGGTATCACAATGGGCTGAATAGTCTAAGTGAGTCTGATACATCGGGCTGCCACCCATAAGCGTAGGAAGGCCTCTGGGGAGGGGGCTTAGACCCCCCCAGAAAAAATTTAGCCCCCCCCCCAGAATTTGAAAACCTATTTACGATTTTACATTTTTATAAAAATTAAACAAGTATATACAACCGCACAAAGTTCCGCTAAAGACTTTCATGCACAATCGAATTACTTGGGTTGTGGTAGCAGTTGCCGATGGCAATGTTTGAAGTCTGATATTTGTGAAATAGAGCTGTGATTGAACTTATGGTTTAGTTGACTAACTAACAGCATGTTTCTGTATGTCGAACGAGTTCAATCGATCGACTGAAATGCATAGAAACAGCTGTTTTTGGTTATAAATTCTGCTGTTTGTTTCCATTTTAGTCGACATACAAAAACAGGTTGTAAAGCTCCTTTATTATATTGTTTAGTCTGCTTTAGTCATCTTAATTAAAAAATAGTAATTAGTATTAAAACTATTCTTCCATAAATTAATATCTTAATAATGCTGCAAAAAAGCGTCGCCAAAAAAGAAGTGAAAATGTTCTTTTTGGGTCCGGAAGTGGTGCAAAATAGGCGGAGATGCGATGCATGTAATATGAACTCGTCATAGAACGAATGTCCACCGTTTCAACAGCCGTTGCAATAAATTTTCATCACTTCTTACGGTGTGATTCGAATTCCGAGTTTTGAATGTGAATTAAAAAATTGTGTGATATTTTCCCAAATAAATAATTTTTATTTATTCGTTTTTTATTAATTTTTGGTCGACCTTTTGTTAGAATTATATAAATATTTATAAAGACCTCGAGCTTCAAGAAACATTAGTTTATAATAATTTTTATATTTTTTTATGATTTTTAATGTTTTAATGTAATTATTGATTTTTCTATAATGGATTTAGCATTTTTGTGGCAAAATTTGAATAATTTTTACCATTTTATTTATTCTTACTCTTTTTTTAAACTATTTGAAAAAAGAAAACAAAAATTACGCATTAAAATATGAAAAAACTGAAGTAAAAAACTTCATGTGTAGTTAATATAATTAACTTCTTTGTGAGGACATTTTTGGAAGTGCTTTTAAAGTTGTGCCTTTAAAACAAATCCCAATTTTTTTTTGCTGGGAAAAGTGTGGAACTACTTCTAGTTGCTTTATTATATATTATTTTGATGTCTATTTTTGTATTCTTTTTTATGAAATAAAACAATAATTGAACCTATAAGTTCAGTCTATAAATTTTTAGCTAGGGGGGCTATAGCCCCCCTAGGAAACTGGTCTAGCTACGCTAATGCTGCCACCTGACCTAACCTAAGATCTAAGGCGATCACATTATCGCCACAAAGACTCGAAATGAATTTTCTCCACAATTATTGGACCTTACTATGGATGGGTAGATAAAAGCAGATAATGACTATCTCAAACCTATAATGGAGGACACATAGAAAAAATTACTTTTGATTTCAATTTCAATTAATTAATTTTTTTTGTTTATTTTCAAATTAAATTTAATTGAATTACGAAACGAAATAAATCACTGTATTTCCAGAGGATGTACTCATAAATTCTACTTCTTCTGCCTTTACATTCTTGGTGGTCAAGCAATGATGGAAGAACCAAAAAGCGATCATACACCGCCTCAACCTCCAACAGTAAGTCGTCGTGGTCATCCATTATTCCGATTCTTTTCATTTTACTAGAATTGGAGATTCCTATTTAATAATGATGTTCATGTTCCACACGTGTTGTTGTTGTTGTTTGTGTTTGTTGTTACTGTTGTAGGTACTTTGATACTTTAATAATTCAGGCAACCAAAAGCAAAAAAAACTTTTTTGGGGAAGGAGTTGCAAATTATGACTTCTTATAGTTGGGTTTTTTTTATTTCTTGGACCTCTTTTGTGTCGCTGATGTAGTTCTCGCCAGTCTGTTGACGGTAGCATAATTCGTTTTGTTCGGAAATTGTTTTCCGTTTCTTCTTTTTTCTTTTTCATTCATCCATTTGACATGAAAAGGCATCAAAATACGATACTCCAGCTTCCAACAAAGTAATTGACTCTCCCTTCGTGTTGTTTAGATGATGAGTCGTCTCAACAAAAGAACCCATTGGACCACCACATTATTGGACGACAAAGGATGGCTGGCATGTACACATGTTAATGCGACTCATTGTCATATGAAATTCTATATATGTTAGCTCTGAAAAAAAAAACGGAAAACATGGTCAATGTCTGTTAAAAGGCGATCAAAGATCCATTTTCAGAGAAAATATGCCGGTAGTTGTAGGTGGATGTGGAGAAGGAATATTAGGGAACCTTATCATATCCTCAGTGGAGAGTAAAATAAGGTCGAGTAAGGTTAAGAAGGAATATTATGGAATAGGTTGTTCCATAATAGTCCTTCCTAACCAGGTCAACATTTTAGGGATACTCTTAGTTTGTGAAACGATCGCTGAGGAAAATGAATTAATGTCGTCATCTCCGTACATTAACTCAGGGTGTCAGGTGGCTCCATGAAATTAAGCCCCAAAGAGTAACCGAAAAAAGACCCCAAGTGTTTATACAAATAGCAAAAACAACAGTTTTTAAGAATTTATTTCATTTTATGGGGGTTTGTTTCATTATTTATTTTTTTTATTTTCATTATTTCACAATGAAACAAATAAATAAAAAAAAATAAATAATGTTCCAAAAAATATTTTAGGGTGTTATTTCATTTTAAAAAAACATTTGCAATTGAAAGTTATTGATATTTATTTGCGGTATGAAATTGGGCCCCAAAACCCAACTGTAAGAGGTCAACAAATGGGGCGATGTTGAACAGGAGTACCATGAAAATGAACCCCAACAAAATGTAACTGAAGCATGAAAATCTACCCCAAAATAAAATTAGTGCTCATTTCCTATTCGAATTAAAGGGCCGTGTGAAAATGAACCCTAACTTATGGAAAAAATTTAATATGAGGAACTCAGTACGAATGTTTTTGGGATTTCGTTTTTTATTTCTATACAAAATTTTCTCAAAATTTTATTTCTATAAAAAAATTGTCAAAATTTTATTACCATAGGAATTTTTTTTAAAATTTCATTTCCATAAAAATTTTGTCAAGATTTTATTTCTATCGAAAATTTTGTGTAAAGTTTATTTTTATTAAAAATGTAGTCAAAAATGTATTTCTATAGAAAATTTGTCCAAGTTTTATTTCTCTAGAAAATTTTGTCAACATTTTATTTCTATAAAAAATTTAGTCCAAATTTTATTTCTATAGAAAATTTTGTCGAAATTTTATTTTTATAGAAAATTTTGTCAAAATGTTTTATTTCTATAGATTTTTTTTTCAAAATTTTATTTCTATAGAAAATGTTGTCAAAATGTTATTTCCATAGACAATTTTGTCAAAATTTTGTGTCTATAGAAAATTTTTATTTAATTTGGTTTCCATAGAAAATTTTGCCAAGAATTTTAGTTCTATAAAAAATTTTGTCAAAATTTTATTCTTATAGAAAATTTTGTCAAAATTTTCTTTCTATAGAAAATGTTGTCAAAATTTTATTTCTATAGAAAATTTTGTCAAAATTTTATTTCTATCGAAAATTTTGTCAAAATTTTATTTCTATAGAAAGTTTTGTCAAAATTTTATTTCTATAGAAAATTTTGTCAAAATTTTAGTTCTATAGAAAATTTTGTCAAAATTTTATTTCCATAGAAAATTTTGTCAACATTTTATTTCTATAGAAAATTTTGTCAAAATTTTATTTCTATAGAAAATTTTGTCAAAATTTTATTTCTATAGAAAATTTTGTCAAAATTTTATTTCTATAGAAAATTTTGTCAAAATTTTATTTCTATAGAAAATTTTGTCAAAAGTTGATTTCATAGAAAATTTTGTCAAAATTTTATTTCTATAGAAAATTTTGTCAAAAGTTGATTTCATAGAAAATTTTGTCAAAAGTTGATTTCATAGAAAATTTTGTCAAATTTTTTTTATTTCTATAAATTTTTATCTCACAATTTTATTTCTATAGAAAATGTTGTCAAAATGTTATTTCCATAGATAGTTTTGTCAAAATTTTGTGTCTATAGAACATTTTTACCTAATTTGGTTTCCATGGAAAATTTTGCCAAGAATTTTAGTTCTATAAAAAATTTTGTCAAAATTCTATTACTATAGAAAATTTTGTCAAAATTTTATTTCTATAGAAAATTTTGTAAAAATTTTATTTCTATAGAAAATTTTGTCAAAATTTTATTTCTATAGAAAATTTTGTGAAAATTGTAGTTCTATAGAAAATTTTGTCAAAAGTGTTTTTCATATAAAATTTTGTCAACAGTTTATTTCATAAAAAATTTTATCAAAATTTTATTTCTATAGAAAATTTTGTCAAAATTTTATTCCCATAGAAATTTTGTCAAAATTTTATTTCTGTAGAAAGTTTTGTCAAAATTTTATTTCTATAGATTTTTATTTTATTTTGTCCAAATTGTGTCCAAATTTTATTTCTATAGAAAATTTTGTCGAAATTTTATTTCTATAGAAAATTTTGTCAAAATTTTATTTCTATAAACAATTTTGTCAAAAGTTTATTTCATAGAAAATTTTTATTGATTTCCATAGAAAATTTTGTCAAAATTTTTTATTTCTATAGATTTTTTTTCAAATATTTATTTCTACAGAATATGTTGTCCAAATGTTATTTGCATAGAAAATTTTGTCAAAATTTTATTTCCATAGAAAATTTTGTCAACATTTTATTTCTATAGAAAATTTTGTCAAAATTTTATTTCTATAGAAAATTTTGTCAAAATTTTATTTCTATAGAAAATTTTGTCAAAATTTTATTTCTATAAAAAATTTTGTCAAAATTTTATTTCTGTAGAAAATTTTGTCAAAATTTTATTTCTATAGAATAGAATTTTGTGAAAATTTTATTTCTATAGAAAATTTTGTGAAAATTTTATTTCTATAGAAAATTTTGTCAAAATTTTATTTCTATAGAAAATTTTGTCAAAATTTTATTTCTATAAACAGTTTTGTCAAAAGTTTATTTCATAGAAAATTTTTATTGATTTCCATAGAAAATTTTGACAAATTTATTTTTATTTCTATAGATTTTTTTTCACAATTTCATTTCTATAGAAAATGTTGTCAAAATGTTATTTCCATAGATAATTTTGTCAAAATTTTGTGTCTATAGAAAATTTTTACCTAATTTGGTTTCCATAGAAAATTTTGCCAAGAATTTTAGTTCTATAAAAAATTTTGTCAAAATTTTATTCCTATAGAAAATTTTGTCAAAATTTTATTTCTATAGAAAATTTTGTAAAAATTGTATTTCTATAGAAAATTTTGTCAAAATTTTATTTCTGTAGAAAATTTTGTCAAAAATTTATTTCTATAGAATAGAATTTTGTGAAAATTTTATTTCTATAGAAAATTTTGTGAAAATTTTATTTCTATAGAAAATTTTGTCAAAATTTTATTTCTATAGAAAATTTTGTCAAAATTTTATTTCTATAAACAATTTTGTCAAAAGTTTATTTCATAGAAAATTTTTATTGATTTCCATAGAAAATTTTTTCAACATTTTTTATTTCTATAGATTTTTTTTCAAATATTTATTTCTACAGAATATGTTGTCAAAATGTTATTTGCATAGACAATTTTGTCAAAATTTTGTGTCTATAGAAAATTTTTATTTAATTTGGTTTCCATAGAAAATTTTGCCAAGAATTTTAGTTCTATAAAAAATTTTGTCAAAATTTTATTCCTATAGAAAATTTTGTCAAAATTTTATTTCTATAGAAAATTTTGTCAAAATTTTGTCAAAATTTTATTTCTATAGAAAATTTTGTCAAAATTTTATTTCTATAGAAAATTTTGTCAAAATTTTATTTCCATAGAAAATTTTGTCAAAATTTTATTTCGAAAGAAAATTTTGTCAAAATTTTATTTCTATAGAAAATTTTGTCAAAATTTTATTTCTATAGAAAATTTTGTCAAAATTTTATTTCTATCGAAAATTTTGTCAAAATTTTATTTCTATCAGAAATTTTGTCAAAATTTTATTTCTATAGAAAATTTTGTTAAAATTTTATTTCTATAGAAAATTTTGTCAAAATTTTATTTCTATAGAAATGGGTGTCAAAATGTTATTTCTATAAACAATTTTGTCAAAAGTTTATTTCATAGAAAATTTTGTCAAAATTTATTTCATAGAAAATTTTGTCAAAAGTTTATTTCATAGAAAATTTTATCAAAATGTTATTTCTATAGAAAATTTTGTCAAAATTTTATTTCCATCGACAATTTTGTCAAAATTTTATTCCTACAGGAAATTTATGAAGTACCTCTTATTTGGAGAGTAACATTTTGCAAAATCTAACAAACCATAAAGAAGTCTAGCAATCTAAAAATCTACCATTTTTGATAGAATCTACCATTTTTGATAGAATTCTACTAGCTGTGTTAACTGTTAGTAGAATTCTGGACCCGGAAGTTATGGGTCCAGTGTTTAGCATTATCCTTGAGAAGAAACAAAATATTGGGATCCTTTTTCTTTCACGCTCTCACCAATCTGCGGGATTGTAGCCTAAAAACTATACTCGTCTTCACCAGGGCCTCTGGTTTGATGGTTTAAACAACTTTAAAGCAGACCGAAAAATGGAAGTTCTTGATCACCATTAAAGGAAACCACCTCACGAAGAAAAAGTTGAGAAAATTGCTTGGAGGAATCACACTGGACCTATAGTGGTTTAAGTGGACATCAATTCGATTGAAGAACTGTTGTCATCCCCTACAGCCCAACATGACCTAACAAAGCTTATCAACCTCGTCTGCAAGTTCCCCTTCTTTTTGCTGGCTAGTGCGGAGCTCTGATGCTTTTAATATTGCGGAACTTCCCCTCGGCAGTGCTAGCATGGCCGGAGCGATATCTTCCAGGATGAGTGTAGTTCTAAGACCGTTCGAATTGTGGGAATTTTGGAAAAGTGGACTTCACTGAAATGTTTATGGACCTGTTGTCCATTTAACAATTTTGTGTATCCTAGTAATGTGTCTTCTCTTCTAAGCAAATGACTCATTCGTATTTTAAGGATAAGAAATCTTTGTGCTTACGATAATATTTCTTTCAGGGTGATCCCCCTCTAATTAATAGAATAACTGTTGTATATTAACAGAATAACAACACACTCCCTATGGCTTTTGTAAACATCTCGGCGATAAAGATCCCTAGCAATTCCCTTCTCTAACGAAGACATCACTTATTTGTGTTTACAATTTGCCTTGGTGCGGAATATTTTATATCCAATCTGGAGGAAGAAAAAAAAGCTACGCCATCATTATTCGTTCGTCTGCGACAAAAGAAGACATGTTTATGTACGTGCCAAAGAAATCAATGCCATTCATGAAATTCAATATTCATACCGCCGCGTCCCAAAGACCGATTATGACTCCGTGGTTATACTCCATGTATAGGAGAACCTCCAAAGAACTCACACAAATCATATTTTGCAAATTTTCCGACAGACAGACCGATTTTGCTTGGTCATTTTAAGTCAATGTGAAAAAAGAAACCAAACTCCACTACAAAAAGTCACTACTAAATAAAATGAAAAAGAAGGATGAATTGCATGCGGATGGTGGTAGAAAAAGGGCAATTAAATTAATTTATTGAAATCGAAAGATTATTTTAAGCATCATGGCTAGAATCTGTGGGTTGATCATAGCCATTTGAATGTCCGACGAATATTTTATTTTCATTTTTAGTCCTTCTATTATCCTTTAATTTATAACGCCCCACCCTCCGCCCTCCCTTCAAAGGACATAAATGGTTATTATTGTCTTTAGTATATTTGGATAAAAAAAAATGTGAAAGTGTATGAGTGTCTGCTTTCTTCCATTGAATGTTCATTCGAATATATTCCATATTTCCATAAATTATGATGAAATTATTTATACACCCACATTGCTTGGACCAGCAGCTAAGGGTCATTGACTTTTTTCCTATTACAATTTGGGAAGACCACAAATCAACAAATGTAATGGCCATCATATATAATTTTTTTTTATAAAACTTAATAAATGTCCAAGGAGAAAAGAGAGGAGGGGGGTTTAATTTTGCCAATTTGTAGTTTTTCGTTTGTTAAATAAGACTCTAATAATCAAATTTAAGGAAAAGTGTTACAGCCTTATGCAAAAACAAAAAAGTGTTTAATAGCTAAAATAGTTATTTTTTTAATGAATAATTATTTTTTTTTTTCGTTTTGTTTGTTATTGTTGGTTTCTCTTCAATCATTATTGTTGTTTGCGATATCAGCTTAAAACCATGCATTGACTAAATTACAAGTGTAGCTTAACCAACAGAGGAAAAGTATGCTTGTCAAATTTATTTGGGCAAAGCCCTATAGACTGCAAAATGGTTGGATGTACAGCTGTTTCGGAATTACTACATTCCTCATCAGCATCCTCTAGTTACAGCAAAACTATCAACCAATTATCAGAATAAATTCGGATAATTCACTCAACCCAAAGTGAACTACACTTGAACCTTCCGAAAAAAGTTTAGTTTAGTCAATGCATGGTTGGGAGCAATATCTAAATCTGAACCAATATCAACCAAATTTGCCATGCGTACACGCAAAAAAATAATTCTTTCCTCCCAAACGAAATTTTAGACAAACAAAGTTCGTTTCTCATTTGCTTTTCGTTGAAAGGAAGTACATTTGGAAGAAAAGTATATACTTTTTGTGATAAACGTTTATTCTTTTCCAGGATGTAAAACAATTTCATAAAGACTAACTCAAAAAAATTTTTTTCTGGCTAATTGCATTTTCCCTCACATCTTTCTCACTTCCACGAAGTTTTTTTGTTCTTAGCACCTTTTTCTGTAATACCAACAATGTAGAAGAAATTATACGATTTTATAAATTTTTTAAATTTTTTTACCTTTCGCCTGGACGGAGGATCGAACCGCGGACCATGCACTTTGTAAGCCAACACACTAACCACTGAGCTATGTACCTGTTATGGTCATCAATAGATAAATATCCATATAAGTTATATTTATATAGCATAGCTTGCGGCGCCCACGAACCGAATAAACAAAGTTTATTTAACAGAAACAAACATTTAGTTTGGCACCGTGGAGCAGTGGTTGCTACGTCCGACTTGCATGCCAAGGGTCGTGGGTTCGATCCCCGCTTCGACCAAAGTTTTTTTTTTTTTGTTTTTTTACATATATTCCAGATATGTTCGGAAGATTCCGAAAAAATGTTCAACATTACATTGTAGTATATTAAATTTTGAACTGTAAACTGTGTCTTATTAAAGACCTAAAGTCGGAAAAGAACAGTGTTTGATATAAACGAAATGGACTGTGTTGTTGTTTCAAAAATAACTTTTTTTATTGAAAAAATAAAAATTTTGTAACAAACGAATTTTTTTGGTGATAAAAGTTTAAAATTTTCGAAGCAATTCAAAAAACTCTAACAAAAGAAAAACGTTTTCGGTACACGTTTTCCAAACGTTTTTTTCTTTGCGTGTAGTTACAAAGGTTAGGTGTGATGTTTAGACAAAGACCTGATACTTTATTTTTCGATATTTGGTCGGGGAGGTTGACCTCCCCGTAGCCCCTCGTTTTTTTAATACGATACAGTGAAAACCAGGACTGTGGAGTCGGAGCCGGAGTCGGAGTCTGAAGATTTTGCTGGAGTCGGAGCCGGAGTCGTAGAAATTTTGCTCGACTCCGACTCCGGCGAAACAAACTGAAAACACTTCCTATCTTAGTAACTAAAGAAATATTTCGACAAATTAGATTCCATTAGGGATTTTAATCGAACAACGAAAACGAAGTAATGGATTTCAGGCCATTCAACGTGTATTTGTATGAGTGAAATTTCACGGTGATATAAAAAGTAGGTTTTACTAGAATATGGGCCGAATAGATCAATTGTATTGTTCATTTTTTAAATTGTCCATTTTAAAATATCGATTTTTGACCATATATGTACTCTTGATAAAGGTACAATTTTAAGACAATATAGCAGTAGAACCTAAGGTTCTAAATTTTTTGGTAGGCATGTCGAGTTCGAAGATGGGTCATACAGGACAATTTTGTGATGTAGCACCTACATATAAACCCATCTTCCGATTTGTTTTAAGAAGTTTTTCCCAGTCTAAAATTTTCTTAAGATTTGTCAGAAATTTTGAATTTAGAGTTATTATCCATAAATAAATGCGGAAATTTCCAGTCTGGAGTCTCCATATACTGGAGATACCATATACAAAATCTGCATTTACAACCGATGTCCTTGAAAGCTGTAATTTTAAATTAAACCTCTGCCAACGTGCCATCTGAGCCGGTCTTTTGGGATAATGTTTATTTCATCAAAGCCACTCGAAATTCTTTACATTAAATTAATGGCCTCTAACAGGAATGATAAATTATGTTGACGAAAAAGTACTAAAAATGTATTAAAAATTTACTTTTCGAAGCCAAAATGTGTTAAAATTACATAATATTAAATTTAAAGACTATTGTAAAAGTTTATGTATATTAAAATCTAGTCCGATTTGGACAATTTTTTTTAATTTTTCTAAAAAAAATCTTATTTTGCAAAATTTTATTTCTGCAGAAAATTTTATTTCAGCGAAAATTTTGTCAAAATTTTATTTCTGTAGAAAATTATGTCAAAATTTTATTTCTATAGAAAATTTTGTAAAAATTTACTTTCTATAGAAAATTTTATCAACACTTTATTTCTAAGAAAATTTTGTCAAAATATTTCTATTGAAAATGTCAAAAATTTCTATAGATTTTTTTTTTTTTTCAAAATTTTATTTCTGTAGAAAATTTTGTCACAAAGAAGTACCTCTTTGCAAAATCTACCAAACGAATGTGGTATAGACAATATTCTTCTAAAAAATGTTGAGATCCTGTAATAAAAACTAAAATATCCTAATTTGAGAATATGTATATTTTTTCAATGTCCCCTTTTTATAATTTTTAGAGTTAAGTTGATATGTGAGAAACGTTCGCATTTAGGGCAGAATAACTTTATATAGAGTAATTGTGATGAAAAAGTACCAAATGACTCGCGGTCGTGCCACGGTGCTTTTGGCAGTCGAAATGAATAAAAAAAGCACAAAGTGTCAACTTTATCAACCCTGGCCTCTAATGTCCATAACTGATAGACCATTTATAAATCGATGTTTCACAATTTTATTTCTATAGAAACAATATTCGTAACTGTCCAGCTATTCCTGTCATCTGTTGTATGGTAGTAGTTATTTAAAATTCCGCCCGTCCTAATTTTTGGCAGTCTATATTTGTTTTCCATATCCGACACATTACATTTTTTAACATCTAAACTTTCTTTCTGATTAGCCCGACATTTTGATTTTTGTGTATTTTTCTTTTTTATATAGATTTATTTTTTATAAAATGCCTATATAGATTAATTCCAGGATTTTACTTCTCAAACTTATGGAAGCCTAATTATTTTTTTTTTTTTTTTTTTTATAAATACATATTCTGTAAATACATATTCTGTAACATCATATATTTTGATGTGGTCTCTATATTCTTTACATCCCTATAATGTGGAGTTTTGTCGTCGATTCGTATAGAAATTTAATTTTAGGGTTCATTAGTACATATAAACACATATGGCAAAATAGAATACTTCTATCGGTCTATTTTTGGAACACTACACCTTAAAATTATAAATGGAATACTGCTAAAATGAGATTTAGGTACACCACCTGGAGTCGACTCTGGAGTCGGAGTCGAGGCTAATTAGAAATGCTGGAGTCGGAGCCGGAGTCGAGCAAAATTGACTCGACTCCACAGCCCTGGTGAAAACACTAAAATTCATCGACTTACTGGAATTTACATAGTGCAAGGGGCGGGGTTACGAAATTAATATGGAGTACCTGATTTTTTAACAGTTGGTTGCGGAGGGGTCCTCCCCATTGTCCTACTTTTTTTTTAAAGTACAGTAAGAAAAAACTAAAATTATCTGATTTACACCCCGTTGTCCGACACCCCGTTGTCCGACTTTTTTTTTAAAGTACAGTGCAAAAATAAAATTCTCCGACTTTCTGAAATTTTACAGAGGACCTGAGTCGGGAAAAAATAAAATGGCACAGGGAGACATCCGCTTCTCCTTAAGTACATACAAAGAAACAATTAAACTTTTCCAAGTTACTTAAAAAATTAGTAAGGATGTGGGGGGAGGTTATGAAATTAATGTGGGACAGCTGATTTTGTGATATTTGGACGGGAAGAGGGGTCTTCCCTTGACCGGCATTTTGTAAAGTGGATTTATAATTTGCTTGACAATTTCTGGGACGCCTATACAAGAGGGTGAGGGGTCCTCTTCTAAAACTGAAAAAATTAAAATTCTCAAGCTTACTTGAAATTTACAAAGACCGTAGGAGAAGGTTATGAAATCAATATGGCGTGCTAATTTTTTGATATTTGGAGGGGACGAAACCTTCTCCTTGTCCCACACTTTGAAACTTGAAGGAAAGTTTCTAGATTTTCTTGGAAAATTCAGGGAAGGTTAAGGGTGCTATCCACTTCTGTATTTCTCGATATTTGATCGGGAAAAGTGACGCCCTTATAAAAATAGAGCAAAAAATCTAACCTTCGCCGATTTATTTGAAATTAATCTGGCTGGGGAAGGGGAATAGTGAAATAAACTTCGTCGGTTTACTTGGAATTTATAGGGATCGTTGGGTAGTTGTTTCATTAAATTATTTTATAACTGAGCTTCGCTTTTGTTGGACTTGCTCTATGAAGACGCCTTTACTATAGACACGTGGGAGTCAATTAACAATTACAATTTTTCTCTTCGAACTTGCTCTATGAAGACGCCTTTACTATAGACATGTGGGAGTCAATTAACAATTACAATTTTTCTCTTCGAAAAAATAACTACTTTATACTCGTAATACTCGAATTGATAATAAACATGCATCTTCCAATTTCATGAATGAAGAGCTGCATTTTATTTACAAACTATTGATTTTGTTGCCAAGAAAATTAAGTTCGATGTGTGGGACTTTAGAAGAATATTTTCGTTTTTTTCTCGCCCATGCAGTTTTCGTTGAAATATTAATGCCTTTATGTAAAGACAGGACTATTTATAAGGGTTAGACAACAGAGAGCGAGAGAGAGAGAGAGAGTTGTTCTATTTTGATTGTTATCATTTGATGCCTACACATGGTAATTTGGCAAGGATAGTAACACTCACGCTCAAGATATTAAATGATGTTGCGGGTAGAAAGCAAAATGATACAACAACACTGGAGTTAGTGGAGAAGGAAGACTTGCCGGCTAAACCATACCAGGGATGGAAAATACAATAAAGTACAAAAAAGGTATTTTTTTGAGCAAAAAAAGTACATTTCACTAAATTTTAACAAAAAATCCATTGGAAGATTATTGCCAAGAATACCTTTAGACTGAATTTTGTTTGTCAACTCCTCAATTTTAATTATTTTTTGGTTTTGGCAGATTGGTAGAATTCATGGTATTTCATAAATTTTCTATAGACAAATAAAAATAAATTTTTGACGAAATTTTCTCCAGGAATAAAATTTTTGACAAAATTTTCGAGCGAAATAAAGTTTTGACAAAATTTTCTATAGAAATAAAATTTTGACAAAATATCCTATAAAAATAAAATTTAACACAATTTTCAACAAAAAAAAGTTTGACTAAATATTCTATAGAAATAAAATTTAAACAACAATTCTAAAAAAATAAAATTTTGACAAATTTTTCTATAGAAATAAAATTTGACAAAATATTTTATAGAAATAAAATTTTGACAAAATTTTTTAAAACAATAAAATTTTGCTATAGAAAAAAATTTTGACAGAATTTTCTATAGAAATAAGATTTTGACAAAATTTTCTATAGAAATAAAATTTTGACAAAATTTTCTATAAAAATAAAATTTAACAACATTTTCAACAGAAATAAAAGTTTGACTAAATATTCTATAGAAATAAAATTTTGACAAAATTTTCTATGGAAATAAAATGTTGACAAAATTTTCTAGAGAAATAAAATTTTGACAAAATGTTGTATAGATATAAAATTTTGACAAAATTTTTCAAAAGAAAAAAGTTGACAAAATTTTCTGTAGAAAAAAAAATTTGACATTTTTTTCTATAGAACTAAAATTTTGACAAAATGTTTTATAGAAAAAAATTTTGACAAAATTTTCTAGAGAAATAAAACTTTGACAAAATTTTCTATACAAATAAAATTTTGACAAAATTTTCTATAGAAATAAAATTTTGACAAAATTTTCTATGGAAATAAAATTTTGACAAAATTTTTTATAGAAATAACATTTTGACAAAATTTTCTACAGAAATAATATTTTGACAAAATTTTCTATAGAAATAAAATTTTGACAAAATTTTCTATGGAAATAAAATTTTGAAAAAAAAAATTTTGACAAAATTTTCCAAAAGAAAAAAAGTCGACAAAATTTTCTGTAGAAATAAGATTTTGACAAAATATTCTATAGAAATAAAATTTTGACAAAATTTTCTATGGAAATAAAATTTTGACAAAATTTTCTAGAGAAATAAAATTTTGACAACATGTTCTATAGATATAAAATTTTGACAAAATTTTTCAAAAGAAAAAAAGTTGACAAAATTTTCTGTAGAAAAAAAATTTTGACAATTTTTTCTATAGAACTAAAATTTTGACAAAATGTTTTATAGAAAAAAAAATTGACAAAATTTTCTAGAGAAATAAAACTTTGACAAAATTTTCTATACAAATAAAATTTTGACAAAATTTTCTATAGAAATAAAATTTTGACAAAATTTTCTATGGAAATAAAATTTTGACAAAATTTTTTATAGAAATAAAATTTTGACAAAATTTTCTACAGAAATAATATTTTGACAAAATTTTCTATAGAAATAAAATTTTGACAAAATTTTCTATGGAAATAAAATTTTGAAAAAAAAAAATTGACAAAATTTTCCAAAAGAAAAAAAGTCGACAAAATTTTCTATGGAAATAAAATTTTGACAAAATTTTCTATGGAAATAAAATTTTGACAAAATGTTTTATAGAAATAAAATTTTGACAAAATGTTCTAGAGAAATAAAATTTTGACAAAATTTTCTAGAGAAATAAAATTTTGACAAAATTTTCTAGAGAAATAAAATTTTGGACAAAATTTTCTATAGAAATAAAATTTTGACAAAATTTTCTATAGATATAAAATTTTGACAAAATTTTCTAAAAAAAAAGTTGACAACATTTTCTGTAGAAATAAAATTTTGACAACATTTTTGCTAAATAATATCTGTTAAAGACTTTTTTCATAATATTTAAATATTTTGTCAAAACTAGTGTACAATAAATCTGATATCGGCACAAAAATGTATACACAAAAGGTACTAAATCATTTGCAGGGGTACTACGGTACCGACCAGGGTGTAAAAGTATTGAAAAAAGTACTATAGTACTGCATTTTCCATCCCTGAACCATACACTATCGAAACAAATATATACAGCAGTAAGTTCGGCCAGGCCGAATCTTAAATACCCCTTCGTTGTAGCCTGTTACTTGATAATATATAATGGGTTACTTGATAATGTATAGAATGATAATATATAGAACTGATTAAATAACGCCTAAAAATCTATAGATTTAGAAATTTTACTTTTAGTTTCAAGCAATCATCATGATCAGTGCGCCTTTTATACCCTCAAGAAGTGAAATCGTTCTATATGGAGGCCTTACCAAATAGAGCGATAAAAACTAAATCCGTTACAATTTCAAGCAAAATTTGATAAAAAAAATACGGTTTATATAAGTCCAAGGAGTTAAATCGGGAAATCAGTCTATATGGGTGCTATGCCAAAAATATGCATCGATACACTCCATTTTCAACACACCTATTGGTGGTTCTAAAATGCCTCTAGATTTCGAATTTCAGGCAAATCGGATAGAAAACAAGTATATACGGCCGTAAGTTCGACCAGCCCGAGTCTTATGTACCCTCCGCCATGGATTGTATAGAAACTTGTACTAAAGACTGTCATCCACAATCGAATTACTTGGGTTGTGGTATCTTAAAACTTCCTAACATCGTTTTTTAAATTGTGAGTTAGTCCATACGTGGTAGTGAGCTAGAATTTAAATATGGGGGTCGCTTATATGGGGGCTATATACAATTATGAACTCGAATGGACCAATTTTTGTGTGATTGGGAATCGATTTATCTGAGGGCTACATATAACTACAGACCGATATGGACCTAGTTAGGCATGGTTCTTAACGGCCATATACTAGCACAATGTACCAAATTTCAACTGACTCGTATGAAATTTGTTCCTCCAAGACGCTCCAAAACCAAATCTCGGGATCGGTTTATATGGAGGCTATATATGATTATGGACTGATATGGACCACTTTTGGCATGGCTGTTAAATACCATATACTACCATCACGTACCAAATTTCAACCAGAACGGATGAATTTTGCTTCTTCAAAAGGCACCGGAGGTCAAATTTGGGGATGGGTTTATATGGGGGCTATATATAATAATGGACCGATTTCGACCAATTTTTGCATGGGTGTTTGATGCCATATATTTATACCACGTACCAAATTTCAACTGAATCAAATGAATTTTGGTCTTCCAAGAGGCTCCGGAGGTCAAATCTGGTGATCGGTTTATATGGGGGCTATATATAATTATGGACCGATGTGGACAATTTTTTGCATGGTCATTAGAGACCATATACTAATACCACGTACCAAATTTCAGTCGGATCGGATGAAATTTGCTTCTCTTAGAGGCTCCGCAAGCCAAATCGGGGGATCGGTGTATATGGGGGCTATATATAATTATTAACCGATGTGGACCAATTTTTGCATGGTTGTTAAAGATCATATGCTGACAACATGTACCAAATTTCAGCTGGATCGGATGAAATTTGCTTCTCTTAGAGTTTCCGCAAGCCGAATATGGGGGGTCCGTTTATATGGGGGCTATACGTAAAAGTGGACCGATATGGCCCATTTGCAATACCATCCGACCTAGATCAATAACAACTACTTGTGCGAAGTTTCAAGTCGATAGCTTGTTTCGTTTAGAAGTTAGCGTGATTTCAACATGCGGACGGACGGACATGCTCAGATCGACTCAGAATTTCACCACGACCCAGAATATATATACTTTATGGGGTCTTAGAGCAATATTTCGATGTGTTAGATTTAGATATAGCTCCCAGATTTAGATATAGCTCCCATACATATGTTTTTCTGATTTCGGCAAAAATGGTCAAAATACCAACATTTTCCTTTTTAAATCGCCACTGCTTAGTCGGAAAGTTGTAAAAATGACTCTAATTTTCCTAAACTTCTAATACATATATATCGAGCGATAAATCATAAATAAACTTTTGCGAAGTTTCCTTAAAATTGCTTCAAATTTAAATGTTTCCCATATTTTTTTACTAAAATTGTGTTCCACCAACTTAAATATTGAGTCTATAAATTTTGTAAAAGTCTATCAAATTCGGTCCAAATCGAGTGATATTTAAATGTATGTATTTGGACAAACCGTTATATATAGCCCCCAACACACAGAAAAAAATTTCACGAAAAAATTTCCAATTAAAATTTTAATTGAGTTTTAAAAAATATTCAATTAAAAATTTAATTGAATCAACAAATTTTTTAATTGAAAAAAAAAATCAATCACAAAAATTATTAGTATCAATTAATTTTTTAATTGGATCAATTAATTTTTTAATTGACCTTCAATTAATTTTTTAATTGATACTATCATTTCTGTGATTGAAGACATTTCAATTAAAAAATTAATTGGATCAATTAATTTCGTGATTGAATCAGAAAATTTTTTTTTGTGTGCACATTTGACGGATGTGATATGGTATCGAACATTTAGTGGTGCAGGGTATAATATAGTCGGCCCCGCCCGACTTTAGACTTTCCTTACTTGTTTTTATTATGTATTTACTTTTTTATTGATTTTCTATTCTTTTTTGCGAATTTGAATTGTCCAAAACATAAATTTTCATTTAAAACGGTCTAATCCCATACTTTCCAAGACTAGTCCAAAAGGACTGCCAAGGAAATGGAAAAAATCGATGGGGGACCCCGGGAAACTCTTTAAAAAATGTTTGTGGAAAAACTTCCAATTTTGTTTTTGCTGGGATATAGTACAGTTTTTCCAACGAAAATTATTTCCAATCAGCATTACACCCCCATATAAAATTAATACGGTCACAAAAGTTTACATAGCTCAAAGGAGAAATCCTTGTCAGTCTATCTTGTAAAGAGTCAGTTTGTTCACAAAATATAACAAATCCCTTCGAGCTAAAACTATAAAATACAACTTACAACACTTTGCCATTTACCATAGCCAATGATTCATTTGAGAGAGAACACCAACACACACGTCCCATAATATTCTCAACTACGCGAATACGAAACATTAAATCCAATTTTTTAAAGCATACTTTTAGTTGCTGAATAGTAAACGGAATCATTACATTTAAAATTCAAAACAAATATGAAGGTTGTGATCATGGCTAAAAACAAAAATTATTTAAAGTTTTATCGTAAAAATAAACCATATAAAATTAAGAAAACAAAAATTCTAATATATATATATATATTTTTTATTTTGAAAATCAATCTTAACAAAATCGAACTTTTAGATATAAATAATGCGAACGGGTACATAATGACCTAGTTTATGAATAAATTTTGGAGAAAAACAAAATAATAAAATTTCAATTTTCAAAAAGGAAGGGGTTTTGGGAAAATCACAAAAAGGATTCATCAATTGGTCATTTGTTTCTTGTTTTTCACGGTATTTTTATGGTCACAAATGAATGAATATTCCGCAAGACACAAAAAAATAACATCACAAATTTCTCTGATTGATTTCTGGTCATAAAATTCATCTAAACTCGTAGCAGAAAGTCATAAAGACATACGTCAATAATTCCACCACCATACTAATGGCCAATATGACCAACAAGCTGGGGCGACTCGATAGCAATAGAATTCTCTCATCTTTGCATTTCTTTTGCTGTTGAAATTGTGTGGGTTGGTGAATGATGCCAAAGTGTCTAGAAGTTATTTTTTGTGATTTCCGCTCGCTCTTGATTCTATTTGATGGTAAAAAAAAAAAGAATGACTATAAAATGATTCTCGACCGGTTTCCAGTGGGCGATGAATAGATAAATGAATGGCTATAAAGATGGATAATATTGGCTTAAAGTGTGAGAAACCAAACACAAATGAAAAAGTGTCTCATAAAATTATCTAACACCTATATGCAAACTAAGTTCGTCCCATCCTTGCGTTCCCAAAAAAAAAAAAAATCTCCTTAGTACTGAATATTGTTGTAAAGTATTCTTGGTGAGGGATTATGGAATAAATACAAATATTAATCATCGAAAATTGCTTTATGGTTTTTCAAAATATTCCTCATTTTGCAAGCATTGGAACCAATTGTCGAAGCCCTTTTGCCACTCTCCAAAACAAAGCATTCTGAACGCATCAACCGCTTCTTTTGCTATCGAAAATCTTTGACCTCTCATTTTATTTTTTAGGGGAATAAAATGAAGTCATACGCTGTCAGGACTATGCGGCGAATGACCCATCAAATCAATGTTTTGTGTGCTCAAAGTTGGTTGAGTCGATGTGTTAGAAATCGCATTATCGTGGTGAAAAGTGATCCGTCTTCAGCGGTTTGGTTTCCAAATTTCTTGGAAAACAACTGGCAATAAATTGTTGTGTACTACCCAGATTGGACTGTTTTACATTTTGCTAGTGGCATGATTGCGACATGTCCAGTTTTTTTTTTTTTTTTTTTTGAAAAAAATAGGCGAATGGAAAATGCTTCATGTGCGAAAAACTTTTGTTGAATTTCGCTTATCTTGAAATACCCAGAGAGTCGGCTGTGGTTTATTTTCGGACTCAAACGCATAAATCCACGATTCATCACTTGTCACGTCATAAACGTGTTTCGAACCACTGCGATCGTACTTATGGAGCATATCTTTCAACAAATTGACACAAGCCTTTTTTTGAACGATTGACACATGTTGTGGGATCAAACCCCGGTTGCAACAGTTGGTGGAATTCTATAAAAAAAATGGTACATTTTTTTCTGTTTGGTAGATTGGTAGAATTCTTGATGCTTTGGTAGATTTTGCAAAATATTCCTATCCAACTAAGAGATTGACAAAATTTTCTATAGAAATAAAATTTTGACAAAATTTTCTATAGAAATAAAATGTTTCCAAATTTTCTATAAACATAAAATTTTGACAAAATTTTCTATAGAAAAACAATTTTGACAAAATTTTCTATAGAAATAAAACTTTGGCAACATTTTCTATAATAATTAAATTTTAATACAATTTTCTATAGAAATAAAATTTTAACAAAATTGTCTATAGAAATAAAATCTTGGCAAAATTTTCTAAAGAACTAAAATTTTAACAAAGTGTTCTCTAGAAATAAAATTTTGCCAAAACTTTCTTCAGAAATAAAATTTTGACAACAAATTCTATAGAAATAATATTTTAACAAAATGTTCTATAGAAATAAAATTGTGAATAAAATTTTGACAAGATTTTCTACAGAAATAAAATTTTGGCAAAATTTTCTATAGAAATAAAATTTTGGTAAAAATTTTCTTCAGAAATAAAATTTTGACAACAAATTCTATAGAAATAATATTTTAACAAAATGTTCTATAGAAATAAAATTGTGAATAAAATTTTGACAAGATTTTCTACAGAAATAAAATTTTGGCAAAATTTTCTATAGAAATAAAATTTTGGTAAAATTTTCTATAGAAATAAAATTTTGGTAAAATTTTTTATAGAAATAAAATTTTGGTAAAATTTTCTATAAAAATAAAATTTTGGTAAATTTTTTTCTAGAAATAAAAGTTTGACAAAATTTTCTATAGAAAAACAATTTTGACAAAATTTTCTATAGAAATAAAACATTTGGCAACATTTTCTTTAATAATTAAATTTTAATACAATTTTCTATAGAAATAAAATTTTAACAAAATTCTCTATAGAAATAAAATCTTGGCAAAATTTTCTAAAGAAATAAAATTTTAACAAAGTGTTCTCTAGAAATGAAATTCTGACAAAACTTTGTATAAAAATAAAATTTTGACAACAAATTCTATAGAAATAATATTTTGACAAAATGTTCTATAGAAATAAAATTGTGAATAAAGTTTTGACAAGATTTTCTACAGAAATAAAATTTTGGTTAACTTTTCCATACAAATAAAATTTTGGTAAAATTTTCTATAGAAATAAAATTTTGGTAAAATTTTCTATAGAAATAAAATTTTGACAAAATTTCCCAAAAAAATAAAATTTTGAAAAAATTTTCTATAGAAATAATACTGTGACAAAAATTTCAATAGAAATAAAATTTTGACAAAATTTTTTACAGAAATGAAATTTTGACAAAATTTTCTGTAGAAATAAAATGGTGAATAAAATTTTGATAAGATTTACGACAGAAATAAAATTTTGGTAAAATTGTCTATAGAAATAAAATGTTCATTAGTTTTGTTTTGTTATGTTGGTTTTTTTCTTTAATCATTGTTGTTGTTGTTTTTTTTTTTTTTTTTTTTATTTCAGGTTAAGCTACACTTGTAGGTTTTAAGCTGAAATCAAAAAAACAACAAAAGTGAAATAAAATTTTGGTAAAATTTTCTATAGAAATAAAATTGTGACAAAATTTTCTATAAAAATAAAATTTTGACAAAATGTTCTATAGAAATTAAATTAAGAATAAAATGTTGACAAGATTTTCTATAGAAATAAAATTTTGGTAAAATTTTCTATAGAAATTAAATTTTGGTAAAATTTTCTATAGAAATAAAATGTTGGCAAAATTTTCTATAGAAATAACATTTTGACAAAATTTTCTATAGAAATAAAATTGTGAATAAAATTTTGACAAGATTTTCTATAGAAATAAAATTTTTATTCGTTTTGTTTTGTTATTGTTGGTTTTTTTCCTTTAATCATTGTTGTTGTTTTTGATTTCAGCTTAAAACCATGCATTGACTAAACTACAAGCGTAGCTTAACCAACAGAGGAAAAGAATGTTTGTCAAATTTATTTGGGCAAAGCCGTATAGACTGCAAGATGGTTGGATGGACGCACGTTTCGGAATTACCACATTACTCATCAGCATCCTCTACTTGCAGCAAAACTATCAACCAATTATCAGAATAAATTCAGGCCGTTCACTAAACCCAAAACCTTCCGAAAAAAGGTTTTAGTAATAGCCGGCTTTGCCCAAATAAATTTGACACATTTTGACAAAATTTTCTATAGAAATAATATTTTGACAAAATTGTCTATAGAAATAAAATTTTGATAAGATTTTCTATAGAAATAAAATTTTGGTAAAATTTTTTATAGAAATAAAATTTTGGTAAAAATTTTTATAGAAATAAAATTTTAACAAAATTTTCTTTAAAAAAAATTTTGATAAGAAATAAAATTTTGACAAAATTTTCTATAGAAATAATTTTGACTAAATTTTCTATAGAAATAAAGTTTTTTTTATTTCAGCTTAAAACCATACATTGACTAAACTACAAGTGTAGCTTAACCAACAGAGGAAAAGAATGTTTGTCAAATTTATTTGGGCAAAGCCCTATAGACTGCAAGATGGTTGGATGGACGCCCGTTTCGCAATTACCACATTCCTCATCAGCATCCACTACTTGCAGCAAAACTATCAACCAATTATCAGAATAAATTCTGGCAGTTAATTAAACCCAACAATAAACCACACTTGAACCCTCCGAAAAAAGGAGGGTTCATTGATAGCCGGCATAAGCCGGTAGAAATAACACTTTGACGAAATTTTCTATAGAAATAACATTTTAACAAAATTTTCTATAGAAATAAAATTGTGAATAAAATTTTGAAAAGATTTTCTATAGAAATAAAATATTGGTAAAACTTTCTATACAATTTTGACAAAACTTTCTACACGCAAAAAAATAATTCTTTCCTCCCAAATGAAATTTTAGACAAACAAAGTTCGTTTCTCATTTGCTTTTCGCTGTAAGGAAGTGTATTTGGAAGAAAGGTATATACTGTTTGTGATAAACGTTTATTCTTTTCCAGGATGTAAAAACAATTTCATAAAGACAAACTCAAAAAAAACACATTTTTTCTTGGTAATTGCATTTGCCCTCACATCCTTCTAACATCCACGAGGTTTTTTAGTTCTTAACACCTTTTCCTGTAATACCAACAATGTAGAAGAAATTATACGACCGAATAAACAAAGTTTATTTGACAGAAACAAACATTTAGTTTGGCACCGTGGAGCAGTGGTTGCTACGCCCGACATGCATGCCAAGGGTCGTGGGTTCGATCCCTGCTTCGACCAAAGTTTTTTTTTAAATATATTGTTTTTTTTTACATATATGTTCGGAAGATTCCGAAAAAAAATGTTCAACATTACATTGTAGTATATTAAATTTTGACCTGTAAAATGTGTCTTATTAAAGACCTAAAGTCAGAAAAGAACAGTGTTTGATATAAACGAAATGGACTATGTTGTTGTTTCAAAAATAACTTTTTTTATTGAAAACATAAAAATTTTGTAACAAACGAATTTTTTTGGTGATAAAAGTTTAAAATTTTCGAAGCAATTCAAAAAACTCTAACAAAAGAAAAACGTTTTCGGTACACGTTTTCCAAACTTTTTTTTTTCTTTGCGTGTATAGAAATAAAATGTTAACAAAAAATTTGTATAAAAATAAAAATGTTAAAAATAAAAAACATTCTACAGAAATAAAATTTTTGCATTTTCTATAAAAATAAAATTTTTACGAAATTTTTCTATATCTATAACATTTTGACAAAATTTTCTATTAAAATAAAATTTGGATAAAAATTTCTACTAAATAAAATTTTAACAAAATGTTCTATATAAATAAAATTTTGACAAAATTTTGTACAGTTTTCTTGTTTGGTAGTGTTTTTTTTTTTTTGTTTTGTAAAATTGTCTCCAAATTTTGGTAGAATATTTATGGCTCGAGTGGCAACCGTGGATCCAACGGCAAAAACATTTTTTGGCTGTCAAATATTTATGCAATATTGAATGTATGCTGGTCCGACTAATACCTAAGGTTGTATAAATCTCACGATAGGTCACATGACTATCTTGCCATATATGTTATGTTAGCGCAGGAACAACTACAGATTTCGGACCACCTTCACTAAATTCGTCTTGGAGTGAACTACGAGCTCGGTTAAATTCACCACACCATCGATAAATACTGGTCTTTGACGGAGGTTCATCACCAAAATTAAATTAAAGTCATAGATGCAAAAGTTGTTGAGTCAATCCACGTAGAAAGTTCTAAAGAATAATCGCACGAAAATTTTCACAATTTAATTCCATATTTTGGGCGAGATGAATCTTTTAAATTGCTGTAAACAACACAAAAACCACTCGTGTGTTCAAACATTCTGAGTACACACAAAAAATTTTCACGAAAAATTTTCCAATTAAAATTTTAATTGAGTTTTAAAAAATATTCAATTAAAAAATTAATTGATTCAACAATTTTTTTTAATTGAAACAAAAATCAATAACAAAAATAATGGTATCAATTAATTTTTTAATTGGATCAATTAACTTTTCAATTGACCTTCAATTAATTTTTTAATTGATACTATCATTTCTGTGATTGAAGACATTTCAGTTAAAAATTAATTGGATCAATTAATTTCGTGATTGAATCAGAAAAATTTTTTTTGTGTGTACGCATAACTTCAAAGATGTCAAGCTTTACGCTATACCCTCAAAAAAATCGCTTCTGTAACATATACCACAAACTAATTTTGCTTCAATCATATATATTTTCAGGATTGGTTCAAACAAAATATTGTTTGTATTGTTCAAACATATTATGTTTCACCTTAGGGCATACACTGGTAGTAACAAATATTAATGAAATTTTATTTGTGTGGATATATTTTTAAGTCGCCAATGGGTTACTTCCATTATTTTACATGCAGCATAATCTCTAGGACTCTCTTTCTAAACACATATATGTTTTAATGCTATTTCCAAATTAATATATGTTTGCATCTAAGCATATTATATTTACAAACATTTTATATCCCAATCATAATATGTTCTAGCATATTAACATATATGTCCCAAACATGTTATGCTAGTTTATGAACATTATATGCTTGCACTTAAAAATATTGTGTTAAAAAATTTGAGTTCCAAACATATAATTTTTACACCCAAACATATGAAAAACAGTTTTTTTTCGCCCGTGTATATCTGTTAGCAGATTGCAATACTAGGATTGCCCAATCCCTTCAAATTGTATAGGTCCAATTTTTAAATATATTTTATATTAAACATGTTCCAAAAATAAGATACGATAGATTATTTGTATTTGGTTTTATTTTTATTTGGGTGTTTTAACGGGGACAAATACAATAGAGGACAATTCGATATGAAATAAATTATTAAAAAAAGCTTTGGCTTCGGTTAATCGACCTCTTGACGCTGAAGACCGATTATCAATTTTTGACCGAATGCCGAAGCTAATTCTTCGGCCCAGCTCTAATATCAACATTTGATGGAAATCGGCCCTATACCGAATCCCATGGTGATAGGAGTAGTATTGCGACCTTTATCTTTCGAACAACAAGTATATGGATATATTGACGTATGGACAGACAGCCATGATCAGGTAGAGGCAGGAGATGATTTTATCTCACATGTTATGTGGTGTCAAGGGTTAATATTATTGACACTTTTGAAGCATATCAATACAATCCAACCACAACAACATGGACGTTTAGAATATAATGCAAATATCTCATCATAAATCTCACAGTGTGGGGTGTTATCTTCCTGTCAAGATTATATATTGAGAATGTGATGAGTTGTGGTTCATCATCATATTACACATTAATACACAATCATGTATAGTAAGTGCTGTATGTTCATTTTACCAACATTTCATGAACATGACAAGCTATCGGATTTACTTGTAGTATATCACACAGTACAAATTAATGCCGGTGTTAGATGGATAACAACAGGAATTACAGCTTAGCATGTTATTTCAAAAATGACAATAGAAACTTTGATAAAACAAAGGAATTACTTATTGGTGATATTTAACTTAAAAGAATAACTGTTTAAATATAGAGGGTACCGACTATATTATACACTACACCGATCTGAACAAACAAAATGGTTGAAATATGTAGAATTGAATTTTATAAATCCAGATTTATTTTATAAATACAGATTGGAATAATCTAAATTTGCCTGAAAATAGGCCTACCAGATATATGTTACTGAGACCAAACTTCATTCCTTATATATTGATCGACCTGAGTTGTCTGTCAAATAGACTTCAAACATCATGGAGGCTTTAAAATCCAAATGAAGATTTTCTAAATTGGTTTAGTCAAATTTGCCATTATCATTTCTTTACTATGAATTCTTGCATTTGTAATTTGAATTAATTTTGCCGTTAAACTATTGTAAATTAAATAAAACAAGTATATACAGCAGTAAGTTCGGCCGGGACGAATCTTAAATACTCACCACTATGAATCAAATATATTAGTTTAACTCTTCGTCGTAGCGGGTTACTTGATAATATATAGCATTTTGGGGGGCTTTGATGACAAATCTTCTCCCAAGGAAATCAGTTAAACCAGTAAGCTTCCCGAAGAAAAAATTTAAAGATTCTACCTATTTTTTTTTATTTCTTAAACTTACCACAACTGCTTAAGTATAATACTACGACTAGTCCTTAGTATATAAGACTAACTAGTAGTTTTTATACCCTTCACCACTACTGTGGTACAGGGTATAATAAGTTTGTGCATTTGTATGTAACGCCAAGAAGGAGTAATCATAGACCAACCTTTTAGTATACGGATCGGCTTAGAATTAAATTCTGAGTCGATTTAGCGATGTCCGTCTGTCTGTCTGTCCGTCTGTCTGTCCGTCTGTCTGTCTGTCTGTCTGTATGTTGATGTATTTTTGTGTGCAAAGTACAGCTCGCAGTTTTAGTCCGATTGTCCTAAAATTTGGTACAGGGTCCTGTTTCGGCTCAAAGACGATCCCTATCGGTTCAGATTTAGATATAGCTGCCATATATATTTTTCACCGATCTGGTCATAATTGGCGTGTATATCAACCGATCTTCCTCAAATTCCGTACATCCGAATATTTTATGAGTCTCGAAAAACTTGCAAAATATCAGCAAAATCGGTTCAGATTTAGATATAGCTCCCATATATAGCAAAAATGCTCAGGGTGGGCTCTTGAGTCTATATAGCGATGTCCGTCTGTCCGTGAACACATTTTTGTAATCAAAGTCTAGGTCGCAGTTTTAGTCCAAACGACTTCAAATTTGGCACAAGTATGTGTTTTGGCTCAGAATAGATCCTTATTGATTTTGGAAGAAATCGGTTCAGATTTGGATATAGCTCCCATATATATTTCGTCCGATATGGACTTATATGGCCCCAGAAGCCAGAGTTTTACCCTAATTTTCTTAAAATTTTGCACAAGAAGAACAATTAGTACTATAGTCAAGTGTGCCAAATTTTATTGAAATCGGTTCAGATTTAGATATAGCTCCCATATATATCTTTCGCCCGATATGGACTAATACGATCCCAGAAGCCAGAGTTTTATCCCAATTTGGTTGAAATTTTGCACAGGGAGTAGAATTAGCATTGTAGCTATGCGTGCCAAATTTGGTTGAAATCGGTTCAGATTTAGATATATCTCCCATATATAGCTTTCGCCCCATTTACACTCATATGACCACAGTGACCAATCTTTTGCTCCGATTTAGATGAAATTTTGCACAGGGAGTAGAATTTGTACAAGAAGAACAATTAGTACTATAGTCAAGTGTGCCAAATTTTATTGAAATCGGTTCAGATTTAGATATAGCTCCCATATATATCGTTCGCCCGATTTACACTCATATGACCACAGAGGCCAATTTTTAGCTCCGATTTAGTTGAAATTTTGCACAGGGAGTAGAATTAGCATTGTAGCTATGCGTGCCAAATTTGGTTGAAATCGGTTCAGATTTAGATATAGCTCCCATATATATATGTTTTTCTGATTTCGACAAAAAATGGTCAAAATACCAGCATATTCCTTGTAAATCGCCACTGCTTAGTCGAAAAGTTGTAAAAATGACTCTAATTTTCCTAAACTTCTAATACATATATATCGAGCGATAAATCATAAATAAACTTTTGCGAAATTTCCTTAAAATTGCTTCAGATTTAAATGTTTCCCATATTTTTTACTAACATTGTGTTCCACCCTAGTACATTAGCCGACTTAAATTTTGAGTCTATAGATTTTGTAGAAGTCTATGAAATTCTGTCCAGATCGAGTGATATTCAAATGTATGTATTTGGGACAAACCTTTATATATAGCCGCCAACACATTTGACGTATGTGATATGGTATCGAAAATTTAGATCTACTAAGTGGTGCAGGGTATAATATAGTCGGCCCCGCCCGACTTTAGACTTTCCTTACTTGTTTTTTCTCTAAAATTTGCTTAGACGATTGTGGCCAATATAAAAACTCGTTTCAAGGACGACTTACGACTTTTACAATTATTGACGTTTGACATCGAGGCTTTGAACTTTTTGATGAATTGTCAGCATAAAAAGGTCTACATAATGCCCCATCTTCGGAGTCGACTTTTCGATTTTTTCATTAAAATTCAATTGATTGATTTTGGTTACTACCAAGAATCGATAAGAACAATTTGAATATTACAAAAAGTAGACATCGACAATTTGTTGAAAAAAGTGACTTTTGTATACCTATACGCGAATATGTAGATTTCCATTACATCGGCATGGACTAAAATAGAAAGATGATTAGTCGACAATTTGGTCTCGTCTTTTGTGACCTTATTTTTCTTAACCAAACGCATGTGCGAGAGCCTTCGCAAAGCCACCGGAGGTAATTTCTGATCTATAGTGAAGGTATGTGGTACTGTGACTACCGATGGTAATTATCAGTATACGAAGATCTAAATAACGTTCCCTTTTCAATGCAAATACAACTTTTTCAAAGTTATAAATGTCGATCGATACAAATTGACTACTACCAATTCGGGTGGATTGGTTTAGGGTATTATATTGTTTACTCAGATCAGGGTAGGGTATTATATTGTTTACTCATTTGTTGAGTGTTGATTTTAATGTAACCCCTCATCATTCGGAATTAATTTCACCCTAGATGCTCATTTTTTGGAATTAATTTTTATAATTTTCTCATCAGATTACATCAAATGATAACTTCAGCTAAATAATTTTTCGCATGGATAGTAATCTAACAAATAGAATTAAAGTTTTATATAAAGATTAATTTTATATGTATACAATTAAGGCGATACATTTCACTTTCCGGCATAACAATAACTTTCAATTATAATTGATTTACATTTTAAATTACTATTGATGCAATGAGTGATCTCTCCAGAGATTCTGGACATAGTTTTGGATTAGTTTTAATATTTTCAGTTAACATAGCATCCAAGATCATAATTTAATTTATTTAATACAAATATAAATATATATTAGAAGTTAGTTCTAGTACCTTAACCCTCCAATGCCCAAATCCTTCATTTAAACGGGAAGCTTTTAGTAAAAAACACCTACAGACAATAAAAATGGCTAAAATAAAAACAAAACTTTGTTAAAACTCTACAAAAGACTTTGCAGCATATACTGGATTTTACCGTTTTTTGTTGTTTGATTTTCTTGCTTTTGTATCATAAACTGTAGACATATTTCCAGCTCCTAAAAAAATGGAGCATTAGAGGGTTAAATTTGATCAAAGAAAGGGTAAATTTTTATTTGAGTAATGATCAGTAAAAAGTATAAATAAAACTTGATTATTATGCCATATATACCATAATTTAACAAAAGACTTAAGAACCAAACGTAATTAAATCGTATATCAAACCAAAGACTTAAGACACAAACACCTTCGATCAAAGAAAGGGTAAATCTATATTTGAGTAAAGATCAGTAAAAACTAAAAACCAACAATTTCTGATTATGGTAAATATACCATATTTTAACAAAAGAATTAAGAACCAAACCTACGATTTTGTTCTAAAACCAAAGACTTAAGCACCAAACCTACGATCTTGTTCTATAACCGAAGATTTAAGACACAAACACCTCATGCCTACCACACTAATTTATGTAGGTTAATCATCCATATCAAATATATAGCGCTAATAAACAGATCATTAAAGTATTTCCAAACACACGCGAAAGCTATCAAAGTGTTTATATTAATATCAAAGTATTTATATAAAAAAATCGTTTATTTTGCTATTTAAAAGTCCTCACACTTAATCAATTATTTCTTTCTAGCAGGTTAAAGCTATCTATAATAACATTGGAATATCTAAAAATAATCACAGTCGACCTAATTAATCAACTTAACTAACGTAATTTAGTATGGGAGAAAAAATTTATTACAATCTTTAAAATTGAAATATACATATTTTTCGTTTTTTTCTATACAAAGTAACTAAACTTTATTCCCATAAAAAATGCCCAAAAAAGGTTCAAGATTTTATTTCTATAAATAAAAGATTAAATTTAAATAAATTTAAAATTATATATCTATGGAAATTGTTTAACATTTTATTAATTTTTTAATATTATTTTTAATATCATTAATTAGACAATTTTCTAAGCGTTTGAGATGAAATAATTTTGTATATAAAAGTGCACAATAATTTGGTTCTATTTTATTCAATAGAAAATTCGGTAGAAAAAATATATAATAAAATAATATCATGTCACTCCAACTAAACTATCAGAATATTAGTTATTCAAATTAAGATGTTAAGAGATTGTGTCTTTAGTTTTAATAGCATTGAAATATTTAATTCATTGACTATGAAAAAAAAAACTATGCCAACTTCTTTCGGAACAAGCTTTGAGATGAGACTGTGAGAATATCACTTAGTCACCTAAAGTTATCTGGGCCACTAGGGTAGCCCATATCAACCAATTCACAAACAAAAATAACTTTTTGTCTATTAAAAATTCTAAACATAATTGAAATGCTGAAATCGTTTATTAATTTAAGTTACAAAAGAAATTTCGCCCAAAAACCTATTGATCTTTGCGACAGTATTTCATTCTCTGAACAAGAGAAAGAAACCAAATGAGCCATCTATTGCCTCCAATAAAATTAAATAAAAACCTTTGTTTATTCAATATAAAAAAGCCGAACAGAAACAAAAACGCTTACTAGAAACTTGTTCTAAAAAACATTGTTTTTTTTTATTGTTTTTGAAACAACAAACAGAAGCCAAAACGTACGCAGAAATGCAAATTAAAACAAAAACCCACTGTGGAAAAAGCTTGAGTGTTCATCTTTCATCGCAACTCGAATCATTTCAGATTCACGGCTCGTTGATATCTAACAAACTCTTAGCGAGTAAACGATCGCGCGCGTGCATCTCACCTCCTGAATAGATAGATAAGAGCCAGCCAAAGGCTCATCATTTGATTTGGGTGAAGTGAAATACACGAAGTGATTGAAAACAGAAAGGCTTTGAATATTACAAAGCAATTTTAACAAATAAATAAATAATAAAATCAAAGAAAAAAAAACAAAAATATTTGCAATCAGTATTCAATTAATTTTATAATATATAATAAATTAAAAATATTTAAAATAAATATATTTAAATTAAATTTTGTCGTGATTTGTATAAAAAAAATGTTGGTTGTTGTGATTTTATTGAACATACTCTCATTTGCCTGGAGCCAGCTTTCATGGTGTGATCCGGAAATTTGTGGGGGAGCAACAGATGTTCGTCATATAGCCTGCGAGAATTATGGTGTATGTGTTACCCAATTATTATCTATTAAAATTATGGACAGTTTTTATTAAGGCACTCGCTATAAAAAAAAAATAAAACATTTACTTACATTGAATTAATAGTCAGTGATAGCATTATATGTTATAAAACAAAAGACTTAAGGAACAACCACAACATTGGTGTAACTTTAATATATGGGCTGATTTACAACTACAACCCCGGTAATCATTTGAACAAATCAATGTAAAGCTTTGACTATTCATTGAAGGAGTCCAGGTGTTTATGGTACAGGATTTGAGTTATCTAAAACAAAAGACTTAAGAAACAAACTCACTATTGTAATATACAAAGAATAATGAACTAAGGCCTAAGTTTAATTAATATGTATTATCCCAAAGATGTTTTTTCTTGAAGTGTGCTGAGTATTTTGAAACACTTAAAACGTTGATTATCCAAAAAGCGTAGAGTATTCTAAAACAAAAGACTTAAGAAACGAACTCACCATTGCTTATATGCAATTATAAAACAAAAGACTTAAGAAGCAAACGCAACATTGGCATGATTCTAATATATGGGTTGATTACCAACTATAACTCCGATAATCAATTTTACTAATCAATCTAAAGCTTCGACTATTCATTTATGTGGCCCACATGCTTGCGCCACAGGAATTGAGTTATCTAAACAAAAGACTTAGGACACAAACTCATCATTGCAATATACAAATAAATTATGAACTAAATACATATCCAAGATGGATATGTATTTATTATTTCAGTGTGTTGAGTATTTTGAAGGAATAAAAACATTGATTGTCTTACAAGTGATGAGTATTCTAAAACAAAAGACTTAAGCAACAAACTCACTACTGCGTTGATCCTAATGCACAGAGAAGATATGAAGTAAGAAACGAGAGGACTAATATGTATTATCCCAGCGTAATTATGAAAAATAAAAGACTTTAAATACAAACTCAGTAATTGGCATTGGTGTGGAGGTTCTTAAAACAAAAGACTTATGAAACATACGTAACATATTGGTATGAACAAATACAAAAAAACAAATTAAAAACCGTAAACTAAACCAGTTAGGAGGACTCTGGGATCGGTTGGTCCAAACCTGATATAACGGTGGATTTCTATCACCAGACCATTCTATAAAAAAATTTAAATCTTTAAGTCTTAAAGTCCATCACTAGACCATTCTATAGAAAATTTTTAAAACTTAAAGTCTTAAATGATCAACGAATTAAATATGAGCATCGATCTTTACTGCGGATCTCGCACAATTTTAATACATTATCAGAAAGGGAATAATCAAATCCTCAAAGTCTCTATTTAAATTTCCTTCATTTGCAGTGATTAGACATCACTTCTCAAGGTGTAATGCGAATTAAGTGGTTTTTACGTGAATTAAAAAATTCTGCGATATTTTACCGAAAAATAATATTTTTACGAATTTTAATGATTTTGAATACATTCTAACACTTGTCTGAAACGTTTAAAAATATTCGCGATATTTTTGAATATAAAATTTGCTATTTTTTCGACAAAATATTAATATTTGTATTTTAATTTTTACTTTCTTTTTAAGGTATTTGCAAAAAAAAACACAATTAATCCTTAAATCATTAAACCACGTTTGCACCACATCCAATTTATATTGTTAAAAATTTATAATTAGGAAAAAGATAGTCTATGTTTTTACTTCTGTTTGAAATTTATCGAAATATATATCTGCCACCATGAATTACTACTCATCCTCATAATTTTTTTATAATTGTATTATTTTAACACTTTATTGCAATCAATATCAATTTGCTTATTTACAGACTATAGTGCGTATGAGTATTAATTAGTTTTTCTTCAATAATTTTTCCACCTTAGGCATTCGCTCCACGCTGTCAACCAGATGCCAAAGTCATCAATATAGATGCTTTCAGTGAACTTTTTGTTGATGAGCACAACAAACGACGCAATTTGATAGCATCAGGTCAATTACCTGGCTACTATCCAGCCACACGAATGGCCACAATGGTAAGTGTGATTATACAAACATTTTGCGTTTTTTTCTTTTTTCCTGTGTCGTGATTGAGTAATCATGCAAAAACCATATAAAGCAAAGAACAAGATAAATATAAAAAATATTTATTTATTTATTAAATTTAACTTAGCTTATATAAATATAAGGCAAGTATAAAGAAGAGAAGAAATAGCATTAGCTACAAAGGCTATCAGCTAAAAAAAATATTTAATAGATATAAAATGATTATAAACATGCTGCATAAAATCAAAATATGGGCCATCATTTAAAACATAATAAAAAATACAAAAAAAAAATAAAAAAATTATGCAAAAAACCTAAAAGACTCAAAATATTTGGTTCTTAGCCATTCAACAAACTCTATGTTTATAGTGAATTCTTATATCAGACTGACATCTATTAACAGCATATAAATATTTATAGAAATGTTAAATTAAAACAGCAGCAAAATTTATCTACTATAAAACAAAACTTCAGCAAGTCAAAATCATTTCTTTCCGCCAAAACAAAAATCATAAAAAATCTGAGTATATTATCCACTGAAAGGTGATAGCGATTAAAAATAATCAGAGAATGAGTTTTTGTATATTCCCAAAAATTAGAAAAAATATGTATATGAGGAAAGGAACTATCATTAAGAACAATACAGTGGGGCAATGTGAGATAAAAATGGCAGGCAGATAAAAATGGTATTACAGCATACTTTCATAAAAGCCAAGAAACTGTATCAATGTAATCGTTGTCATTAGCGTTCTGACCACGGTTTCCACTCGAGCCATAAATAATCTACCAACATTTGGAGAAATGTTTACCAAAAAAAAAACTACAAAACAAACAATCTTATTTTTTCAGAATATTTATGTCTATAAAAATTTTTTGTCAAAATTTCATTTCTATAGGAAACATTTAATGTCTTTACACAATTTTGGAGATTAGAGAGTCAAGAAACTGTATCGGTAAATGTTATCATTGTCATAAAACCACGGGTTCCACTCGAGCCATAAATAATCTACCAACCTTTGGAGAAATTTTTTACCAAAAAAAAAAAAAAAAACTACAAAACAAACAATCTTATTTCTTGGAAATTTTATTTCTATAGAAAATTCTGTAAAATCTTTTTTTCTATAAAAAATTTTGTCAAAATTTAATTTCTATAGGAAACATTTAATTTCTTTAGAAAATTTTGGAGATTAGAGAGTCAAGAAACTGTATCGGTAAATGTTATCGTTGTCATAAGCCTTCTGACCACGGGTTCCACTCGAGCCATAAATAATCTACCAACATTTGGAGAATTTTTTGCCAACAAAACTACAAAACAAACAATCTTATTTTTTTTTTGTATTTCTATAGAAAATTATGTAAAATTTTTTTCTATAAAAAATTTTGTCAAAGTGTCATTTCTATAGTAAACATTTAATTCCTTTAGAAAATGTTTTCAAAATTTTATTTCTATAGAAAATGTTGGTAAAATTTTATTGACATAGAAAATTTTGTCAAAATTTTATTTAAAAAAAAATTGTCAAAGTTTATATCTTGGAAAATTTTGTCAAAATTTAATTTCTATAGGAAATTTTGTTAACATTTTATTTCTATAGGAAATTTATTTAAAATTGTATTTCTAGAGAAAATTTTGTCAAAACTTTATTTTTTAATTTTGTCAAAATTTTACTTCTATAGAATATTTTTTCAAAATTTTATTTCTATAGAAAAAATTGTTGACAACAATTTTGTCAAAATTTTACTTCTATAGAAAATTTTCTCAAAAATTTTGTTAAAATTTTATTTATATAGAAAATTTTGTCAACATTTTATTTCTTGGAAAATTTTTTATTTCTAGAGAAAATTTTGTCAAAACTTTATTTTTTAATTTTGTCAAAATTTTATTTCTATAGAAAACTTTCTCAAAAATTTTATTTCTATAGAAAATTTTGTTAAAATTGTATTTCTATAGAAAATTTTGTCAAAATTTTATTCCTTGGAAATTTTTTTATTTCTAAAGAAAAGTTTGTCAAAACTTTATTTTTTTAATTTTGTCAAAATTTTACTTCTATAGAATATTTTTTCAAATTTTTTTCTATAGAAATTTTTTTTTTAAATTTTATTTCTATAGAAAATTTTCTAAAAAATTTTATTTCTATAGAAAATTTTGTCAAAATTTTATTTCTTCGCAAATTTTGTCAAAACTTAATTTCTATAGAAAATTTTGTTTAAAATTTTTTCCTATAGAAAAATTTGTCAAAATTTTATTTCTATAGAAAAATTCTTCAAAATATTATTTCCATAAACAATTTTGTCAAAATTTTGTTTCTATAGACAATTTTGTCAAAATTTTGTTTCTATAGACAATTTAGTCAACATTTTGTTTCTATAAAAAATTTTATCAACATTTTATTTCTATAGAAAATTTTATCAAAATATTTTTATAGAAAATTTTATCAAAATTTTATTTTTATAGAATTTTTTTCAAAATTTGCATTCTATGGAAAATTTTCTCAACATTTTATTTCTATAGAAAATTTTCACAATATTTTATTTCTATAGAAAATTTTGTCAAAATTTTATTTCTTGAAAAATTTTTTATTTCTAGAGAAACTTTTGTCAAAACTTTATTTTTTAATTTTGTCAAAATTTTACTTTCATAGAATATTTTTTCAAAATTTTATTTCTTTAGGAAAAATTGTTGACAAAAATTTTGTCAAAATTTTATTTCTATAGAATTTTTTTTTTTCAAAATTTTATTTCTATAGAAATTTTTCTTAAAAATTTTATTTCTATAGAAAATTTTGTTAAAGTTTTATTTCTATAGAAAATTTTGTCAAAATTTTATTTCTTGGAAAATTTTGTCAAAACTTAATTTCTATAGAAAATTTTGTTTAAAATTTATTCCTATAGAAAATTTTGTCAAAATTTTATTTCTATAGAAAAATTTTTCAAAATTTTATTTCTATAAACAATTTTGTCAAAATTTTGTTTCTATAGACAATTTTGTCAAAATTTTGTTTCTATAGACAATTTAGTCAAAATTGTATTTCTATAGACAATTTAGTCAACATTTTAATTTTTATAAAAAAAATTTTATTTTATTTCTATAGAAAATTTTATCAAAATATTTTTATAGAAAATGTTGTCAAAATTTTATTTTTATAGACATTTTTTTTCAAAATTTGATTTCTATGGAAAATGTTCTCAACATTTTATTTCTATAGAAAATTTTCACAATATTTTATTTCTATAAAAATTTTTGTCAAAATTTTATTTCTATAGAAAATTTTGTCTAAATTTTATTTCTATAGAAAATTTTGTCAAAATTTTATTTCTATAGAAAATTTTGTCAAAATTTTATTTTTATAGAAATTTTTGTCAAACTTTTATTTTTATGGAAAACTTTGTCAAAATTTTATTTCTTTGGAAAAATTTGTCAATATTCTATTTCTATAGAAAAGTTTGTCAAAATTTATTACTATAAAAAATTTTGTCAACATTATATTACTATAAAATATTTTGTCAAATTGTTGACAAAGCTTTATTTCATAAAAAATTTAGTCACAGCTTTATTTCAGAACCAAAACTCAAAAAAAAATTTTTTCACACGAGTCTTTGACGCAGTATGGAAGATAGGGAGAATTTGGACAAAAGGGAAATGTAAGCTACAAATTTCCGCTTTCGTCCCTGAAAATTCAATATTTAAAAGTGTTAGTAATCAAATTTTTATACCATGGATTACTTCACGATCCACTGTCTATAGCCGTAGAAGACAGTTATCTTAAGAAATTTAAATTTCTTGTATAAAGTATAACATAACAAACGAAAATTATATACAAGGTGGTGATAGTATCGGGTTTATCTATCATTAGACAAGAGATTATTATGGGTCATTATTGCAAAAATGATTGCTAGAATTTCTCACCGATGGTTTCGGCACAATATTTGCGTGTCTATTGTTTCTACCAAAGATTCATAAGGGATTAATAACAAGTTGGTTTTTATTCAATCATTTGATTGTTCAATATTAATAATATAATGAGAATTATTGGATTTTTATACAAATTTGTAAAACTGGTTTTTATGGACATCATAATTTCATAATTTGAAACAGGTATCAGAATCTGAAATTGAAATTGATTTCAAAGGGAATATTAATTTATTTATAGTTGTGGAATAGCAGAGGATCTTGCAATTAATGGAGTAAAAACAAACAAAATTTGAGTAAATGGCAATTATTTAAACAATAATTCCCAATACGAAAGTTGGCAAGAACAGGGAAAATTATTGAAGTACTAAAGTGATTACAAGACTCGTATGTATAAATAATCTGGGTTCCCGGTCCCAACAATTTTGTCTTTACACTAATGATTTTGGTATTGATTCCGAGAAAAAGAAGCGGAGAATTGGAGCAGAGATACATTTTTACAGTTTGGAGTACTCGATACTAGGTGATAAATTTTAATAAATTAATTTTTTCTGTCCTTTAAAAACAAATTAACGAAACCTTCAATTTCGAAATTCAAACTATGTCATATTTTTGAACACTTTTTTGCAAAAAGACAACCACTTTGAAGACGAATTCATGAATTTTTAAGAACTTTTCTCACTTAATTATAAGGACAAAAGCCGCATTATGTATCTGATATTATAACATATTTTTGTAATTCATGGTTTAGTCTTGGAAAAATGTTTAGCTTTTAAAATGTTCGCCAAAGGATTTTCAGGAAACAAAATAAGACTTTTGTATATTCTATCCCTCTAATATCACCAACTATTTTGTTTGATGTTATGCCTTTGAGAAGAAATACAATTTTGGACCAAATGAAAGAAATATTTCTAATATATTGTGTAACGATAGACCCAAAACAATCTACCAAAATTTGGAGAAAATTTTACCAAAGCGCTACCAAACAAAAAATATTTTTAAAAACATTATTAATATAGAAAATTTTGCCAAAATTTTATTTCCATAGAAAATTTTGTCAAAATTTTATTTCCATAAAAAATTTTGTCAAAATTTTATTTCCATAGAAAATTTTGTCAAAATTTTATTTCTAAAGACAAATTTGTCAACTTTTTATTTCTATAGAAAATTTTGTTAAAATTTTATTTCTATAGAAAATTTTGTAAAAATTTTATTTCTATAGAAAATTTTGTCAAAATTTTATTTCTATAGAAAATTTTGTCAAAATTTTATTTCCATAGAAAATTTTTTCAAAATTTTATTTCTATAGAAAATTTTTCAAAATTTTATTTCAATAGAAAATTTTGTCAACATTTAATTTCTATAGAAAATTTTGTCAACATTTTATTTCTATAGAAAATTTTATCGAAACTTTATTTCTATGGGAAATTTTGTCAAAATTTTATTTCTATAGAAAATTTTGTCAAAATTTTATTTCTATAGCAAATGTTGTCAATTTTTTTTTATAGAAAATTTTGCCAAAATATAATTCCTATAGAAAATATTGTCAAAATTTTATTGCTATTAAAAATTTTGTCAAAATTTTATTTCTATGGAAAATTTCGAGAAAAATTTTATTTCCAGAAAATTTTGTCACTATATTATTTCTACAGAAAATTTTGTCAAAATATTATTTCTATAGAAAATTTTGTGAATATTTTACTTCTATAGAAAATTTAGTCAATTTTGTATAGAAAATTTTGTGAATATTTTATTTCTATAGAAAATTTAGTCCACATTTGATTTCTATAGAATTTTTTGTCAAAATTTTATTTCTATAGAACATTTTGTCAAAATTTTCTTTCTAAAGACAATTTTGTCAAAAGTTTATTTCTATATAAAAAACAATTCTTGGAAAATTTTGTCAAAACTTAATTTCTATAGAAAATTTTGTTAAAATTTTATTTCTAAGGAGAATTTTGTCCAAATTGTATTTCTATAGAAAATGTTGCCAAAATTGTATTTCTGTAGAAATTAATGTCAAAATCTTCTTTCTGGAGAAAATTATGTCAAAATTTCATTTATATAGTACATTTTGTCAAAAATTTTATTTCCATCGAAAATTTTGTGAAAATTTTATTTCTAAAGACAATTCTTTTATTTCTACAGAACATTTTGTCAATTTTTTTATGTCTATACAAAATGTTGACAAAATTTTATTTGGAGAAAATTTTACCAAAGCACTACCAAACAAAAAATCTTTTTAAACACATTATTAATATAGAAAATTTTGTCTAAATTTTATTTCTATAGAAAATTTTGTCAAAATTTTATTTCTATAGAAAATTTTGTCTAAATTTTATTTCTATAGAAAATTTTGTTAAAATTTTATTTCTATAGAAAATTTTGTCAAAATTTTATTTCTATAGAAAATTTTGTCAAAATTTTATTTCTATAGAAAATTTTGTCAAAATTTTATTTCTATAGAAAATTTTGTCAAAATTTTATTTCTATAGAAAATTTTGTCAAAATTTTATTTCTGGAGAAAATTATGTCAAAATTTTATTTCTATAGCAAATGTTGTCAATTTTTTTTTATAGAAAATTTTGCCAAAATATAATTCCTATAGAAAATATTGTCAAAATTTTATTGCTATTAAAAATTTTGTCAAAATTTTATTTCTATGGAAAATTTCGAGAAAAATTTTATTTCCATAGAAAATTTTGTCACTATATTATTTCTACAGAAAATTTTGTCAAAATATTATTTCTATAGAAAATTTTGTGAATATTTTACTTCTATAGAAAATTTAGTCAATTTATATAGAAAATTTTGTGAATATTTTATTTCTATAGAAAATTTAGTCCACATTTGATTTCTATAGAATTTTTTGTCAAAATTTTATTTCTATAGAACATTTTGTCAAAATTTTCTTTCTAAAGACAATTTTGTCAAAAGTTTATTTCTATATAAAAAACAATTCTTGGAAAATTTTGTCAAAACTTAATTTCTATAGAAAATTTTGTTAAAATTTTATTTCTAAGGAGAATTTTGTCCAAATTGTATTTCTATAGAAAATGTTGCCAAAATTGTATTTCTGTAGAAATTAATGTCAAAATCTTCTTTCTGGAGAAAATTATGTCAAAATTTCATTTATATAGTACATTTTGTCAAAAATTTTATTTCCATCGAAAATTTTGTCAACATTTTATTTCTAAAGACAATTCTTTTATGTCTACAGAACATTTTGTCAATTTTTTTATGTCTATACAAAATGTTGACAAAATTTTATTTGGAGAAAATTTTACCAAAGCACTACCAAACAAAAATCTTTTTAAACACATTATTAATATAGAAAATTTTGTAAAAATTTTATTTCTATAGAAAATTTTGTCAAAATTTTATTTCTATAGAAAATTTTGTCTAAATTTTATTTTTATAGAAAATTTTGTTAAAATTTTATTTCTATAGAAAATTTTGTCAAAATTTTATTTCTATAGAAAATTTTGTCAAAATTTTATTTCTGTAGAAAGTTTTGTAAAAAAAAATAAAATTAAGACAATTTAGTAAAAATTTTATTTCTATAGACAATTTAGTCAAAATTTTATTTGTATAAACAAATTTTGTCAAAATTTTATTTCTATAAAAAAATGTTGTCAAAATTATATTTCTATAAACAATTTAGTCAAAATTGTATTTCTATTGACAACTTAGTTTAAATTTTATTTCTGGTAGAATTCTTGATGTTTTGACAGATTTCACAAATTTGTAATAGGAATAAAATTTTGACAAGCTTTCCAATAGAAATAAAATTTTGACAAATTTAGAAGTAAAATTTTTACAAAATTTTCAAAATTTTATTTCTATTGGAAAGCTTGTCAAAATGTTATTTCTATTAAAAATTTGTGAAATCATCAAGAATTCTACCAGAAATAAAATTTTAACTAAGTTGTCAATAGAAATACAATTTTGACAAAATTGTTTATAGAAATATAATTTTGACAACATTTTTTTATAGAAATAAAATTTTGACAAAATTTGTTTATACAAATAAAATTTTGACAAAATTTTTTAAATATAATGAATTTTTTTTCTGTTGTTTAAGAAAATTTCGTATGTTGAGAGAAAAAATTGGATTTAAAAATTATTAAAATGTCTTTGGCACTGTACGAAGTTCAAGACAGGTACAATTTTAGTAAAATTTACTCATTTGAGGGACTTATGAACTCAATTTAAGCGAGCTTCTGCCATTTTAGAAAAAATTTGAACTATTATATTTTTTAGTAAAATTGTTTATTTCACGTCATTAAAGTTAGCAAAAAATTATTCATATAAGGAACATTTATTCATATTGTGAAAATTTTAACTAAAATTAACTAATCTTGATGAACTAAAATAAAGTTCAGTTGGCATTAGAGCCCCTTTTTTCTAGGTGAATATGATCACTTCAAACATGTTTCAAGAACAAAATGTTATTTTTGGACTGGGAACGCAAAAACGGTATCTGAGCACTTTTTAACGAATATGTTCCCATTTCAACATAGTGTTGCAGAAATAATGGTATTTAAAACTTTTAGCTAAAGTGAGAGTGTAAGAGATTGAATTAAACTAAAATTGCTGAAATCATATACACTCAGCATCAGTTCTAATCTAGATTTTCAGTTTCCAATGTTACTACATATTGAAGTATTTGATTTGGTGTATGATAAAAGGGGTTGAGATACATCCTCCATTAGAAAGTGGGCGTGGCAGTGGCCGGTTCGGTCCGAAATGTTGATCATACTTTATTCTCATCCCCAGTGGTACATGTACAAAATTTTAGAGCTCTAAGCGCTTCCTTTGGGTTAAAATAGGCCTTCATATTAAAGTGGGCGTGACAGTAAGCGGAACGGTCCAAATCAGACTTTATTCTAATCCCCAGTGGTATATGTACAAAATTTCAGAGCTCTGGGTGTTTCCGTTGATTTAATGCGTCAATAACCTGTCATTTGACCCACTGTGCAATCTACCAAACAATAGACCATTTTTGGTAAAATTTTACCAATTGTGGCAAGCGTGGATGTTAGAGAAACAAACGATTTATGGTATTCACATTGTGGTTTTCTAGCCACATATAATGCAATCACGCTACCACGCTTGAATTCTTGTTCACGAATAAATTTATTTCTGAATGCAATAGCTGAAAATAGGTTTGTAAACTTGTAACAAATAAAATGGACTGTCACTGGCATAAATATGTCAGCTATCAGACGAGCGGTTTAGAAATTTAAAAAAATTATTAACACAAATTTTATTAAAACTAAAAAAACTAATGAAACAAGTTTTATCAAAATTATTGGCTTTTTTGGTATTAATTATTTTACATTTTTCCCTAGCGATTTTTTAATATATTAAGTAAAAAACAAGTATATACGGCCGTAAGTTCGGCCAGGCCGAATCTTATGTACCCTCCACCATGGATTGCGTAGGAACTTCTACTAAAGGATGTCATCCACAATCCAATTACTTGGGTTGCGATAACACTTGCCGATGGCAAGGTATCGTAAAACTTTTTAACACTGTCTTCTAAATTGTAAGTTAGTCCATAAGGGGTATATATTAAACAAAAAAAAGGCCGATTAAATACGTATATAATTCAGTTTGACAAAATTTTCTATAGAAATAAAATTTTGACAAAATTTTCTATAGAAATAAAAACTTGACAAAATTTTCTATAGAAATAAAATGTTGACAAAATTTTCTATGGAAGTAAAATGTTCTAGTATGTGTTGTAAAAGCAACAACAGTACTTTCGATCAATTTCATCCCGTATTACTACAAAGATGTTTGTAATGAACGTCAAATAAATGCAATTAAACGATCTTATTTATATTTAATTTTTTAGTTTTCTACACTGAAAAAAATATTGTCGTGAAGTCAAAGATTCCATGTCCTTAGAATAAGAATGCAAATTTGCTTAACATGGAAGACGCATTTCTCTAAAATAAAGTTTTTTTCTTGTCCAAAAGGCAATAAACTTTTGAATGAAGTTGTAATGTCCTTATAATTAAGTGATTTTACTTAAATATGTGTATCATAACATGAAAGATAAAATTTTTGAGGTAAGGTCAACGTGACTTTAATAATTAAGAAAAATTCTTTAAAATTAATAAAATTGTCTTTCAATTTGTTTCCTTTTTGCATCTTGCCTACAAAGCAAAAAATCGTTAAAAAATAAGACATGTTTTTCAACACTTTATTTTATACTTGAAACATAGCATAATTTCTACTGGAAGTCGAGTCTTAATATGGAAAAAAAATAACTCATTAACTCGTTTTTAAAGGATTTTCATAACAACTGACGAAAAAAAATCTAAAAAATGAAAAATTAACATTTGCTTCCTAGAAGCAAGTACATAACCCCCAAATTTAGAAGAGAATTACGTCTGTAAAGTATCCTTACTTGCTTCTTTGGCTCGGAATTAATACCCAAACTGTTAAAGTAAAGACAAGATCTTTGGAACCGGGCATGCTTTTTTTCATTCACATTTGCTTTACTATTGTACTATATCCTAGCATTCTCTGATATTAGTTCTCGAAAATTTAATTAAAATTATGGATAGTTTCAATTTTGGTTGAAAAATGTGCGCATATACATTTATTATACAATAAAGGGGAAAAAGCGAAATTAGGTAACACTAGATCTGAGTAAAAATATTCGTAGGTATACCACGGACTGATGTCGATGGAGGTTGTTGCAAACATAAACATACACACACACATTACAAATATAACAAAACCTCTTCTCTACGTCTGTTGCAAAACAAAAAAAAAACTTTCGGAGAGTAGTTACTTCTACTCTGTGTATAGACTTTCAATTCCAATCAGCGTTGCCGTTTTGGTCCGATCGGACCAAAATTGGTCCAAAAGATTTCTAATTTTTAAATTTGGTCCGATGGTCAGACCAATCAGAATTTGGTCCATTTTGGTCCATTTTCATAAATTTGGTTTCTATCACATATTAAATAGTAGATGGTGCACCGCAAAGAATATTGTCGGGAGGCCAAATATTTCACATGCTTAAAACACGAATATGAATTTTGCTTAGAATAGAAGACGTATTTCTCTGAAAAAAAAGTTTTTCCTTGTCTAAAAGTCTCTAAACTTTTCAATGAAGTCTGTTTGTCCTTATAGCTAAATGGTTCGACATAAAAATGTGTATCCTAACATGAATGCAAATTTCGTTTTAATGAAGTCAAAATGGATTTAATATTTCTGAAAAAATCTTCAAAATTAATAAAATATTTCAGCACATTGTTTTAAAGTCATTATACCCTAAACCACATAGTGGTTAGGGTATAATAAGTTTGATCTGCCAAAAAATGTGCCTACAAGAAATATTGATTTTAGACCCCATAAAATATATACCGATCGACTCAGAATCACCTCCTGAGTCGATCTAGCTCTTCGCGTCCGTCCGTCCATCCGTCCGTCTGTCCATGTATTTGTTGTTCACAGGATTTCGGTCGCAATTATTAACCGATTTTGATGAAATTTGGTACAGGGAGTTTTTTTGGGCACAAGGACGAACGTTATTGAATTTGGAAGAAATCGGATCAAATTTAGATATAGCTCCCATATATATGTATTGCCCGATTTCGACGAATGGGGTCACGTTGCACTTTTTTACTAACCGATCGTCGTCAAATTTAGCACAAAATAATCTTCTGTATCACCCTTTAAGTCTGAAAATTTCATCGAAATCGGTTCAGATTTAGATATAGGTCCCATATATATGTATAGCCCGATTTTGTCAAATTAGGTCATAAAACCCTTATTTATCAACCGATCTTACTCAAAGTTGGCGAAATGTAATCTTCTATAGCACTAACTATATGTGCAAAAAATCATCGAAATCGGTTCAGATTTAGCTATAGCTCCCATATATGTACCGCCCGATTTTTCTAAATAAAATAAAACTCAATTGAACAAATAATACAATGTTTGTACTATAATTTTCTCGAAGAGGAGCGGAGCGGAGCGATTTTTTTTTCTCGGAGCGGAGCGGTTTTTTTTTTCTCCGGAGCGGGAGCGGAGCGGAGCGAAAAAAATGGACCGCTCCGGATCCCTGGACAAAATGTTCTATAGAAATAAAATGTTGACAAAATTGTCTATAGAAATAAAATGTTGACAAAATTTTCTACAGAAATAAATTTTTTACAAAATTTTCTATAGAAATAAAATTTTGACAAAATTTTCTATGGAAATAAAATGTTGACAAACATTGCTATAGAAATAAACTTTTTACAAAACTTTGAAATGAAATTTTGACAAAACTTTCTATAGTAATAAAATTTGACAATTTTTACATGGCTGTTAGAGGCCATATACTAACGAAATGTACCAAATTTCAACCGCATCGGATGACTTTTGCTCCTCCAAGAGGCTCCGGAGGTCAAATCTGGGGATCGGTTTATATGGGAGCTATATATAATTATGGACCGATATGGACCAATTTTTGCATGGTTGTTAGAGACCATATATCGGTTTATATGGGAGCTATATATTATTATGGACCGATATGGACCAGTTTTTGCATGGTTGATAGAGACCATATACTAACACCACGTACCAAATTTCAATCGGGTATGATGAAGTTTGCTCCTCCAAGATGCTCCGGAGGTCAAATCTGGGGATCGGTTTATATGGGAGCTATATATATTTATGGACCGATATGGACCAATTTTTGCATGGTTGTTAGAGACCGTATACTAACATCAGGTACCAAATTTCAACCGGATCGGATGAATTTTGCCCCTCCAAGAGGCTCCGGAGGTCAAATCTGGGGATCGGTTTATATGGGGGCTATATATAATTATGGACCGATATGGACCAATTTTGGCATGGTTGTTAGAGACCGTATACTTAGACCACGTACCAAATTTCAACCGGATCGGATGAATTTTGCTGCTCCGGAAGGCTCCGCAAGCCAAATTTGGGGATCGGTTTATATGGGGGCTATACGTAAACGTGGGCCGATATGGCCCATTTTCAATACCATCCGACCTACATCAATAACAACTACTTGTGCCAAGTTTCAAGTCGATAGCTAGTTTCGTTCGGAAGTTAGCGTGATTTCCACAGACGGACGGACAGCCGGACAGACGGACAGACGGACGGACGGACATGCTTAGATCGACTCAGAATTTCACCACGACCCAGAATATATATACTTTATGGGGTCTTAGAGCAATATTTCGATGTGTTACAAACGGAATGACAAAGTTAATATACCCCCATCCTATGGTGGAGGGTATAAAAACACAGAAATGAATGGCAAAAAAATATTTTAATCGCCACATCAATTAAATTTAATTTCAATATAATTAATAATATTCATTAATTTAGTTTATGTACACAAGGGAGCTTAGGGAGCTTAGGGAGGTTACCTGGTTTAAACCAAAATAATTATTTAATTATGCATGACAATTATTATATAATTTTTTATTACATATTAATTTTTCATTAAACTTGTTTGTTTTTTATATAAGCAAAGCAAACATGATCAATCAGTTACGAATATCAAATTCTTATATAAGAAACAACCATGTGATTCAAATATTTAATGGGGTTAAAGAAAGTAATTATGGCAGTTATATTGAACCAAAAAAATAATTTAGGCTTGTATAATTAATTGTCATAAAAATAAATAAAAAAAGTGTGGTTATTTATAGATTTTTTTTTTTGCTAACTAAATAATGGAGAATTCATTTCTGTATATATATATATTTTGTTTTGAATTTCATAACATTAACAAAAACCCTCAATACAATATTCAAATGCAAATTTTTTGGTCACTCGATGATGATACAATAACATTATCGGGTGGTATCGATTAAAATAAGAACACAATAACATAATTACTTTAACAACTGCAGGCGTATATATTTACCTGTTTTATATAAAAACGTCCAACCAATTGCGGTTTTCATTCACAAAAAATCCGGAATTTCCGTTACTGCGTCTCAATGAGTTACAAAATAAATTTCATTTGCTTTATTCATTTGTTTAGGCTTTAGCGCTACTATTGATTATATTTTAGGGTATATGTTTGTAACTAGCAAGGAGCAAATGATAATCGAACTACTCAGAAATCTTTAAAAATCTGTGGCTCGAAATAAGATCAACCAATATGAGACTGGAAGATCTGTGCATGTAGGATATTCCTCAAAAATAACTCGGAAAAAGGCTTGATCAAAATATTCATTTCGAGTTCTGAAATAAATTGATGAGACAAGCTCAAGAAGTCAAATCGGTAGATGGGTCTTTACGTAGATTATACCAAAACTTGCACAGAAGCATACCATATTCGGTACACCAATTTGTGGAATTAAAATTCCTTTAAATTTCAGTCCCAGTTAAATCGGATAAAAATTACTGTGTACAGCCAAGAATTCTAATCGGTATATCGATCTACATTGGTGCTATAACAAACCAAAAAGCGATATAAACTCTACCTCTAGGATAAATGCGTACGGAAAATTTTTTGTTGTGCCAAAAAAAATCCTGTGTTAAAATATCGGGCAAAAATTTACTCTCAGCTTTGGGGTTCAAGTCCATTTGACTGACTTATAAAAATATATTTTAAGTTTTTGGTTTAAGTGAAGTTTTTATTGGATATAGGAAAGTAGTAAAGAGCACTAAAACTCTACAATGATCTGTAGAAAATTTTGTCAACATTTTATTTTTATAGAAAATTTTGCAAAAGTTTTATTTCCATAGAAAATTTTGTCAACATTAATTTAATTAATTTTGTTAACATTATTAAAAAAACTTTGTAAAATTTTTTTTCGACAGAAATGTTTGTCAAAATTTTATTGCTAAGAAAATATTGTCAAAATTCTATCCGTATAGAAAATTTTGTCAAAATTTTATTGCTAAGAAAATTGTGTCCAAAAATTTTTTCTAAAGAAAATTTTATCAACATTTTATTTCTATAAAAAATGTTGTCAAAATTTTACTTCTGTAGAAAATTTTGTCGAAATTCTATTTCTATAGAAAATTTTTTCAAAATTTTGTTTCTAAAGAAAATTTTGTCAAAATTTTATTTTTATAGAAAATTTTGTCAAAATTTTATTTCTATACAAAATTTTATCACAATTTTATTTTTATAGAAAATTTTCTCAAAATTTTATTTTTAAAAAAGTTTTGTCAAAATGTTATTTCTATAGAAAATTTTCTCAAATTTTATATCTATAGAAAATTTTCTCAAAATTTTATTGCTTATAAAATTTTGTAAAATTTTTATTTATAAGACAATTTTTTCAAAGTTTTATTTCTCTAGAAAATGTTGTCAAAATTTTATTTCTCTAGAAAATTTTGTCAAAATTTTATTTCTATAGAAAATTTTGTCAAAATTTTATTTCTATAGAAAATTTTGTCAAAATTTTATTTCTATAGAAAATTTTTCAAAATTTTATTTCTATAGAAAATTTTTCAAAATTTTATTTCTGTAGAAAATTTTGTCAAAATTTTATTTCTATAGAAAAATTTGTCAAAATTTTATTTCTATAAGAAATTTTTTCAAAATTTCATTTCTATCGGAAATTTTGTCAAAATTTCATTTCTATAGGAAAATTCTCTCAAAATTTTATTTTTATAGAAAATTTTGTCAAAATTCTATTGCTAAGGAAATTTTGTCAAAATTTTAATTCTATAGAAAAATTTCTCAAAACTTTATTTCTAAAGAAAATTTTGACAAAATTTTATTTTATGTAGAAAATTTTGTCAACATTTTATTTCTATAGAAAATTTTGTCAAAATTATATTTACGAGGGCGGTTCGGAAACTTCTTAGCCTATCAATGAAAGAGAATAGTTAGTTTTTCAAAAATATTTTTGTTTTTCAATATAATCTCCTGAAACTTCAATACACTTAGTCCAACGATTTTCTATCAATTATATCCCTTGATTAAAATAGTTTACCTCAAGGTCTTCAAAATAGTGGTTTACAACTGCAATTGCATTTCTATTTGAGGTAAAACGCTTGCCAGCAAGGATTTTTTTTAGATGTGGGAACAAGTAAAAGTCACTGGGAGCTAAATCAGGAGAATAAGGTGGGTGGTCAAGCAACTCGTACTTTAATTCGTCAAAATTTTATTTTTATAGAAAATTTTGTCAAAATTTTATTTCTATACAAAATTTTGTCACAATTTTATTTTTATAGAAAATTTTTTCAAAATTTTATTTTTAAAAAAGTTTTGTCAAAATGTTGTTTCTATAGTAAATTTCATCAAATTTTATATCTATACAAAATTTTCTCAAAATTTTATTGCTTATAAAATTTTGTCAACTTTTTATTTCTAAGACAATTTTTTCATAGTTTTATTTCTCTAGAAAATGTTGTCAACATTTTATTTCTATAGAAAATTTTGTCAAAATGTTATTTCTAGAAAATTTTATTTCTATAGAAAAATTTGTCAAAATTTTATTTCTATAAGAAATTTTGTCAAAATGTCATTTCTATAGGAAATTTTGTCAAAATTTTCTTTCTATGGAAAATTTTGTCAACATTTTAATTCTATAGAAAATTTTGTCAAAATGTTATTTCTAGAAAATTTTGTCAAAATTTTATTTCTATAGAAAAATTTGTCAAAATTTAATTTCTATAAGAAATTTTGTCAAAATGTCATTTCTATAGGAACTTTTGTCAAAATTTCATTTTTATAGGAAATTTTGTCCAAATTTCATTTCTATAGGAAATGTTTTCAAAATTGCATTTCTATAATTTTGTCAATTTTTTTTTATAGAAAATTTTCACAAAATTTAATTTTACAGAAAATTTTCTCTCTTTTATTTTTAATAAAGTTTTGTCAAAATGTTGTTTCTATAGGAAATTTTCTCAAAATTATATTGCTAATAAAATTTTGTCAAATGTTTATTTCTAAAGACAATTTTTCAAAGTTTTATTTCTCTAGAAAATGTTGTCAAAATTTTATTTCTATAGAAAATTTTGTCAAAATTTTCTTTCTATGGAAAATTTTGTCAACATTTTATTTCTATAGAAAATTTTGTCAAAATGTTATTTCTAGAAAATTTTGTCAAAATTTTATTTCTATAGAAAAATTTCTCAAAATTTTATTTCTAAAGAAAATTTAGTCCAAATTTTATTTCTATAGAAAATTTTGTCAAAATTTTCTTTCTAAAGACAATTTTGTCAAAATTTTATTTCTATAGAAAATTTTGTCAAAATTTTATTTCTATAGAAAATTTTGTCAAGATTTTATTTCTATAGAAAATCTTGTCAAGATTTTATTTCTATAGGAAATTTTGTCAAAATTTCATTTCTATGGGAAATTTTGTCAAAATTTCATTTCTATGGGAAATTTTGTCAAAATTTCATTTCTATGGGAGATTTTGTCAAAGTTCTATTGCTAAGGAAATTTTGTCAAAATTTTAATTTTTTAAAAAAAATTCTCAAAATTTTATTTCTAAAGAAACGTTTGACAAAATTTTATTTTTATAGAAAATTTTGTCAACATTTTATTTCAATAGAAAATTTTGTCAAAATTACATGTATATAGAAAAATTTTTTAAGAAAATTTTGTCATAATTCTATTGCTATAGAAAATTTTGTCAAAATTTTATGTTTTTTTTAATGTCAACATTTCGAATATTTTAAAAAATCGAAAATTCAAATTTTTAACTTCCTCTAAGTTTAAATTTTTCTAAAAAGTTGATTTGTTCGCTGTTTTGTCTCATAAAAAATAGAAAAAGACGGAACGCCCTAAAATTCCGTCACTTTCCAAATTTCTGAAAGGTGTTTTTTTCTATTATTTAATTTTTTTTTATATTTGTAAATTTGATTGATTTTGATTTTTAAGTTGCGAATTTCATTTTTGGTAAGTTCTCAATACAAATTCGAATTTTCACTGGAGTTTGATTTGTCGACTTATGTCATTATGAAAATTCGATTATTCAATTTTGAAGATAACAAAAATTTGACTTATCTTCCGTATAGGATTCTATTTATATGTATAATAATATAGGTCCTCAAAGAATAAACTTTTTGCCCTTAAAGCACTACAAGTACTTAACTCCCAGTAAATACGGATTTAAAATTCATTATAAATTAATACGAAAGAAAGTTGTCTAATATTTTATCTTACATAACTGAAGCTGTGCAAATTAAGCAGTTGCCATCCATCCAAGGTTAACTTCAACAAATCTCAAAATATCCATAATTTACATTGTTCCACCCAGTTTTGTCGTAGATGGTGTGGTTACATTAATCAATACTAGAACAAAGCATCGAAGTCTGTAACGATATGCGGGTAATGTTACTCATGCGCGCAAATCTCACAATTTATCAAATTGCAAGAGCTGCAAGTGTAGAAGAATGGAATAAAGTAATAACAAAACTTATTGGACAAAATATAAGGAGAATCTTCATCTGTTGAATCTTCACAACGGATATTTTAATACAGGTATGCTAATTAACTGCTAAACGACTAATCACTGTCACCATATGGGATATGGGTATCTTTGACAACGACGAGTATATTATTTCCGATGATAGATTTAACACGATGCTTCGACAGCAGTTCGTATATCTTTCCGCCATCACAAATGGTTTGTGAATGTGAACTATGATGTGAATTTTTTGCCCGCTTTGGCGATATAAACAATTAGCCATTACCTGGCTGGTGGACAGAGTTTTTAGCAAACATACATAAATTGCGCAATTAAGTTGTAATAAACAATAATCAATGCGATGATTTCTACGATGGGAGGCATTCTTAATTTATGTTCGCAGTAAATTCTATTATTGCACAATGGGATGGGAGGAGTTGATTTAAATACCAGCACATAGTAAGATTGATGTAAACCTTTGATTTTCATTAAAAATGAAAAATTGGGATAACAAGTTTAAAATCCACTACCTGTATATTAGGAGGTCTAAATAAAAGCCACAGTTAAATTTAAAATGCATTGTCTTCACAGCTATATATTATATTTGATATTAGTAAAAATTTAAATCTAAATTTGTAATAATTCGATGGGTTGGTAATACGGTTGCCACTCGAGCCAAAAGTAATCTACCACCGTTTGGAGAAAATCTCACCAAAAAAAGTACCAAACAAAAAAACTATTTTGTCAAAATTTTATTTCTTTAGAAAATTTTGTCGATATTTTATTTCTATAGAAAATTTTGTCAACATTTTATTTCTATACAAAATTTTGCCAACATTTTATGTCTATACAAATTTTTATCAAAAATTTATTTCTATAGAAAATCTTGTCAAAACTTTATTTCTATAGAAAATTTTGTCAAAATTTTATTTCCATTTTTTTCGAAATTTTATTTCCATTTTTTTGAAATTTTATTTCTATAGAAAATTTCGTCAAAATTTTATTTCTATAGAAAATTTTGCCAACATTTCGTTTCTAAGAAAATTTTGTCAAAATTTTTTTTCTATAGAAAATTTTGTCAAAATTTTATTTCTATAGAAAATTTTGTCAAAATTTTATTTCTATAGAAAATTTCGTCAAAATTTTATTTCTATAGAAATTTTTTTCAAAACTTTATTTCTATAGAAAATTTAGTCAAAATTTTATTTCTATAGAAAATTTTGTCAAAATTTTATTTCTATAGAAAATTTTGTCCAAATTTTATTTCTATAGAAAATTTTGTCAAAATTTTATTTCTATAGAAGTTTTTTTAAATTTTATTTCTATAGAAAATTTTGTCAATATTTAATATCTATAGAGAATATTGTCAAAATTTTATTTCTATTAAAAATTTTGTCAAAATTTTATTTCTATAGAAAATTTTGTCAAAATATTATTCCTATGGAAAATGTTGTCAAAATTTTATTTCTATAGAAAATTTTGTAAAAATTTTATTCATATAGAAAATTTTGTCCAAATTTTATTTCTATGGAAAACTTTGTCAAAATTTTATTTCTATAGAAAATGTTGACAAAATTTTATTTCTATAGAAAATTTTTTCAAAATTTTATTTCTATAGAAAATTTTGTCCAAAGTTTATTTCTATCGAAAATTTTGTCAAAATTTTATTTCTATAGAAAATTTTGCCAACATTTTGTTTCTAAGAAAATTTTGTCAAAATTTTATTTCTATAGAAAATTTTTGCAAAATTTTATTTCTATAGAAAATTTTGTAAAAATGTTATTTCTATAGAAAATCATGTCAAAATTTTATTTCTATAGGAAATTTTTTCAAAATTTTATTTCAATAGAAAATTTTGTCAAAAATTTATTTCTATAGAAAATTTTGTCAAAATTTTATTTCTAAAGAAAATTTTGTCAAAATTTTATTCCTTTAGAAAATTTTGTCAACATTTTATTTCTATACAAAATTTTGCCAACATTTTATGTCTATACAAATTTTTATCAAAAATTTATTTCTATAGAAAATCTTGTCAAAACTTTATTTCTATAGAAAATTTTGTCAAAATTTTATTTCCATTTTTTTCGAAATTTTATTTCCATTTTTTTCGAAATTTTATTTCTATAGAAAATTTCGTCAAAATTTTATTTCTATAGAAAATTTTGCCAACATTTAATATCTATAGAGAATATTGTCAAAATTTTATTTCTATTAAAAATTTTGTCAAAATTTTATTTCTATAGAAAATTTTGTCAAAATATTATTCCTATGGAAAATGTTGTCAAAATTTTATTTCTATATAAAATTTTTTCAAAATTTTATTTCTATAGAAAATTTTGTAAAAATTTTATTCATATAGAAAATTTTGTCCAAATTTTATTTCTATGGAAAACTTTGTCAAAATTTTATTTCTATAGAAAATGTTGACAAAATTTTATTTCTATAGAAAATTTTTTCAAAATTTTATTTCTATAGAAAATTTTGTCCAAAGTTTATTTCTATCGAAAATTTGTCAAAATTTTATTTCTATAGAAAATTTTGCCAACATTTTGTTTCTAAGAAAATTTTGTCAAAATTTTATTTCTATAGAAAATTTTTGCAAAATTTTATTTCTATAGAAAATTTTGTAAAAATGTTATTTCTATAGAAAATCTTGTCAAAATTTTATTTCTATAGGAAATTTTTTCAAAATTTTATTTCAATAGAAAATTTTGTCAAAAATTTATTTCTATAGAAAATTTTGTCAAAATTTTATTTCTAAAGAAAATTTTGTCAAAATTTTATTCCTTTAGAAAATGTTGTAAAAATTTTATTTCTATAGAAAATTTTGTCCAAATTTTATTTCTATAGAAAATTTTGACAAAATATTATCTCTATAGAACATTTTGTCAAAATTTTATTTCTATAGAAAATTTTGTCAATATTTTATATCTATAGAGAATATTGTCAAAATTTTATTTCTATTAAAAATTTTGTCAAAATTTTATATTTATGGAAAATTTCGTCAAAAATTTTATTTCTAACAAGATTTTGTTAAAATTTTATTCCTATAGCAAATGTTGTCAAAATTTTATATCTATAGAAATTTTTGTCCAAATTTTATTTCTATAGAAAATTTTGTCAAAATTTTATTTCTATAGAAAATGTTATCAGAATTTTATTTCTATTGAAAATTTTGTCAAAAGTTTATTTCTATAGAAAATTTTGTCAAAATTTTATTTCTATAGAAAATGTTGTCAAAATTGTATTTATATAGAAAATTTTGTCCAAATTTTATTTCTATAGAAAATTTTGTCAAAATATTATCTCTATCGAACATTTGGCAAAATTTTATTTCTATAGAAAATTTTGTCAATATTTTATATCTATAGAAAATATTGTCAAAATTGTATTTCTATTAAAAATTTTCTCAAAATTTTATTTCTATGGAAAATTTCGTCAAAAATTTTATTTCTAACAAGATTTTGTCAAAATTTTATTTCTATAGAAAATTTTAACAATTTGACAAAATATGAAAATTTTGACAAATTTTTCTTTCTATAGAAATTTTTTATTTCTATAGAAAATTTTGTCAAAATATTATCTCTATTGAACATTTGGCAAAATTTTATTTCTATAGAAAATTTTGTCAATATTTTATATCTATAGAGAATATTGTCAAAATTTTATTTCTATTAAAAATTTTGTCAAAATTTTATATTTATGGAAAATTTCGTCAAAAATTTTATTTCTAACAAGATTTTGTTAAAATTTTATTCCTATAGAAAATGTTGTCAAAATTTAATATCTATAGAAATTTTTGTCCAAATTTTATTTCTATAGAAAATTTTGTCAAAATTTTATTTCTATATAAAATGTTATCAGAATTTTATTTCTATTGAAAATTTTGTCAAAAGTTTATTTCTATAGAAAATTTTGTCAAAATTTTATTTCTATAGAAAATGTTGTCAAAATTGTATTTATATAGAAAATTTTGTCCAAATTTTATTTCTATAGAAAATTTTGTCAAAATATTATCTCTATTGAACATTTGGCAAAATTTTATTTCTATAGAAAATTTTGTCAATATTTTATATCTATAGAGAATATTGTCAAAATTTTATTTCTATTAAAAGTTTTGTCAAAATTTTATTTCTATGGAAAATTTCGTCAAAAATTTTATTTCTAACAAGATTTTGTCAAAATTTTATTTCTATAGAAAATTTTAACAATTTGACAAAATTTGAAAATTTTGACAAATTTTTCTTTCTATAGAAATTTTTTATTTCTATAGAAAATTTTGTCGAAATATTATCTCTATTGAACATTTGGCAAAATTTTATTTCTATAGAAAATTTTGTCAATATTTTATATCTATAGAGAATATTGTCAAAATTTTATTTCTATTAAAAATTTTGTCAAAATTTTATATTTATGGAAAATTTCGTCAAAAATTTTATTTCTAACAAGATTTTGTTAAAATTTTATTCCTATAGAAAATGTTGTCAAAATTTAATATCTATAGAAATTTTTGTCCAAATTTTATTTCTATAGAAAATTTTGTCAAAATTTTATTTCTATATAAAATGTTATCAGAATTTTATTTCTATTGAAAATTTTGTCAAAAGTTTATTTCTATAGAAAATTTTGTCAAAATTTTATTTCTATAGAAAATGTTGTCAAAATTGTATTTATATAGAAAATTTTGTCCAAATTTTATTTCTATAGAAAATTTTGTCAAAATATTATCTCTATTGAACATTTGGCAAAATTTTATTTCTATAGAAAATTTTGTCAATATTTTATATCTATAGAGAATATTGTCAAAATTTTATTTCTATTAAAAGTTTTGTCAAAATTTTATTTCTATGGAAAATTTCGTCAAAAATTTTATTTCTAACAAGATTTTGTCAAAATTTTATTTCTATAGAAAATTTTAACAATTTGACAAAATTTGAAAATTTTGACAAATTTTTCTTTCTATAGAAATTTTTTATTTCTATAGAAAATTTTGTCGAAATATTATCTCTATTGAACATTTGGCAAAATTTTATTTCTATAGAAAATTTTGTCAATATTTTATATCTATAGAGAATATTGTCAAAATTTTATTTCTATTAAAAATTTTGTCAAAATTTTATTTCTAACAAGATTTTGTCAAAAATTTTATTTCTATAAAAATTTTAACAATTTGACAAAATTTGAAATTTTTGACAAATTTTTCTATACAAATAAAATGTAGATGGTCCAAATAAAACGCGCTATTTATCAAAATGTAAAATTATTTATTTTAAAAAATTAATTTAAAATAATTTGAATAAGTAAAACAGAAGTGAAGAAATAATTTTATATAAAATATAAAACAAATTATAAAATGAAATTTAAAATCGAGTGTCGCCACAAAAAATAAAATAAAATTTTCTATAGAAATCTTGTCAAAATTTTATTTCTTTAGAATTTTTTTTTTTTTTGTGGAAAATTTTAGCAACATTTTATTTTTATAGAAAATTTTGACAAATTTTTCTATACAAATAAAAATAAGACAAACGTTTCTGATGAAATTTTGTCAAAATTTTGGAACTGGGCATGTTTTTTTACCTGGATGTTAGAGGATATATAGGGAAAGAGGGTTTATTTAATACCAAAATTAATTTCCATTATTCGATTTATACGAAATATTCCTTTTTTTTTAGCCACCACCATAGAGTGGTGTGTATAAAAAATCTAAGACGATCTAAGGATGTCAATCTGTCTGTCTGTTGTAATCACGCTGTATCCTTCAAAATTAGGATATCAATTTGAAATTTGGCACATATTCCTCTTTTTGTCTGCAAGTTTATTAAATTGGATGGTAGGCTATATTGGTCTAGGTTTTAAACCCCTATATGGACCGATCTCTCGATTTGACTTTTTTTTGGTGTCTGGATAACTTACTTTTTATCCAATTTGCATGAGAAATCCACAAATATATTGCCGAATATGCTATGTATCGAGCCACGTTTTTGTGTAAACTGGTCTTCTGATTTGATATCTAGGTACCTTAATTTTATCCAAATCATTTTAAATATATTAATTCTGACTAATTTTAAAAATTTTCTTTAATTTTTCCAATTTCAGGTGTGGGATGATGAACTGCAATATTTGGCCAATTTAAATGTACGGACATGTGTATTGGAACACGACGATTGCTATCATACATATCGATTTAAAAATTGTGGACAAAATTTATGTGCCGTCTCGCGTCTAAAAACTACACCACTAAATGTAACAAGTTTGATTAAACAGACGCTACATTTGTGGTTTGATAAAGAGCATCAATTGGTAGATAGGTCATATGTGGAAGCATTTCGGGTGGCCCCACATTTGTAAGTACACGCAGCCCAAATTCCTATATAAATCCGAAAATTCTTATGTATTTCCCTTTTTTTCATATTCCAGTGAACATTATGGTCATTTTACCGAAATCATTGTGGATCGTAATATTCGTGTCGGATGTGCTATCTTACAATACACTCGTCCCGATTTCCTACATGTCAATGTCTATCATGTTGTTTGCAATTATGCTTCGGTATATGCCTTGGGTGCCCCTCTATATAATGTGGGGGCGCCTGGTAGTGGTTGCATTACCGGTGTCAATCCCCAATATCCTGCCTTGTGTTCAGTCAATGAAGTGTTCGATCCAAATTATTGATATTTGGACAATATGTTTAATGATTTCTAATGTTAATATTATGTTATGTAAATATTGTAATGTTAATTTAATTAGTTAAATTCTTTTTTGTAGATAAGATCAATAAAATATAATAATTTAAATTTATAGGAAAAATTGAGATATGACAGCAAAATATTTATCTATAGAAAATTGCTTAAAAAGGTAGGTAACTACCAAAAAGTAGTTAAGTTTTTGTAAATCCTGAGTATCGCAAACAAATTTCATAAGGGGATTTTCAATAAGAGCTATCATTTTGAATCACCACTATTTCCAATGAAAAAGTTGGATGATATAATTAAATTTTTATTCACAATAAAAAAAATATTTCTATAGAAAACTTTGGTAAAATTTTATTTCTATGGAAAATTTTCTCAAAATTTTATTTCTACAGAAAATGTTGTCAAAATTTTATTTCTATAGAAAAAGTTGTCAAAATTATTTCTATACAAAATTTCAACAAAATTGTATTTTTATAGAAAATTTTGTCAACATTTTCTTTCTATTGAAAATGTTCTCAAAAAAAATTTTTTTTCATAGAAAACATTTTATTTCTATAGAAAATTTTGTCAAAATTTTATTTATAGAACATTTTGTCAAAATTTTATTTCTATAGAAAAATTTGTCAACATTTTACTTCTATAGAAAATGTTGTCAACATTTTGTTTCTAAGAAAATTTTGTCAAAATTTTATTTCCATAGAAAATTTTGTCAACATTTTATTTCTATAGAAAATTTTGTAAAAATTGTAGTTCTATAGCAAATTTTGCCAAAATTTTATTTCTATAGAAAATTTTGTCAAAATTTTGTATCTATAGAAACTTTTGTCAAAATTTTATTTCTATAAAAAATTTTGTCAAAATTTTCTATAAAAAATTTTGTCAACATTTTATTTCTATAGAAAATTTTTGCAATATTTTATTTCTATAGAACATTTTTGGAAAAATTTATTTCTATAGAGCATTTTTGCAAAATTTCATTTCTATAGAAAATTTTGTCAAAAATTTATTTCTATAGAAAATTTTGTCAAAATTTTATTTCCGTAGACAATTTTGTCAAAATGTTGTTTATATGGAAAATTTTGTCAAAATTTTATTTCTATAGAAAATTTTGTCAAAATTTTATTTCTATAGAAAATTTTGTCCAAATTTTATTTCTATAGAAAATTTTGTCCTAATTTTATTTCTATAGAAAATTTTGTCCAAATTTTATTTCTATAGAAAATTTTGTCCAAATTTTATTTCTATAGAAAAATTTGTCCAAATTTTATTTCTATAGAAAATTGTCAAATTTTTGTTCTATAGAAAATTTTGTCAAAATTTTATTTCTATAGAAAATTTTGTCGAAATTTTATTTGTATAGAAAATTTTGTCAAAATTTTATTTCTATAGGAAATTTTGTCAAAATTTTATTTCTATAGAAAATTTTGTCAAAATTTTATTTCTATAGAAAATTTTGTCAAAATTTTATTTCTATAGAAAATTTTGTCAACATTTTATTTCTATAGAAATTTTTGTCAACATTTTGTTTCTAGGAAAATTTTGTCAAAATTTTATTTCTATAGAAAATTTTGTCAAAATTTTATTTCTATAGAACATTTTTGCAAAAATTTATTTCTTTAGAACATTTTTGCAAAATTTCATTTCTATAGAAAATTTTGTCAAAATTTTATTTCCGTAGACAATTTTGTCAAAATGTTATTTATATGGAAAACTTTGTCAAAAATTTATTTCTATAGAAAATTTTGTCAAAATTTTACTTCTATAGAAACTTTTGTCAACATTTTGTTTCTAGGGAAATTTTGTCAAAATTTTGTTTCTATAGAAAATTTTGTCAAAATTTTATTTCTATAGAAAATTTTGTCAAAATTTTATTTCTATAGAAAATTTTGTCAACATTTTATTTCTATAGAAAAATTTTGCAAAATTTTATTTCTATAGAAAATTTTGTCAACATTTTATTTCTATAGAAAATTTTTGCAAAATTTTATTTCTATAAAAAATTTTGTCAAAATTTTATTTCTATAGAAAATTTTTTTACAATTTTATTGGAAAATTTTGTCCAAATTTTATTTCTATAGAAAATTTTGTCAAAATGTTACTTCTATAGCAAATTTTATCAAAATTTTATCTCAATAGACACTTTGTAAAAATTTTATTTCTATAGAAAATTTTGTCAAAATTTTATTTCTATAGAAAATAGAAATTTTTTCAAAATTTTATTTCTATACAAAATTGAACAAAATTGTGTTTTTTTATAGAATATTTTGTCAACATTTTATTTCAATAGATAACGTTCTCAAAATTTTATTTCCATAGAAAATTTTGTCAACGTTTTATTTCTATAGAAAATGTTGTCAAAATTTTATTTCTATAGAAAATTTTGTCAAAATTTTATTTCTATAGAAAATTTTGTCAAAATGTTCCTTCCTTAGAAAATTTTATCAAAATTTTATTTCAATAGAAATTTTCTCAAAATTTTATTTCTATAGAAAATTTTGTCAAAATTTTATTTCAAAAAAATGTTCTCAAAATTTTATTTCTATAGAAAATTTTATCAAAATTTTATTTCTATGGAAAATTTTGTCAAAATTTTATTTCTATAGAAAATTTTAACAAAATTATATTTTTATAGAAAATATTGTCAACAGTTTATTACTATAGAAAATTTTGTCAAAATTTTATTTCTATAGAAAATTTTGTTTTCTTTAAACTCAGGACACGAATGACATATGTCGTAAAGCAAAGTTCCTTTAAAAAACGAAAGACATTGCTATAAAGAATTAATGTCGAATTTAACTGAGATATTGAATATTAGGATTAAAGATACAAAATAATACTTATTTCGTGGACTTTGCATATGCAATTTAAAGTTTTTTTGAAATTAAGAAAATATTTACTGAAAAAAAAACATGAACCCACTAGGAGGGAAAATTTGGTTTATTTTGGAAAAGTTTGTTTAAGTTTTTGAAATTATAACTAAGCTGTATAATAAATGCCGAAGTCACGCCGATTTCACAAAAATAAGTAAATATTTTTTTACAAATTCAAGAAAATTTATTAAACATAATTAAATGTTTTCACTTGTTAAAGAAAATTTCTTAGTTTGAAGGAAAAAATTGGTGTTAAAAATTGCAAAAATGTTTTTAGTGCCATACGAAGTTCAAGATGGGTGCACTATTAGTAACATTTACAAAATTTAAGAAATTCTGAAATATTTTGTTGGAGACACGAATTTAGTAAATCTTTATGCTTCATTTGTATATAATTTTCCCTTGGTCTTGATCATTTAAGCAACTTACGCAAAAAATTATTGAAGTCAAGGAAACGTTCTCAAAACATAATAATTCCATAAATAAAAATAGAGTTAAATTGGCTTTAGTGAAGTATAGGGTTCACTTTTTTTGAAGTATCTGTTATAATCTGGATTAGCAAACTAACATTTATTTCTTCATGAATACCTTTGTTTATATACAGCAAAACGAGAAGGAAAAATAGAATTCACGAGGCTATAGAGAAAATTAGACAGCCACTTTGCGATTTATTTTTGGCATTTATTGATTTTCATTATAAAATAAACTCTGTGAATACCAAAGTAGCATTTCTTATTAGAAAGCCCATTATCACTGGCCATTCTCTATGAAATTTTCAATGAGAGATTACTAAATCTCTCACTTTGGATATTCCTACCTCTCTCTCTCTCTAACCTGGTTATGAAATACACCAATACACACAGTTTCACCTAGTAGCATAGTCTGGTTTCAATTTCCGGTTTCCGGTTTGATCCATCAAACTTTCTATAGCAACATTTGTGGTGAGATTAGCCAATAAATTTATGTCTTTTCTTTACGCTTATAATAATCATTAACAATTGATTTGTTTCAATTATCAAATTGTCAAGCTCCAGTTTTGTTCTTGTTATCAAAAGCCTGTCTTTTGTTTCAATGGTGGCAGTTGTGGGTTTGTCATTTATTTTCAATTTTTTGTTTTTTTGCTATTATAAAGCCACGTTCATCTCTTACTCACGTTTCTTCAGTATGGTTGCTGACTATTGTTCCATTGATTTGAATAAATTTATGAATTGAAATTTGCCATTAAAAAAATGTTAAAGAATATGAAAGACATGAAAACAAGTTTAATTAAAATCTTTATAGGGATTAAAATGAACACAATTTTTGGCATATTGTGATTGTGAAAATCGATTAAAATGTTGTTACAATCGATTTAATATTTTACAAACAAATCATTTCAAATTGAGTTTTTGTGAAATAAACTGTAGGATTAGCTTTTATATGAAAGTTTAAATTGTGAATTTAATTGTCAATAAATGATGAAAAGTTATTAAAATCAAAATTAATACTGTAAAATTTTAATAATGAATATCACGTTTCAGCCCATCATTGGTGCTAAGTACAAATTTGTTCAGAATTACCAGCCTGACTCAGACTAAAAACAAATCGGGAAAACTTCATGTTGAAAAGGGAGTTTCTTAGGATTCTTCAGAAAAAAAGCAATACTCTATCACTTATTCCATTCTTGTTTTTTACAGTATATCGAGCAGCAAAATCGTTTGGATGCTGTTCACAATTACTCAGCAATTAGGATCGGTGTTGCCAGTATTATTAAGATGTTTTCATACCCAAAAATCCCCAATTTAAACTTTAATTCCTCACAAAGAACCCCAATACATTTTTGACAAGTTTTTATGAAAAAAATAGTAATAATTTAAAAATTAAAATTTTATCAAATCGAGCAAACTGCAATCAGATCAAGATTTCGAACCACAACACCAATGGACTTGTGATCGCCTTCCAAATGCTGGAGATATGCAAATGGCAGTTCGGTCACCTTGTATTTATAAACGAAATTTTACTTCTAAATATTCAAATAGTCAATTTGGGTGGTAGATATGTTGCCAAAGTTAGTAGAATACTACCAGAAATGATAGATTTTTTATTGTTTGGTAGATCGGTAGAATTGTTGATGTTTTGGTAGATTTCCAAAGAGGTACTTCATAAATTTTCTATAGAAATAAACTTCTAACAAAATGTTCTATATACCAACAAAAATTGAGAAAATGGTCTATATAGAAATAAAATTTTGACAAAATTTTCTATAGACATAAAATTTTGAAAAAAAAAGTTTCTATATAGAAATAAATTTTTGAAAAAAGTTTCTATATAGAAATAATTTTTTGAAAAAAAGTTTCTATATATAAATAAAATTTTGACAAAATTTTCTATAGAAGTAAAATTTTGACCAAATTTTTTATATAGAAATAAAATTTTGACAAAATTTTCTATAGAAATAAAATTTTGGCAAAATTTTCTACATATTAATAAAATTTAGACAAAATTTTCCATACAGAAATAGAATTTAGACAAAATTTTCTATATAGAAATAAAATTTTGACAAAATTTTCTATAGAAATAAAATGTTGACAAAATTTTCATATAGAAATAAAATTTGACAAAATTTTCGATATAGAAATAAAATGTTGACAAAATTTTCTATAGAAATAAAATTTAGACAAAATTTTCTCTCGAAATAAAATTTTGACAAAATATTCTACAGAACTAAAATTTTGACAAAATTTTCCATAGAAATAAAATTTTGACAAAATTTTCCCTTGAAATAAAGTTTTGGAAAAATTTTATATAGAAATAAAATTTTAACAAATTTTTCTATAGAAATAAAATTTTGACAAAATTTTCAATAGAAATAAAACTTTGACAAAATTTTCCACATAGAAATACAATTTTAACAAATTTTCTGTTGAAATAAAATTTTAACAAAATTTTCTATAGAAATAAAATTTTGACAAAATTTTCCATAGAAATAAAATTTTGACAAAATTTTCCATTGAAATAAAGTTTTGGAAAAATTTTATATAGAAATAAAATTTTAACAAATTTTTCTATAGAAATAAAATTTTGACAAAATTTTCAATAGAAATAAAACTTTGACAAAATTTTCCACATAGAAATACAATTTTAACAAATTTTCTGTTGAAATAAAATTTTAACAAAATTTTCTATAGAAATAAAATTTTGACAAAATTTTCTATAGCAATAAAATTTTGACAAAATTTTCTGTTGAAATAAAATTTTAACAAATTTTCTGTTGAAATAAAATTTTAACAAAATTTTCTATAGAAATAAAATTTTGACAAATTTTTCAATAGAAATAAAATAAAATTATCTATAGGAATAAAATTTTGACAAAATTCGCCATAGGAACAAAATTTTCTATAGAAATAACATTTTGACAAAATTTTCTATATTTTGACAAAATTTTCAATATAGAAATAAAATGTTGACAAAATTTTCTATAGAAATAAAATTTAGACAAAATTTTCTCTTGAAATAAAATTTTGACAAAATATTCTATAGAACTAAAATTTTGACAAAATTTTCCATAGAAATAAAATTTTGACAAAATTTTCCATTGAAATAAAGTTTTATAAAAATTTTATATAGAAATAAAATTTTAACAAATTTTTCTATAGAAATAAAATTTTGACAAAATTTTCAATAGAAATAAAATTTTGACAAAATTTTCCACATAGAAATACAATTTTAACAAATTTTCTGTTGAAATAAAATTTTAACAAAATTTTCTATAGAAATAAAATTTTGACAAAATTTTCCATAGAAATAAAATTTTGACAAAATTTTCCATTGAAATAAAGTTTTGGAAAAATTTTATATAGAAATAAAATTTTAACAAATTTTTCTATAGAAATAAAATTTTGACAAAATTTTCAATAGAAGTAAAACTTTGACAAAATTTTCCACATAGAAATACAATTTTAACAAATTTTCTGTTGAAATAAAATTTTAACAAAATTTTCTATAGAAATAAAATTTTGACAAAATTTTCTATAGCAAATTTTTCAAAAAAAAATAAAATAAAGTCTTCTATAGAAATAAAATTTTGACAAAATTTTCTATAGGAACAAAATTTTCTATAGAAATACAATTTTGACAAAATTCTCTATATAGAAATAAAATTTTGACAAAATATTCTACAGAAATAAAATTTTGGCAAAATATTCTATAGAACTAAAATTTTGACAAAATTTTCCATAGAAATAAAGTTTTGGAAAAATTTTATAAAAAATAAAATTTTAACAAAATTTTCTATAGAAATAAAATTTTGACAAAATTTCCAATAGAAATAAAATTTTCTATATGGACATAAAATTTTGACAAAATTTTCCTTATAGAAATAAAATTTTAACAAATTTTCTGTTGAAATAAAATTTTAACAAAATTTTCTACAGAAATAAAATTTTGACAAAATTTTCTATAGAAATAAAATTTTGACCAAATATTCTACAGAAATAAAATTTTGAGAAATTTTTCAATAGAAATAAAATAAAATTTTCTATAGAAACAAAATTTTGACAAAATTTACTATAGGAACAAAATTTTCTATAGAAATAAAATTTTGACAAAATTTTCTGTAGAAGTAACATTTTGACAAAATTTTCTATAGAAGTAAAATTTTTAAAAAATTTTCTATAGGAATAAAATTTTGAAAAATATTCTATAGAAATAAAATTTTGACAAAATTTTCTATAGAAATAAAATTTTGTTGAAAAAGATTTAATCCATTTCTCGAAAAAATCTCCATAAAAATCCCCAAATTTATGGAAATTCCCCACCAAATCCCCAAACTTCCAAATCAGAACTTTCGTCCCCATTCCCCACAAAATATCCTCAATGTGGGGAAAAATACCCAACACTGACCTAAGATGGGGGATGGGCATTTCAAAATATGACATTAATTTCCCCATACAAAAATTGTACTTTTTACTATATGCAACTTAAAGTAGACTATATGAAATCAAAAACGACAAAATTCATAACTTCCAATTAATAGCAGATATTAATTTAAACGCAAATCTGCAATTGACATCATCAAAAAACGATTTATGTAATCCAAAATTTTTTGGGATCCTCATATGTTCACTTAAAAAAAAAAATAAAATCATTTAAAATCGATTAATTTCTGCTAAAACACACAAAACAAACAAATATATTTTATTTTCACACTTGGAACTGGTTTGAGGTGTTGAGTTGCACAATTCAGAGCGATTAAAGGAAGTCGACTGTGATTTCACGGAAGATTAATTCGAAATAAATCATCGAATCATTCACCTGAAAACTTGGAGTGCATCACCATAATAAAATTAATTAATTCTTGGTTGCTATACGAAAATTTAGAATTTCTTTAAGACAACGACAGTAGGTTAGGTTTAGGTTAGGTGGCAGCCCGATGTATCAGGCTCACTTAGACTATTCAGTCCATTGTGATACCACATTGGTGAACTTCTCTCTTATCACTGAATGCTGCCCGATTCCATGTTAAGCTCAATGACAAGGGACCTCCTTTTTATAGCCGAGTCCGAACGGCGTTCCACATTACAGTGAAACCACTTAGAGAAGCTTTGAAACCCTCAGAAATGTCACCAGCATTACTGAGAAACCTTTTGGTGTTCGGTCGAAGCAGGAATCGAACCCACGACCTTGTGTTTGCAAGGCGGACATGCTAACCATTGCACCACGGTGGCTCCTGTGCACCTAAAAAAAGAACTTCTTTGGGAGGACATTTTTGGAAGTGCTTTTGAAGTTGTGCCTTTTTACTGGGGTATTAATAAACCGCGATAAGAAAATAAAAATACGATAAATGACATCTGTATCCTAATTTTAATTTTGTTGGTTCTAGATTTAAAGACAGATAGGTCGCTAAAAAATTTCTTTATTTTAAAGAAGCCGCACCTTTGGCTCGGAATCAATACCAAAATTCTTAAAGGATGGTCAAAATTTTTGGATCAAAGTAAACTTTTTTTGTGTGTACATTGCCAACTTAATGGACACAGAGTGAGGTACCAATCAATATCAAAATCCTTAAGAGAAGGCGGTGGATGTTAAGACATTAGCTTGAAACAATTTCCTTGAGATTCCACGCCCAGACACTCAGGTAACAGAATGCAATAACTGTCGGTTCGCAACTTCTACTCTCATTATTCACGTTTCCAGATCAACACAATTATTGCTTTTTCTTTGATTGATCGTACACTGAAAAAAATATTGTCATGAGGCCAAAGATTTCATGTCCTTAAAATACGAATGCAAATTTTGCTTAGCGTTGAAGACGCATTTCTCCAATATAAAGTTTTATTCCTTGTCCAAAAGTCGATACACTTTTCAAATAAGCAGTGTTGACCTTATAATTAAGCGGTTTGACTTAAAAATGGATATCATAACATGAAAGAAAAATTTTTTGAGCTATGGTCAACTTGACTTTATTAATTCAGAAAAAATGCTTCTTGACACCAACGCAAAAAATCGTTCAAAAATAGGACATGTCTTTCAACACTTTACTTTAAAGACGTTTTTTACTTGACATATAGCATTATTTTTACGGGAAGTCGAGTCTGAATTTGGAAAATAAAGTTGTCGTTAACTTGTTTTTAAAGGACTTTGAAGAAAAAAAAGCTGGAAAAGCGAAAGATTTAAATTTGCTTCCTAGAATCAAGTATATAAAGGGTGATACGGACAAAATTTCAAGGGAAAACGCGTGTAAATCGGTGACATCGTTAATTTAAAAAATCAAATTAAATTTCTTTTCCAAGTTCAATTAGTATAAAATTCAGGGAAAATATTCAGTTACAATTTCGCTTTTCCAAATCCCAATTGCCGGGCCTCACGCTTGACACCTGCCATCAGATTTTGTACAGCCACCTTGTCCACCTTCTTCGCCGCAGAAAGCCAGTTTGCCTTGAACTGCTGCTCGTCCTTAGCAGTTTTTTGGCCTTCTATATGTTCCGCTTGACAATAGCCCAGTATTTCTCAACTGGGCGGAGCTCTGGCATGTTGGGAGGGTTCTTGCCCTTGGGAACCACCTGCACGTTGCCAAATCCGGCCAAAACAGTACGGAACAACCGTGTTTCTTCAGGAAAGGCAGCAGACGTTTATTCAAACACTCTTTCACGTAAATTTCTTGGTTGACAGTCCCGGAAGCCATGAAAATGCTGCTTTTCAAGCCACAGGTACAGATGGCTTGCCAAACCAGATATTTCTTTGCGAACTTTGACAGTTTTATGTGCTTGAAAATATCTGCTACCTTTCCCCTTCTTTTAGCCGTATAAAACTGTCCCGGAAGCTGCTTGTAGTCGGCTTTGACGTAGGTTTCGTCGTCCATTACCACGCAGTCAAACTTCGTCAGCATCGTCGTGTACAGCCTCCGGGATCGGGCTTTGGCCGTCGTATTTTGTTTATCATCGCGATTTTGGAGTCACTACCTTCTCGTTTTTTGGCTCGATGCACGGTTGTAGACGATACACCCAGCCTATTTGCGGCATCTCGGAGAGAGAGGTTAGGGTTTCGCTTGAAACTACCGGCAACTCTCTTTGTCGTCTCAGCGGCTTCCGGTTTTCGATTTCCCCCCGATCCAGACTTCCTGGCTGTCGACAAACGTTCTCCAAACACTTTAATTACATTTGTAACGGTTGATTTGGCAACTTTTAGCGATTTTGCCAGCTTTGCGTGCGAGTAGCTCGGATTTTCGCGATGCGCGAGCAAAATTTTGATACGCTGCTCTTCTTGCTTGGACGGCATTGTGACAACTGAAGAGTGAATTCCAAAATCAAAATAGGCGCAACATTCTACACACACATACCTTCAAAATTAGGGGTGTTCAGGTTTTTTAAATGCAAAATTGAAAGAAATACGTCAAGTTTATATTGACCAAATTTTGACCGTATCACCCTTTACAGCACTAAGTTCGGCCGGGTCGAATCTTAAATACCCACCACCATGAACCAAATATTAGGGTTTCCTTTGAAATTTCAGGAGGGCTTGAGGACTTGAGGAAACTTCCCGAAGATAAATTTAAAGATTTCACCTATGAGGACTATATCAGATTCTGGATTTATAAGAACCATTTTTGTTTGAGTTTTAGAGGAATCATTAACATCTCTTGTAAGTGTGCAAGAAAATTATAAAAAAACGGCTTGATTTGAAATCTTAAATATGTAGAAGTAAAATCTGGAAATTTTACATTGAGTTTCAAGCAATTTTCATGATCAGTGCGCCTTCTACACCCTCAAGAAGTCGGTCTATATGGAGGCATTACCAAATGGACCGATAAAAACTTAATCCGATACACGTTTTTGTGAGCCTAAAATACCAGAATATTTACAATTTCAGGCAAATCAGATAAAAACTACGGTTTCTAGAAACCCAAAGAGTTAAATCGGGAGATCGTTCTTATGGGGGCTATACTAAAATATGGACCGATACTCACCGTTTTCGGCACACCTCTTTATGACCCGAAAATACCTGTAGATTTCCAATTTCAGGCAAATAGGATAAAAACTTTGGATTCTAGAAGCCCAAGAAGTAAAATCGGGAAATCGGTCTATATGGAGGCTATACGAAAATATGGACCGATACTCACCATTTCCGGCACACCTCTTTATGGTCCTAAAATACCTCTAGATTTCCAATTTCAGACAAATTGGATAAAAACTACGGTTTCTATAAACCCAAGACCCCAAATCAGGAGGTCGTTTTATATGGGGACCATACCAAAACATGGACCGATACTCACAATTTTTGGCGCACGTATTTGTGGTCCTACAATACCTCTAAATTTCCAATTTCAGACAAATTGGATAAAAACTACGGTTTCTATAAGCCCAAGAGTAAAATCGGGAGATCGGTCTATATGGGGGCTATACCAAAATATGGACCGATACTCCCAATTTTTGGCGCACGTATTTGTGGTCCTACAATACCTCTAGATTTCCAATTTCAGGTAAATTGAATAAAAACTGCGGTTTCTATAAGCCCAAGAGTAAAATCGGGAGATCGGTCTATATGGGGGCTATACCAAAATATGGACCGATACTCACAATTTTTGGCACACATAATTGTTGTCCTACAATACCTCTAGATTTCCAATTTCAGGTGCATTGAATAAAAACTGTGGTTTCTATAAGCCCAAGAAATAAAATCGGGAGATCGGTCTATATGGGGGCTATACCAAAATATGGACTGATACCCACAATTTTTGGCACACGTATTTGTGGTCCTACAATACCTCTAGATTTCCAATTTCAGGTAAATTGAATAAAAACTGCGGTTTCTATAAGCCCAAGAAGTAAAATCGGGAGATCGGTCTATATGGGGCTATACCAAAACATGGACCGATACTCACCATTTTTGGCACACGTATTTGGGGTCCTACAATACCTTTAGATTTCCAATTTCAGGTAAATTGAATAAAAACTGGGGTTTCTATAAGCCCAAGAAGTAAAATCGGGAGATCGGTCTATATGGGGGCTATACCAAAACATGTACCGATACTCACCATTTTTGGCACACCTCTTTATCGTCATAAAATACCTCTAGATTTCAAATTTCACGCAAATTGGATAAAAACTACGACTTCTATAAGCCCAAGACCCCAAATCGGGAGGTCGGTTTATATGGTGACTATATCAAAACCTGGGCCGATATAGCCCATCTTCGAACTTGACTTGCCTGCAGACAAAAGACGAGTTTGTGCAAAATTTCAGCACGATTGCTTCATTATTGAAGACTGTAGCGTGATTACAACAGACAGACAGACAGAAGGACAGACGGACATCGTTATATCGTCTTAGAATTTCTCCCTGATCAAGAATATATATACTTTATATAGTCGGAAATCGATATTTCAATGTGTTACTAACGGAATGACAAACTTATTATACTCCCGTCACCATTCTATGGTGGTGGGTATAAAAAAAGAATTGTGTCTTAAAAGTATCCTTACTTGAATTCTATGCTTCCTTGGCTCGGAATCAATACCAAAATTGTTAAAGTAAAGACAAAATCTTTGGAACCGGGCAAGCTTTTTTTCAGTGTATATTGTTGCCTTTTTGTAGCACGACCACAAACTTCGCCTATCTTGGTTTAAAAACTGATTTCATTAATTTACTTGTATAACGAATCTGACAATACGACCACGTTTATACTCATTTTCATCACTGGCACTTTTCAAAAATCACAAATTTCTTTAACCCAAATAATTTGCAGAACATCATCTAAAAATATTGCCAAGGTCAATATCATTTCTTTTATCGACTCTAAAGAAATTTCGAATTACCGATCTGCAAGTAAATAAACCATTATTGACACATATTCGTTGAATATATTATTAAAAAATAAATTTAATGCTACTGTTTTAAAAATCGTTCATTGATAATTGAAATGAAATTCACATTAAAATAAAAGCAAACCCACACGCCTGTCACACTTTAGCGAGGAAGTCCCATGTTTCATTATTTCGATTAACTCTTGTTTGTGTGTTTGTGTGTTTTTTTTTTAAGATTAAATTGGGTTTCGAATTACATAATGCTCTGGTTGTTTACTCACTTTTAAAAGAAAATGCAATTATTTCCTAAAAATACCAAATAACATACGGATGCGTTATATAAAAATCAGGGTTAAGGTGAGAGAAAATTGTATTGCGAAAAGAACTGTTGAAGCCATAACAAGGCCACATTTAAAGCTTGAATTTCGGAAAAATCGCACCTGCAATCTTTCCGTTTTTTTTTTAATTGTGAAAATAAGCCATTATTTTTGAAAACTTCCAATTAGATGTATAAACAAGGCTTAATTCTGTTCATTTGTTTGATAGGCATCAATTGCTCTAAACTTGACTGGTGTGATCCTGAACTATGTCCAAACGGAGATGAACACATAGCTTGTGGGAATAATGGGGTAAGTATTACATCCCAGCAAAAAAATTTGGAAGTTCTTCCAAAGGCACAACTTTAAAAGCACTTCCATAAGATGTGCTCCCAATGATGTTGTTTATTTTAACAACACAGGAAGTTCTTTTAATTCAATTTTTTATAATTTGCTTTTTTCATATTTTTAATGGGTAATTTTTAATTTTTTTTTTTTATGTTTCAAATTGGGTAAAATCAGTTTAAGAATTCATAAAATGATACAAATTATTTAAATTTTATCGAAAAAATGCTAAATCCAATCTGAAAAATGTTTGAACATATTTGAGGTCAAACGTTTCAGACAAGCGTTAGAATCCATTAAAAAATATAAAAAAATATTTATTTGACAAAATATCACCGAATTTTTTTAAATTACATCCAAAAAATTAAATTCGGATCACACCTAATAAAGTGATGCAAATTCAGTGCACGGGCTGTTGAAATGGAGGACTTCCGTCCTATGACAAGTCCATGTTAAATTCTTCGCTTCTGCTTCAATTTTTCACCACATCCGGATCCGAAAAAAACATCTTCATTGCTTTTTGGCGACGCTTTTTTTGCTGGAATAGAGAAGGGAGAACTATGTCTGAAATCTTCATAAGAGTAGGAAGAATCCAAAAGATTGAATTAAAGAAACGTTTTTTTTTTTAATTTTTTAAAGCTAAACTCATTTTTTTACAATTTTAATACGAGTTTATTGGACATGAAAGATGGAGAAATTGATTGATTATGAAGCTATTGAAAGAATTTTTTTTTTTGAATTTTTTTATTTATTTGTTTTTTTTTTCAGGAATTCCATGAAAACTGTGAACCTGATGTACAAATGATTGATTTGAAACCATATCGAAAATTACTTTTGCATGAGCACAACAATCGTCGAAATTTCATTGCTGCTGGACATTTGCCTGGCTATTATCCCGCTGCTCGTATGGCCACTCTCCAATGGGATGATGAATTAGCCTATTTGGCTGAATTGAATGCTCGCACCTGTGTTGTGGATCATGATCATTGTCGTAATAGCTATCGTTTCCGTAATATCGGACAAAATTTAGTTGGCATTGCATATCCCAAACATGAATTTCAAAATATCACAGAAATCCTTTTGAAGGATATATGGTTGTGGTATCGTGAGCATTCATTGATCGACAGCAGTTATATAACAAGCTTTAAAGTTGTTGGAGACTTGTAAGTATATTTAGTGGTGAAAAGATGATATTCATAGTTATAGCGTTGGATTCAAGATATGGTGAAAAATGGATCCATGTGCATATATCAAATTGCTAAATACATTGAAAAAAAATATTGTCTTGCTTCGGCAGAACATATACTAAAATTGGAACGATACAGAGAAGAGTAGCATGGCCCTGCGCAAGGATGACACGCAAAATCGTGAAGCGTTCCACATTTTTTTTATCACGATGGACTGAATAGTCTAAGTGAGCCTGAATCTTAATCGGGCTGCCACTTTAACCTAAGGTTAAAGATTTGATATCCTTGGAATACGAATGCGAATTTTGTTTCGCATAGAAGACACACAAAAAACTATTTTTTGTTTTCAATCACGAAATTAGTTGATCCAATTAATGTTTAATTGAAATGTCTTCAATCACAGAAATTATAGTATCAATTAAAAAAAAATAATTGATAGTCAATTAAAAAATTAATTGATACCATTAATTTTATGTGATTGATTTTTGTTTCAATTAAAAAGTTTGTTGAATCAATTAAATTTTTAATTGAATATTTTTATACCCACCACCATAGAATGGTGATGGGGGTATAATAAGTTTGTCATTCCGTTTGTAACACATCGAAATATCGATTTCCGACTATATAAAGTATATATATTCTTGATCAGGGAGAAATTCTAAGACGATATAACCCTGTCCGTCGGTCTGTCTCTCTGTCTGTTGTAATCACGCTATAGTCTTCAATAATGAAGCTATCGTCCTGAAATTTGGCACAGATTCGTCTTTTGTTTGCAGACAGGTCAAGTTCGAAGATGATCTATATCGGTCCAGGTTTTGATATAACCCCCATATAAACCGACTACCCGATTTGGGGTCTTGGATTTTTAAAAACCGTATTTTCTATCCGATTTGAGTGAGATTGGAAATCTAGAGGTACTTCAGTAAAACAAATGAGTGTGCCGAAAATGGTGCCTATCGGTTCATGTTTCGTCCTGAAATTTGGCACAGATTCGTCTTTTGTTTGCAGGCAGATCAAGTTCGAAGATGGGCTATATCGGTCCATGTTTTGATATAGCCCCCATATATACCGACATATAAAGCCACTACACGCCACAAAAGTGACTCTGCGGTCCATTGTTCGCGGCCGAAATATTAGCTTCGTAGATCACTGCAAGACGAATTTCGTGAAGGTCGTCTTGTTGTTGCGGAAACCAGTGATGCTGTGTGCCAACTGCAAGATTGTAAACTGACTTATCGTAATATTGAGACAATTCTAGGCATTACTAGGACCAGCATAATTCAATATTGCAGGAACATTTGACCATCAAAAAAATTGTTCGCGTTGGATCCCACACAATTTGTCAATCGTTCAAGAAAAACCACGTGTCGATTGGTCGAAAGAAATGTTCCAAAAATACAATCATGGTGCTTGGAAACACGTATATGACATAGTCATAGGTTGTGAATCGTGTATCAGTCACGGTTGACACTCGAGCCAAAATTAATCTACCCAAATTTGGAGAAAATTTTATCAACAAAACTACCAAACAAAAAATCTTATTTTGCAAAATTTTATTTCCTTAGAAAATTTTTTCAAAATTTTATTTCTATAGAAAATTTTGTCAAAATTTTATTTCTATAGAAAATTTTTTCAAAATTTTATTTCTATAGAAATTTTTATCAAAATTTTATTTCTATAAAAAATTTTGTCAAAATTTTATTTCTATAGAAAATTTTGTCAAAATTTTATTTCTATAGAAAATTTTGTCAACATTTTATTTCTATAGAAAATTTTGTCAAAATTTTATTTCTATAGAAAATTTTTTCAAAATTTAATTTCTATAGAAAATTTTGTCTAATTTTGTTCAGAAACTTTTGTCAAAATTTTATTTCTATAGAAAATTTTGTCAAAATTTTAGTTCTATAGAAAATTTTGTCAAAATTTTATTTCTATAGAAAATTTTGTCAAAATTTTATTTCTATAGAAATGTTGTCAAAATTTAATTTCTGTAGAAAATTTTGTCTATTTTTTTTCAGAAAATTTTGTCAAGATATTATTTCTATAGAAAATTTTGTTAAAATGATAGTTCTACAATTTTTTTTTTCAAAATTTTATTTCTATAGAAATTTTTCTCACAATTTTATTTCAATAGAAACTTTTGTCAACATTTTATTTCTATAGAAAATTTTCGCAAAAATTTTATTTCTATAAAATTTATAAAATACTTCTTATTTGGAGGCAATAAAAAATCTACCATTTTTGGTAGACTTATACCAATTGTGGCAACCGTGGTATCAGCCAACTGTTCTGAAGAAGCGGTTGATGCATTTAGAACAGGGTTGATAAAATTTTTGTACCGTTTTTGATACTGTGTGAGCATAAAAAGTACGTGGTACCTCCGCGACATATTTGGTACCTTTTTCGACCTTCATTAAGTTCATAAATTAAAATATGAACACCAATCCAAATCAGTTTATACTCACAGACAATTATAACATCTCTCGCAAATCAATTAGAAAATTTTATGTTTGGACGACTAAAGCCTTTGAAGGATGATTGTCTACACAGAAAAAAATTTCAGGAAAAATTTTCCAATTAAAATCTTAATTGAGTTTTAAAATATATTCAATTAAAAATTTAATTGAATCAACAAATTTTCTAATTGAAATAAAAATCAATCACACAAATTTATAGTATCAATTAATATCATAATTGAATCAATTAATTTTTTAATTGACTATAAATTATTTTATTAATTGATATTATCATTTCTGTGATTGAAGCCATTTCAATTAAAAAATTAATTTCGTGATTGAATCAGAAAAAATTTTTTTTGTGTGTATGCAGAGAATTTAAAATATAACGGTAAGAAATACGTCTAAATTCGAATGAGGCCGATCCTATTGCTGGATGTGAGAATCACCAACCGAGTCACTCATGTCTTGACGTGTACAAGATAGCGATAAGATTTTTGTTCCAACCTTCATGAAATTTGATATTGCCAAGTTTTTGGTACAATGTACTATGGGTAATTTGACACATTTTTGTGACAAAAATTCATAACAGTTAATAAAAATTAATAAAAGTAATTTAAAGGATTTTGAAATTTATAAATTTTTAACCCTCTTTTGCAATTTTTTTACCCTAAGCCACATAGTGGTAAGGGTATAATAACTTTGATCTGCCAAAAAGGTGCTTACCAGAAATATTGATTTTAGACTCCATAAAATATATACCAATCGACGCAGAATTACCTCCTGAGTCGATCTAGCCCTTGGTGTCCGTCCGTCCATGTATTTGGTGTTCGCAGGATTCCGGTCGCATTTATTTACCGATTTTGATGAAATTTGGTCCAAAGTGTTGTTTTGACACATTGCAATGGAAAAACTCAAACAACAACTCATTCCAATTTTAGGTTGTTTTCACACGTTATATTCGAGATCGCATTGTCTGTTTTGAGCAATTTATGAATTACAGTATTATTTCAGGAAGAACCACATTAAAATCATGACAATCTATATGGCATGTAGGCCTGTTTATCATTTTATCCTGGCAGATCACTTTTGATAAACAAAAAGGAAAAGACATTCACCAAAATGAAAATAGAACCTTTTGGTTTAAAAAAAGTATTTTTTCGAATCGAAGTTGATTCCGTACAATTTCAATAATGCTATAGTATTTATCATTCCTGGTTCAGAACCTCTTTTAATTCTGTGAAACAAATAAATAAAACTTTTCTCGATACTCTAATTCATATTTTTAATTACAAATAATTGGATTTTTTAAATATAAATTATATTCACCTTTTTATACCCTCCACCATAGGATGGGGGTATATTAACTTTGTCATTCCGTTTGTAACACATCGAAATATTGCTCTAAGACCCCATAAAGTATATATATTCTGGGTCGTGGTGAACTTCTGAGTCGATCCGAGCATGTCCTCCGTCCGTCCGTCTGTTGAAATAACGCTAACTTCCGAACGAAACAAGCTATCGACTTGAAATTTGGCACAAGTAGTTGTTATTGATGTAGGTCGGATGGTATTGCAAATGGGCCATAAGAGAAGCAAATTTCATCCGATCCGGCTGAAATTTGGTACATGGTGTTAGTATATGGTCTCTAACAAACATGCACAAATTGGTTCACATCGGTCCATAATTATATATAGCCCCCATATAAACCGATCCCCCGATTTGGCTTGCGTAGCCTCTAAGAGAAGCAAATTTCGTCCGATCCGGCTGAAATTTGGTACATGGTGTCAGCATATGATCTCTAACAACCATGCGAAAATTGGTCCACATCGATCCATAATTATATATAGCCCCCATATAAACCGATCCCCCGATTTGGCTTGCGGAGCCTCTAAGAGAAGCAAATTTCATCCGATCCTGCTGAAATTTGGTACATGGTGTCAGCATATGATCTCTAACAACCATGCGAAAATTAGTCCACATCGGTCCATAATTATATATAGCCTCCATATAAACCGATCCCCAGATTTGACCACTGGAGCCTCATGGATGAGCAAAATTCATCCGATTTGGTTGACATTTGGTACGTGGTGTTAGTATATGGTCTCTAGCAACCATGCAGTAATTGGTCCATATCGGTCGATAATTATATGTAGCCCCATATAAACCGATCCCCAGATTTGACCTCCGGTGTCTTTTGGAGAAGCAAAATTCATCCGATCTGGTTGAAATTTGGTACGTGGTGGTAGTATATGATATTTAACAATCATGCCATATCAGTATATAATCATATATAGCCCCCATATAAACCGATTCCGAGATTTGGTTTTGAAGCCTCTTGGAGGAGCAAATTTCATCCGAGTCAGTTGAAATATGGTACATTGTGCTAGTATATGGCCGTTAACAACCATGCCTAACTAGGTCGATTTATATAGCCCTCAGATAAATCGTTCCCCAATCACACAAAACTTGGTCCATATCAAGTTCATAATTGTATATAGCCCCCATATAAGCGACCCCCATATTTCAATTCTGGCTCTTTACGTACCGTGCAAAAGTCCATATCGATTCGTAATGATTTGTATACTTAACTATACATAACTTTTTTGTCTAATATATACCACGTATGGACTAACTCACAATTTAGAAAACGATGTTAAGAAGTTTTAAGATACCACAACCCAAGTAATTCGATTGTGTATGACAGTCTTTCGTAGAAGTTTCTACGCAATCCATGGTGGAGGGTACATAAGATTCGGCCTGGCCGAACTTACGGCCGTATATACTTGTTAAGCTAATAAATCAATCGTTTCTCATTTTTGTATCACTTTCTCATTGCAGTGAAAAATATGGTCATTTTGCTGAATTCGTTTTGGATCGCAATACCCATGTGGGCTGTTCCATGATACGCTATACCCATCGTGAATACTCGCATCTATATATTTACAATTTGGCCTGTGATTATGCCAGTATTTATGCCTACGATATTGCTGTTTATGAATCCGGAAAACCAGGTTCCGGTTGTCAAACTGGAACAAATCGCAAATACCCTGCTTTGTGTTCAACGCGAGAATCTTATAATCCAAATTATTGAGAACTGAATGCTGACTTGGTCACTGGTGTAACCGATAACAGGTGGCTTTGTTTTTCATGTTAAACATGAATGTTGTTGTTACTGTATTGTTGTATTAATTAATATTTATTAAACAAAAAAAAAACAAATCAATTGATCACACCTCCAATTTTATAAACAAAAATATAATTAAAATAAAATATACTCATATAAATATGGGGAAAGAAATTATTTAAAATGTATCTCCTTTGTTTGATTTTGAAATTTGGGTTAAATGATGTAAGTAAATAACCGGAGTGGTGAAATATACATTAAATATATATTGTTGTCAAGTGCTTTGATGTAAACCTTATTTCATCTTGCAATGAGAATTGATTTACTTCCGTTGTTGTTTCTGTTTGCTTTTTTTTAACCAAATTAAAGAGAAATTTATGTTCAGTGTTTCGAATTTGACAGAGATGATATTTTTGTAAAAAAAGGTTTCCCTTTTATTTGGAATGACTACGGCATAAGGTCAATGTTTCTCAATAAATCGGTATTGAAAATCTATTTTTAAATTAAATAGAAATTGAGAAAATCAAAAATTAAGACCTAATAGAATTTAAACAAGTATATACCGTAAGTTCGGCCGGGCCGAATCTTATGTACCCTCCACCATGGATTGCATAGAAACTTTTAGTAAAGACTGTCATCCACAATCGAATTACTTGGGTTGCGGTAACACTTGCCGATGGCAAGGTATCGTAAAACTTCTTAACACCGTGTTCTCAATTGTAAGTTAGTCCATACGGGGTATATATTAAACAAAAAAAGGCCGGTTAAATACGTAAATAATTCAGTGTGACAAAATTTTCTATAGAAATAAAATTTGATTAAATTTTCTATAGAAATAAAATTTGATAAAATTTTCTATAGAAATAAAATTTTTACAAAATTTTCTATAGTAATAAAATTTGATTGTTGTTTTTGATTTCAGCTTAAAATCATGCATTGACTAAACTACAAGCGTAGCTTAACCAACAGAGGAAAAGAATGTTTGTCAAATTTATTTGGGCAAAGCCCCATAGACTGCAAGATGGTTGGATGGACGCACGTTTCGGAATTACCACATTCCACATCCTCTACTTGCAGCAAATAAATAAAATTTTGACAAAATTTTGTATAGAAATAAAATTTTGGTAGATTATTTTTGGGGATCGGCTGTATGTAACTATAGACAGATATGGACCAATTTTGGCATGGTTTTTAGCGGCCACATACTAGCGCAATGTACCAAATTTTAACCGGATCGGATGAATTTTGCTCTTCCAAGGGGCTCCGGAGGTTAAATCTGGGGATCGGTTTATATGGGGGCTACATATAATTATGGACCGATATGGACCAATTCCTGCATGGTTGTCAGAGACCATAATATACTAACACCACGTACCAAATTTCAACCGCATCGGATGAATTTTGCTCATCCATGAGGCTCCGGAGGTCAAATCTGGGGATCGGTTTATTTGAGGGCTATATATAATTATATACCGATGTGAACCAATTTTTGCATGGTTGTTAGAGACCATATACTAACACCATGTACCAAATTGCAGCCGGATCGCATGAAATTTTGTTCTCTTAGAGGCTCCGCAAGCCAAATCGGGGGATCGGTTTATATGACAGCTCTATATAATTATGGACCGATGTGGACCAATTTTTGCATAGTTGTTAGGGACCATATACTTACACCATGTACCAAATTTCAGCAGGATCGGATGAAACTTGCTTCTCTTAGAGGCTCCGCAAGCCAAATCTGGGGATCGGTTTATATGATCATGGACCGATATGGATCAATTTTTGCAAGTTTGTTAAAGACTATATACTAACACCATGTACCAAATTTCAACCGGATCGGATGAATTTTGCTCCTCCAAGAGGCTCCGCAAGCCAAATCTGAGCGTCGGTTTATATGGGGGCTATACGTAAAAGTTGTCCGATTAGGCCCATTTACAATACCATCCGATCTACATCAATAACAACTACTTGGGCCAAGTTTCAAGTCGATAGCTTGTTTCGTTCGGAAGTTAGCGTGATTTCAACATACGGACGGACATGCTTAGATCGACTCAGAGTTGCACCACGACCCAGAATATATATACTTTATGGGGTCTTAGAGCAATAATTCGATGTGTTACAAACGGAATGACAAAGTTAATATACCCCCCATCCTATGGTGGAGGGTATAAAAAATGTATTAACTCCGAATTATGATAAATTTATAATATAACAATATTCATCGAATACAACAATACATAGAACAAGTATAGGCAGCAGTAAGTTCGGCCGGGCCGAATCTTAAATACCCACCACCACCATGAACCAAATATTAGGGTTTCCTTTGAAATTTAAGGAGGGCTTGAGGACTTGAGGACACTTCCCGAAGATAAATTTAAAGATTTCACCTATGAGGACTATATCAGATTCTGGATTTATAAGAACCATTTTTGTTTGAGTTTTAGAGGAATCATTAACCAAGAAAATTATAAAATAACGTCTTGATTTGAAATCTTAAATCTGTAGATTTTCACCCGAGAATGAAAATCTGGAAATTTTACATTGAGTTTCAAGCAATTTTCATGATCAATGCGCCTTCTATACCCTCAAGAAGTGAAGTCGGTCTATATGGAGGCATTACCAAATGGACCGATAAAAACTTAATCCGATACACGTTTTTGTAAGCCTAAAATACCAGAATATTTACAATTTCAGGCAAATCAGATAAAAACTACGGTTTCTAGAAACCCAAAGAGTTAAATCGGGAGATCGTTCTTATGGGGGCTATACTAAAATATGAACCGATACTCACCGTTTTCGGCGCACCTCTTTATGGCCCGAAAATACTTCTAGATTTCCAATTTCAGGCAATTTGTATATAAACTACGGATTCTATATACTCAAGATGTAAAATCGGGAGATCGGTCTATATGGGGGCTATACCAAAACATGGAGCGATACGGACCATTTTCAGCACACCTCTTTATGGTCCTAAAATACCTCTAGATTTCCAATTTCAGACAAATTGGATAAAAACTACTGTTTCTATAAGCCCAAGACCCCAAATCGGGAGGTCCATACCAAAACATGGGCCGATACTCACAATTTTTGGCACACGTATTTGTGGTCCTACAACACCTCTAGATTTCCAATTTCAGGTAAATTGAATAAAAACTGCGGTTTCTATAAGCCCAAGACCCCGAACCGGGAGGTCTGGGCTATACCAAAATATGCACAGATACTCACAATTTTTGGCATACGTATTTGTGGTCCTACAATACCTCTAGATTTCCTATTTCAGGTACATTGAATAAAAACTGTGGTTTCTATAAGCCCAAGAAGTAAAATCGGGAGATCGGTCTATATGGGGGCTATACCAAAACATGGACCGATACTCACCATTTTTGGCACACCACTTTATGGTCATAAAATACCTCTAGATTTCAAATTTCAGGCAAATTGGTTAAAAACTACGATTTCTATAAGCCCAAGACCCCAAATCGGGAGGTCGGTTTATATGGGGACTATATCAAAACCTAGACCGAGATAGCCCATCTTCGAACTTGACCTGCCTGCTGACAAGAGACGAGTTTGTGCAAAATTTCAGCACGATTGCTTCATTACTGAAGACTATTGCGTGATTACAACAGACAGACAGACATTATTATATCGCCTTAGAATTTCTTCCTGATCAAGAATATATATACTTTATATAGTCGGAAATCGATATTTCGATGTGTTACAAACGGAATGACAAACTTATTATACCCCCGTCACCATTCTATGGTGGTGGGTATAAAAAAGCTGAAAAAACGATAAAATAAAATTTGCTTCCTAGAAGCAAGTACACAAAACCCAAATTTAAAAGAGAATTGTGTCTTTAAAGTATCCTTACTGGTATTCTCCGCTTCTTTGGCTCGGAATCAATACCCCAACATTTTTAAAGTAGAGATAAAATCTTTGGAACTGAGCATACTTTTCTTTCAGTGTAATCAGTTTCAACATCTTTGAATAAATCATTATGAAGATGTATGTGATATCAATTAGTCCTATATTCAGTATTAAATTTAGAACGATATTATATGAGGTAAAAAAGTCAATGCCTTAAATTAATTCTTGTAAAGATATTCCTGACCTACATCGACGATTTATTTAAAACAAACTGCAATGAATTTCAATACGCACATGCGCAACGTCTCATTACAACAAGAGTATTATTACTTAAATGCATATTAAAATTTTTAAGTGTTTTTAATCGTTTGTTATGTGACGTTTGACGAATTGCATTTCTTATTGAATAATAATTTATAATTAATGAAATATTTATTTATTTATTTATTTATTTACAAAATTAGACTCATAGTATAATATAAGAATAATATTACAATAGTAGCATGAAATATTAAACTGAGTTATTTTTTTTATATTGACAAAAAAATAAGGAAAATTTCCTTTATTGCGGTGGCGACAAATTATTTTAAAATACTGCAAACGTACACCCTCAGGGAGCCACCGTGGTGCAATGGTTAGCATGCCCGCCTTGCATACACAAGGTCGTGGGTTCGATTCCTGCTTCGACCGAACACCAAAAAGTTTTTCAGCGGTGGATTATCCCACCTCAGTAATGCTGGTGATATTTCTGAGGGTTTCAAAGCTTCTCTAAATGGTTTCACTGCAATATGGAACGCCGTTCGGACTCGGCTATAAAAAGGAGGTCCGTTGTCATTGAGCTTGACATGTAATCACCAATGTGGTATCACAATGGACTGAATAGTCTAAGTGAGCCTGATACATCGGGCTGCCACCTAAACTAACCTAACCTACACCTCAAGAAATCGCTTCTGTAACATTCTGCTTCAAGCATATACCATATATTTTCAGGATTGGTCCAAACAAAATATTATGATTTATCGCTCCATATATATGTATTAGAAGTTTAGGAAAATTAGAGTTATTTTTACAACTTTTCTACTAAGCAGTGGCGATTTTACAAGGAAAATGTTGTCCAAGGTGGGCTAACGCGTTTCCGAAGAGATTCGTACTATGTTTATTATACCCTCCACCATAGGATGGGGGTATATTAACTTTGTCATTCCGTTTGTAACACATCGAAATATAGCTCTAAGACCCCATAAAGTATATATATTCTGGGTCGTGGTGAAATTCTGAGTCGATCTGAGCATGTCCGTCCGTCTGTTGAAATAACGTGAACTTCCGAACGAAACAAGCTATCGACTTGAAACTTGGCACAAGTAGTTGTTATTGATGCAAGTCGGATGGTATTGCAAATGGGCCATATCGGGGGTCCATATAAACCGATCCCCCGATTTGGCTTCTGGAGCCTCTAAGAGAAGCAAATTTCATCCGATCCGGCTGAAATTTGGTATATGGTGTTAGTATATGGTATCTAATGACCATGCAAAAATTGGTCCACATCGGTCTATAATTATATATAGCCCCCACATAAACCGATCAGCAGATTTGACCTCCGGAGCCTCTTGGAAGACCAAAATTCATCAGATTCAGTTGATATTTGGTACGTGGTGTTAATATATGGCCTCAAACACACATGCAAAAATTGGTTTAAATCGGTCAATAATTATATATAGGCCCCATATAAACCTATCCCCAGATTTGTCCTCCGGAGCCTCTTGGAAGCACAAAATTCATCCGATACGCTCAAAATTCATTGGGACATGATGTTAGTATATGGTATCCACCAACCATGCAGGAATTGGTTCATATCAGTCCATAATTATATATAGCCCCCATATAAACCGATCCCCAGATTTGACCTCCTGTGCCTTTTGGAGAAGCAAAATTCAAATATGATTTCTAATAACCATGCAAAAATTGGTCAACATCGCTCCATAATTATATATAGCCCCCATATAAATCGTTCTCCAGATTTCACTTCCGGAGCCTCTTGGCGGAGCAAAATTCATCCGATCCGGTTCACATTTGGAACGTGGTGTTAGTATATGGCCACTAACAACCATACCAAAATTGGTCCATATCGGTCTATAGTTATATATGTTATAGCCGATCTCCAATCACACAAAAATTGGTCCATATGGGTTCATAATAATGGTTGCCACTCGAGCCAAACATAATCTACCAAAATTTTATTTCTGTAGAAAATTTTGTCAAAATTTTATTTCTATGGAAATTTTTGTCAAAATTTTATTTCTATAGAAAATTTTGTTAAAATTTTATTTCTATAGAAAATTTTTGTTAAAGTTTTATTTCTATAGAAAATTTTGTCAAAATTTTATTTCTATAGAAAATTTTGTCAAAATTTTATTTCTATAGAAAATTTTGTTAAAATTTTATTTCTATAGAAAAATTTGTTAAAATTTTATTTCTGTTGAAAATTTTGTCAAACTTTTATTTCAATAAACAATTTTTTTTTAATTTTATTTCTATATAAAATTTTGTTAAAATATTATTTCTATAGAAAATTTTGTCAAACTGAATTATATACGTATTTGATCGATCTTTTTTGATTTAATATATACCACGTATCGACTTACATACAATTTAAAAGATGGTGTTAGGAGGTTTTAAGATACCTTGCCATCGGCAAGCGTTACCGCAACTTAAGTAATTCGATTGTGGATGGCAGTGTTTAGAAGAAATTTCTACGCAATCCATAGTGGAGGGTACATAAGCTTCGGCCTGGCCAAACTTACGGCCGTATATACTTGTTTTTTCTTAAAACTTCATATTTTTTCTATCATTTTCATACGGTCTTTTAAATCAGCAGATAAAATTAGCCCTAAGTTCATTTTGTGTCGATATTCATTATATCGCCCCATATTTGTGGCCTGTTCATTTAGGTTTTGGGGCTCATTTCCCTAGGGACCATGTTCAAAAAGTCGAGAAAATCGTTTGTCTAAATTTCTTTCTAGAGAAAAATTTTTCTGTTTGGTTGTGCGTACATTAAATCGAACTAAACCAATTCGACTTAAAACTAATATCATATAATTCTATCCCACTGCATCTGCGAGTTAAGACCATAAAGAATGTGGGATCACTTTTATAATTTCAAGTAAATTTGTTAGGTGAAATTCCACTGCTTTGGGTAGTCATTTCCTGAGAATTAAAATTCTCTGATTTAATAAATTCTTTAGAAGTCCTATAACAGCCATATGTTTCAATCTGTGAAATGAAATTCCACAGGAATGTTAACAAAAAGAAATCGATCATTTGTTGAAAAGATCATTAATTGAAATGAAATAAAGTTACGGAAGCCTCAAATCTTTCTTTTTTAGCTTTTTGTATTCATTTCTTAATCTTTTTTTATTATGGAGTTAATTTACAATTGAAAACAACGTAAACAGCATAAAACCACCATTAACAAATAATTTCAGCAACATACAATAAAACCAAGAACGTGGAGGTTTAAGCGCCACATTATCCAAAGGCTAATCACATCACAAGCATCACAATATTTTTTGAGCGCAATATTTTAGCACCTGCTTGCTAATATTTTTCTTCGGCGAAAAAGAAAATTTTTAAAATATTAATAAACTAAAAAATATAAATTTATAAAAACATGTTTTCGAAAATAATATGGTTTTTAAGTGCATTCGTTATAAGCTGCACAAATGGAGCATTGGACTGGTGTGATCCCAAACTATGTCCGAAGGATGTAAAACATACAGCTTGCGAAAATACTGGGGTAAGTTACAACGGTAGCCACTCGAGCCAAAAATAACCTACTAAAACTTGGAGAAAATTTTACCAAATTTTATTTCTATAGAAAATTTTGTTAAAATTTGTTCTATATAAACTCTTATCAAAGTTTTATTTCTGTAGAAAATTTTGTTAAAATTTGTTCTATATAAAATTTTATCAAAATTTTATTTCTATAGAACATTTTATCAAAAATTTATTCCTATAGAAAATGTTACCAATAATTTATTCCTATAGAAAATTTTATCAATTTTTTTTTTATAGAAAATTTTGTCAAAAATTTATTTCTATAGAAAATTTTATCACAAATTTATTTCTATAGAAAATTTTGTAAAAATTTCATTTCTATAGAAAATTTTGTCAAATTTTAGTGATATAGGAATTTTAAAGATTTTATTACTATAGGAAATTTTGTCAAAATTTTATCGCTATAAGAAATTTTGTCAAAATTTTATCACAATTTTATTTCTATCGAAAATTTTGTCAAATTTTATTTATATAGGAAATTTTTTAAAAATTTTATTACTACAGGAAATTTTGCCAAATTTTATCGCTATAAGAAATTTTGTCAAAATTTTATTTCTTTAAAAAAATTTGTCAAAATATTCTTTCTTTAAGAAATTTTGTCAAAATTTTATTGTTGTAGGAAATTTTGTAAAACTTTATTTCTAGAGAAAATTTATTTCTATAGGAAATTATGTCAACATTTTGTTTCAATAGAAAATTTTTATTGTTTTAGCAAATTTTGTCAAACTTTTATTGCTATAGAAAATTTTATCAAAAATTTATTTCTAGAGAAAATTTTGTAAAAAATGTATTTCTATAGAAAATTGTATCACAATTTTATTTCTATAGAACATTTTGTCTAAATTTTATTTCTATATAAATTTTTCCCAAAATTTTTTTTTCTGTAGAATATTTTGTCAAAACTTTATTTCTATTTAAAATTTTGTGAAAAATTTATTTTATATAGAAAATTTTGTCAAAATTCCACTGCTATAGGAAATTTTGTCAAAATTTTATTTCTATAGAAAATGTTGCCAAATTCTAGTGATATAGGATTTTTTTTTTTTTCAATTTTATTATTATAGGAAATTTTGTCAAAATTTTATTTCTATGGAAAATTTTGTCAAAATTTTATTTCTATAGAAAATTTTGTCAAAATTTTATTTCTATAGAAAATGTTGTCGACATTTGGTTTAAATAGAAACTTTTATCAAAATTTTACTTCTGTATAAAATTTTGTCAAAATTTTATTGCTTTAGCAAATTTGGTCAAAATTTTATTGCTATAGGAAATTTTGTCAAAATTTTATTTATATAGAAAATTTTGTCAAAATTGTATTGTTATAAAAAATTTTGTCAAAATTTTATTGCTGTAAAAAATTTTGTCAAAATTTTATTTCTAGAGAAAATTTTGTCAACATTTTATTTCTATAGAATATTTTTTCAAAACTTTATTTCTATTTAAAATTTTGTGAAAACTTTATTTTTTATAGAAAATTTTGTCAAAATTTATTTCTATAAAAAAATTTGTCAAAATTTTATTGCTGAAGGAAATGTTGTCAAATTTTATTGATATACGAATTTTTTAAAAATTTTAATACTATAGGAAATTTTCTCAAAATTTTATTTCTATAGAAAAATTTGTCAAAAGTTTATTGTTGTAGGAAATTTTGTGAAAATTTTAGTTCTATAGAAAATTTTGTCAAAATTTTATTAATTTAGCAAATTTTGTCAAAATGTTATTGCTATAGAAATGTTTATCAAAAATTTATTTCTATAGAAAATTTTGTCAAAAATTTTTTTCTATAGAAAGTTTTATCACAATTTTATTTCTATAGAAAATTTTGTCTAAATTTTATTTCTATATACATTTTTGTCAAAATTTTTTTTCTGTAGAACATTTTGTCAAAACTTTATTTCTATTTAAAATTTTGTGAAAAATTTATTTTATATAGAAAATTTTGTCAAAATTTCACTACTATAGGAAATGTTGTCAACATTTTATTTCTATAGAAAATTTTGTCAAAATTTTATTTCTATAGAAAAAATTTTCAACATATTCTTTCTATAAGAAATTTTGTCGACATTTTATTTCTTTAGAAAATTTTGTCAACATTTGGTTTCAGTAGAAAAATTTATCAAAATTTTATTTCTATAGGAAATTTTGTCAAAATTTTATTGCTATAAGAAATTTTGTCAAAAAAATGTATTTATACAGAAAATTTTGTCAAAATTGAATTTCTATAGAAAATTTTGTCAAACTGTAAAAAATCTACAATTTTTGATAGAATTCTACAAACTGTCGAAACCATGTGAATTATTCTTTCTATTTTAGAGCAAATTAATCTAACTTGCCCCCATCAACGAAGTGAGATGGTTTCGTGCATTCGAGTTTTGCACGCTTAGGGTCCTAACCTCAATCCTATACTCGGTCGACAATCCAAAAATATTTCTAAAGATTCGTTATTTTAACAACGATGGAAAAGTCGACTTTCTGCTATTGTATCCCAATGGCCCCCAATGAGTTTCTCAAGTTTCCTTTTTTTCTTCTTAAAATTGAAAAAAGTTTTAATATTTTATTGTTACTGTTCTTCCAGGAATTCCATGAAAGATGTCCATCCGACGCAATTATGATCGATTTGGAGCCATATCGCGATTTCATACTACACGAACACAATAAACGACGCAATTTCATAGCCAGTGGTCTTTTACCTGGCTATTATCCCGCATCACGTATGGCTGCCCTTGTCTGGGATGAGGAGCTGGAATTTCTGGCAGAATTGAATGTCCGAACATGTGTTGTGGATCATGATGAATGTAAAAATACCTATCGTTTTCGCAATGTGGGACAAAATCTAGTTGCCATAGCTCGCCTAAAGCAGGAACGTCAAAATATAACCGAAATTCTATTGACAGACCTATGGCTATGGTATACGGAACATAAATTAATTAACAGCGATTTCATGACGGAATTTAAAGTTAATATGAATTTGTAAGTATTTCATTCATCAAATGGAGCATACTAAAAATGAATATTTTCTTAAATTGTTAGGACATGGTCACACTAGGCAAATATTTGACATAAAATGAGTGTCAAACTTTTTTCTAGAAGCAAACATTGGAAATCGCTCCTATCCTCATGTTATGTATCCAATACGAGCTAAAAATGTTTGCAGGTTTTGCTATGGTGACGTTTTTTTACCTACACTGAAAAAAATAGTGTCGTGCAATTTTGCTTAGCATAGAAGACGCATTTCATTAATATAAAGTTTTTTTCCTTGTCCATAAGTCGATAAACTTTTCAATAAGGCGTATTGTCCTTATAATTAAATGATTTCACTTAAAAATGGGTATCAAAACATGAAAGAAAAAATGTTTGGGCTAAGGTCAACTTGACTTTAATAATTCAGAAAAAAAATTAAATCTAATGAAGTTGTCTTTAAATTTGTTGTCTTTTTGCATCTTGACTACAAAGCAAAAAATCGTTCAAATATAGGACATGATTTTCAACAATTTATTTTAAAGACGTTTTCTACTTGAAACAAAGCATGATTTTTAATGGATGTCGAGTCTTGTAAAATAAAGTTGTTGTTAACTCGTTTTTAAAGGACTTTCATATTAGATGAAGAAAAAAAGCTGAAAAGTGAAAAATTAAAATTTGCTTCCTAGAAGCAAGTACACAAAACCCAAATTTAAAAGAGAATTGTGTCTTAAAACTATCCTTACTTGTATTCTCCGCTTCTTTGGCTCGGAATCAATACCAAAATTTTTAAAGTAAGGACAAAATCTGTGGAAACGGGCATGCTTTTTTTCAGTGGAGTGTGACCGCACCTTTAAAGATATTTTGATATGAATTTTTAAATATTTACTGTAACCTACACCACTGTACTGGAAATGTTGGTCCTAATATGAAAGAATAGGCAATTTGAATTTTAGCACAAGCAATTTACACTATATTAACGACACATTTCTTTAAAATAAAGATATTGTATTTAAAAGAATGCTCGTAATCTTTGATTAATTTTTTCTTTTAATTTAGGACACAAATCTTAGGAATTTTACTTCAAAGACATATGGCTTAAGGGAGCCATATGTCCTTAAAGTACGGCAATATTTCCTTAAAGTAAACAAAAAACATTTTAATTTAAAGAAATAATTCTTAAAATAATAAAATAATAAATTATAAAATATATAATTATTAGATTACAGTGTGGTATATTAATATACCATCCTGTAAATATTTTATATATTTTTTTATTTTATTGTTTAAAACCACAAAACGTCGGAAATAACATCAACTTATAGAGGGGTGTGCTCTGTTATTTAAAATCGCAAAACCCAAAATAAAGATAAATAAATAAATTTACATTTAAAAATTATTGATATAAACGTCAAAATTTAAATAGAAAATTTTGTCAAAATTTGGTTTCCATAGAAAATTTCGTCAAAATTTGGTTTCAATAGAAAATTTCGTCAAAATTTTATTTTCATAGAAAATTTTGTCAAAAATTTATTTCTATAGAAAATTTTGTCAACATTTTATTTTTATAAAAAATTTCGTCAATATTTTATTTCTATAGACAATTTTGTCAAAATTTTATTTTTATAGAAAATTTCGTAAAAATTTTAATTCTATAGAAAATTTTGTTAAAATTTTATTTCTATAGAAATTTTTGTCAAAATTTCATTTCTATAGAAAATTGTATCAAAATTTTATTTCTATAGAAAATTTTTTCAAAATTTTATTTCTATAGAAAATTTTGTCTAAATTTGGTTTCTATAGAAAATTTCGTAAAATTTTATTATTTCTATAGAAAATTTTGTCGCAATTTTGTTTTTTAGAAAACTTTGTTAAAACTTTATTTTTATAGAAAACTTTGTCAAAACTTTATTTTTATAGAAAATTTAGTCAAAATTTAATTTCTACAGAAAATTTTGTCAAAATGTTATTTTTATAGAAAATTTCGTCAAAATTTTATTTCTATAGAAAATTTTGTCAAAATTTTATTTCTGTACAAAATTTTGTCAAAATTTTATTTCTATAGAAAATTTTGTCAAAAATTTCTTTCATTTTCTATAGAAAAATTTTATTTCTATAGAAATTTTTGTAAAGCTTTTATTACTATATAAAATTTTGTCAAAATTTTATTTCTATAGAAAATTTTGTGAAAATTTTATTTCTATATAAAATTATGTCAAAATTTTATTTCTATAGAAAATTTTGTCAAAATTTTACTTCCATAGCAAATTTTCTTAAAAAAAAAATTTGGTCGAAATTTTCTCAAATTTTGATTTCTATACAAAATATTGTCAAAAATTTTATTTCTATACAAAATTTTATTTTTGTGAAAATTTTATTTCTATAGAAAATTTTATCAAAATTTTATTTCTATGGAATTTTTTTTTCAAAATTTTATTTCTATAGAAATTTTTATCAAAATTTTATTTCTATAGAAAATTTTGTCAAAATTTTAATGCTATAGAAAATTTTATCAAAATTTTATTTCCGTAGAAAATTGTATAAAAATTTTATTTCTATAAAAAATTTTGTCAAATGTTTATTTCTATAGAAAATATTGTCAAAATTTTATTTCTATACAAAATTTTGTTAAAATTTTACTTCTATAGAAAATTTTCTCAAAATTTTATTTCTATAGAAAATTTAGTCAAAATTTTAATTCTATAGAAAATTTTATCAAAATTTTATTTCCATAGCAAATTTTCTTTATAAAAAAAAATTTTTCGAAATTTTCTCAAAATTTTATTTCTATAGAAAATTTTGTCAAAATTTTATTTCTATACAAAATTTTGTTAAAACTTTATTTCTATAGAAAATTTTGTCAACATTTTATTTCTATAGAAATTGTGTCAAAATTTTAATTCTATAGAAAATTTTGTTAAAATTTTATTTCTAAAGAAAATTTTGTCAAAATTTTATTTCTATCGAAAATTTTGTCAAAATTTTATTTCTATAGAAAATGTTGTCAAAATTTTATTTCTATATAAAATTATATCAAAATTTTATTTCTATAGGAAATTTATTCAAAATTTTAATTCTATAGAAAATTTTATCAAAATTTTATTTCCATAGCAAATTTTCTTTATAGAAAAAGAATATATAAATAAAATTTTATCAAAATTTTATTTCTATAGACAAGTTGTCAACATTTTATTTCTATAGAATTTTTGTTAAAATTTTATTTCTATAGAAAAAAATAATCTTATTTTAAATTTTCTGGATTAAAGAGTAAAAAAATTTCCTGTTTTTTTTTAATTTTTCATTTGATCAGAAATAACCTTCTTTTTTTGTTTTTCTCTTCCTTTGCAGTGAAAAATATGGTCATTTTGCCGAATTTGTTTTGGATCGTAATACTCATGTGGGTTGCTCCATGATACGTTATACTCGTCCAGATTTTCCACATGCGTATATTTATAATCTGGCCTGTAATTATGCCAGCATTTTTGCTTTGGATGTACCTGTCTATTTGGCCGGTAAACCCGGTTCGGCGTGTAAGACGGGCCGGCACAATCAATACCCGGCTTTATGTTCTACACAGGAAGTTTATAACCCAAATTATTGAAAAACTTGGTCAGTGTGTAACTGGTGAAGAGGCGGAAATGTGGAATTACACTTTGCGAGTACTTTGCTTTAATCCGACAATTGTTATCCATTTATTTATGAGATTTCCCACGGCAAAATAAAAAGACTGTTTTAATTTTATTTGACCCATTGATTGAGTATTGTTTAAATTTTTTTTTTTGTTTTTGTTAATGATTTTGCTGTCGTTTGTAATGAATGGGAAGTTTTTGAACTTTATCTGGTAACAAAATAAGGAGAGAGTTTAGTAATATTTTTTGTTAATTATCATATTACTATGTGGGTTGTTAAGCAGCTGCGCATTGTGCTTTTTTGTGAAACGCTATAATAGCTGGAAATCAGAAATACGACAAACACTAAAAATCATTTCTAAAATGTATAGGATGTATAATATAATGTTGCCAGTTCGCCACTTCGCCCTATTTTTGACCCCCCTTAAAAACAAACTAGATTTGGCACAAAATCGACTTAGCATACTTTGCAATTAACGTATCAACATTAAGATGTCGAAATCCAAAATATTTCTTCAGTTAGATAGCAACAAAAAAAATAAATGCTACAAATTTTTTTGATATTCAGAACATAAAAATATTTTTTTTTTTTTTGCTATAACATTAAAAACCAGTTCAATAATTTAATGACCTCTTATTAAAGATGCAAGCATAATGACATATGGAAGATGTCAAACTTAATTATGATATTTTTTATAGAAAAAGACACAAAACCGCTCATCTTCACATTTTTACTGTCATTGTGAAAACGGAAAATCCAATATTCGATTACTACAACCAGGTGAAGTGTAACAAAGTTAAATGAGCCCTTGCCTTGCGATTGACAAATGTCAAAGCAAATTCATAATAAACTTGTGCTCAGAAGCTCTTCAACAAAATATCCACAATAGGTTTCAATTACAAATAGCTATGTCAAGATCTCATACATTGTATTTTTGAGATGTAATGGCAGAAGCTTGAGAAATAATGTATAGTCCTACACGCAAAAAAATGTTTACTCCATAATACATAAAAAATATTTACTCCAAATAAAATCCAGTTAACTCACTTGTGCCCCAAGTATATTATTCGCACGACCATTTACGAATGGCCGAAACTCATATGCCATCGTGGTTTTGAAATATCAATCGGATGTATGGTGTGTACGATGACTATTTTTATTGATAATCCCCCTATCAAGATGGGCGAAAATAGATTGACAAAAATTGATGAGAATTTCTAAAAAGTTGCACGAAAAATGTCATTCCCAATAAACGGTGGCACACTATCTCTATAAAATGGCACACAAAATGGCCTACATTTTTATAATAAAAAACCCGAATTCTACGAATTTATTTAGGTTTTTTTCTACGAAATTGTAAAACCACCTCAAATTGGATATAATTTAACCTAACAATCGCACCCTTAAAAAAATCGCTTCTGTAACATATACCCCAAACTCAGTTTGCTTCAAGCATATATATTTTCAGGATTGGTGCAAACAAAATAATTTTGTATTGATCGAACATATTATGTTTCACCTTAGGGCATACACTGGTAGTAAACAATTTTAATGAAATTTCCTTTGTGTGGATATAGTTTTAAGGCACCAATTGGTTACTTCCATTATTTTACTTTCAGCATACTCTCTAGGTCTCTCTTTCTAAAAACATATATGTTTTTAGGCTATTTCCAAATAAATATATGTTTGCATCTAAGCATATTATATTTACAAACATTTTATGTCCCAAATATAATATGTTCTAACATATTAACATATATGTCCCAAACATGTTATGCTAGTTTATGAACATTATATGCTTGCACTTAAAAATATTGTGTTAAAAAATTTGAGTTCCACACATATAATGTTTACACCCAAACATATGAAAAACAGTCTTTTTCGTCCGTGCGGTTTATCACAATTTCATCGAAAATTAATCCTGTAAATTTTCAACCAGTAACTTGGATTAACTTTGTTTTTATTTTTACAATATTTTCTATAGAAAAAAAATTGACAAAATTCTGTATAGAACGAAAATTTTGACAAAATATATAGAATAGAAAATTTTGTCACAATGTTGTTTTATAGATAATTTTGTCAAAATGTGGTTTCTATAGCAAATTTTGTCAAAATTTTATTTCTATAACAATTTTTGTCAAAATTTCATTTCTATAGAAACTTTTGTCATTTTCTTTCTATGGAAAATTTCGTCACAATTTTCGTTTTATAGAAAATTTTGTCAAATTTTGTTTCTATAGAAATTTTAGTCAAAAATTTCTTTCTATAGAAAATTTTGTCAAAATTTTATTTCTATAGAAAATATTGTAAAAATTTTATTTGTATTGAAAATTTTAAATAAATATAAAATAAACTAAAAATTTATTTTTATTTTCTTTTTTTGTCAAAACATAATTTCTATAAGAAATTTCAAAATTTTCTTTACAGAGAAAATTTTGACAACATTATCTATAGAGAGAAACAATTTTGACAAAATCTTCTATAAAAAGAAAATTTTGACAACATTTTCTATAGAAAGAAAATTTTGAAAACATTTCTATAGAATTAAAATTTTGACAAAATTTTCTGTAGAAAAAAAATGTTGACAAAATTTTCTATAGAACGAAAATATTGAGAAAATTTTGTATAGAACGAAAATGTTGAGAAAATTTTGACGACAATTTCTATAGAAGGGAAATTTTTAACAAAATTTTCTATTGAACAAAAATTTTGACAAAGTTTTCTATAGGAATAAAATTTTGACAAAATTCTATACAAAAATAAAAAGATTGGTTCAAAAATAAAAAGTTCACACAATTTTCTATAGAAAGAATAGTTTGTCAAAATGTTCTCTCTATATAGAAAATGTTGTCAAAATGTTCTATAGAAAGAAAATGTTGACAAAATTTTCTATAGAAATAAAATTTTGATAAAATTTGCTATAGAAATAAAATTTTGACAACATTTTCAATCGAAATAAAATTTTCTATAGAAATAATATTTTGACAAAATTTTTTATAGAAAAAAAATTTGACAATTTTTTCTATAGAAACTAAATTTTGACAAAATTTTTTAGAGAAATTTTTTCTATAGAAATAAAATTTTGATAAAATTTGCTATAGAAATAATATTTTGACAACATTTTCAATCGAAATAAAATTTTGATAAAATTTTCTATAGAAATAAAATTTTGACAAAATTTTCTATAGAAATAATATTTTGACAAAATTTTCTATAGAAATAAAATTTTGACAAAATTTTCTACAGAACGAAAATGTTGACAAAATTTTGTATTGAATAAAAATTTTGAAAAAATTTTGTGTCGGAATAAAATTTTGATAAAATTTTCTATAGAAATAAAATTTTGGCAAAATTTTCTATAGAAATAAAATTTTGGCAAAATTTTCTATAGAAATAAAATTTTGACAAAATTTTCTATAGAAATAAAATTTTAACAAAATTTGCTATCGAAATAAAATTTTGATAAAATTTTCTATCGAAATACAATTTTGATAAAATTTTCTATAGAAATAAAATTTTGACAAAATTTTCTATAGAAAAAAATGTTGACCAAATTTTCCAAAGAAATAAAATTTTGACAAAATTTTCCATCAAAATAAAATTTTGATAAAATTTTCTATAGAAATAAAATTTTGATAAAATTTTCTATAGAAATAAAATTTTGATAAAATTTTCTATAGAAACAAAAATTTGACAAAATTTTCTATAGAAAATTTCAACGAAAGTGTTGACAAAATTTTGTATAGAATAAAAATTTTGACGAAAATTTCTATAGAAGGGAAATTTTGAACAAAATTTTCTATTGAAGAAGAATTTTGACAAAATTTTCTATAGGAATAAAATTTTGACAAAATTCTATACAAAAATAAAAAGTTCAAACAATTTTCTATAGAAAGAATAGTTTGTCAAAATTTTCTCTCTATATAGAAAATGTCAAAAATTTCTATAGAAAGAAAATGTTGACAAAATTGTCCACAGAAATAAAATATTGATAAAATTTGCTATAGAAATAAAATTTTGACAAAATTTTCTACAGAAATAATATTTTGACAAAATCTTTTATAGAAATAAAATTTTGACAAATTTTTCTATAGAAATAAAATTTTGACAAAATTTTCTATAGAACGAAAGTGTTGACGAAAGTTTGTATAGAATAAAAATTTTGACAATTTTCTATAGAAAGAATAGTTTGTCAAAATTTTCTCTCTATATAGAAAATGTGGTCAAAATTTTCTATAGAAAAAAATTTTGATAAAATTTTCTATAGAAAAAAAATTTGATAAAAATTTCTATAGAAATAAAATTTTGACAAAATTTTTTATCGAAATAAAATTTTGATAACATTTTCTATAGAAAAAAAAATTTTGAAAAAATTTTCTATCGAAATAAAATTTTGATAAAATTTTCTACAGAAATAAAATTTTTATAAAAGTTTCTACAGAAATAATATTTTGACAAAATTTTCTATAGAAATTAACATTTTGACAAAATTTTCTATAGAAATAACATTTTGACGAAATTTTCTAAAGAAACAAATAAAATAAAGAATAAATAAAATTTGACAAATTTTTCTATAGAAATAAAATTTTGACAAAATTTTCTATAGAAATTAAAATTTTGACAACATTTTCGATAGAAATAAAATTTTGACAAAATTTTCAATAGAAATAAAATTTTTACAAAATTTCCTAGAGTAATAAAATTTTGTCAAACTTCAAAATAAGTGGTTTGATTAATTTGTTAGATTTTTAGTAATAGTTTTTTTTTGTAATTTTGGTAGAATATTTTTGGCACGAGTGGAAACCGTGTCAAATTTCAACCAAATCGGATGAGTTTTGTTTCTCCAGTTTCAAGCCAAATATCTGGTTTGTTCTGAAGTTAGCGTGCTTATAAAGTGCTTTGATGGGACTTTTTCTGAGTGAACCCTTATAAAGTTTTTGCTCCGTCGCCTTATGATATATTAACCACTGATGACAATCAAATAAGAAAACTAATTCCTGCAGACATTATTGGGATCACATTCGCTACGAGCATTCGTACTATGCGAAAGCCAATCATTGATAGTGTACCAAACCTGAAGCATTATAATAATATTATTATAAGAAAAAATTAACACATAGACATGATCATAGCAAACGTTTTAAATATAATTGGCGTAGAAAATAGTTTCATAGATTGTTGCATTAGTCAGCCTTATAGTTTAAAAGTCGAAAGTAAATCTAAAGAAAAGTTATATTCCCAAAAGGAGAAAATGTCTCTCCTTGCAATCTAATGTCTTTTAATCGACTTTTGATGTTGATCAAAATCAAAAATTCGAAAATCTATTTTTTCCAAATTGTGAAAAAGTTGAATATTCCAAAAATACGTGTTATTAAAGTTTTTAATTCTCGAAAAGTTGAATTTTCATAAATTTAAGAAATTTAAAATTGGACTTTTTCAAATTAAAAAAAATGGCTGCTTGATTTTTAAAAAAAAATTGAATGGTCAAAAAGTAAACTTTTCCCAAGTTTAAAAAGTCGTAAAGCGGACTTTTCGAAATTTAAAAAACAAGTCGAAAGCTCAAAAGACGACTTTTCCTAAATATTATGAAAACGAAAATCCAAAAAGTCGACTTTACCAAATTTTGAAAAACGCGAAAGGTTGAATTTTAAATAAATTTGAAAGGTTAAAAAGTCAACTTTTCCTAAGTTTAAAAAGTTGAAAACTCGAAAAGTCAGCCTTTTAAAATTATGAAAAAGTCGAAAGATGGAAAAGGCGACTTCTCCTAAATTTTTTGAAATTGAAAATTCAAAATGCCAACAACATTTCCAAATTTTGAAATAAAAATCGACAGAGGGAAGATTTTTCCTTGTATCAATCCATACATCCATCCAGATCCATGTTTCAATTTTGACTCTCCGCTTAGGTATATATCTAAACATGAACATCCCTAATCTTCAATATTCGCCAGAAATTCTCGCCGTTGCAGCTGTATATAAATGCAACAGAAAACAAAGCGATAACCGCAATTCAAGAAATCAGTATTTCTTTCAAAGCGATCATATTACATTACCATCTTACAGACTAAATGTCTTAGAAATTATCGTTTGGTCTTCTCGGTGTCGAAAGACAAACAGATGACAACGTCAAACTGTCTATGAAGACTTAAAGAAAATTTGCCGATGTCACACCAGGAGTTTGTGGTCAATTTGTTGTATAAACACTAGCACCATACAGCTGGTTCATAGAGTCATGAAGTCACAATGCACAGTGATTGCAGAAGGCGAAAAGGTGTCAATATATTTTTTCAATCATAAAATTAATGTTGATGTTGTTGGAACCCCTGGGGACACGTGCAAGTCTAGTAGAAGGACGAAAAAAGAAAAGAATTTTAAATGACGTGAAGAGGGTGTACATCCAGTTCAGGGAACCGAGCAGCATCGACTGGTTTATTCGAAAGGATCTATCCTAGTTAAGACATGGACTCGTTATGGAGAACAAGGGTAATCGAATGCCACTCCAAGAATTTTTCTTGATTCTTCACAGTGTATTTCCTCTGTAGGGATATCAAGGTACCAAAATCGAAATTTCGACTAATCAGCCTTTAAAACGAAGAAAATTGAAAACGAGTTCTTGTCACGGTTGTCACTGTTGGTAGAATTCTACCAAAAATGGTAGAATTTTTGTTTGTTTGGTAGATTTTGCAACTTTCTCCTCTCCCACTAAAAGGTATGTCACAAATTTTCTATAGAAATAAAATTTTGAAAAAAATTTCTTTAGAAATAAAATTTTGACAAAAACTTCTATAGAAATAAAATTTTGACAAAAATTTCTACAGAAATAAAATTTTGACACAATTTTCTATAGAAATAAAATTTTGAAAAAAAATCTAAAGAAATAAAATTTGGACAAAATTTTCTATAGAAATAAAATTTTGTATAGAAATAAAATTTTGACAAAATTTTCTATAGAAATAAAATGTTGACAAAATTTTCTATAGAAATAAAATTTTGACAAAATTCTCTATAGAAATAAAATTTTCACAAAATTTTCTATAGAAATAAAATTTTGACAAAATTTTCTATAGAAATAAAATATTGACAAAATTTTCTATAGAAATAAAATTTTGGCAAAATTTCCTATAGAAATAAAATATTGAAAAAAAAAATTTATAGAAATAAAATTTGGACAAAATGCTATAGAAATAAAATGTTGACAAAATTCTATAGAAATAAAATGTTGACCAAATTTTCTTAGAAAAAAAATTTTGGCAGAATTTTCTATAGAAATATAATTTTAACAAAGTTTTCTATAGAAATAAAATTTTGACAATATTTTATATAGAAATCAAATTTTGACAAAATTTTCTATAGTAATCAAATTTTGACAAAATTTTCTATAGAAATCAAATTTTGACATAATTTCCTATAGAAATAAAATGTTGTCATAATTTTCCATAGAAATAAAATGTTGACAAAATTTTCTGTAGAAATAAAATTTTCTATAGAAATAAAATTTTGATAACATTTTCTATAGAATTAAATTTTTAACATAATTTTTTAAAGAAATAAAATTTTGACAAATTTCAGAAAAATAAAATTTCGACAAAATTTTCTGTAGAAATAAAATTTTGACAAAATTTTCTGTAGAAATAAAATTTTGACAAAATTTTCTGTAGAAATAAAATTTTGACAAAATTTTCTGGAGAAATAAAATTTTGACAAAATTTTCTGGAGAAATAAAATTTTGACAAAATTTTCTATAGAAATAAAATTTTGACAAAATTTTCTATAGAAATAAAATTTTGACAAAATGTTCTATAGAAATAAAATTTTGACAAAATTTTCTATAGAAATAAAATTTTGACATAATTTTCTATAGAAATAAAATTTTGAACAAATTTTCTATAGCAATAAAATTTTGACATAATTTTCTAAAAAAAAAATTGACAAAATTTTCTATAGAAATAAAATTTTGACAAAATTTTCTATAGAAATAAAATTTTGACAAAAATTTTCAATAGAAATAAAATTTTGACAAAATTTTCTATAGAAAAAAATGTTGGCAAAATTTTCTATAGAAATAAAATTTTTACAAAATTTTCTATAGAAATAAAATTTTGACAACATTTTCTATAGAAACAAAATTTTGACAAACTTTTCTATAGAAATAAAATTTTTACAAAATTTTCTATAGAAATAAAATTTTGACAAAATTTTCTATAGAAATAAAATTTTGACAAAATTTTCTATAGAAATAAAATTTTGACAAAATTTTCTATAGAAATAAAATGTTGACAAAATTTTCTATAGAAATAAAATTTTTACAACATTTTCTATAGAAATAAAACTTTGACAAAATTTTCTATATAAATAAAATTTTTACAACATTTTCTATAGAAATAAAATGTTGACAAAATTTTCTATAGAAATAAAATTTTGACAAAATTTTCTATAGAAATAAAATTTTGACAAAATTTTCTATAGAAATAAAATTTTGACAAAATTTTCTATAGAAATAAAATTTTGACAAAATTTTCTATAGAAATACAATTTTGAACAAATTTTCTAAGAAATAAAAATTTGACATAATTTTCTAGAGAAATAAAATTTTGACAAAATGAAAGAGGAATGTTATGTATCTCTTTTTATGCTAAAAAATGTCCAAAAAGTCGCAAGTCGCAACGTTAAAAGCCGAAATTTCAACAACCATAATTTTTTTTTTTTGAAATTTATACATGTCGAACTCGGAATGATCTAGAATTTTATAAAAAATCTAGAATTTTAAATGTTGAAAGTTGACTTCTTGTTTCTTATTAGAAACCCAAACTGATGGGTGCTTCCAGAGTGAAGTCGGAACAAGCAAGAAAGTCAACAAAGTCGACTTCTTGAAAATATCTAGATTTTTAAGAGCCGAAAGATAAATTCCTGATTCTCATAAGAACTCTTAATCCTCTGGTCAACATCTAGCTGGCCAGAGGATGGAAGCATCCATCGAGCTGCCACTGATCGTTGCTTTCAGTGTGAAATTGGTGTCAGGCCTGACGAGTTCACGACATAAGCACATCACCAATGGCTTAACTGAATTTTAACAAAGCAAAGGAAAAATAGATTTTCGAATTTTGCGATTATTACACTCTTCAATAATCAAAAAAATCGAAATCCATTTTTTTCAAAATTTTACTCCGTTCAGGAAAAGTCCAACCAGACATCTTTTTGGGTGATGGCTTATTATGAGTAGCGAAGCCACTGTAAATTCCAATTCCAAACAAATTGATTACAGTACACACGTCTTCAAAACCACAACTTCTATTAGTCAAACTAGAACTATTTGGAAGAAGACGGGCACGAATGGAGTCAATGATCACAATTCATTATGCCTATTTTCTGGATTTCTTTAAAGAAAAGTATATATGGAGTAAAAATCACCTCTGCCCACCATAAAATATTTGCATAACTATGTGAGATATGGTCTATGGACATTAGCATTTAACATAATCCAGAATTGAACCCCCTTTGTGTGAGAACATAGTCTCTTGCATAGCAAAAATCTGAAATGATTTAAGGTGATGCTGGACACTATAGAGTTACAATTTATTAGTGTAGCTAAGTAATATTGACAAAAATCTTAGGAATTTTAAAAGCTTTACTATAAAATGAAGGAAAACCATATTTGGCGTGTAGTAACTCTACTGAAATTGGCTTTAGTTTGCAATTTTCTCTCTGGACAAAATAAAACTTAAACATATCCTTTAATCCACCCTATTCAATACACCCTTTTATACATTCATCCATAGAAACACCCTACAAAATATGCGCGTGCGATTAAAATTTATTACCATCCATTGTTGAATAAGAAATTTCTTTCAGTTGGCCATAGCTGGACTTCTGATAATGGTGTTAATATGCAAATTTTCAACAGGACTCGTATTGTCGTATTGTCGTCTAGATAGGGAGATTTTGAAGATTAGCAAATATTTAATTTAATTTATGATGACCATACTATAGGAAATATGTTGTCACATTTATGCAAAACTGCCATCAAAGAACATGAAAATCACAAAAACTGACCATAATTCATGGTTTATGTTGGTCATAAGGCAAAAAAATGCTTAAAAACTTAAATCCCCCATATTATGCATGCATCCTCCGCATAAATTCTTCTTGAATGTCCTAGATCTAAATAGATGATTGTTTCTAAACATAATGGATCAATATATTTATATTTTTATTTAGAGCATAGTATGCATTTTTTCTCTTTTAACTGAAACAAGAACATATATATTATCACTGCCACACACCATTCATATCACAAGAAAATGAAACAATAAATAATTAGTTACAATAAGGAAAATGAAAAGTGTTAATGTAAACCAAGGGGAATAGACTATAATAGATTGGGAGGAGTCATCAAAAAAACAAGTAAGTAAAGTAGAAAGTCGGGCGGGGCCGACTATATCATACCCTAAACCACCATTACAGAATTAGTAATCACAAGCATTTGTGGGGTAACATATAGGTCTGGGAGATAAACCGTAGTTGCATATTTAAGAAAATTAAGGGGTACATGTCTATGGGTGCTTTGTGTCAATCTGACTATAGCTCATAGTCAATGTTGCCACGGAAAATGTTCGGTTTACCCTACAAGGACAAAAAAAGTTCCCTACTTTCCCATACATTACCAAACAATTTTCCCTACTATATTTGTCGTTAAATTTAAAAAATTTTATATAACAAAAATGATTCTAAGTACTTTATTATCTTAAAACATGAATATGCAACGTATATAACTTAGAACATAAATTTGTATTACTACCACGGTTGCTACAGTTGGTAGAATTCTACCCAAATTAGTAATCTTTTTTGTTAAATCTCTATAAAAATAAAATTGTGGAAAAAGTTTCTATAAACAAATTTTTGTAATTAATTTTTCTATAGAAATAAAATTTTGACAATAAATTTTATAAAAATAAAATCTTGAGAAAAAAATACCACAGAAAAAAAAAATTTTGAAAAAATTTTTTATAGAAATAATATTTTGAGAAAAATGTCTATAGAAAAGTTTACCACACATTGTTAAAGATTAAACCTTGCCGGCTTCTAATTTCCTCCTCTAGAGCCACCAAAATGTAAAAATTATTACAAATTGTGTTGAGTGAAAATGTCCTACATTGTGGCCCTACGTCCCTACAAGACGCTAAATATTAGAAAAACCCTACATATAGGGAATTTCCCCTACTTCTAGCAACACTGGTTGTGTTGATATTGCACCTACGGAGTTAGTTTGCCACTAATATTGAGCCCATTATTAAAAAAGAGAAAATCGTTAAATTAGTGTGGGTAATAAATACAAATTTGTAAAAATCGAGCAATATTCTTATGTAAGAGCTACAAGTACGTATAAGTACGATCGGCTAGTACATCATAATTTGAAATTTGGGTAACATTGGTTAATAAATAAGAGTACTATGGCCAAATTTGGGAAAATCGAGCGATGCCTATATATGGAAGCTATATCTAAATCTGAACCAATTTGCATAATATTTTGCGGTTTTGATTAATACTACAAAAGGCTACCTTGTGCAAGATTTCAGTAAGATCAGTTAAGAAATGAGGCCTGTATGGTCAAATATAAGGTTATTAGGGGCGAATTTTTCAAAATCGGGTGATACATATATGGGAGCTATATCTACATCTGAACCGATTTCGATGAAATTTTGCACATATAGTTAGTACTATAGAGGTCTGGATCTAGCCAACTTTTAGTAAGATCGGTTAATAAATAAGGGTTCTATGGCCAAATTTGGGAAAATTGGGCTATACATATATATGGGAGCTATATCTAAATCTGAACCGATTTCGATGATTTTTTGCACATATAGTTAGTGCTATAGAAGATTATATTTAGGCAACTTTGAGTAAGATCGGTTGATAAATAAAGGTTTTGTGGCCAAATTTGGGAAAATCGGGCGATACATATATATGAGAGCTATATCTAAATCTGAACCGATTTGGATGAAATTTTGCAGACTTGAAGAGCGATGGAATAGATTAGCTTTTGCCAAATTTGGTGACGATCCGTTTGAAAAAAAGCGCAACGTGACCCCATTTGTCGAAATCGGGCGATACATATATATGGGAGCTATATCTAAATTTGATCCGATTTCTTCCAAATTCAATAGCGTTCGTCCTTGTACCCAAACAACTCGCTGTACCAAATTTCAATCAATATTTCTGATTGACCACTATGTGGTTTAGGGTATAATAATAACCACTTATTAATTGGCATCGCTTCGGATTACATTTACATACGCATGTCCTAGGAGGAAAGTACTTCTCCCCAGGCATACTTTCGGCCATAAAATAAGTAGTGCATTTAAAGCATATAATCACCTAATATGTAATGACTTATTCGTATATACACCAAAGCTTGCAAAATAACCACTTATTGTCTCAGGCAACCAAATCTCGAAAATATTGATTTCTATCGCCGATTACAATGGATCAAAATATGGCAAGTGGTGCTGTAATAGGAGAACTACTTGAATAGAAACGAATATTGTATAAATAAACAAAAAATCTAATAAATAATCTAAATAAGATTACACTCAAATTAATTTCACACTTAAAATAGAAATAAATGTAGGTTGTTTAAGGGAGTTGGATTCGTGAATTACGTTATAATATATCCAATTCACATAAGGTTCGAAATCTACTAAAAGTGGATTTTAAGTCTCTTTTTTATAAGGCAAATGGCATTTGAAATTTAGTTTAAGCGCATTTTGGAAGTGTAATGTGAATGAGGTATAAAAAAGCATTTATTTAAAACATAATATGATAATGTAATTAAACACAATTATTATGAAATATTTGTGATAAAAAATTCTTAACGGAAAAATCTTCAGAATTACCGTTACATTACATATTCTCGATTATGTGAATAATTATATTAACTACAACTGCCTAAAAATTTGAGAACAACTACCGAGAAGTATTTATTTTTGTCATTACAAGTTAGTCATTATAACTCGCCGCAATGTAATGCAACGTGTAATGACAGCTTTACTAATGAAATGTGATTACCTAGTTTTTGCTGGGGGGTGCCGCGCGAGCTCACATTTGACCAAAAACAATAACTTGTTGAGCGGTGTTTGCAGCTGTTAACTCGTAATACACCCGAGTTTTTCCTTGACATATGTGACAATGGAGGAAACATGGCTCCATCACTACACTCCTGAGTCCAATCGACAGTCGGCTGAGTGGACAGCGACCGGTGAACCGTCTCCGAAGCGTGGAAAGACTCAAAAGTCCGCTGGCAAAGTAATGACCTCTGTTTTTTGGGATGCGCATGGAATAATTTTTATCGATTATCTTGAGAAGGGAAAAACCATCAACAGTGACTATTATATGGCGTTGTTGGAGTGTTTGAAGGTCGAAATCGCGGCAAAACGGCCCCATATGAAGAAGAAAAAAGGGCTGTTCCACCAAGACAACGCACCGTGCCACAAGTCATTGAGAACGATGGCAAAAATTCATGAAATGGGCTTCGAATTGTTTCCTCACCCACCGTATTCTCCAAATCTGACCCACAGCGACTTTTTCTTGTTCTCAGACCTCAAAAGGATGCTCGCAGGGAAAAAAAATTGGCTGCAATGAAGAGGTGATCGCCGAAACTGAGGCCTATTTTGAGGCAAAACCGTAGGAGTACTACCAAAATGGTATCAAAAATTGGAAGGTTGTTATAATCGTTGTATCGCTCTTTAAGGGAACTATGTTGAATAATAAAAGCGAATTTTGACAAAAAAATGTGTTTTTCTGGGGACCGGGGACTTATCAGCCAACCTGTTATAAGAAATTTTGGCAAAATTTTATTTCTAAAAATTTAATTTCCATAAAAAATTTTGTCAAAATTTTCTTTCTATAGAAAATTTTGTCAAAAATTTATTTCTATAGAAAATTTTCTCAATTTTTTCTGTAGGTTAGGTTAGGTGGCAGCCCGAAGTATCAGGCTCACTTAGACTATTCAGTCCTTTGTGATACCACATTGGTGAACTTCTCTCTTATCAATGAGTGCTGCCGGATTCGATGTTAAGCTCAATGACAAGGGACCTCCTTTTTATAGCCGAGTCCGAATGGCGTTCCACATTGCAGTGAAACCACTTAGAGAAGCTTTGAAACCCTCAGAAATGTCACCAGCATTACTGAGGTGGGATAATCCACCGCTAACCATTGCACCACGGTGGCTCCCAATTTTTTTTGTAGAAAATGTTGTAAAAATTGTATTTCTATAAAAAATTTTGTCAAAATTGTACTTCTATAGAAATTTTTTCAATATTTTATTTCTATAGAAATTTTGTCAAAACTTTATTTCTATAGAAAATGTTCTCAATTTTTTCTGTAGAAAATGTTGTCAAAATTCTATTTCTATAGAAAATGTTATCAAAATTTTATTTCTTTAGGAAATTTTGTCAAAATTTTATTTCTATAGAAAATGTTGTCAAAACTTTATTTCTATAAAAAAAAGTTGTCAAAAATTAATTTCTATAAAAAATGTTGTCAAAAATTTATTTCTATAGAAAATATTCTCAAAATTTTATTTCTACAGAAAATTTTGTCAAAATTTTATTTCTATAGAAATTTTTCTCAAAATTGTATTTCTATAAAAATTTTTTTTCTATAGTAAATTTTCTCAATTTTTTTCTGTAGAAAAAAATTTATTTCTTTAGAAGATTTTGTCAAAATTTTATTTCTTTAGAAATTTTTTTCAAAATTTTATTTCTATAGAAAATTTTGTCAAAATTTTATTTCTATAAAAAATGTTGTCAAAATTTTATTTCTATAGAAAATGTTGTCAACATTTTATTTCTAGAGAAAATTCTGTCAAAATTTTATTTCTATTTTTTCAAAATTTTATTTCTACAGAAAATTTTGTCAAAATTTTATTTCTATAGAAATTTTCCCTTAAAATTGTATTTCTTTAGAAAATTTTCTCAAAATTGTATTTCCATAAAAATTTTATTTCTATAGAAAATTTTCTCAATTTTTTTCTGTAGAAAAAAATTTATTTCTGTAGAAAATTTTGTCCAAATTTTATTTCTATAGAAAATTTTCTCAAAATTTAATTTCCATAGAAAATTTAGTCACAATTTTATTTCTATAGAAAATTTGGTCAAAATTTTATTTCTATAGAAAATTTGGTCAAAATTTTATTTCTATAGAAAATTTGGTCAAAATTTTATTTCTATAGAAAATTTTCTGAAATTTTAATTTCCATAGAAAATTTGGTCAAAATTTTATTTCTATAGAAATAAAAATTTTATTTCTTTAGAATTTTTTTTTCAAAATTTTATATCTTTAGAATTTTTTTTTCAAAATTTTATTTCTTTAGAAAATTTTTTTCAAAATTTTATTTCTATAGAAATTTTTTTCAAAATGTTATTTCTATAGAAAGTTTTGTCAAAATTTTATTTTTATAGAAAATTTTATTTCTATAGAAAATTTTGTCAAAATTTTATTTCTAAAAAAATGTTTGGTCAAAAAAAAATTTGGTCAAAATTTTTTTCTATAGAAATAAAATTACCAATTCTCAATGAAACGTTAAACAATCTTTTGTAGAAGTCGAAAAGTCACAATTTTATCTGAAATAGTTTAACGTGATAACTGTGACAATGTATATGTAAATTCTCACTGAATATTAATCATTTTAATTTTCGAATATACTTTTAAAAATCAACCAGACCATATTTGCCTTTAAATATGGGAATCGACGTTACAGTCATAGCTTAAAATCCCCAGGGCGCATGAACCCTTCTGCCACAACTGCCACAATCTCCATGGGAGTTGCTTAGCAACGATCACTAGGCACACATAGCCAGTTCAACTTCAAGGGTTTTAGTATGAAAATAAAAACAAATCTGTAGTAAAGTGAATTTTGTGGAATCTTAAAAAGAAAACTAAGACACTACGATGTCCCTATTCAATGTTTGCAGTTGGTGGGAGTCACAATGTCCAGACTTGAATGAAAACTATGATGTGGCCAGTTTACTATGTGCTCGTTTTGGTTTGGAGGAACAAGAAAAGGACTATGTCATAGTGGGTTCACACACAGGCCAATTGAGTATTTATTATCCCAGTTATGAGCAAGATGCCAATGGTAATACCGTGGGTTATAAACCCACTGATTTACTCTTGGAAATTCAAACTGAAAATCCTATTCTGGGTGTATATGCAGGACGTTTTAGTTCGTAAGTATGCGGTGACACTTTCCAGAGTATATAAATCTGCTACTACAACTGCAACATTGATTACAGTAACAATCGCAAAGAGAATACCAATCAATTGGCCCTGCTACATCCCAATTCGTTGGTCATCTATAACATCGTCCATGTTAGTGGGGTAGCCGAACATGGGGCCCAGCTGAATTTACAACAACTCACCGAATATCGTTTTGCCCGTACAGCCTTTTCATTTTGCAAAGGTCACTTTGGCAAAGTTAAGGGTAGGGAATTCTTTTGTGTTGTCCATTTGGATGGTTCGTTGACTTTCTTCGAACAGGATGGTATATCGTATGAATGTAAATTTCCCGGTCATCGTGCATTGCCAACGCCAGTGGCTTATTGTGAGAGGACTGATTGTTTCTTTCGTCTGGCATCGGCTTGGAATTTGGAATGTTATACGTAAGTACAGAGTTTATGGACATTTTGTAATAATTGGGAAAAATTGAACTGGACACCAAAAAATTGAGGTAACAAAATCTTACAAACAATAAATGAACTGATGGACGTATATAAAGGTAGGCACATGTTCACGCTGATACACCCAGAGAAGGAATATGATCGCCTCAAAAATGTTATTTTTGGATGGTGACCATGTAACAGTCTCTCATATTGATACTGGTTTGTAGTCCCTCATTTGCAAATTTGCGGTAGTGAGTGTTGGATGTGCTCTTCATCCCTCAGAGACTTTGGTTTTTAATTTCCCCAATGACTGAAAAAATACGACTTGAAGTTCTTCCACTTAAAATTCGGTTTAATGAAACATCGGTTTGCAATTCCATCGACTAAGAATTCGGCCTGATTTGCTGTTTCTCCCCTGCAATTTGGTTCTGTAGTTTCTTCACTGAGAATTGGTAACACTGCAGTATGCAGTTTGCAGTCCCTTTTACTTGAGCTTTTGTAGCTGCTTCAATTCCTCCCAAACAGAAAATTCACAAAATTTTTAAGGCTAACATTTCCCTTACTGACAATTTGGTCTACATGTCTCCCACGAAATATTCGGTCTACTGACATTGTTTGTTTGCTACTTCTCCATTGCAACGTCAATGCCAAGTTTCCGTACTGAGTTGTCGGCCTACAGTTCCCTCACTAGGGCTTCGTTTTGCAGTTTCTGCATAAATACTTCGATCTTCAATTCTTCGATATGTAGTTCTTCGCATTCGGCCTGTAGTTCGTTTCGGCCTGTAGTTCGTTTCGTTTTCGTTTTGCAGTTCCTACATAGATACTTTGGTCTGCAGTTTCATCCCTAATACTCCGATATGTAGTTACAATAACAAAATTACTTCGTTCTATAGCACAGTTCTACAAAATTTCTACACAAACAACATTTTCAGAAATTTTCTAATAGAAATAAATTTTTGCAAAATTCCGACAAAATATTCTATAGAAATAAAATTTGGACAAAATTTTCTATAGAAATAAAATTTGGATAAAATTTTCTATAGAAATAAAACCTTGACAAAATTATCTATAGAAATAAAATATTGACAAATTTTTCTACAGAAATAAAATTTTACCAAATTTTCTATAGAAATAAAATTTTTACAAAATTTTCTATAGAAATAAAATTTTGACAAAATTTTCTATAGAAATAAAATTTTTACGAAATTTTCTATAGAAATAAAATTTTGACAAAATTATCTCTAGAAATAAAATCATGACAAATGTTATGATTTTGACTAAACTTTGTGTAGAAATAAAATTTTGAGAAAATTTTCTAAGAAATAAAATTTTGACTAAACTTTGTATAGAAGTCAAATTTTGACAGAAAATTTTCAATAGAAATAAATTTTTGACAAAATATTCTATAGAAATAAAATTTGGACAAAATTTTCTAGAGAAACAAAATTTGGACAAAATTTTTTATAGAAATAAAATTTGGACAAAATTTTCTATAGAAATAAAATCTTGACAAAATTATCTATAGAAATAAAATGTTGGCAAAATTTTCTATAGAAATAAAATTTTGACAAAATTTTGTATAGAAATAAAATTTTTACAAAATTATCTCTAGCAATAAAATTTGACAAATTTTTCTATAGAAATAAAATTTTGACAAAATAATTTCTAGAAATAAAATTTTGACAAAAATTTCTATAGAAATAAAATTTTGACTAAACTTTGTATAGAAGTAAAATTTTGACAGAAAATTTTTAATAGAAATAAATTTTTGACAAAATATTCTATAGAAATAAAATTTGAACAAAATTTTCTATAGAAATAAAATTTGGACAAAATTGTCTACAGAAATAAAATCTTGACAAAATGATCTATAGAAATAAAATTTTGACAAGATAGGAATAAAATTTTGACAAAATTTTCTATAGAAATAAAATTTTGATAAAAATTTTCATAAATATAAAATTTTGATAAAATTTTTTATAAATATAAAATTTTGAGAAAAATTTGTATAGAAATAAAATTTTGAGAAAATTTTCTATAGAAATAAAATTTTGAGAAAATTTCTATAGGAATAAAATTTTGACAAACTTTCCTATAGGAATAAAATTATGACAAAGTTTTCTATAGAAATAAAATTTGGACAAAATTTTCTATAGAAATAAAATTTTGACAAAATTTTCTATAGAAATAAAATTTTGACAAAATTTTCTATAGAAATAAAATTTTGACAAAATTTTCTATAGAAATAAAATTTTTAAAAAATTTTCTATAGAAATAACATTTTTACAAAATTTTCTATAGAAATAAAATTTTGACAAAATTTTCTATAGAAATAAAATTTGTACAAAATTTTCTATAGAAATAAAATAATGACAAAATTTTCTATAGAAATAAAATAATGACAAAATTTTCTAAAGAAATAAAATTTTGATAAAATTTTCTATAGAAATAACATTTTTACAAAATTTTCTATAGAAATAAAATTTTTACAAAATTATCTCTAGAAATAAAATTTTGACAAATTTTTCTATAGAAATAAAATTGTGCGAAAATTTTCTCAGAAATAAAATTTTGACAAAATTTTCTATAGAAATAAAGTTTTGACTAAACTTTGCATAGAAGTAAAATTTTGCAAAATTTTCTATAGGAATAAAATTTTAACAAAATTTTCTATAGAAATAAAATTTTAACTAAATTTGTATAGAAGTAAAATTTTGACAGCAAATTTGTAATAGAAATAAATTGTTGACAAAATATACTATAGAAATAAAATTTGTACAAAATTTTCTATAGAAATAAAATTTGGACAAAATTTTCTATAGAAATAAAATTTTGACCAAATTTTCTATAGAAATAAAATTTTGACAAAATTTTGGATAGAAATAAAATTTTGACAAAATTTTCTAAAAGAATAAAATTTTAACAAAATTTTCTATAGGAATAAAATTTTGACAAAATTTTCTATAGAAATAAAATTTTCACAAAATTTTCTACAAAATAAAATTTTGACAAAATGTTCTATAGAAATAAAATTTTAACAAAATTTCCTATATAAATAAAATTTTGATAAAAATTTTCATAAATATAAAATTTTGATAACATTTTTTAAAATTTTGAGAAAAATTTGTATAGAAATAAAATCTTGACAAAATTATCTATAGAAATAAAATGTTGACAAATTTTTCTATAGAAATAAAATTTTTACAAAATTTTCTATAAAAATAAAATTTTGACAAAATTTTCTATAGAAATAAAATTTTGACTAAACATTGCATAGAAGTAAAATTTTGGCAAAATTTTCTATAGGAATAAAATTTTGACCAAATTTTCTATAGAAATAAAATTTTGACTAAATTTTCTATAAGAATAAAATTTTGACAAAATTTCCGGTAGTAATAACATTTTGACAAAATTATTTCTAGAAATAAAATTTTGACAAATGTTTCTATAGAAATAAAGTTTTGACTAAACTTTGTATAGAAATAAAATTTTGAGAAAATTTTCTACAAAACAAAATTTTAACAAAATTTTCGATAGAAATAAAATTTTGACAAAATTTTCTATAGAAATAAAATTTTCACAAAATTTTCCACAAAATAAAATTTTGACAAAATGTTGTATAGAAATAAAATTTTAAAAAAATTTCCTATATAAATAAAATTTTGATAAAAATTTTCATAAATATAAAATTTTGATTAAATTTTTTATAAATATAAAATTTTGACAACATTTTCTATAGAAATCAAATTTTTAAGAAATTTTCTATGGAAATAAAATTTTGCCAACATTTTCTATAGAAATAAAATGTTGACAAAATATTCTATAGAAATAAAATTTTAAAAAAATTTCCTATAGAAATAAAATTTTGATAAAAATTTTCAAAAATATAAAATTTTGATAAAATTTTTTATAGATATAAAATTTTGAGAAAATTTTCTATAGGAATAAAATTTTGACAAAATTTTCTATAGAAATAAAATGTTAACAAAATTTTCAATAAAAATTTAATTATGACAAAGTTTTCTACAGAGCAACAGTGCTGACTATTAAATTGTTGGGAAGGTTGATATTTCGATTTTTTTTTTCAGATTTGGAAAAGTCGGGGTTTCGACTTTTTAAATGATTGAAAAAGTCGGTAGGTCTCAATTCCGTTCCGTGGTTAAGTATTGTGGCTGCCCGATATTTCAGGGTCACTTAGATTATTCAGTTCATTGTTATACCATGATGGACTTGTCTCTCATCAATGAGTGCTGGCCGATTATATGCTTACATCAATGACAAGGAACTTCCTTAGGAGAGGATATTTCTGAAAAAGTTTTTGATGTTTGGTCGAAATTGCTAACCATTGCATCACGGTAGCATCCTGTGAATAGTCTAAGTGTCCTAAACGATCGATTTCCCATTATACCTAACCAAATTATCGATTTCCCCACTAAAACTTCGGTCAGTAATGTCTTCACTGCGATTTCAGGTGACAGCTCATCACTGAGATTTCAATGCATTAATATTTTGTCCGCACTGATCCTTTCCTTTTTGCAGGTTTTCAGTTTTCCACAGAAATGTCGCCTTAATCCCCCATAGACTTCGGTTTACAATACCTCCACTGACTTTGGTGAATAGCTGAGACTTTGAACTGTAATTCTTCTAATCTGTAACTCCAACACTGCTACTTCGTTTCCCAAAGTCCGACTTTTTCAAATGTGACTCTTTCGATATATTCACATCTTCACATTATCTTAAATCATATTCAAATTGTTTGTTTTGCAGCTATCAGGACCTCTCTCATTCCTCAATTAATAAATCCCATTATCAACCTATATGGTCGGTGTGTTTGGGGGAAGGTATACTGGATATGAGTGTAGTACAAGTAAAGGCGTAAGTCCATCAAAGAATCATAATCTAACCATAGAAATTAAATATCTTTCACATTCAGAGATTACGCTTCCATAATGATATTGGGAGAACGGAATTTTATATGCATCTCGGATACTGGAAAAGTCGAATTTATACTCAAATTGGATTATGCCCCAAAATGTTTTCATTCCTTTGTGGTTGGCTATTACTGGGGTAGGTAATGTCACAAACAATAATTAACCCTTTTCTAATAGAATCCCCTCCCTATTCGTTCTAGAGCCCACAGCCCGTTTGGTCACCATCATTGTTTCGGAATCATCAAAAGTGTTCATCTATGAGAATGCCAATATAATGTGGGCTGCCCAATTCAAACATGAATCCCCAGTAGCCATACAAAGATCAAATCTTATGGGTTTGCCGGGAGGAATTGTTACCTTGGGCCCGAAGGGTAAATTACGCATAGGTTATCTTGGTTCAGATCCCTATATATTTCAAGTCCCCCCTTTGAATATGGAGGAGCTTACATTTAAACAAGCCCATGATGAATTTATGCAATTGGAGCAAGAAATTAAGGAAGCCACTGACATTCAAGATATGAAGGCAATCAATGATAAGGCCTATAATGATGTCCAAATCATGTTCTCCATCGAACAGACCACCAATGATGATGCTGATACCATGTTAATGGATATTCCTGCCCATGTTACTCTCAAAGATCTTCCCGTGTGTTCTGGCCAACTAAAGTGGCAGACAAAATGTGATTTAGCAGAACTTCAAGTGGTCCTAAATCTACCCGATGGCATTAAATGTTCCCAGGATTCGCTAACATATACAAATATTCAGGCAGGCTTTAAGGAAACAATGGAATTGGATTTCTACACATGTGATTTGTTACATATTCCTACAGCTCGTGTAGATGCTATAATCTCGTTTATCTCCACCAAGGGAATTCCCAGAGTAATACAAAAATCGGCCTTCTTACCTTTGAATATGTTTTTCAAGACACGACAACCTCAAAAAGCTGCTGCCATTAAGTTGACATTCAATATAAGTGGAAATGAGAATGCGGTGAAGTTGACGAATTTCTTTGCGGAATTTCTAAGTTGGGAGTCAGATGTTCAAGCCTTGGGATTGGTTCTTCTAACTACAGCCGATGAAAGTCAAGAGGAAATCATAACGATAGTAGCAGCAAAAAATTCCAATCGCATAAGGTAAGGCACTAAAGACAGAGAATAATCTTTTATGGGAAACTTTATTGGTTTAGTGATACCGTTCCAAGAGAAAAGTGTTTGTGGAGACGATGATGACCTTATAAAACAACCTTTACGAATGTGCCATTCTTTCCTTTTTCTTTTAAGATCCCTTTCTCCTACAAATATAATTTCCTCCCAAACGAAATTTTTATCAACATTTATTTTCGCGGTAGGTTAGGTCTAGTGGCTCACTCATACGTGGCTCACTCTCAATGATTGCCACCAGCATTACAGAGAGAGTGATTGGCCAGTATAATATATTCGACAATTTCGAAGGAATTGTAGATGCCTGAATGGCGCAGCCCTTCCGTCCGTCCGTTTCTATGTAGTTGGCCGTCCAGTGTACACATGTGTGTGATGAAAATTTCAAATCCTGGTAGCGTGAAGACCACTTTTTGTTCGAATGAAAATTCTACTTTTCGTTTTTTTCATAATTTGAAAAACTCATATTCAAAGTCAATTCTTCGACTTTTTCGAAATTGGGAAATTTTCACTTTTCGACTTTTGCAATAATTAGGTCGACTTTTTGACCAGTTACCTTCACGGAAGAATTCTACCATAACTGGTAGATTTTCTACTGTTTGATAGGTTGGTAGAATTCTTGGCAGATTTCGCAAAATATTCCTCTCCACCTAAGAGGTACTTCACAAATTTTCTATAGGAAAAAAATTTTGACAAAATTTTCTATAGGAATAAAATTTTGACAAAATTTTCTATAGGGATACAATTTTGACAAAATTTTATAGGAATAACATTTTGACAAAATTTTCTATAAGAATAAAATTTTGACAAAATTTTCTACATGAATTAAAATTTGACAAAATTTTCTATAGGAATAAAATTTTTACAAAATTTTCTATAGGAATAAAATTTTTACAAAATTTTCTATAGGAATAAAATTTTGACAAAATATTCTATAGAAATAAAATTTTGAAAAAATTTTCTATAGAAATAAAATTTTGACAAAATTTTCTATAGAAAAACTTTTGGCAAAATTTTCAATAGAAACCAAAAACTGCGAAATAAAATGTTTTATTTAATCGTTTTTTGGTAAAATTTTCTTCAAAATTTTGGTAGATTATTTTTGGATCGAGTGGCAACCGTGGTTGCATTTCGAGTTTTGTTTTCTTAAAATCCGATAAATTGATTTTAGTCACTACCAAAATTCAATTGCTTTGACCAAATTTCCAAAGTCATCTTTATTTTACGAATAGATTTACGAAAATTCTATTTCGGACTTTTATGTCCTTAGTTTTAGCTAAGAGACTCATATAAAAGACCCATTTTGGGATATTTTCCCTCTAGCAATGTATCCGTGAATATAATTTGCAATAGAAATATCCTTGAGGAGATATAAATAGCATTAAATAGCAAAAGCGAAACTAACCAAGTGGCAACATTGTTTTATATAACCAGCCTAAAAGTATGCACTAGATTATATGACAAGCTTTAGAGATTTTTTATAACACACAGTAAAAATCATAGATAGTCAATAATAAAATAAAATTTGTTCCAAAATCTACTTTGTTACAATAATGGAAGTATATACGGCGTGAGTTCGGCAAGCCAGACCGAATTTTATGTTCCCTCCACCATGGGTTGTGCAGAAAGAAAGACTACCATAATCGAATTATTTGGGTAGCGATATCAGATGCCAATGGCAACGTATTTGAAAACTTCTTAAGATTGTTTTCTAACCTATACGTTACTCCATATACAGTGTATGTTAGACGAAAAAGGCAGATTAAACATCTATCTAAGCCAATTCGATTAATTTATAATGAACCGGATCGGATGAAATTTGTTCCTCCATGAGACTTCAAAAGTCAAATTTGAGGATCGGTTTATATGGGAGCTATATATAATTATGAAGCGATATGGACCAAATTTACATGATTAAACTGACATCATGTAACAAATTTTAACTGAATCGGTTAAAATTTCTCTGATTCGGAAAAATTTTATTTCTCTAGAAAGTTTTATCAAAATTATATTTCTATAGAAAATTTTATTTCTATAGAAGGTTTTGTCAAAATTTTATTTCGATAGAAAAATTTGTCAAAATTTTTTTTCTATAGAAAAATTTGTCAAAATTTTATTTCTATAGAAAACTTTGTCAAAATTTTATTTCTATAGAAAATTTTGTCGAAATTTTATTTCTATAGAAAATATTGTCAACATTTTATTTCTATAGAAAAATTTTTCAAAATTTTATTTCTATAGAAAATTTTGTCAAAATTTTATTTCTATAGAAAATCTTATCACAATTTCATATCTGTAGAAAATTTTGTCAAAATTTTAATTCTATAGACAATTTTGTCAATATTTTATTTCTATAGAAAAAATTTTCAAAATTTTATAGAAAATTTTGTCAACGTTTGGTTTCCTTAAAAAATTTTATCACAATTTTATCTCTATAGAAAATTTTGTCAAAATTGTATTTTTATAGTAATTTTATTTATATATAAATCATAAATTCAAAATTTGATTTCTATAGAAAATTTTGTCAAAATTTGATCTCTATAGAATATATTGTCAACATTTTATTTCTATAGAAAAATTTGTCAAAATTTTATTTCTATAGAAAATTTTGTCAAAATTTTATTTCTATAGAAAATCTTATAACAATTTCATATCTGTAGAAAATTTTGTCAAAATTTTAATTCTATAGACAATTTTGTCAATATTTTATTTCTATAGAAAAAATTTTCAAAATTTTATAGAAAATTTTGTCAACGTTTGGTTTCCTTAAAAAATTTTATCACAATTTTATCTCTATAGAAAATTTTGTCAAAATTGTGTTTTTATAGTAATTTTATTTATATATAAATCATAAATTCAAAATTTGATTTCTATAGAAAATTTTGTCAAAATTTGATTTCTATAGAAAATTTTGTCAACATTTTATTTCTATAGAAAAATTTGTCAAAATTTTATTTCTATAGAAAAATTTGTCAAAATTTTATTTCTATAGAAAAATTTGTCCAAATTTTATTTCTATAGAAATTTTGTCAATATTTTATTTCTATAGAATATTTTGTCAAAATTTTATTTCTATAGAATATTTTTGTCAAAATTTCATTTCTATTTAAATTTTGTCAAAATTTTATTTTTTTAGAAAGTTTTGCCATAATTTTTATTTCTATAGAAAATTTTGTCAACATTTTATTTCTATAGAAAACTTTGTGAACATTTTATTTCTATAGAAAATTTCGACAAAATTTTATTTCTATAGACAAATTTGTCAACATTTTATTTATATAGAAAAATTTATCAAAATTTTACTTCTATAGAAAAATTTGTCGAAATTTTATTTCTATAGAAAATATTCTATAGAAAAATTTGTCAAAATTTTATTTCTATAGAAAATTTTGTAAAATTTTTATTTCTAAAGAAAAATTTGTCAAAATTTGATTTCTATAGAAAATTTTGTCAACATTTTATTTCTATAGAAAAATTTGTCAACATTTTATTTCTATAGAAAAATTTGTCAAAATTTTACTTCTATAGAAAAATTTGTCGAAATTTTATTTCTATAGAAAATTTTGTCGAAATTTTATTTCTATAGAAAATATTCTATAGAAAACTTTGTCAAAATTTTATTTCTATAGAAAATTTTGTCAACATTTTATTTCTATAGAAAATATTGTCAACACTTTATTTCTATAGAAAAATTTGTCAAAATTTTATTTTTATAGTGAATTTTGTCAACATTTTATTCGTACAAAAAATTTTGTCAAAATATTATTCGTATAGAAAATTTTGTCAAATATTTATTTCTATAGAAAATTTTGTCCAAATTTTATTTCTATAGAAAATTTTGTCAAAATTTGATTTCTATAGAAAATTTTGTTAAAACTTTATTTCTATAGAAAATTTCGACAAAATTTTATTTCTATAGAAAAAATTGTCAAAATTTTATTTCTATAGAAAATTTTGTCGAAATTTTATTTTTATAGAAAATATTGTCAAAATTTTATTTCTATAGAAAATTTTGTTAAATATTTATTTCTACAGAAAATTTTGTCCAAATTTTGTTTCTTAGAAAATGTAGTCAAAATTTTATTTCTATAGAAAATTTTGTCAAAATTTTATTTCTATAGAAAATTTTGTCAAATATTTATTTCTACAGAAAATTTTGTCCAAATTTTATTTCTATAGAAAATTTAGTCAACATTTGATTTCTATCGAAAATTTTGTCAAAATTTTATTTCTACAGAAAATTTTGTCAAAATTTTATTTCTATAGAAAATTTTGTCAAAATTTTATTTCTATAGAAAATTTTGTCAAAATTTTATTTCCATAGAAAATTTCCTATTACAGTCTATCTTCTTGTTTAAGGTATTAGCCCGTTATTCAGGCTAACTCCATTGTGACACCAAAGGTGGCAACCTACTACGTTGCCACTCGTGCCAAAAAGAATGTACCAAACTTTCAGGAAAATTTTACCACAAATCTACCAAATTTAAAAATATCATTTTTTTTAGTTTTCGACCATATTTTTGTAGTTATTTTAAAAATTATTGGAACAATTTTGTTTCAAAATTTGATTTGTATAGAAAATTTTGTTAAAATTTTATTTCTATAGAAAATTTCGACAAAATTTTATTCCTATAGAAGAATTTGTCCAAATTTTATTTCTATAGAAAATTTTGTTAAAATTTTATTTCTATAAAAAATTTCGACAAAATTTTATTTCTATAGAAAAATTTCTCAAAATTTTATTTCTATAGAAAAATTTTTCAAAATTTTATTTCTATAGAAAATATTGTCGAAATTTTATTTTTATAGAAAATATTGTCAACATTTTATTTCTATAGAAAATTTTGTCAAATATTTATTTCTACAGAAAATTTTGTCCAAATTTTATTTCTATAGAAAATTTAGTCAAAATTTGATTTCTATCGAAAATTTTGTCAAAATTTTATTTATACAGAAAATTTTTCCAAATTTTTTTTCTATAGAAAATTTTGTCAAAATTTTTTTCTATAGAAAATTTCCTATTACATCAAGTCTATCTTCTTATTTGTAGTATTAGCCCGTTATTCAGGCTAACTCAAAAGCTCAGTCCATTGTGATACCAAAGGTGGCAACCTACCACGGTTGCCACTCGTGCCAAAAATAATCTACCAAAATTTTAACAAAATTTTACCACAAATCTACCAAATTTAAAAATATCATTTTTTTTAGTTTTCGACCATATTTTGGTAGTTATTTTAAAAATTATTGGAAAAATTTTGTTTTAAAATTTGATTTCTATTGAAAATTTTGTTAAAATTTTATTTCTATAGAAAATTTCGACAAAATTTTATTCCTATAGAAAAATTTGTCCAAATTTTATTTCTATAGAAAATTTAGTCAAAATTTGATTTCTATAGAAAATTTTGTTAAAATTTTATTTCTATAGAAAAATTTTACTTCTAAGAAAAATTTGCCAAAATTGTATTTCTATAGAAAATTTTGTTATTTTATTTCGATAGAAAATTTAGTCAAAATTTGATGTCTATCGAAAATTTTGTCAAAATTTTATTTCTATAGAAAATTTTGTTAAAATTTTATTTCTATAGAAAATTTTGTCAAAATTTGATTTCTATAGAAAATTTTGTAAACATTTTATTTTTATAGAAAATTTTGTCAAAATTTTATTTCTATAGAAAATTTTGTCAAAATTTTATTTCTATAGAAAATATTGTCGAAATTTTATTTTTATAGAAAATATTGTCAACATTTTATATCTATAGAAAATTTTGTCAAATATTTATTTCTACAGAAAATTTTGTCCAAATTTTATTTCTATAGAAAATTTAGTCAAAATTTGATTTCTATCGAAAATTTTGTCAAAATTTTATTTATACAGAAAATTTTGTCAAAATTTTATTTCTATAGAAAATTTTGCCAAAATTTTTTTCTATAGAAAATTTTGTCAAAATTTTATTTCCATAGAAAATTTCCTATTACATCAAGTCTATCTTCTTATTTGTAGTATTAGCCCGTTATTCAGGCTAACTCAAAAACTCAGTCCATTGTGATACCAAAGGTGGCAACCTACCACGGTTGCCACTCGTGCCAAAAATAATCTACCAAAATTTTAACAAAATTTTACCACAAATCTACCAAATTTAAAAATATCATTTTTTTTTAGTTTTCGACCATATTTTGGTAGTTATTTTAAAAATTATTGGAAAAATTTTGTTTTAAAATTTGATTTCTATTGAAAATTTTGTTAAAATTTTATTTCTATAGAAAATTTCGACAAAATTTTATTCCTATAGAAAAATTTGTCCAAATTTTATTTCTATAGAAAATTTAGTCAATATTTTATTTCTATAGAAAATTTTGTCAAAATTTTATTTCTATAGAAAAATTTTACTTCTATAGAAAAATTTGTCAAAATTTTATTTCTATGGAAAATTTTGTCAAAATTTGATTTCTATCGAAAATTTTGTCAAAATTTGATTTCTATAGAAAATTTTGTCAAAATTTTATTTCTATAGAAAATTTTTGTCAAAATTTTATTTCTATAGAAAATTTTTGTCAAAATTTTATTTCCATAGAAAATTTTGTCAAAATTTTATTTCTATAGAAAATTTTGTCAAAATTTGATTTCTATAGAAAATTTTTGTCAAAATTTTATTTCCATAGAAAATTTTGTCAAAATTTTATTTCTATAGAAAATTTTGTCTAAATTTTATTTCTATAGAAAATTTTGTCTAAATTTTATTCGTATAGAAAATTTTGTTTTTCATCTTACTCTCGAAAACATTACATTCAATTTCAGAATCCAATCTGACTATCTGGAAACATTTCCCTTAATTTTGGAACGTTTAGTTGAAAAATCCTCAGAACTTCAAAACTCTGAGCCACCATTGCAAAAACCACCAAAAAACCAACAAATAAAGAATGTCCTCAAATCAACACCATTTCTACCAGCTCAGCCAATACTGCATAGGATTGATGTTCATCATGAGACTCAAGAGAATATAAGGAAACAAGCGGTAAACAAAGATAAATATCTTATTTTTCCAAGTTTTTGTAACATCTGCCAATTAATCTCTACAGTTGGAATTGGATGAATTGTGGCAAAAATTTAAGGATCTTCAAAGAAAATTGCAAGAAAAATCCGAAGATGAACCCAAAGAGTCATTGGTAATGCAAATCGAAGAGAATTATGATCATCTCATAGCCGAGGGTGATAAACTTGTGGAAATGCGCAAGGATGAGTTAAGGTATTTATGCAAGTTGCCTTGAAGTATAAAATCTGAATTATGATGGAATATTTTAGGCAAAGATGTGATTTATCCTGTGCCCTGGTGGTGGCTAAAATTATTATATCCTCTCTGAATCTAGAGGAGAAAATTGTCAAGGTAGCAAATTCTGTTTTAGCTACACCCGCTGAAGATTGGACTGAATTGGTAAGCCGGTAGAATTTTATAAACCCTGGTAAAATTTTTGATTTGATATGTGCCCTTTCAGAGTTGGGAAGAATCCATGTCGGCAGGCATTGATATGCTGCATCACTATGGTCCTTTGAATCGTTCGAAAAATGCCTCCACCATGGAAAATAATATGATCGATGCCCCATCCAATCAGAATTCCTTCGATTATTCGCGTTTTCGCAAACATTTTGCCACATTTTTTGATCGTATCATCCGTTTGGCTTTCAATGATGCCAAAGTTGCAAATATGACCGAGATACAAATAGAACCCCAACCCGTTGCTCAAAAAGCTGAAGTGGAAGCAGCTCCAGATGTTAGCACTGAAACATGGCATGACATTTTAAATGTCAAACCAATGCAAACCGCCACGGGAGCTGTTAAACGTTTAAAACCCTATCAGAAATCATGTACTCTGGAAGCAGTAGAAGATGACGATGAGGAAGAGGCCGATGATGAAGATGCTGAAGATTTACGTAAAATGGGCTATAAAAAGGAATACGGTTGCAAGGAAACCAACAACAACAACAATAATAGCAATGATCCCGAATGGCTTAATGAGGATTTCAAACTGCCGTCATCGGATGAATTATTCAATGATTTGGGTATATGGTGGTAGAGAGATGGAGAAACTTGAATGATTCGATAGATATAGCTTTTTAAAATTAAAAAAACATATTGTCATTAAAATAAAGTACATGTGATGTCCAAAATATTGATTTCCTATTATACCAAGTCTATCTTCTTGTTTATAGTATTAGCCCGTTATTCAGGCTAACTCAAAAACTCAGTCCATTGTGATACCAAAGGTGGCAACCTACCACGGTTGCCACTCGTGCCAAAAAGAATCAACCAAAATTTTAAGAAAATTTTACCACAAATCTACCAAATTTAAAAATATCATTTTTTTTTAGTTTTCTATCATATTTTTGTAGTTATTTTAAAAATCGTTGGAAAAAGTTTGTTTCAAAATTTTATTTCTATAGAAAATTTTTTCAACATTTTGTTTCTATAGAAAAAATTGTCAAAATTTTATTTCTATAGAAAAATTTGTCAAAATGTTATTTCTATAGAACATTTTTGCAAAATTGTATTTCTATAGAAAATTTTTGCAAAATTTTATTTCTATAGAAAATTTTGTCAACATTTTATTTCTATAGAAAAATTTTTCAAAATTTTATTTCTATAGAAAATTTTTGCAAAATTGTATTTCTGTAGAAAATTTTTGCAAAATTTTATTTCTTAAAAATTTTTTGACAAAATTTATTTTCTATAGAAAATTTCTTCAAAATTTTATTTCTTTAGAAAATTTTGTCAAAATTTTATTTGTATAGAAATCAGAATTTCAAAATTTTAATTCTATAAAAATGTTGCCAAAATTTTATTTCTTAGAAAATTTGGTCAACATTTTACTTCTATAGAAAATTTTGTCAAAATTTTATTTCTGTAGAAAGATTTTATTAAAATTTTATTTCTATAGAAAGGTTTTGTCAAATTTTTATTTCTACAGAAAGATTTAGTCAAAATTTTATTTTTTAAAAATTGAAGAACCTGTTAGTTGGAGAGGAATATAAATTATATGAAATTTGAAGAAAATTTTACCACAAATCTACCAAATTAAAATAAAAAAAATCTGTTTTTTAAGTTTTCGATCATATTTTTGTAGTTATTTTAAAAATTTTTTGAAAATGTTTGTTTCAAAATTTTATTTATATAGAAAATTTTTTCAAAATGTTATTTCTATAAAAAATTTTGTCAACATTTTATTTCTATAGAAAAATGTGTCAAAATTTTATTTCTATAGAAAATTTTGTCAACATTTTATTTCTATAGAAAAATTTGTCAAAATTTTATTTTTATAGAAAATTTTATTTCTATAGAAAATTTTGTCAAAATTTTATTTCTATATAAAATTTTGTAAAAATTTTATTTCTATAGAAAATGTTGTCAAAATGTTATTTCTATAGAAAATTTTGTCAAAATTTTATTTTTATAAAAAATTGAAGAACCTGTTAGTTGGAGAGGAATATAAATTATATGAAATTTGAAGAAAATTTTACCACAAATCTACCAAATTTAAAAATATCATTTTCTTTAGTTTTCGAACATATTTTTGTAGTTATTTTAAAAATTGTTGGAAAAAGTTTGTTTCAAAATGTTATTTATATAGAAAAATGTGTCAAAATTTTATTTCTATAGAAAATTTTGTCAACATTTTATTTCTATAGAAAAATTTTTCAAAATTTTATTTCTATAGAAAAATTTGTCAAAATTTTATTTCTATAGAAAATTTTTGCAAAATTGTATTTCTGTAGAAAATTTTTGCAAAATTTTATTTCTATAGAATTTTTTGACAAAATTTAATTTTTATAGAAAATTTCTTCAAAATTTTATTTCTATAGAAAATTTTGTCAAAATTTTATTTGTATAGAAATCAAAATTTCAAAGTTTTATTTCTATAGAAATTTTGCCAAAATATTATTTCTTAGAAAATTTGGTCAACATTTTATTTCTATAAAAATTTTATTTCTATAGAAAGTTTTTGTCAAAATTTTATTTCAGTAGAAAGATTTTATTAAAATTTTATTTCTATAGAAAGGTTTTGTCAAAATTTTATTTCTGTAGAAAGATTTTGTCAAAATTTTATTTCTATAGCAAATTTTGTCAAAAATTTATTTCTACAGAAAATTTTGTTAAAATTTTATTTTTATAAAAAATTGAAGAACCTGTTAGTTGGATATGAAATTTGAAGAAAATTTTGCCACAAATCTGCCAAATTTAAAAAAACAAAAAAAAACTTTTTTTAAGTTTTCGATTATATTTTTGTAGTTATTTTAAAAATTGTTTGAAAACGTTTGTTGTCAAAATTTTATTTATATAGAAAAATTTTGTCAAAATTTTATTTCTGTAGAAAGGTTTTGTCAAGCTTTTATTTCTATAGATCATTTTAGCAAAATTGTATTTCTATAGAAAATTTTTGCAAAATTTTATTTCTACAAAATTTTTTTTAGGATCCCTTCGAATCGACAATTGCTTATTAAATACTTGCTTACTTTACACTTGTCATCAAAAGAAAAAAATTGAACCCAGCAACCAATTTAAAAAATTCAAAATTTTTTTTTGCTTTTCAATTTCAATATAAGTATCATTCGAATTTAAATTTTTTATCGGTTACAACATATTTGTGATAATTTTTATTTTTTTCCTAATAAATTTAAAATCTATTTAACGCGATGGAAAAATCTTCAAATCCATTTTTCCTATATATAAACGATTGTCGTCAAGAGGAGGAAAATCGTAATTTGGATGCAATAACCTTGGCAAAAATAGCTGGAGAAAATTGGCGGAAAATGACGTTAAAGGAACAGAAAATCTATCAGGATATGGCGATGCAAAATAAAATGGAAAAGAATGAAATGGTTGATGCTTCCGGAAGACGAAGAAGAAGGCGTTCACAACAATCTGCAAGTAAGTCGGCAGAAATGGGAAAACCTAGACGTCGCCGACGTAGCAGCCGGAAATCTGCAAGTTCCAGATCCCGAAGCCGATCCCGTCGAAGTTAAAGAGTTGGGAAATTTTGGTAATAAAAATTAATGGATCATAAAAATTGTATAAATGATTTTTTTTGCATGTATACTAAAGAACACGTCTTAAACAAATTGTCAATTTTTTCGAATTTTTTTTTTTTCGAAATTTTTTTATCCAAATTTTTTATATAAATTTAAAAAAATAATTTTTTATAAACAATTATTAATTTTTTAATGGGCGTTTCGTGAAAAAGTTTTTTAAAAAACCTACAAATTTTATTTCTAGAAAATTTATCCAATTGTTATCATAGGGCGATAAAAAGTGGACAGAAAATAGCTGGGGTCTATCGATATAAAATTTTGGCAAAATTTTCTATCGAAATAAAATTTTTAAAAAATTTTCTATAGAAATAAAATTTTGACCAAATTTTCTATAGAAATAAAATTTTGACACAATTTTCTAAAGAAATGAAATTTTGACAAAATTTGCTATAGAAATAAAATTTCGACAAAATTTTCTATAGAAATAAAATTTTGACACAATTTTCTAACGAAATAAAATTTTGACAAAATTTTCTAACGAAATAAAATTTTGACAAAATTTTCTATAGAAATAAAATTTTGACAAAATTTTTTATAGAAATAAAATTTTGACAAAATTTTCTAACGAAATAAAATTTTGACAAAATTTTCTATAGAAATAAAATTTTGACAAAATTTTTTATAGAAATAAAATTTTGACAAAATTTTCTATAGAAATAAAATTTTCGCAAAACTTTCTATAGAAATAAAATTTTCTATAGAAATAAAATAGAATATAGAAATAAAAATTTCACAAAATTTTCTATAGAAATAAAATTTTGGCAAAATTTTCTATAGAAATAAAATTTTGACAAAATTTTCTATAGAAATAAATTTTTGACAACATTTTCTATAGAAATAAAATATTGACAACATTTTCTATAGAAATAAAATTTTGACAAAATTTTCTAACGAAATAAAATTTTGACAAAATTTTCTATAGAAATAAAATTTTTTATAGAAATAAAATTTTGACAAAATTTTCTATAGAAATAAAATGTTGACAACATTTTCCATAGAAATAAAATTTTGACAAAATTTTCTATCGAAATAAAACTTTGACAAAACTTTCTATCGAGATAAAATTTTGATAATTTTCTACAGAAATAAAATTTTGACAATTTTCTATAGAAATAAAATTTTGGCAAAATTTTCGATAGAAATAAAAGATTCACAAAATTTTCTATAGAAATAAAATTCTCACAAAATTTTCTATAGAAATAAAATTTTGACAAAATTTTCTATAGAAATAAAATTTTGACAAAATTTTCTATAGAAATAAAATTTTGACAAAATTTTCTATAGAAATAAAATTTTGACAAAATTTTCTATAGAAATAAAATTTTGACAAAATTTTCTATAGAAATAAAATTTTGACAAAATTGTCTATCGAAATAAAATTTTGATAAAATTTTCTATCGAAATGATATTTTGACAAAATTTCCTATAGAAATAAAATGTTGGCAAAATTTTCTATAGAAACAATATTTTGACAAAATTTTCCATAGAAATAGAATTTTGACAAAATTTTCTATAGAAATAAAATTTTGACAAAATTTTCTATAGAAATAAAATGTTGACAAAATTTTCTATAGAAATAAAATTTTGGCAAAATTTTCTATAAAAATAAAATTTGGCACAATTTTCTATAGAAATAAAATTTTGACAAAATTTTCTATAGAAATAAAATTTTGGCAAAATTTTCTATAGAAATAAAATTTTGGCAAAATTTTCTATAAAAATAAAATTTTGGCAAAATTTTCTATAGAAATAAAATTTTGACAAAATTTTCTATAGAAATAAAATTTTGGCAAAATTTTCTAAAGAAATAACATTTTGACAAAATTTTCAATAGAAAAATTTTGACAAAATTTTCTATCGAAATAAAATTTTGACAAAATTTTCTAACGAAATAAAATTTTGACAAAATTTTCTATCCAAATAAAATTTTGACAACATTTTCTATCGAAGTAAATTTTTGACAAAATTTTCTAACGAAATAAAATTTCACAAAATTTTCTATACCAATAAAAATTTCACAAAATTTTCTATAGAACCAAAATTTTGACAAAATTTTCTATAGAAATAAAATTTTGACAAAATTTTCTATCGAAATCAAATTTTCACAAAATTTCCTTAGAAATAAAATTTTGACAAAATTTTCTATAGAAATAACATTTTCAAAAAATTTTATGTATAAATAAAATGTTGACAAAATTTTCTATAGAAATAAAATTTTCGCAAAACTTTCTATAGAATTAAAATTTTGACAAAATTATCTATAGAAATGAAATGTTCGCATTTTCTATAGAATAAATTTTTACAATTTTTTATAGAAATAAAATTTTGACAATTTTTTATAGAAATAACACTAACAGAATTTTCTATAAAAATAAAATTTTGAAAAAATTTTCTATTTTTTCGCAAAACTTTCTATAGGAATAAAATGTTGAAAAAAATTTCTATAGAAATAAAATGTTGACATTTTCTGTAGAAATAACATTTTGACAAAATTTTACGATATAAACATTTGACAAAATTTTCTATAGATATAAAATTTTGACAAAATTTTCTATAGAAATAAAATTTTGCAGAAATTTTTTTATAGAAATAAAAATTTGCGATAGAAATAGAATTTAGCGAACATTTTCTTTAGAAATAAAATTTTGCAGACATTTTCTATAGAAATAAAATTTTGCAAAAATCTTTTATAGAAATAAAAAATTTCACAAAATTTTCTATACAAATAAAATTGTGAAAAACTTTTAAACGTTTTTTTTTAATTTGGTATACTTTTAGTAAAATTTTCTTCAAATTTTGGCAACCGTGATACCAATTGAGCAAAATTTCTACGAAAAATATTGTACGTTTTTCAAGGAAAAGATTTTCACGAAATACTTATCAAAAAATTTATAAAAATTGTTTTTAAAAATATTTATTGCATTTTTTCGGATAAAAAATTTCGACAAAAAAAAGATTTTGGAATAGAAAAATTTTTTGATTAGGAATGACAAATTCAATCGAATAATTTTTATGATCCTTTTATTGTACAAAAATGTCTCCGCTCTTTAGCTTCGACGGGATCGGCTTCGGGATCTTGAAGTTCTTGATTTCTTGCTGCTGGTAGACCTACGGCGGCGACGTCCTGGTTTGTTCATTTCTGCCGACTTACTTTCGGATTGTTGTGAACGCCTTCTCCTTCGTCTTCCGGAGGCTTCAACCATTTCATTATTTTCCATTTTATTTCTCTTTGCCATATCCTTATAGATGTTCTTGTCCTTCAACGTCATTTGTCGCCAATTTTCTCCAGCCAATTTTGCCAATGTAATTGGGTCCAAATTAAGATTTTCCTCATCTTGACGACAATCGTTTAGATATAGGAAGAAGGGATTTGCAGATTTTTCCATTGTAAATTTATTAAAAAAAAATATATATGTTTAAAAATATATCACGAATATGTTGGTTGTAGTCGATAAAAATTTATATTTGAATGATATTGATTTTTTTTTTCAAAGGCAACCTGATTTTTGTTTTTGAATTTTTTAAATTGGTTGCTGGGTCAAATTTTTTTCTCTTGATGACAAGTGGAATGTAAGCAGGTATTTAATAAGTAAAAGATCTTTATCCATTTACATTACAAGACATTGTCTTTAAGAAATTGCAATGAGAATTAAAACGACGACTTTTCGAGGTTTCAAATTTGAGAAAGATCGACTTTTGGACACCTAGAAATCGATAACTAACCCCATCTATTGGGAAAATTCGCCACAAGATATTATAAGTTAGTGCATATGTTTGTAACACCTAGAAGGAGACGGGATACACATGGTGTCTTTGGCAATAATGCTCAGAGCTGGACCCTGTGTCGATCTAGACATGTGCGTCCCTCTGTTTGTCTGTGAACACATTTTTGTGAAAATTTGGCACAAGTATATTTTTTGGGTCAGAATAGAATCTTATTGATTTTGGAATTAATGGGTTCAGAATTATATATAGCTCCCACATATATCGTTTTCCCGAAATATACTTATATGACACCATAAGCCAGAGTTTTACCCTGATTTTATTTAAATTTTGCACGAGGAGTACAATTGATAGTGTCTGTGTAGTGGGCATAATTTGTGAAATCGGTTCAGATTTATATATAGCGCCCATATATATTTTTAGCTCGATTTATACTCATATGACGGCAGAGGCCAAAGTTTTACTCCGTTTCGCGTGAAATTTTGCTTTGGGAGCACGGTTGCCACTCGAGTCAAAAATAATCTACCAAAATTTGTTGAAAATTTTACCAAAAACCTACCAAACGAAAAAATCATTTTTTTTGTCAAAATAGGAACTATTGTCAAAATTTTAATTATATAGGAAATATTGTAAAAATTACATTTCTATAGAAAAAAATTTTATTCCTATCGAAAATTTTGTCAGTATATTTCCATAGAAAATTTCGTGAACATTTTATTCTATAGAAAAATTTCTCAATATTTTATTTCTATAGAAAATTTTGTCAAAATTTTATTTCTATAAAAAATTTTGTCAAAAAATTTATTTCTATAGAAAATTTTGTCAAAAATTTAATTATATAGAATATATTGTCAAAATTCTATTTCTATAGAAAATTTTTTTCAAAATTTTATTTTTATAGAAAATTTTGTCAACATTTTATTTCTATAGAAAATTATGTCAAATTTTTATTTCTGTAGAAAATTTTGTCAAAATTTTATTTCTATAGAAAATTTTATCAAAATTTTATTTCTATAGAATACTTTGTCAAAATTTTATTTCTATAGAAAATATTGTAAAAATTCTATTTCTATAGAATATTTTGTTAAAATTTTATTTCTACAGAATATTTTGTCAAAATTTTATTTATATAGAAAATTTTGTCAAAATTTTATTTCTATAGGAAATTTTGTCAAAACTTTATTTCTATAGAAAATTTTGTCAAAATTTAATTTCTATAGGAAATTTTGTCAAAATTTTATTTCTATAGAAAATTTTGTCAAAATGTTATTTCTATAGAAAATTTTGTCAAAATTTTATTTCTATAGATAATTTTGTCAAAATTTTATTTTTATGGAAAATTTTCAAGATTGCCAGAAGACATAATTCCATAATTGCAGAGACAGTATAGTCCTGTTCCCATATATACGGATTTATATACACAAATTTCTTTATTTTTCTTTTTGAATATAATTTTATTTTATTTAGTTTTATGTTTTTTTTTTTTAAGTTATTTAATTTAAGTAATTTACATTGTACAATGTAGAATACCCATGTTTTGTTGTTTCCTACATTATAAGTGGGACACATTATTGTTAGTTTAAGTAAATGTTTCTTTTGCTTTCTTTTGTTTAATACTAAATACTAAAATTCATAGATTAAAAAAAAATAATAATAAAATAACTGTTTCCTTTTGTTCTTTTGGTTAATAATTTAAAACAGTACTGTATGTCTTTAGAAAATTAAATTGGATAAATATAATTGTAAAGAATTAACACAAAAAATAATAGACAAAATTTTGTTTTATAAATTACACAAGAGTTCAATTATATGAAGAAGAAAAAAAAATAAAAACAAAAGTTTTCATCCTAATTATTCTTTTTTTTTTTGGGATTTGTTCTCTTCGTTAAAAGAAAAATTTATCAATTAAAATTAACCAATAAAAAAGACCTATAATTTATACCATAATCTGATGAATGGAAAGAAGTATACATAAAATCTAAGCTACTTATAACGTAACGATGTGGCTATAGATACATGGATCATTAAATGGATAAACTAATTTATTACATCATACTTAAAACTAGATTCAGTTGTTAGTAAATTATTTTTTTTTTTTTGTATGTTATAGCAAAAATTCTTTATACACAGAGCTCAAACTCGTAACTTCACAACTAACAATAGATCGCTTAGGGGGGAGAAAACGAATGGTAGAGGGAGGCGGAGGAGAAGGAGATTATTATTACATGTGTGTGTGTGTTAAAACCTATTTAATTCTTTTTGTTTTTCTTTGTTTTTTATTTAAAACGAATAATACTTGAAATTACGTTTTTTGTGTTGTTTTCAATAATCCCTTTGTGGACAATGTCAACAACTTTTATCTTAGAGACAATCTCCTTAAGATTTTTTTTAATTCATTTTACTTGAAAAGGGAGATTTTTTTGTTTTTTTGGAGAGATCGAATTTTTAATTTTTTTTTTAATTTTCTTTGTCTGTGTTCTGTATTTTGCTTCATTTTTATTTCTAATGAGAAATTTATTCCTTTTCACTACGTATTTGCATGATCTTCTTTTTGACCAATGTCCGCACTTGTTGCGGTGTTGTTTGTTGGCTTGTATTCATTTGTTGTTGCTGGCTGGCCGTTGTTAAGGTTGTACCCGCTGATGTTTGTGTTATGGTCATTATTTCCGCTTGTGTAGCATTGGATACATTTACACCTCCCGTTGTTGAACTGACCACAACATTTTGTGTTTGTTGTTGCTGCTGCTGCTGCTGTTGCAATGATTGTTGTTGTTGCACTACAGCCACCAAATTTCCACCAGCTGTTTGTAATCTTACAGGACTAGCATTTTGTCGTTGATTTTGTTGTTGCTGCTGTATGGCTGTTATTATGGCCTGTTGCGTTTGCGATTGTGATCCACCGGATGTGGCTACTTTAATAGTACCGGCTATATTTTGTCCACTTGCAACATGTGCCCTTAGATTACCAGCGGTAAGAGCTTGTGCTGAGGCAGCAGAAACCACCTGAGGAAAAACAGAAAAAACAGCAATTGTCATTGGAGTGAATATAATAGAAAATGTTGTCAAAATGTTATTTCTTAGGAAATTTTGCCAATATTTTATTTCTATAGAAAATTATATTTCTGTAAAAAATGTTCACAAAATTTTATTTCTATAGAAATTTTCACAAAATTTTATTTCTATAGAAAATTTTGTCAAAATTTTATTTCTATAGAAAATTTTGTCAAAATTTTATTTCTATAGAAAATTTTGTCAAAATTTTATTTCTATAGAAAATTTTCCCAAAATTTTATTTCTATAAAAAATTTTTTCAAAATTTTATTTCTATAGAAAATTTTGTCAAAATTTTATTTCTATAGAAAATATTGTCAGAATTTTATTTCTATAGAAAATTTTGTCAAAATTTTATTTCTATAGAAAATATTGTCAGAATTTTATTTCTATTTTGTCAACATTTTATTTCTATAGAGAATTTTTGCAAAATTTTATTTCTATAGAAAAAATTTTCCAGAATTTTATTTCTATACAAAAATTTTTCCAGAATTTTATTTCTATAGAAAAATTTTTCCAGAATTTTATTTCTATAGAAAATATTGTCAAAATTTTATTTGTATAGAAAATTTTGTCAAAATTTTATTTCTATAGAAAATTTTGTCAAAATTTTATTTCTATAGAAAATTTTGTCAACATTTTATTTCTATAGAAAATTTTTGCAAAATTTTATTTCTATAGAAAAAATTTTCCAGAATTTTATTTCTATAGAAAATTTTCCCAAAATTTTATTTCTATAAAAATTTTTGTCGAAATTTTATTTCTATAGAAAATTTTGTCAACATTTTATTTCTATAGAAAATTTTGTCAAAATGTTATTTCTATAGAAAATTTTGTCAAAATATTATTTTTTTAGAAAATTTTTGGAAAATTGTATTTCTATAGAAAATTTTGCAAAATTTTATTTCTATAGGAAATTTATGCAAAATTTTATTTCTATAGAAAATTTTCCCAAACTTTTATTTTTATAGAAAATTTTCCCAAACTTTTATTTCTATAGAAAATTTTGTCAACATTTTATTTCTATAGAAAATTTTTGCAAAATTTTATTTCTATAGAAAAAATTTTCCAGAATTTTATTTCTATAGAAAATTTTCCCAAAATTTTATTTCTATAAAAATTTTTGTCGAAATTTTATTTCTATAGAAAATTTTGTCAACATTTTATTTCTATAGAAAATTTTGTCAAAATGTTATTTCTATAGAAAATTTTGTCAAAATATTATTTTTTTAGAAAATTTTTGGAAAATTGTATTTCTATAGAAAATTTTGCAAAATTTTATTTCTATAGGAAATTTATGCAAAATTTTATTTCTATAGAAAATTTTCCCAAACTTTTATTTTTATAGAAAATTTTCCCAAACTTTTATTTCTATAGAAAATTTTGTCAACATTTTATTTCTATAGAAAATTTTCCCAAAATTTTATTTCTATAGAAAATTTCTATTGAAAAAAAATTTTGTCAAAATTGTATTTCTATAGAAAAATTTTGGAAAATTTTATTTCTATAGAAAATTTTGTCAAAATTTTATTTCTATAGAAAATTTTGTCGAAATTTTATTTCTATAGAAAATTTTGTCAAATTTTTTATTTCTATAGAAAATTTTGTCAAAATTTTATTTCCATAGAAAATTTTTGCAAAATTTTATTTCTATAGAAAATTTTTGCAAAATTTTATTCCTATAGGAAATTTTTGCAAAATTTTATTTCTATAGAAAATTTTCTCAAAATTTTCTTTCTATAGAAAATTTATACAAAAGTTTATCTCTATAGAAAATTTTTGCAAAATTTTATTTCTATAAAAAAATTTTGTCAAATATATAGAAAATGTTGCCTAATTTTGTAGATAATGAAATGCTCAAAAGCAAAACAAAAATGCAAAGGTGAGGCTTGCTAGGACATGGATAAGAAAGCTCCATTCTCAGAAATCATTTGAATAGGAACCCCTCTGGATTTATCCTGAAAGGCAGATCAAGACTAATAGGCAAGACCGAGCTTGAAATCATGTGGAGAACAAAGCTCAAAATATGAAAAGCGCTTAGAAATCTAATTTGAAAAATTTGTCAAAATTTTATATCTATAGAAAATTTTGTCAATTTTTTTTTCTATACAAAATTTTGTCATTTTTTATTTCTATAGAAAATTTTTGCAAAATTTTATTTCTATAGAAAAAATTGTAAAAATTTTATTTCTATAGAAAAAATTTTAAAAATTTTATTCCTATAGAAAATTTTGCCAAAATTTTAGCTCTATAGAAAATTTTGTCAAAATGTTAGTTCTATATAAAATTTTTACAAAATTTCATTTCTAAAGAAAATTTTTGCAAAATTTTATTTCTATAGAAAATGTTGCCCAATTTTGTAGATAATGCTGTGCTCAAAAGCAAAACTGAAATGCAAATGAAATGGATAAGAGAGTTCCATTTAAGAAATCATTTGAATAGGAACCCATCTGGATTTATTCTGAAAGGCAGACCAAGACTCAGGCAAGACTGAGCTTAAAATCATCTGGAGAGCAAAGCTCAAAATATGAAAAGCGCTTAGAAACCTAATTTGGGCTCTGGGATTCCTCAGCTCATTGAAATACTGTAGTGAAACCTCTCAGAAGAAGATTTTCATGGTCGCCTAAATTGTGTCCACATTTGGGAGGTGTACGCTATGAGAGGTTAATTTTGATGTGATAACATAGCAAACGTCTCACGGTTTTCCCCAATATCCCATTTTGACAGATTTCATTGTGTGTGTGTGTGTGTGTAATTGAATGTTTATCATCTTACCTGTATGGTTTGACGTTGATTCGGTTGTGAGGCCACCGAAACTGGTATGACACGGCCCACGCTGGTTTTACCCAAAACAAATCCCGTCGTGGCTAATGTACCCTGTTGACCTTGACGCATGACCTGCTGAATTTGTTGAACAGTAACCGAACTGGATAGCGACTTGGTATTTTGTATATGGACCAATTGAGTTTGTACACCACCACCACCCGATCCGGAAGATGTTGCGGCACCAGATGATACCTGACCCTGTTTTTGTCCACCCTGTTGCTGCTGTTGTTGTTGCTGTTGCAATTGACCCCCAGATTGGGTGATGGTAGTATTCTGCTGTTGCTGATTGGCAGCGGCTGCTGCCTGGGCAGCTTGTATTTGAGTCATACGGGAAATTTTTCGTGGCATTGCCAATTGTTGTTGTTGCATGTGCAATTGCCGCATTTGCGATTGATTGGCCATGGTTACTTTGATTTGACCACCCGGCTTGAGTTGAGACAAAGCCATATTGACAGTGTTTTGTGTTTGCTGTTGTTGCTGGCCACCTCCAGTATTCACGGTTACGCCACTTTGTCCTCCACTTCCAGAGGATACTGTCGATCCGGATGTCTTTACCAATGTGGCGATTTGTTGTGGCGTCACCTGTTGCACTACTTGTGTGGTTTGTTGTTGTCCTTGCTGACCCTGTTGCTGTTGTTGCTGTGCCGTATTGGATGGGGAAGCTTGCTGCAGTGTTATACCCTGCGCAGAGGTGGTGTAAATTTGTCCACCTTGTTGTATGACTTGTGCTGCCTTTTGTTGAGCCGCTGCCGAAATCATTTGCCGCTTAACCAACAACATATCGCTCTCACCCACCTGACGGGCAATAGTCTGTTTGCCGGATGCCGATACTTGTTTGATAAATTGGGTCCGGGTCTGTTGAACTTGCTGGGGGTGCATTTGATTGGCCACTGTAGTCACAACCCCTGTGGCACTTGGTGTTGTTACAGCCACATTTGATGTAGCCACTGTTACTTTTTGACCTTGGACCACCTGTACAGGGCCCGATGTGGTTTGCATGAGACTTCCCTGAATTATTGTACCTTGGGCATTGACCAGAGCAGTTTGACCCGAAGCCGTTTGCACCACTGTTTGTTGTCCTTGCTGTCCGCTTGCGGCCGCTTGCAATACCTTCAATTGTTGCCTTTGTCGGTATAATTGTATGTGGGCGGCCTGACCTTGCCCTTGTGTATTGCTACCGGAAACATTTCCTGCTGCAATTTTCTGACCTTGCTGCAAGGAACTTACCCTTATACCTTTAGTTACCACTTGTTGAGTTCCCGAGGGCATAGAAGCCAATTGGAATTGAGTTGCTTGTATGGGAGATTGTGCCACATTCGTCCCCAAACTCGACATGGATACTATGGTAGGGCTTGGATTGCCAGCAGATCTCTGTTGCAGGACAACATCTTGAAGTGTGGCTCCACCAGAGGCAGCCACAATTCTTTGGGCTCTTAGGGCGGATGTGTTGAGAGCAGCCACCGTGGCAGGTTGTTGCATACCACTCGATGTCGTCAATACCGTTCCCACTGTGGCCAATTGGGACACCGAAACCACTTGAGGCAAAGACTGGGTTTGAACAATGCTTCCCACCTGAGCTGAACTCGAAACTATTGTCTGAGGCGAAAGAGAAACTATCTGGGCCGATGAGGAAGCTACCTGGGAATTGTGCGTCGTTTGATTTTGCACTGTGGACGATATGGTTTGGACGGGCTGGGTTAAGACCACGGACACAGATAAAGGAGGTGCAACCATATTACCACCACCGCCACTGTTCTGTTGTTGTAGCTGGACATGTTGGCTCTGTCCTGTGGAACTCTGTGCACCTTGAGATTGTTGATGCAGTTGTTGAACCTGACCCGTTGTCAGCAATCCTGTCTGACCTGAGCCAACAATCGCCTTAACAATTTGAGTAGCTGTTGTGCTTCCATGTTGTCGAATTAAATGTTGTTGTGTTGCCTGATTTACAGAACCACTGACCACAGTCTGCTGTTGCAATTGTTGTCCAGGTTGCAGAACGATGGCCGTAGTGGTTTGCTGTTGACCTGACGTTGATTGGCCAGAGGACAACTGATGAATTTGTAACTGTTGTGTATGTAAGCCAGGAGGATTGGGTGTGGCCACCTGTACTTGCTGCTGTTGCTGAGTTTGTTGATGTTGTACCAACTCCTGCAAATGAGTGCTACCCTGACCACTTTGTTGTTGGACAACATTAACTCCCGATTGGGTAGTGACGCAGCATGTCCCTCCCTGTGTCTGTGTCTGTACTTGGCCACTAGCCTGGGCAGATGATGCCGTTGCAGTTGCTGCCGGCGGCGGAGGTGGTGGACACTGTGACCTTTGCTTCTCTCGTATTTTATTCGCTCTCATAATGGCTATATTCTGTGGTGACATGGGTTGATCATAATTTACTATGCCAAATTCCTGTAATACTTCCATATGTTTGGGATTCATTAAACTGGGCGTATTGAAATGACGCTTGGGTGCAGGGGCCTTCTTCAAATAGGCCGTCTTAATGCAATCGAAACGTGTTCGCATTATCTTCGTAAACGAAGCATTATTGTCATTTGCATACAGCTGTGTTGTTCTTAGACAACGCAATGGACTCTTGAGATATTCCGTTTTCAAATTGGCCTTTAGTTTCTTTTGTTTCTTGGGACTGTCCACCAGTTTGCCCTCCTCACGCGGTTGTATAATGGCCTCATAGCGCCATCTACATTGTTTTGGCGATCTATATGTCTTAGAGAAAGTGTTTACTATCTCCGCCACTAAATCCCAGTTGGGTGTGTGACCAGGAGACAATAGCATGAGATTGCAGGGTAAACCCTGTAGATTCACCAGAACATGTAGTATGGCAATATCTTCGTATATACACCATTCGGCCACGCCTTCGGGTTCGGTAAGGGGTTTTTGGGGCATTTGTGGCTTCAAGCCTGGTATTTGTACATTTGGCTTAAAATTACCACGATAACGTTGATTCTTTAGATCACGTCTTATTCTGGCTATAGCTGCCGATGGACGATCAAAGAGAGAGCGTGGAGCACAGAACATTTCTTCGCGACGCATTTTCGCTGGTCTCTTATTACCATCCATTAGAAAACCAGCATCCGAACGGGAACGTTTATATTCTTTTTTAACATAGACCGGTGGTAGTTCTGTCTCTGGCATTGGTTCAATATCGTACATAAAAGTGAGCGAATAATCAATGTAGATATCATCATTATCCTGGGGAGGTGTGGGTGGACACCACATCTAGAGTAGGAGGGGAAAATAGATATCGATTAAATTAGAAATGGAATTGTGGTAAATATACAAAATGTCTATATCCCCGCCCGATATAATTTTTTTACAAAATTAAGTAAATTATTCCAGAGATTCTACATAGCTGTAGAGTAAATATATCGATAATCTGTATAGATCCAGTATGAACCTCCATTCAGATTTGACTTATTGCGCTTCTAGTGGTGCGAGTAGGGATTTTTTGTGAATGTGCGTAAGCGAATTTGTGTAAAAAACCTTCATAAACCCTTTTCCGAGTTCTTCAGCGACTAAAAGGCACGCATCAAGTCAAGTCACGATAAATTTAAAGATGATAAAAACGTCGACTTTTTTGACAAAAAAAAAAGTCAAATCGAATAGGCGAAAAGTCGATTTTCGACTTTTTTGAAAATTAATATTTGTGCCAGCTTTGAGCAAAATCGGTTAATAAATAAGTTTATTATGACCAAATTTGGGAAAATCGGGCAATACGTATATATGTGACTTATATATAAATCTGAAACGATTTCTATGATTTTTTGCAAACTTAGTTTATACTAAGAAGATATTACACTGTGGCAACTTTGTGTAAGATCGGTTAGCAAATAAGGATATTTTAGCTAAATTTGAATAAAATCGGGCGAGGGAGCTATATCTATATATCTATATCTATATCTACCTATTCCGATGAAATTTTGCACACATGAAATTTGGTGAATTAGATTACTTTGTGTCACATTTGACTATGATCGGTTAGTAAAAACGGTAATGTGAACACATTTGTCGAAATCGGACGGTACATACCATACATCTAAATGTTATCCGATTTTATTAAAATTCAATATCCTTCGTCCTTGTGCCATAAAAAAGCACCGTGTACGAAATTTCATCAAAATTGGTTAGTAAGTAGTGCGACCGCAATCCTACGAACCAACACATTGACTGACGGACACCAAGAGCTAGACGACTCAGGTGATTCCGAGTCGAAATCTACCGAAAAATATTTCTCCCTTACTAAGGAGAGAAATACAATTTTGACAAAATTTTCTATAGAAATATAATTTTGAGAAAATTTTCAATAGAAATAAAATTTTAAGTAAATTTTCTATGGAAATTAAATTTTGAGAACAATTTTGACAAAATTTTCTATAGAAATAAAATTTTGACAAAATTTTCCATAGAAAATTTTGACATTTTCTATAGAAATAAAATTTTGACCAAATTTTCTATAGATATAAAATTTTGACAAAATTTTCAATAGAAATAAAATTTTAAGTAAATTTTCTATGGAAATTAAATTTTGAGAACATTTTCTATAGAAATAAAATTTTGACAAAGAAATAAAATTTTGACAAAATTTTCTATAGAAATAAAATGTTGACATAATTTTCTATAGAAATAAAATTTTGACATTTTTATAGAAATAAAATTTTAACAAAATTTTTTATAGAAATAAAATTTTGAAAAAACTTTGTATAGAAATAAAATTTTGACAAAATTTTCTATGGAAATTAAATTTTGAGAAAATTTTCTATAGAAATAAAATTACAATTTTGATAAAATTTTCTATAGAAATTAAATGTTGACAAAATTTTCTTCAGGAATAAAATTTTGACAAATTTTTTTATAGAAATAAAATTTTAACAAAATTTCCTATGGAAATAAAATTTAGACAAAATTTTCAATAGAAATAAAATTTTAAGTAAATTTTCAATAGAAATAAAATTTTAAGTAAATTTTCAATAGAAATAAAATTTTAAGTAAATTTTCTATGGAAATTAAATTTTGAGAAAATTTTCTATAGAAATAAAATTTTGACAAATTTTTCTATGGAAATAAAATTTTAACAAAATTTTCTATAAAAAATAAAATTTTGACAAAATTTTCTATAGAAATAAAATTTTGACAAAATTTTCTATAGAAATAAAATTTTGACAAAATATCCTATAGAAATAAAATTTTGACAAAATTTTCTATAGAAATAAAATTAAAATTTTGAGAAAATTTCCAATAGAAATAAAATTAAAATGTTGACAAAATTTTCTATAGAAATAAAATTTTGACAAAATTTTCTACAGAAATAAAATTTTCGACAAAATTTTCTATAGAAATAAAATTTTGACAAAATTTTCTATAGGAATAAAAGTTAACCAATTTTTCTATGGAAATTTAATTTTTTCAAAATTTTCTATAGAAATAAAAATTTGACAAAATTTTCTATGGAAATAAAATTTTGACAACATTTTCTATGGAAACAAAATGTTGACCAAATTTTCTATAGAAATAAAATTTGACAAAATTTGCTATAGAAATAAAATTTTGACAAAATTTTACGATATAAACATTTGACAAAATTTTCTATAGAAAAAAAATTTTGACAAAATTTCTATAGAAATAAAATTTTGCGAAAATTTTTTATAGAAATAAAAATGTGTGAAAATTTTCTATAGAAATAAAATTTTGCGAACATTTTCTTTAGAAATAAAATTTTGCAGAAATTTTCTATAGAAATAAAATTTTGCAAAAATCTTTTATAGAAATAAAATTTTGCAAAAATCTTTTATAGAAATAAAATTTTGCAAAAATCTTTTATAGAAATAAAATTTTGACAAACTTTTCTATAGAAATAAAATTTTGACAAAATTTTCTATAGAAATAAAATTTTTACAAAACTTTCTATAGAAATAAAATTTTGACAAAATTTTCTATAGAAATAAAATTTTGACAAAATTTTCTATAAAAATAAAATTTTGACAAAATGTTCTATAGAAATAAAATTTTGACAAAATTTTCTATAGAAATAAAATGTTGGCAAAATTTTCTATAGAAATAAAATTAAAATTTTGAGAAAATTTCCAATAGAAATAAACTTAAAATGTTGACAAAATTTTCTATAGAAATAAAATTTTGACAAAATTTTCTACAGAAATAAAATTTTCGACAAAAATTTCTATAGAAATAAAATTTTGACAAAATTTTCTATAGGAATAAAAGTTAACCAATTTTTCTATGGAAATTAAATTTTGTCAAAATTTTCTATAGAAATAAAAATTTGACAAAATTTTCTATGGAAATAAAATTTTGACAAAATTTTCTATGGAAATAAAATGTTGACCAAATTTTCTATAGAAATAAAATTTGACAAAATTTGCTATAGAAATAAAATTTTGACAAAATTTTACGATATAAAAATTTGACAAAATTTTCTATAGAAAAAAAATTTTGACAAAATTTCTATAGAAATAAAATTTTGCGAAAATTTTTTATAGAAATAAAAATGTGTGAAAATTTTCTATAGAAATAAAATTTTGCAAAAATCTTTTATAGAAATAAAATTTTGCAAAAATCTTTTATAGAAATAAAATTTTTCAAAAATCTTTTATAGAAATAAAATTTTGACAAAATTTTCTATAGAAATAAAATTTTGACAAAATTTTCTATAGAAATAAAATTTTGACAAAATGTTCTATAGAAATAAAATTTTGACAAAATTTTCTATAGAAATAAAATGTTGGCAAAATTTTCTATAGAAATAAAATTTTCACAACATTTTCTATAGATATAAAATTTTGACATTTTCTATAGATATAAAATTTTGACATTTTCTATAGAAATAAAATTTTGACAACATTTTCTATAGAAATAAAAATTTGACAAAAATTTCTATAGAAATAAAATATTGAAAAAACTTTCTGTAGAAATAAAATTTTGACAAAATTTTCTATAGAAATAAAATTTTGACAAAATTTTCTATAGAAATACCATTTTGACAAAATTTTCTATAGAAATAAAATTTTGACAAAATTATCTATAGAAATAAAATGTTGGCAACATTTTCTATAGAAATAACATTTTGACAAATTTTTCTATAGAAATAAAATTTTGACAAAATTTTCTATAGAAATAAAATGTTGACAAAGTTTTCTATAGAAATAAAATTTTGACAAAAATTTGATTAAAAACTTCAAGATATATATTTTTTAATTTGGTAGATTTTTTGGGAAAATTTTTGTAGATTATTTTTGGCACGAGTCGCAACCGTAATCTGAGACCAATATTTCGATGTGTTACAAAAGTAATGACAAACTTTTTTATACCCTCACTCATCCTCTTCTTGGATATATCGACTTATTTTATCGATCAAAGACTTTTTCTTGCCAAAGTGCTGGATGTGGTCTTGAAATTTGACTAACCTATTTAAAACTTATTTGGTATGGGGTTGCATCTTACCATATCCAAAATTTTATTTTAATAATTTTTTTTAATATATTTTAAATATCGCTAATTTTTTTATTTTGTTTATTATTTTATACCAATTCTTTTATTTATTTGTTTTTTCTTTTTTTCGATATATTTAAAATGATAGATTCGCCCGTAAACCTAATAATTTAACATTCACCAAAAGGAAAGGATGATTAAAACAAAAATACCCAGTATCCTTATCCAGATTATAAAAATAAATAATTTCAAAAAGTCTACTTACCGGCATTTGCTCCATTGTATTTGCCGAAATCCATATCTACAATTAGTTTTTGTTTTTTTGCATTAAGTGAAGACAATGTTGATGTGGGTAGTAGTTAAGAAATTTATACAGTGGTAGGTAGTAGTGGGAATTTGTTGTTGTTGGTTTTGCCATACATATACAAAATAAATGGAAAAGAAAAGAAAACGATGCATTATTATACAAAAAAATATTATTTTCTTTTTCGAGAAGAAATATTATAAAAAAAACTGTTTTGGTTGGTGGTCTTTGAAAGGTTGTTTCCATAGAAATTTTATTTATTCATCTTCACATCATCAGCACAGTAAACACAATCTTTTGAAAAAAGAAAATATCAAATCTAAGGCCGTTTGGAAATGGCAAGAAAATTTCGATAAACAAATATATTCATGATTTTTTTTTTTTCGTTTTAATCTCAAAATGTTTAAGGCTTCCTAATAACTGTTTTGGTGCCCTCTTAAATGTTTTGGGGGTTATTTTTTACAATTTCTCATTTTTTTTATAAATTGCCATTACCAAACTTTCCAGAGATGGGGGCGGGAATGATTTTCAGGATGAATAGAGAATTTACAATCAGTTTTCTAAACCTTCAAAATAAAATCAAGACACCAAAACAGATTTACATTTTTGATCTTTTATTTTTTCTTGTTTATAAAAGAAAATAATATTTTTGTTTTTAAATAATTCTTTTCTTCTTTTCTAAACAAATGTGTATTTATAAAATTTAGATTTTGATTTGAAATCAATTTGATTTTATTGTTTTAAAAGGGCCAAAGATTTTTCTTTTCAAAATTTTCTTTTCTTCACAAAATTGTCTTCACTTTGTTGAGGAGGCAACATGAAATATAAATAAAACTTCAATAAAACACTTTATGTAAGAGATTTAATTTTTTTTATATTGTTATTTTCTTAAAAGCTTTTTTATTTTGTTTTCCTTTTTTTCTTTGTTTTTTTTACGATAATTTCATTGTTGTTTTTTTCTTTAATTATACGTTTTACTACTACTATAAGGAGTCAATTGTTGTTTGTTGGGGTGGCTTTGTTTTTTTTTTAATACATATAAATTAATAAATATTAGTTGTTTCATATTTCTTCCAGAAACTTTGTTTTTTTGGGATGTTACTTCCTTCAATTTTTCGTTTATAAATTAACAAAAAAAAAATAAAATACACAAGTCCTTTGTAATCTATTTATACGTATTTATATATATATAGTTATAACTATAGTGTATATGTTCATTTAAAATTAGAAAAATCTTATTATACTAACTTAACAACAAAAACGAAAATAATCAATAGTGAAAAAAAACAACTCTGATATTTTTTGTATGTTTGAGGAAACGAGATCAGTGAGAACTTTTTGATTGCCAATCTCACGATTGGCAAGGTTATGATTTTGGGTTCGATGGAAAAGATAAAACTGATATTGGCTTGAGAGCCAATAGGGTGTAATGATTAGCATACCCACCTTACATACGAATGATCAGGGTCAGAGAATGAAACTGACCTATTTTTTTTTTTTTTCAAAAATTGGCCACTTTAATTTAAGGTCACGGATGTTATTTCAGTTTCTCCGAACATCAAAAAATTTGCTTTGCGGACTACCTTGTAAAATTGGAGACTTTGCTGAATGTTTTATAGCCGCCAATTAATCAAAACTGGAATCTCCCACTCAAAATAGTTTAATACAACGTTTCTATCAAATTTATACAAAAGCCATATACAACAGAGATAAATTAAATGTAAGTTTGATTTTAAGATTGGTGGTACAATTAATCTTATAGCGGTTGGAATACTTTTAGATGAATTTATTGCGTCAGCTTAGTCGCCGTTGGTGGAAAAAACTGATTATTAGCGTACGCTGACAAAAATTGGTCGGCTTCATTCTCTCTGGTCTCGCCTATAGAAACAATCCTAACCTAACATACCTGTCTTTGAAAGTAAATAAATCACGAACAAGCGACAAAGTTTAGTCTGATTCTATTTTACATCAATAATATAAGACCCTATTCTTATTGCCCTAGCGCATATTAGGGATTGTAATCAGAATCAGAAACGTCGACTGACTATTCGATCTCTCGATTTTTTCAAATTTTTTTGCGAATTTTCTATCCCTTACGATTTCAAAGAAAAACGACTATGCGACTGTTTCAAATATTGCAAGAGGCAAAGGTCCAAAAGTCGCATTTGGACCTTTCGACTAAACGACTTTTTGTGAAAAGTAAATTTTTTTTACCTCTTGCATTCTTTAAGTTGAACTGATGGATCATAGAATGGGGCTTTGCTGATGGTCAGCAGACAGACTAAATCAACCAACACTATATCGAATCACAATCTAAAAGTCGACTTTTTGAAAAATGTTGTCAATGACTTTTGTATCCCTAACGATTCTAAACAGAAACAAATGTGCATCTGTTTCAAATATTACAACAGGAAAGGGTCCAAAAGTCGAATATTGAACTTTCGACTAAAAGACTTTTTGTAAAAAATTCGGAATTTTTATTTTATTTTATTTTTTTTTTTTTAAGTTTGACTAATGGATGAACGACTTTTGTAACCCTAAAAATTCTAAAAAAAAAAAAAACGAATGTGCAACTCCTTCATTTATTACAATTGGCAAAGGGGACCAAAAATCGAATTTAGACCTTTCGACCAAACGAATTTTTGTGAAAAAGTGGAAAATTTTTACTTTTTGAATTCTTCAAGTTGACTAATGTATCAGAGAATCGGCTTTTGTTGAGTGTCAACAGACAGACAAAATCCACCAACACCATATCGAATCACAATCAAAAAGTCAACTTTTTGTGCTTTCGATTTTTTTCTTTTTTAATTTTTGAAGACGACTTTTGTATCCCTAAAGATTCCAAAGAGAAACTGTGCGACTGTTTAAAATATATAAAATATTTAAGATATTTAAAAAAAGTCAAATTTGGTCCTTTCATCTAAACGACTTTGAAGTGTGAAAACTCTAAATTTTTACCTTTTGCAGTCTTCAGTTGACTAATGGATCATAGAATCGGCTTTTGTTGATGGTCAACTCAAAACAGACAGACTCAAAAAATATAGATGACGACGACGATATTTTTATCGAATAGTGTTAAAATTAGGATGGAAAAGTTTTAAAGCATTAATTGTGTACAATTTCATATCTTACAATTAATTGCTCAAAAAAAGTAATTGCTAGTTTTCATCCCGAAAACCGAAGATAGTACCCATCGTTAGTTGTTCGAAAAATAAATAAAAGAGTCGACATTTCCAAAAAACCGGGAATTTATATCTTTTTTAATTTCAAAATGTCGATTTTTCAAAGAGATTATTTTTTATAAAAGCCCCATTTTAGCTTTTGACTTTTTTTCCAATTTTGGAAAAAAAAATCTATAAATTGAAAAAAAAAAAAACATTTCGATAAAGAAAGTCATATATTTCAATTTTCGAAAATTCCGCTGTTTTTTTTTTTAATATTTAAAACTTTGATTTTGAAAAAAATGGAATCACAGCGACCTTTTCTTTTTTTAATTCTTAAAACTTTAATTTAAAAAAAAAATGGAATCACAGTGAGCATTTCATATTTTTTAAGCCGACTTTAAAATTTTTTTAATCAGTTTTGTTATATACACACAAAAAAAAATGTTCTGATTCAATCACGAAATTAATTGATCCAATTAATTTTTTAATTGAAATGTCTTCAATCACGAAAATGATAGTATCAATTAAAAAATTAATTGACAGTCAATTAAAAAATAATTGATCCAATTAAAAAATTAATTGATACTATTAATTTGTGTGATTGATTTTTGTTTCAATTAAAAAATTTGTTGAATCAATTAAATTTTTAATTTAATATTTTTTTAAAAATCAATTAAAATTTTAATTGGAAAAATTTTCGTGAAATTTTTTTCTGTGTAGATAATATTTTTCAGTGTTTTTTAGAAATTCGAAAATTTTCTCATTCAGTCAACTTTTGCCATAGCCAAAATTTGGAAGATAAGTAGAAATTTAACTTTTTCAATAACCATTGGCAATTCTCTTTTTGGGCTATAGAAAGTCAATACACACAAAAAAAAATTTTTCTGGTTCAATCACGAAATTAATTGATCCAATTAATTTTTTAATTGAAATGTCTTCAATCACCGAAATGATACTATCAATTAAAAAATTAATTGAAGGCCAATTAAAAAATTAATTGATCCAATTAAAAAATTAATTGATACTATTAATTTTTGTGATTGATTTTTGTTTCAATTAAAAAATTTGTTGAATCATTTAAATTTTTAATTGATTGAATTTTTTAAAACTCAATTAAAATTTTAATTGGAAAAATTTTCGTGAAATTTTTTTCTGTGTAAGGAAATTGGAAATCGATAGAAACTAGGTCAACTTTCTCTTGCCCACATTTAGGAAAAAGTAGATTCGATGCCATGATATAAGGCAGTCAATATGCCTATAGAAATCTCTCAAAAGCTGATATATACAGAATTTACCAAATTTTAAGCAATTTTAAAACTATTCAGGCATTTATTTTTCAGTTTGGAATTTAGTCCATAATTTTTAAAGAATGTAAGGCGAGCATGCTACCCTTATTCTACAATTGCTCATACGAATAATACACCCAAAATATACTTTTAACAACAAGTTCTCCACCCCCTCGCTTTTCCTCTTTGAATGATATTAAAAACAAATGAACTTGTCTCTTCCATAGGGATTTTTTTCCTTGTTTTTTAAAAACAGATAGTTAATTAATGAGATGATATATTCTTATGTATTATATGTGTAGTAGGTATCTTATGAGAATTATATGAATGTGTACGTAGTTACATTCGTAGTTAGTGGTGATCGGTATTCCGGTTTATGTTTTGCTTTTTTTTCCTCTATCTTTCTAAACTTAATTGTCAATTTAATTCTAACTAAAAATGTATGTATGTTGTAATTCTAAATATTAAGGATAAATTTGCTGGTATTCTAAATTTTTATTTCAATTTAATTTTACTATTTACAAGATATATAAAAAAAAGGCTGACCACCACAAGCCAATGAAAAAGTGATTTTCATTAAATGGGATCACTCTGCCTTCAATTACGTCAAATTTTAAATTAAAAGAAAGAGAACAAATCTGATGGGGAAAAATGTGATGATAACAACGAGGAGATAAAAAAAAAACTTGGAATTTTAAACTGATCTTAAAATTTAATTAGTATGGATGGTGTATCCTTAATTTCTTTGTTTTTGGATAAAATGTAAATGGCTTGCATTTTAATGTAAATTATTCCAATGAGAAACTTGATGCAAGTTTCTTTCTATATATAGTTTATAAGGAAACAAAACAAAGCAGGCATATCCCCTATATATGTATGTGTTAGCAATATAAATATTACACGTTTTAAACAAAAATGGTCAAGAAATTATACCATAGGAATATGGCTAAGAATTGAACATAGGGGGGGATATCCAACTTAAAATTAAAGAAAAAAAAACTAAAAAAAAGATAAAAAGTTACTCGGTAAATTTAGTTTTGATCATCGAGCTGTCTTCAAAAATGTTTATAAAATCCCATTGAAAATCAAAATATATAATTTCTATAAAACTTAAATCATTTCATATTCTTTCATAAAGTAGCAATTTATGAAAATGAGAGGCCTACAAGAAAAAAAACCACATGGCAGGCAGCTCTAATCAATTTGTCCTAGACAAATGTTTAAGCATCTGAATCAGCCAATAAAAAGTTCTTGAACCAAAAACCGCACATCAATTTACAGCAGCAGCAGCAGCAGTAGCATCAGTCCATTAACAATTGGCCTGGAAAATTCCATTTAACTTCTCTCAATCAATAATCAAGTTAATACTGTCTTAATACCTTCCTCCGCCCATTTCTTCACCACCGTCTTCCAAAAGACTATGCTCAATTTAAGTCCTTTTGGACCAACCATTTTCATCATGAACTTTCATTAACAGTCGGTTTAGTCGTTGGGCCACCATTTGTTGGTTGTGAAGTGCTGGCAGAGTTCGAACGCGACCTGGGTGTCTTCAATAGCCAGCGATGTAATGTGGTTATATTGCCTGAAGATTTTGTTGGTGTTTCATTTGATTTGGAGGCTTGGGACGTAAGCCTTTTACTTGCTACTGAGCTAGGCGTTCTCAGAGGGTTACTAGTAGATGCTATACTTTTATCGCTTTGTTCACTATCTTTGTGGGATTCGCTTTCCGTTCTATTATGCCTTCCATGACTCTCTCTACTATGGGCTGGGGTGGAATGCAGTAATGGACTATCATCTAATTTCCAAAGATTAATTTTAACTGATCCCCTTGACCGAGTCCTGGGTGTGTGATTATCATTTCGTTGTGGGGTAGTAAAATTAACTGAATCAGCGGCAAGACCTGAACTACCAGTTATACTAGATCTTAGACTTCTGGCATTGGAAAGTGGAGTTTTCTTTAGGGTTGAATTTAAACTTGAGCCCAGAGTATCATTCTCATCGCTATCCGATTCATCGGAAACATTATAGTAGGTCGAATTTGTGGTGGTGTCTTGAGCTTGATTATGCACATTCCAAGTATCCATGCTGCTGGAGTTACCCCCATCAGCATGAGCTTGATCATTATCATAGGCAATATTTTCCCCAGCGGTGGCATAAGAAGATTTATCTTCTTCTTCTTCATCATCATCGTTTGGTTCCCCTTCGTCACCATTGTCATTCTTAGTGTTTGTCTCTTCGTCTGTTTCATCATCGTCGTCATCTTGGGGTTTCATTGTTTTACCCCCTCTGGAGCGTAGGGGTATAGGACGAGCCCGATAAGTTCTTACGCTTGTGGGCGGCTGCTCAACATCCTCTTCATTCTCTTCTTCTTCTTCCTCCTCATTTTCGTTGTCGTTATCGTCGTCCTCCCCCTCCTCAACATCTTCATTTTCTTCCACAGTGTCATCTAAGCAATCTTCCTCCGCAGTGGCTTCATCGTTTAAGGGATCTTTTTCATTAAGCTCATCACCATCATCATCGTTGTTCTCCTCTTCAGCTTCTTCGACCTCTTCACCATTATCATCACCTCTGTTTGCCAACTTTCTAGGACTATGCCTCAATGGCTTTCTTTCACCTTTAATCGCTATAGCTCTGCGCTTAGCGGGTTGTGCCTTGCCAGGACTTAAACTTGACTTTCTTTTTAATTGGTTTTGTGACTTTTTCCTGGCCATTTCTTTGCGTCGATTTTTAGCAAAACTCAATATTTTCTGATTTTTAACACCCGTCTTAACTTTAGTACTGGACTCTGGATCCTCTTCATCCTTACTTCGTCTGTTCTTATCATTCAAAGAACTTAGTTTTCTTGTTCGAGGCTGTAAGGTGCGATTGCCAGCTCTGGCTGCTGCTATGGATGTGCGTGTGGTCTTTCTATTGGTTGTTTGGGAATCCAAAGATAGTCGTTGAGATGTTTTGCGCACCCATGCAACTATCTTCTGGGACTTTTTATTAGAGCTGCCACTTGTAGAACCTCGTAGAGATCTTAACCTACTTCGAGTTAATTGGTCACTATTCTCGGCCTCATCATCGTCGTTATCATCATCATCATCAGTGTGGTGTTCATCTTCAGATTTATTCTCATGGTCCTCTTCATCACTGCTAGCCTTATTTTCTGACTCTTCCCTTTCACTATCTAATTCTTCATTAGCCTCAGAATCTTCGTTTTCATCCTCATTATCTTCCACATCACTGACTTCCTCCTCATCACTTTCACTATCTTTCTCATTCTCATCTTCCTGATTGATATCCTGATTGTCTCCATCATTGTTTTCACTATCTTCGATACTATCCTCATTGTTCCTATTGCTACCCTTACTTTTATTTGCCCTACCACGTGGCTGTAATCTACTTTGCTTCGGACGTTGCTGTGGCATTTTTCTACCAACATCAAGATTCCTTCTACCCCCCTTTGGTACACTTAACTCTTGTTGTCTTTTACTTATACGTCTATTGCCACCAATTCGTCGACGCGCGGTACACAGTTTTCTGGTATCCGCAGCTGCTGCAATACCAGCAGACGATCTTGGTTTACGATTTTGCATTTGTTGTAAACGCTGGCGTTTGCTAGCAGCTGTCGACTTCCTATTTCTAGTTAAGTTTGTTCTTTTTCTATTCGTTTTAAGATTAGATTTTTGTCTATTAACCTGATTTGTGGCATCCTTCCTAGAATATGTCAGCATTTCATCTGCTTCCGATTCTTGTTTAAGCATTTCTTCTTCTTTTTGTAGAGCTGCCAAACGATTGGCTTCCCATTCACGTTTTTGTGCTTCAAGTTCTTCTTCGGCAGCACGCAACTGCTCTGCTGTCCATGCTGCGCCAGTTTCTTCGACAAACTTCATGGCATAACGTTCGATAGGCGAGAGCTGAAATGTAAACAACAACAAAATATTAATTAGTACCCAAAACAAAACAAAAACACATTTTGAGTAATAGAAACTAAATAACAAAAAAATAAAATTTAATTTTATAGATAAAATTTTGCAAAAATGTTCTATAGAAAAAAGAAATTGCAAAAATGTTCTATAGAAATAAAATTTTGCAAAAATTGTCTATAGGAATAAAATTTTGCAAAAAATTTTCTATAGAAATAAAATTTTACAAAAAAAAAATCTATAGAAATAAAATTTTGACAAAATTTTCTATAGAAAAAGAATTTTGCAAAAATTTTCTATAGAAATAAAATTTTGCAAAAATTGTCTACAGAAATAAAATTTTGCAAAAATTTTCTATAGAAATAAAATTTTGCAAAAATTTTCTATAGAAATAAAATTTTGCAAAAATTTTCTATAGAAATAAAATTTTGACAAAACTTTTCGCAGAAACTAAATTTTGACAAAACTTTTCGCAGAAACTAAATTTTGACAAAATTTTGCAAAAAAAATTCTATAGAAATAAAATTTTGACAAAATTTTCTATAGAAATAAAATTTCTATAGATAATCAAATTAGTGGCAGAAGACAAAATGCCACCATGATTGCCACAGTTGGTAGAATTCTACCAAAAATTTTAGATTTGTTAGATTGGTAGAATTGTTGATTTTTGGTAGATTTTGCAAAATATTCCTCTCCAATAAGGAGGTACTTTACAAATTTTCTATAGGAATAAAATTTTGACAAAATTTTCCATACAAATAAGATTTTGATAAAATTTTCCATTGAAATAAAATGACAAATTTTTCTGCAGAAATAAAATCTTGACAAAATAAGATCTTTTTGTTTGGTGTTTTTTTGGTAAAATTTTCTCCAAATTTTGGTACATTATTTTTGGCACCGTGAATGTCATTAAATTTTGTTTCGATCTCGTGATTTTTTATTTTTTATTTTTTTTCCACGACTTTAGCTCCTTCTTCGCTCTAGGACGCATAGTTTAAGACCAAATGAGCAAAATAAGTTTTTTCATATACAAATTTCGATTTTTTCAGGATTTTAATAGTAGTTTGGATTTTTTCGCGTGATCACGAATATAGCCCTTTTTGCTCTAAAGCACATAGTTAAGGAGATAGGGCCAAAATAAGAGTTTCGTCTAAAAATTTCGATTCGTTCAGGATTTTGAATTTTTTTGGCGTGATCGCGAATTTAGCTCCTTTCCGTGTAGGACAAATAGTTCAGGAGATACAAGCAAAATAAGTTTTTTATTTAAGAATTATGACTTTCTTGAGGTAACCCGAATTAGGAGATACTAACTAGCAATTAAGTTATCGACATGAAAATTTAGATTTTTTATCCACGAATTTAGCTATTTTTCGCTCGAGGACGTATAGTTGAAGAGATTCGAGAAAGTTACATATAAAAATTTCGATCTTTTCAGGATTTTGGTAGAATTTTGATTTTTTTTTTTGAGTGATCACGAATTTAGCTCCTTTTCGGTCTAGAGCACATAGTTCAGCAGATCAAGCAAAATAAGTTTTTCATAAAAAAACCAAATTTCCTATAGAAATAAAAATTATAGAAATTAAATTTTGCAAAAATTTTCTATAGAAGTAAAATTTTGCAAAAATTTTCTATAGAAATAAAATTTTGCAAAAATTTTCATAGAAATTAAATTTTGCAAAAATTTTCTATAGAAATAAAATTTTGAAAAAATTTTCTATAGAAATAAAATTTTGCAAAAATTTTCTATAGAAATAAAATTTTGCAAACATTTTCTATAGAAATAAAATTTTGCAAAAATTTTCTATAGAAATAAAATTTTGACAACATTTTCTATAGAAATAAAATTTTGAAAAAATTTTCTATAGAAAAAAAAATTTGCAACAATTTTCTATAGAAATAAAATTTTTCAAAAATTTTCTATAGAAATAAAATTTTGCAAAAATTTTCTATAGAAATAAAATTTTGAAAAAAATTTCTACAAAATTTTCTATAGAAATAAAATTTTGCAAAAATTTTCTACAGAAATAAAATTTTGCAAAAATTTTCTACAGAAATAAAAATTTGCAAAAATAAAATTTTGATAGAATTTTCTATAGAAATATAGAAAATAAATTTTCTATAAAAAATAAAATTTTGCTAAAATTTTCTATAGAAATAAAATTTTGCTAAAATGTTCTATAGAAATAAAATTTTGCAAAAATTTTCTATAGAAATAAAATTTTGACAAAATTTTCTATAGAAATAAAATTTTGACAAAATTTTCTTTAAAAAGAAAATTTTGCAAAAATTTTCTATAGAAATAAAATTTTGACAAAATTTTCTATAGAAATAAAATATTGACAAAACTTTTCACAGAAATTAAATTTTGACAAAATTTTCTATAGAAATAAAATTTTGACCAAATTTTCTATAGAAATAAAATTTTGATAAAATTTTCTATAGAAATAAAATTTTGACCAAATTTTCTATAGAAATAAAATTTTGACAAAATTTTCTATAGAAATAAAAATTTTGCAAAAATTTTCTACAGAAATAAAATTTTGCAAAATATTTCTACAGAAATAAAATCTTGCAAAATTTTTCTACAGAAATAAAATTTTGCAAAAATTTTCTATAGAAATAAAATTTTGACAAAATTTTCTATAGAAATAAAAAAAAATTCTATTGAAATAAAATTTTGCAAAAAAAAAAATCTATAGAAATAAAATTTTCTATAGGAATATTCAATTATTCTTTGGGTCATTCTCTTCAGTAAAACAATTGCCACCTAATATATTCAGTAGCAATTTGAGAAGACCCAAGTCTGGACTAAATAAACAAAAATAAAACGTACTCGTAAATAAACTTTTATAAAAAAAATAAATTCTGTTTTACGTTGAGTGATATAATCAAGCGTAATTAAAATCGCTTTGACTATGTCTGAACGCAAAATGCTTTTATCTAGGCATTTCATATTAGCATTCAAATCTAAGAGGATAAGATTTCAATATTAAATATTCAATGCCAAACGTATTATTTTAATTGAATTTAAATAAAAACTTTAGGTTTGTAAGGGGAACAGGAACAGGATATAGTTCATGTTTAATATAAACTAAGCAACTGCACTTTGAATAATCTTGATTTATTTATCTTCAAATACGATTTGTAGAACAGTAGTCATATAATTAGGCGAGAAAATTGTCGCGTTAACTAAGTAGGAATATTCAATTACTCTTTGGGTAATTCTTCTCAGTAAAATAATTGCCACCTGATAAATTTAATAGCAATTTGACAAGTCCCAAAATTATAATTAAAAAAATTTTAAAATATATTTTTACTTTTATACTTTTGTACATTTATAAATAAAACGAGTAAATAAATTCTGTTTTACGTTGAGTGATATAATCAGGCGTAATTGAAATCGCTTTGACTATGTCTGAACGCAAAATGTTTTTCTCTAGGCATTTCATATTTGCATCCAAATCTAAGAGGTAAGGATTTCAATTTCAAAAATATTCAATGCCAAACGTATTATTTCAATTGAATTTAAAGCAAAATTTTAGATACATGGTAATGCCTTTATATAGAATTTATGTGGTATCACAATAAGCCAGTGTAATATAACTAAAGCTATTTCTTCATGGAAACAAATGTTCAACGTTGAGTGATATAATCAGGTGTTGCAAAATCACTTTGACTATGTCTGAACGCTAAATTGATTTAATCTGAGCATTAGATATTCGTGTTTAAAATTATTTCATGAAATGAAAATTGAAAACTTTAAATATTCGATGCTCTCCAATTTACTAAAATTATTTTTTTTTATATTTTTATCTGATGAGTTATATACAAAGGGTTTGATGTGTATCACCAACATCTCGAGACTAAAATAATTATTTTTATAAAATAAAATTTTGAAAAAATTTTCTACAGAAATAAAATTTTGAAAAAAATTTCTATAGAAACAAAATTTTCCAAAAATTTTCTATAAAAATAAAATTTTGCAAAAATTTTCTATAAAAATAAAATTTTGCAAAAATATTCTATAGAAATTAAATTTTGCAAAAATTTTCTATAGAAATACAATTTTGACAAAATTTTCTATAGAAATAAAATTTTGACAAAATTTTCTGTAGAAATAAAATTTTGCACAAATTTTCTATAGAAATAAAATTTTCCAAAAAATTTCTATAGAACTAAAATTTTCCAAAAATTTTCTATGGAAATAAAATTTTCCAAAAATTTTCTATAAAAATAAAATTTTGCAAAAATTTCCTATAGAAATAAAATTTTGCAAAAATTTTGTATAGAAATAAATAAATTTTCTATAAAAAATAAAATTTTGCAAAAATGTTCTATAGAAATAAAATTTTGACAAAATTTTTTATAGAAATAAAATTTTGCAAAAAATTTCTATAGAAATAAAATTTGGCAAAAATTTTCTATAGAAATAAAATTTTGCAAAAAATTTTCTATAGAAATAAAATGTGGACAAAATTTTCTATAGAAATAAATTTTGCAAAAATGTTCCATAGAAATAAAATTTTGCAAAAAGTTTCTATAGAAATAAAATTTTGACAAAATTTTCTATAGAAATAAAATTTTGACAAAATTTTCTATAGAAATAAAATTTTGACAAAATTTTCTATAGAAATAAAATTTTGCAAAAATTTTCTATAGAAATAAATTTTGCAAAAATTTTCTATAGAAATAAATAAATTTTCTATAAAAAATAAAATTTTGCAAAAATGTTCTATAGAAATTTGGCAAAAATTTTCCATAGAAATAAAATTTTGCAAAAATTTTCTATAGAAATAAAATTTTGCAAAAATGTCCTATAGAAATAAAATTTTGCAAAAATGTTCTATAGAAATAAAATATTGCAAAAAGTTTCTATAGAAATAAAATTTTGCAAAAATTTTCTATAGAAATAAAAAAATTTTCTATAAAAAATAAAATTTTGCAAAAATGTTCTATAGAAATAAAATTTTGACAAAATTTTTTATAGAAATAAAATTAGGCAAAAATTTTCTATAGAAATAAATTTTTGAAAAAAAATTTCTATAGAAATAAAATTTTCAACAAATTTTCTAAAAAAATTTCTATAGAAATAAAATTTTGACAAAATTTCCTATAGAACAAAAATTGTGCAAAAATTTTCTATAGAAATAAAATTTTGAAAAAATTTTCTACAAATTTTTTTATAGAAATAAAATTTTGACAAATTTTTCTAAAGAAATAAAATTTTGCAAAAATTTTCTATAGAAATAAAATTTTGACAAAATTTTTTATAGAAATAAAATTAGGCAAAAATTTTCTATAGAAATAAATTTTTGAAAAAAAATTTCTATAGAAATAAAATTTCTATAGAAATAAAATTTTCAACAAATTTTCTAAAAAAATTTCTATAGAAATAAAATTTTGCAAAAATTTTCTATAGAAATAAAATTTTGCAAAAATTTTCTATAGAAATAAAATTTTGAAAAAATTTTCGATAGAAATAAAATTTTACAAACATTTTATATAGAAATAAAATTTTGACAAAAAGTTTCTAAAGAAAAAATGTTATCATTTATTTTGGAAAATTTTTGGTAAAATTTTCTTTAAATGCTGATAGATTTTGTCACGAGTGGCTACCGTGTCTACCGTTTTTAAAATATATTTTTTCTTCGAAATATCTTAAAGATGCAATTGTCTGTCTGCACTTACCTGTTTAACCAAATTCTGCATTTCCAAATCGGCCTTGCTGAGTTCTACATTTCCATCACCATTTGTGGCAACTTCTTCCAGCGGAATGTTTTCATCGAATTCAGCTAAATCTGCGGCAGCCTCAGCCCTAGCTGTTTTTGTAGCTTGAACATCTTGTTCGTCTTCAGCAGCTGCTAAAGCACTCTCAAATACCTTCAAAGATTGTTTTTCCAAATCCACCTCGGTTGGCTCAACAATCGTCGATGATGCCGATGATGATGGAGCCGATGAAGATGTTGCCGTCTTATCATACATCTCACTACTTTGGGATGAAGTTATTGCCAACGGTGCATCACCAGATGTTTGAGTTTGACTTTCAATATTGAAAAGATCCTTAATTGTGGAACTCTTAAAGTACGATGTGGTAAAGTTGCCACCTTCAATTGCCATATCACTAAGCATTCGTTTCTGATTGGCTTTCTTCAGAATATTCACTTCGATAGTTTTTTCCGAAACTAAACGATATATGTGTACATCCCGCGTTTGTCCAATGCGATGACAGCGATCCTGCGCCTGAGCATCCATGGTGGGATTCCAGTCTGAATCGTAAAATATCACAGTATCGGCTCCTGTTAAATTTATACCCACGCCACCAGATCGTGTGGACAAAATAAAACAGAATATACGTTTGTCCGTATTGAAACGTTCCATTAGAAGTTGACGTTGCTCCACTTTGGTGGCACCATCCAAACGCAAATATATGTGCCCGTGGTAATTGAGGAAGGCCTCCAAAACATCTAGCATTTTAGTCATTTGTGTAAAGATCAAAACCCGATGATGGCCATATTTTAGCTGTTTCAAAAGTCCATCCAAAGTTTGCAATTTACCACAGTCATACTGAATGAGTCGAGGATCGGGAAATTGTGTTGTCATGGACGAGATTATGGGATGCAGCAAGGCCAGCTTTGGTGACATTTCCTTCTGTATGGTATTATCGATACAACGTTCACGTGACAAACGCGTCGATGCCAAATTATTGACATAGAAACGTATTCGGGGAGCACAAACGGACGGCACATATATAACATAATTCTGAAAGATATGCTTCAGGTCTTGACACCGCCTTTCGTAGCTCTTGAGAATTTTGTTCAGAGTCCAGTTATCATTGGAACGATGCATGGCAGTGTTACAGTTGGTATAACCTCTGGTTTGCCAAGTGGAATATTGCAAAAGACGACTGCCCTCAGAGCAATGCTCTATGGATTCACGACAATCTGACCCATAGATGGGTGTTGCCTCGCTTCGTCTCTTATTGATGTTGGCCATTAGTTTCAAACGAGCCAATCTTTGTTCTTTGCGCTGTTGCAAAATCTCAGTCATATTAAAGATGGGATCGGTTTCAGACGAATTGTCATCCACCACAGTCGCATCATCGGATTCAGTCTTTACAGTGGCATCATTACTGCGGGTAGTAGTAGTAGTATTCGATGTTGTCTTCACATGCTGGGCTAACACTTTCACCAGAGCCTTATCATCCCCGACTTTTTCAATTTTATGCGGTTCCGGCTCCTCCATTCCTTCTAAACTCAAAGGATCCTGTAAACGCATTTGTTTGGCCGGTGTAGGTCCCATGTGCGCAGACGTTGACGATGACGTTGATGCAGCCGAAGCGTTATCTCTTGCTCTCGTTATAGCAGCTGGTGTTATGGGTCCCAATTTGGGAGAACCTATAGGATTTATAATGCTATTCATACGTTTACTAATGCGATTGTTAGCCAATTCACCACCAGACGAAGTAACTATTGGTAGACCAAAGGGTACAAATTTATTACCCTCCATTCGCATGGCTGGACTAGCTCCAACTTTCACCGTTTGTTTGGTATGTGTATTGATACTCTGTTGTATCTTTGTATCACGAACACGTATGTGGAATTTATATTTCCCCGTTGGACATTTAGGTGGTGGATCTGGTATATTATCAATTTCCTCGATTAGTTTTCGTGGCGCTGCCAATAAACGAGATTTATGAGAGACATATGCTGTTAGCGTGAGTTCTAACTCCACCAGTAGTAGATTAAGCGAGTGTATATCGATTTGCTGGAAAACAAAATTTAATAAAAAAAATTGAAATTAATCAAAAAATTACAGTAGATGGGATTTTTGCTAAGAACGAGAATATTTAATTTCAATATGAGAAAATTTATTCTAAAAAATTATATATGTTAATTGTCGTCTAATCTATTAATACAGATTTGTGGAAAGATCGAAATCTATATTAGCGAGATTATTCTAATGTTTTTTTGTATGCACCTTAGCGTAGTTCATTAACTACTAAATAAAGTTAATTCACTGATTGAAGTGCAATAAAAAATTTTTACTTATATTTTTAAATCGTTTTACAATTGTAGTCCAAAATATCTATCATGGCTGTTGACACAAATCCACAATAGCGAAAATTAGACTAGTTTTAATATAAGCATCAATAAATTATAAATTCCTTCTTAACTAAAATTGTTATAATTAAAAAAGTTTGTTGATGCTGGTATAAAAATTTAGAGCCTTCTCGTATAGTTTAAGTGTTAGAAAAATTAGGTTTTTATATAAAAATTTATTTTTTTTTTTAGAATTTTTACGAGATTTTCAATATTTTCGAGAGTGATTACGAATTTAGGGGTTACAGAATTAGGTTATTAGGATGTAGTTTAAGAGATACGAGAAAACTAAGGTTTTCATAGTTTAAGAGATATGCTCAAAAGAAGTTTTTCATATAAAAATTTCGATTTTTTTTCATAATTTGAATGGAATTTCGATTTTTTGGGGGTAGTCACATTTTCTCTCTAGGACGCATAGTTTAGAATATAAGAGCAAAATTAGTTTTTCACATAAAACAAGGAAGGACGGAAGACAAAACAAGTATATACAGCAGTAAGTTCGGCCGGGCCGAATCTTAAATACCCACCACCATGAACCAGATATTAGGGTTTCCTTTGAAATTTCAGGAGGGCTAGAGGACTTGAGGACACTTCCCGAAGATAAATTTAAAGATTTCACCTATGAGGACTATATCAGATTCTGGATTTATAAGAACCATGTTTGCTTGAGTTTTAGAGGAATCATTAACATCTCTTGTAAGTGTGCAAGAAAAATATAAAATAAAGTCTTGATTTGAAATCTTAAATCTGTAGAAGTAAAATCTGAAAATTTTACATTGAGTTTCAAACAATTTTCATGATTAGTATTTACAATTTCTGGCAAATCAGATAAAAACTACGGTTTCTAGAAACCCAAGGAGTTTAATCGGGAGATCGTTCTGATGGGGGCTATACTAAAATATGGACCGATACTCATCGCTTTCGGCACACCTCTTTATGACCCGAAAATACCTATAGATTTCCAATTTCAGGCAAATAGGATAAAAACTTCGGATTCTAGAAGCCCAAGAAGTAAAATCGGGAAATCGGTCTATATGGGGGCTATACAAAAATATGGACCGATACTCACCATTTTCGGCACACCTCTTTATGGTCCCAAAATACCTCTAGATTTCCAATTTCAGACAAATTGGATAAAAACTACGGTTTCTATAAACTCAAGACCCCAAATCGGGAGGTCGTTTTATATGGGGACAATAAGCGTAGGAAGGCCTCTGGGGAGGGGGCTTAGACCCCCCAGAAAAATTTTAGCCCCCCCCAGAATTTGAAAACCTATTTACGATTTTACATTTTTCTAAAAATTAAACAAGTATATACACAGCAGAAAGTTCCGCTAAAGATTTTCATGCACAATCGAATTACTTTGGTTGTGGTAGCAGTTGCCGAAGGCAATGTTTTTAATCTGGTATTTATAAAATAAATCTGTGGTTGAACTTTTGATTTAGTTGAATAACTAAAGCTCCTTTATTATATTGTTTAGTCTGGTTTAGTCAATTTAATTTAAAAAATAGTAATTGATACTATTTGGGGGCTACACCAAAATATGGACCGATACTCACCATTCTCGGCACACCTCTTTATGGTCCTAAAATACCTCTAGATTTCCAATTTCAGACAAATTGGATAAAAACTACGGTTTCTATAAGCCCAAGACCCCAAATCGGGAGATCGCTCTATATGGGGGCTATACCAAAATATGGACGGATACTCACAATTTTTGGCACACGTATTTGTGGTCCTACAATACCTCTAGATTTCCAATTTCAGGTAAATTGAATAAAAACTGCGGTTTCTATAAGCCCAAGAAGTAAAATCGGGAGATCGGTCTATATGGGGGCTATACCAAAACATGGACCGACACTCACCATTTTTGGCACACCTCTTTATGGTCATAAAATACCTCTAGATTTTCAATTTCGCGCAAATTGGATGAAAACTACGGTTTCTATAAGCGAAAGACCCCAAATCGGGAGGTCGGTTTATATGGGGGCTATACCAAACCATGGACCGACACTCACCATTTTTGGCACACCTCTTCAAGGTCCCAAAATACCTCTAGATTTTCAATTTCGCGCAAATTGGATGAAAACTACGGTTTCTATAAGCGAAAGACCCCAAATCGGGAGGTCGGTTTATATGGGGGCTATACCAAAACATGGACCCACACTCACCATTTTTGGCACACCTCTTCAAGGTCCCAAAATATCTCTAGATTTTCAATTTTGCGCAAATTGGATGAAAACTATGGTTTCTATAAGCGAAAGACCCCAAATCGGGAGGTCGGTTTATATGGGGGCTATACCAAAACATGGCCCGATATAGCCCATCTTCGAACTTGACCTGCGCGCAGACAAAAGACGATTCTGTGCCAAATTTCAGGACGATAGCTCCATTATTGAATGCTGTAGCGTGATTACAACAGACAGCCAGACAGACAGACAGACGGACAGACGGACATGCTTATATCGTCTTAGAATTTCTCCCTGATCAAGAATATATATACTTTATATAGTCGGAAATCGATATTTCGATGCGTTACAAACGGAATGACAAACTTATTATACCCCGTCACCATTCTATGGTGGTGGGTATAAAAATACAAATTAAATGGATCAATTAAATGATAAATATAATTTTTTTTGTGTTGTTTCAAGTACATTTTAAAATTGTCTGAGTGTAAAAACCATTTATAACGATTTAGATGCTAACTAATATTGCTTGCAAATTAAAAACGACTAAGTTATAGCTTTTAACTTAGGAATCAGTAGTCACTTCAGAATATTGTTTGGACTTTTTCACAAAAATGAAAGTCAAGATATATCATGACGGTGGGCCATTAGGCAAAGAACAGAGATACTCCATTTATCATGCATTTGTGAGATCCCACCTTCTTACCCCAAGAAGACCATCCAATAAATGAAAATGTTTGTAATTATTTTTTTTGTCGTTTAATCTATTAATACAGATTTGTAGAATATTTCAAATTTATATTAGCGAGATTAATCTAATATTGCTGTATGCACCTTAGCGTAGTTCATTAACTACTATATCAAGTTAATTCACTGATTGAAGTGCAATAAAAATCATTCCATAGAATTAGTTTCTTATTTAACTTACTCTATAATTGTAGTCCAAAATATCTATCATGGCTGTTGACAGATCCACAATAGCGAAAATTAGACTTTATTTTTTAATATAAGCACCAATAATTCATAAATAATTTATTAAACAAAATTATTCATTAAGAAAATTATTTGATGCCGATGTAATTACAAATCTATTAGAGCCAGATTAAACACATTTTTGCCTTAAACAAATATTCGCATCTGCGTTACCATTAAAATTTTTAAAAAGTGGCAGAAAAGTGTTATACAAATTATGATTCGTAATGGCTGGAAAATTAAAAACAAGTCAAATGAGTGAACATTATAATAATATCAAAGTCACAAAAAAAAATCCAAGTTACTACGTTCTTAATTACGGATATAACGGTCCATGAGAGTTCATTAGAAACAAGTTCGACTGTATCAGGTTTTTTTCTTTTTATTTTATTTTTTTTATATATAAGGAAAGCAAATTAGAACTTAAATAATCCAAAAATCTTCATTCAAAAATCAAAATTAATAGTTTAAATAGACCAGTTTCCTTACTATAGAAAATTCATAGGGTTACTTTCATACTTTCTGTATTGGACTGGTAAATTCAATTATTTATTGACACCAATTATATTATCGGCTCAAGATATAATTAATTTAAAATTGATTAGACTATTAAGCTTATTTTTTATGTTTGTATATCAATAATAAATCTGTGGTTAATTATAGCCTAACCATTAACACAGACATAAATAACAAAATGACTGTATATGCTTGTTAGTCTGATTTTTTTTAATGTAAGCACCTTAGCGTAGTTCCACAACTATAATGAGTCGTTTCACTGATTGAAGTGCTAAATTGACAATAGAAGAAATATGTTACAAAAAAATATTCCAATTTGGTACCAGATATTTCTCATCACATCATGAATATTTTTAATATAAGTAAAAGTTGCCTTGCTACTTTCAAATTTGGAAAATGGAGAATATATACAAAAAGACTATTCAATACTATAAGGAGGTCCCTTTTCGTTCGATGAGAATAGAACCAAACATTCCCCTTTCATCGAATTCCTTTGAATTTATCATTAAGATGGAAAATAAATTATGCATCACGCCTCTTTTCATTAAAGTGAATTTTTTCATCGAACAACAAGAATTGCTTCTGCACAAATTCTATACTGTCATGTAAATTTCATACTGAGGATCCCATACGATAAAGCCATACTCCAGGATGAGTCCTAACAAGGGCAGTAAAAAGTCTCCTGGTAACATAAGGGTCCGAAAAGTCCTTCGGCCAATGTCTGAATGAATCCTAGAACCCCTTGTACACCATCGACTAATATGATATTTAAATTTAGCCTACGAAACAAGCCACATATACTATACCGAACATCAATGAGCTATACCTGGAGAATAGTAGAATAGAATTAGTCCTTCCTTAAGTTCTAATCACGTTTGCCACTCGGAGCCAAAAATAATTTACCAAAATTTGCAGAAAATTTTACCAAACAAACTACCAAATAAAAAAATCTTATTTTGCAAAATTTTAATTCTATACAAAACTTTGTTTTATAGAACATTTTTTTTTAATTTTATTTCTATAGAAAATTTTGTAAAAATGTTATTTCTATAGACAATTTTTGCAAAATGTTATGTCTATAGAAAATTTTTTATAGAAATAAAATTTTGACAAAATTTTCTATAGAAATAAAATTTTGAGAAAATTTTCTATAGAAATAAAATGTTGAGAAAATTTTTTACAGAAATAAAATTTTGAGAAAATTTTCTATAGAAATAAAATTTTGGCAAAATTGTCTATAGAAATAAAATTTTGACAAAATTTTCTATAGAAATAAAATTTTGACAAAATTTTCTATAAAAATAAAATGTTGAGAAAATTTTTTACAGAAATAAAATTTTGAGAAAATTTTCTATAGAAATAAAATTTTGGCAAAATTGTCTATAGAAATAAAATTTTGACAAAATTTTCTATAGAAATAAAATTTTGACAAAATTTTCTATAAAAATAAAATTTTGACAAAATTTTCTAAAGAAATAAAATTTTGACAAAATTTTCTATAGAAATAAAATTTTGACAAAATTTTCTATAGAAATAAAATTTTGACAAAATTTTCTATAGAAATAAAATTTTGACAAAATTTTCTATAGAAATAAAATTTTGACAAAATTTTCTATAGAAATAAAATTTTGACAAAATTTTCTAAAGAAATAAAATTTTGACAAAATTTTCTATAGAAATAAAATGTTGACAAAATTTTCTATAGAAATAAAATTTTGACAAAATTTTCTATAGAAATAAAATTTTGACAAAATTTTCTAAAGAAATAAAATTTTGACAAAATTTTCTAGAGAAATAAAATTTTGACAAAATTTTCTATAGATATAAAATTTTGACAAAATTTTCTAGAGAAATACAATTTTAACAAAATTTTCTATAGAAATAAAACTTTGACAAAATTTTCTATAGAAATAAAATTTTGACAAAATTTTCTATAGAAATAAAATTTTGACAAAATTTTCTATAGAAATAAAATTTTGACAAAATTTTCTATAGAAATAAAATTTTGACAAAATTTTCTATAGAAATAAAATTTTTACAAAATTTTCTATAGAAATAAAATTTTTACAAAATTTTCTATAAAAATAAAATTTTGACAAAAGTTTCTATAAAAATAAAATTTTGACAAAATTTTCTATAGAAATAAAATTTTCACAAAATTTTCTATAGAAATAAAATTTTGACAAAATTTTCTATAGAAATAAAATTTTGACAAAATTTTCTATAGAAATAAAATTTTGACAAAATTTTCTATAGAAATAAAATTTTGACAAAATTTTCTATAGAAATACAATTTTATATAGAAATTTGTTAAAGCTTTATTTCTATAGAAAATGTTTTCAACATTTTATTTCTATCGAAAATTTTGTCAAAATTTTATTCTATAGAAAATTTTGTCAAAATTTTATTTCTATAGAAAATTTTGTCAAAATTTTATTTCTATAGAAAATTTTGTCAAAATTTTATTTCTATAGAAAATTTTGTAAAAATTTTATTTCTATAGAAAATTCTGTCAACATTTTATTTCTATAGAAAATTCTGTCAAAATTTTATTTCTATAGAAAATTTTATCAAAATTTTGTTTCTATAGAAAGTTTTATCAAAATTTTATTTTTATAGAAAATTTTGTCAAAATATATAGAAATTCTACCAAACTACCAAACAGTAATAAATCATTCCACATAATTTTTTTAGCACAATTATAAAGAAATTATTTGTAACAATAATATATAAAAATATTAATAAGATAATTCAAATAAAACATTGTCTATAGCTGTTAAGACTTACCGTAAATGGATCATATTCCATTAGATCACATATTAAGCGTGAAGTTTCATATGTTATACCGTCCATTTGAAATGGCGATATAGTTGGACGTACTTCAAACATATTTGGATGATTACATACTTTACGCAATTGCATTAGAATATTTATAACACTCAGCAAATTGCCAGTCTGTAATGTTTCCTTTGTTCTGTAAAACAAAAAGGGTAAATTTATTACAAATCAATTATCCATAGAAAGAAAATTAGCACAATATGGCAAACCACATAGTATATGACATAGGCAGGCATACGAACTTACTTCGCTCGACTCATAAAATCATCATATAAATAACGTTGCCTATTCGACAAACGGCACATGACAACATGTTCATATTTTTTGGGCATTTGTTTTTCAACTTCCTTCTTTAAACGTCTCAATAAGAACGGCCGTATTACTTTATGTAATCGCTGTATTAGCGTCTCATTATATTCCAGGTTACCTTCAATCATGCCTGTCATTGGATTGGAAAACCATTCCTTAAATTCTCGATGTGATGAGAAAACGTAGGGCATTAAGAAATGCATAAGAGACCATAGTTCCATAAGATCATTTTGTAGAGGTGTACCAGTAAGTAGAAGACGTCTAAAAGAAAAAATATATAAAAAAAGCGTTTTTATATGGAATTTATAGTAATTTATAGTAAAAATATAAATAAACTGCAATTTTTGCTTTTACAAATGTAAATTCCCACAAAAAAATTAATAAAAATCAGAAATGAAAATCGGTTTGCCAATTGTAGTCTAAAATATCTATTGTGATTGGTAACAAATTCACAATAGCGAAAATTAGTCTTAATTTTTTATATAAGCATCATTCTGTAACTTGGCCTTGACACATTAAAGCTAAGTCAAAAGTATTGATGCTATGCTACTGTACTCGTATAACCTCAAAAATGTCGAGCTTTACGATAGAAAGCTCGTATACATTCCCATTTTCTGTGGATACGATGCTACCAAAATATTTGAGATCGACCGAATACACGGCTTAGGCTTTTGGTAAAAAAATCGGATAGGCCTTGATGAGATTAGGCGTGATGAGGTTGATTATCCTAAGCTGAAATTTTTTCATAATTTTCTTAGTAGCTTAACTTTGATTTCGAGAATGGTTCAGCCAAATTTAAATCTTGATTTATTAAAAAAAAAATATTAAGCATTGCTAGTAACAATTAGTCAAAATTTTATTTTTATAAAAAATTTTGTCAAAATTTTATTTCTATAAAAAATTTTGTCAATATTTTATTTCTATGGCAAAATTTTTCAAAATTTTATTTCAATAGCAAAATTTTGTCAAAATCTTATTTCTATAAAAAAATTTTGCAAAAATTTATTTCTATAGAAAATTTTTCCAAATTTTTATTTCTATCGAAAATTTTGCCAAATTTTTACTTCTATAGAAAATTTTGTCACAATTTTATTTCTATAGGAAATTTTTGCCAAATTTTATTTTATAGAAAATGTATTCAAAATTTTTATAGAAAAATTTTGCAAATTTTGTTTCTATAGAAAATTTTTGCAAAATTTTATTTCTATAGAAAATTTTTGCAAATTTTTATTTCTATAGAAAATGTTTGCAAAATTTTATTTCTACAGAAAATTTTTGCAAATTTTTATTTCTATAGAAAATTTTGTCAAAATTTTATTTCTATAGAAAATTTAGTAAAAATTTTATTTCTATAGAAACTTTTTGCAAAATTTTATATCTATAGAAAATTTTGTCAAAATTTTGTTTCTATAGAAAATTTTTGCAAAATTTTATTTCTATTGAAAATTTTGCCAACTTTTTATTTCTATCGAAAATTTTGCCAAATTTTTATTTCTATAGAAAATTTTATTTCTACAGAAAATTTTTGCAAAATTTTATTTTATAGAAAATTTTGTCAAAATTTTATTTCTATAGAAGATTTTGTCAAAATTTTATATCTATAGAAAATTTTGTCAAAATTTTATTTCTATAGCAAAATTTTGTCAAAATTTTATTTCTATAGAAAATTTTGTCAAAATTTTTGCAAAATTTTGTTTCTATAGAAAATTTTTGCAAAATTTTATTTCTATAGAAAAATTTTGCAAATTTTATTTCTATAGAAAATGTTTGCGAAATTTTGTTTCTATAGAAAATTTTTGCAAAATTTTATTTCTATCGAAAATTTTGCCAAATTTTTATTTCTGTCGAAAATTTCGCCAAATTTTAATTTCTATAGAAAATTTTATTTCTACAGAAAATTTTTGCAAAATTTTATTTTATAGAAAATTTTGTCAAATTTTTTTTTTCTATAGAAAATTTTGTCAAAATTTTATATCTATAGAAAATTTTGTCAAAATTTTATTTGTATAGAAAATTTTTGCAAAATTTTGTTTCTATAGAAAATTTTTGCAAAATTTTACTTCTATAGAAAAATTTTGCAAATTTAATTTCTATAGAAAATGTTTGCGAAATTTTATTTCTATAGAAAATTTTTGCAAAATTTTATTTCTATAGAAAATTTTTGCAAAAATTTATGTGTATAGAAAATGTTTGCAAAATTTTATTTCTATATAAAACTTTTGCAAAACTAACTTTATTTCTATAGAATATTTTGTCAACATTTTATTTCTTTAGAAAATGTAGTCAAAATTTTATTTTTTATATAAAATATCAAAATTTTATTTCTATAGAAAATTTTGTCAAAATTTTATTTCTAGAAGAAATTTTGTCAACTTTTTATTTCTAGAGAAAAATTTTCAACCAAAAAATAAACACTTCGGTCGGTGCCCAACAAAATATATATATTGTAGTTTAATCGTATAATACAGTACCTTAGGCAAACAATACTATATTAGCGTGATTATTCATAAGAATGTTATAAGCACCTTAGCGTAGTTCGATAACTATTGCAAAAAGTTATGGCACTGATTGAAGTGCTACGAAATTTTTCCGACGCCATTCAATTTAAAATGAAGTAACATTTTGATCAATCTGTTATATTTTAATAACCATAAAAAAAATAAAACATTATTGTAGCCTAATCTATTAATACCGACTTTTTTCATTTAACAAGCCTGTATTAGCGAGATTATACAATTTTTCATATAAGCAACTTTGCGTAGTTCCCATAACTATTGCAAAAAAGTTATGTCACTGATTGAAGTGCTACAAATTAAAACCCATATAATTGTAGTAGTTTTAATTGTTATAGTAGTCCGTCCATGTAGGGATTTTTCCTACAATTTTTAATTCCTTGAAATATTTTGTAGTTTAATCAAAACAATATACTATCATTGAAAATGATATGATTTTCCTGTCACTAGGACTTCACTAGAAAAAAATCTATTTTTATAATAAAATTTATTTTTTGTTATAATAATTAAGTAACTTATTCCAGAGTGGAAATTTGACATCATCGTATTTTGTAAACGAAATAGTTATTTCCACTTTATACCAGTGAAAACATTGCATCCGTTTCCAATAGTTTCTATAGCACACATTTACGATTTTCAGGCCATGGCAGATAAAGGACATGAAAGTGCTTTTTAGGTGCATATTTGATATTATACTTTATCAATAAAATATACTTAAATAAAGTTCGATTGTTTAATATATCATTCTCTCTCTCAATCAGACAAATGCCTCGCAAAATGCGAACATCCTGTTTTTAGTTTTGGCATAACAAGACTCTTCCAAAAATAGGTTGAATCTAACCAAAGTCAGTGGACAGATTATCATCATATTAAGTTTCGAATGACCATAATAAAGCAACCGATGTCGATTTACCAAATAACTCATAACGTTGGGAGTTTCAGTTAAAGAGTATAATGTTTGGAATAAACTGGTTTTTTATAGCAAGGTTACAAATTGTTCTACTTGTGATAAATTCAATGTGACACAGAGTGCCCTTGCAAAGTAAATAAATATCGAGAAATATAATAAAAAGAATAATTGCTTATAAGACACACACACAATGTCCCACGAATATGGTCTGATAAAGGGATAATTATTATGATGATCCCATAGTACAGCCACGGTTGCCTCTCGTGCCATAATCTATCAAAATTTGAAGAACATTTTATCAAAAATCTACCAAATTTAAAAATATCTTATTTCGCAAAATTTAATTCCTATAGAAAATTTTTTTAAAAATGTTATTTCTATAGACATTTTTTGCAAAATTTTATTTCTATTGAAAATTTTGTCAAATTTTATTTCTATTGAAAATGTTGTCACAATTTTATTTCTATAGAAAATTTTGTCAAAATTTTTTTTTCTATAGAAAATTTTGCAAAGATTTTATTTCTATAGAAAATTTTGTAAAAATTTTATTTCTATAGAAAATTTTGTCACAATTTTATTTCTATAGAAAAAATTTTGTCAAAATTTTATTTCTATAGAAAATTTTGTCAAATTTTTATTTCTATAGAAAATTTTGTCAAAATTTTATTTCTATAGAAAATTTTGTCAAAATGTTTCTATAGAAAATTTTGTCAAAATTTTATTTTTATAGAAAATTTTGTCAACATTTTATTTCTATAGAAAATTTTGTCAAAATTTTATTTCTATAGAAAATTTTGTCAAAATTTTATTTCTATAGAAAATTTTGTCAAAATTTTATTTCTATAGAAAATTTTGTCAAAATGTTATTTCTATAGAAAATTTTGTCAAAATTTTGTTTCTATAGAAAATTTTGTCAAAATTTTATTTCTATAGAAAATTTTGTCAAAGTTTTATTTCTATAGAAAATTTTGTCAAAATTTTATTTCTATAGAAAATTTTGTCAAAATTTTATTTCTATAGAAAATTTTGTCAAAATGTTATTTCTATAGAAAATTTTGTCAAAATTTTGTTTCTATAGAAAATTTTGTCAAAATTTTATTTCTATAGAAAATTTTGTCAAAATTTTATTTCTATAGAAAATTTTGTCAAAATTTTATTTCTATAGAAAATTTTGTCAAAATTTTATTTCTATAGAAAATTTTATTTCTATAGAAAAATTTGTCAAAATTCCATCGAAAATGTGCCAAATTTTTATTTGTAAGTTTTATTTATTTTAAAATTTTATTTCTATAAAAAATTTTGTCAAAATTTTATTTCTATAGAAATTTTTTGCAAAATTTTATTTCTATAGAAAATTTTGTCAAAATTTTATTTCTATAGAAAATTTTGTCAAAATTTTATTTCTATAGAAAATTTTGTCAAACTTGTATTTCTATAGAAAATTTTGTCAAAATTTTATTTCTATAGAAAATTTTGTCAAAATTTTATTTCTATCGAAAATTTTGTCAAAATTTTATTTCTATAGAAAATTTTGTCAAAATTTTATTTCTATAGAAAATTTTGTCAACATTTTATTTCTACAGAAAATTTTGTCAAAATTTTATTTCTTCAGAAATTTTTGTCAAAATTTTATTTCTATAGGAAATTTTTGTCAAAATTCTATAGAAAAATTTGATACATTTTTATTTGAAAATTTTATTTATTTTAAAATTTTATTTCTACTGAAAATTTTTTCAAAATTTTATTTCTACAGAAAATTTTGTCAAAATTTTATTTCTATAGGAAATTTTGTCAAAATTCTATAGAAAAATTTGTCAAATTTTTATTTGTAAATTTTATTTATTTTAAAATTTTATTTCTATTGAAAATTTTTTCAAATATTTATTTCTATAGAAAATTTTGTCAATTTTTTTTTATAGGAAATTTTGTCAAAATTTTATTTCTATAGAAAATTTTGTTCAAGTTTTACTTTAACAGAAAATTTTGTCAAAATTTCATTTCTACAGAAAATGTTGTCCAAGTTTTACTTTAATAGAAAATGTTATCAAAATTCTATTTCTATAGAACAATTTTTTTATAGGAAAATTTGTCAAAATTCTATAGAAAATTTGTCAAATTTTTATTTGTAAATTTTATTTATTTTAAAACTTTATTTGTATAGAAGATTTTGTCAAAATTTTATTTCTATAGAAAATTTTGTTCAAGTTTTACTTTAATAGAAAATTTTGTAAAAATTTCATTTCTACAGAAAATGTTGTCCAAGTTTTACTTTAATAGAAAATTTTCTCAAAATTCTATTTCTATAGAACAATTTTTTTCTATAGGAAAATTTGTTAAAATTCTATAGAAAGTTTGTCAAATTTTTATTTGTAAATTTTATTTATTTTAAAACTTTATTTGTATAGAAAATTTTGTCAAAAGTTTATTTCTATAGAAAATTTTGTCCAAGTTTTACTTCAATAGAAAATTTTGTCAAAATTTTATTTCTATCGAAAATTTTCTCAAAATTTTATTTCTATTGAAAATTTTGTCAAAATTTTGTTTTTATAGAAAATATGCGAAGTGCCTCTTTATTGGAGAGGAATATTTAGCAAATCTACCAAAACCAAGAATTCTACCAAAAAAAGTCAAAAAACTACCATTTTTTGGTAGAATTCTACCAACTGTGGCAAGCGTGTGCACAACACCAATTATGTAGACGTTTTACAAAGCTGAAATACTCAAATATTTCCCTAAGCGAGGAAAATTCCAAACATTTGCTCCAAAAGCTACTACGATGATTTCAAACGGGCATTGATTCTATCCCATTTTCACTAAATACACATTAGGCCATCAATATCAAGGTCAATGATGTCATAATTCCAACCACAAACTGCACCAAAATTCTGGGCCAAACCAGATCATAAACATATAATCGGGTAGGAGTCATTGATAAGAGCGAAGTTCAACAAAAGTAGTATCACCATATCTGACTTGACCCCAACAAATATTCCACGGAGCCTCCAACGGAATGAAGTATATTTTCTTGTAATTTTTGTAAACAGAGTAATCGTCTTCACATGTTCCAATGAAAACTTTGCATCCGTTTTGATATTGTTATTGCACACATGTACGATTTTCATGTCATGGGGAATGAAGACAAGAAAGTGCTTTTTAGGTGCATTCAAAAATTAAGAATTTTGTTTTATTGTCAGAAGAATCTGGTTAAAATGTGTAGTCTTTGTTTTTTATATATCCATAAATACTTTTCTTTTTTATCCATTCAATTTCCTCCATTTCAATCATTCTAACTATAGAATTTTCTGGCTCTATTTTCCTTTTCTCTCTCTCCCCTCTCTATTTATATTTCTAGTTTTTTTCTCTCCAACACTATTTCATTTTCCGTTCTTTATCTCTGTCTATCTCTTTCAAATATTTTTTTTCAATCATCATGACTCCTTCTTTCCGTCTTACTTACCTCTCTGTGGAGAAATTTAAAAGCAATTGCCATCGTTGCGATTTGAAATTCTTGATGTTTTGAGCTTCGTCCAATATCAAATATTTCCATTTCTTGCGGCGAAAACTTTGTTGATCTTGAACCACCAATTTATAGGAGGTTATGCAAACATGAAAAGCATTTGGTTTGGTCCAACCAACTCTTTTCAGTTTACGCTCCTTTTGTGTTCCATAATAGGTGAGTATTTTAAAGCCGGGACACCATTTTTTAAATTCCATTTCCCAATTTAACATAACCGATGAGGGTACTACAATAAGATGGGGACCCCAATTGCCTTTGACACAGGCAAGATGGGCCAACAGAGCAATGGTCTGTATTGTCTTTCCCAGACCCATTTCATCGGCTAGAATGCCATTGAGTTTACGCTCGTTCATGGTTACCAACCAATCGAGACCGATGTGTTGATATTCACGCAATGAATGTTTCAGTAGGAATGGTACGGGGGTGACAACATTTGTAGATGAAAGGGTATTGCCTTTGGGTTGTAAAGATTCGGCCAATGCTGCAGCATCTTTGATCATATCATCTTTACTATTGGCATTGGAGGAATCCTCAAGCAAATCTTTAAGGCCAGCATCTTGTTCATTTTCTTCGGTACCATCGAGATCTTCTGTCTCATCGGCACTCTCTTCCTCATCTTCTTCGTCCTCTTCATCGTCTTCTTCCTCGTCATCATCTTCTGACTCTTCATCTGTAGAATCATCATCGGAATCTCGCATAGCTTTTGATATTGCTTCTTCATCCATATCTTCATTATCCACTTCCATTTTTGAAGTGCTGGCTTTGGATTTTCCCTTAACTGGTGTCTCATTTATTTTGCCCGATTTATATTTGGCTATCAACTCCTCAACCGTTAAATCATTATCCGCTTCCAGCTCATCCAGCTCTTGTTTATGGTCTACTTCCATTTCTTCTTCCTCTTGCTTCATAATGGTATTTTCGTCATCTTCACTGGTCTCGTTGGCTTCAAATTCACCATCATCACTATCCTGGCTTTGCTTTCGACTACTTCCCCTTTTGCCTTTGGATGAGGAAGAGGATGTCGTTGCTGTGGTATCCTCTTCCAAGACGATTTTATCACGATTCTCTAAATATCCCTTGGGCAAATCTTTTAGAAAATCATCCAAATCCATTTGAGATTCTTTGGCCAATGCTGCAACTTCAGCATCAACATCGGCATTTTCTTCTTCTTCGGCTTTGGCAATTGTCTCTTCATCATCTTCAGAAGCTGAATCAGGACGAAATTCATCTAATGCGAATACAAAGAAAATATTTGTTTGTTAATCTTAATCTCCTTGTCTAACGAAGTAGGTAATTGAGGGGAAATTTTTTGAAAAGCTCATCAGACAAATGCCTCGCAAAAGCGAACATCCCTTGAAATTTCCATAAACTTTCCCAAAAATAGGGCACAAGTTTTAGAATCAGTGACAAATTAGCATCATTTGAGGCGTTCAAAAAATTGTACTCATACTGGTTGTTATAGGCAACTACCGAAAATCACACAAAATCTCAAAAATATACAAAAATGGTCTTGTAAATTATCTTAAATTTTGCTAACAACCGAAATGAGCATAAAGGCTCTTTCTTTTTATGAACAACTTACCATCTGTGCCACCACCATCCCTCTTGGGCGAAGATATTCGACTGGAATTTATACTGGGATTTGCTGAAGCATCTTTCAGAGTCTTATTCATGCCCTCGGCCAATTGCTGAGAGAATTTCTCAGTTTGATCTACAATAAATGATAGATGTTGATCCAATGCCTTTTTACGTTTCTCCTCGATTTTCGTATGATGTTTATATTCCACCAATTTCTCCACATTGCCCCAAAACATTTTCACTTCTTTTGCAATGAATGCAGCCACTCTTCTCAAATGAGCCTCTTGAGCCTTTTCGGCCTTCTGAGCTGCATTCGCTTTATCCTGGAAATATTTCTGTACCATTTTGGCACATTTTTTCGCTGCAGCTTTCTTCCATTTACGTTCTTGGGCAAAATCGGCAGCCAACCAAACCATTTCCTCAAGCAAATAGTCCCAATGGGCCTTTGGTCTTGGGGGTTCCAATTGCTTGGGCAAACGTTTTTCAGTCCATAATCCCTCTCGTTGTAGTTCCTTAATGCGGCGCATAACATCAACCTCTTGTTTAGCCTTAAAGGAAAACTCTTGATTGCTATTGGGCGTTGTGGCGGCGGAATTTGCAGCTGCAGCAGCGGCCGCTGCAGCTGCTGACGCAGCACTTGTCGTGCCCGTCGCTGTCGTCAATCCGGGTAATGACAAATTACTTGACGAGGGTGAATAAAGTGGCGGAGGAGTATTTGAAGTAGAGGCAACACCATTGCCATTTCGTCGCAATGCCGTAGTACCTTGGGCTGTGCTGCAGGGAATTAACGGAGTGCCACCTTTGAATGAAGAAAAAGAGATTACGATTAAACGTTTTGTTGCAGCGGCAAGAGGAATACTATATATTTTTGAAAAGAAAAAAGAGTACACACTTATCATGCCATAAGAAAATTAAAATATTTCAAGGAATCATTCATAATCCGTTGATTAAAGTCATGCCGTATTCCATAAAAAAATAAAATATAATAAAGATCTATAAATTTTGAGAAATTACCAATGCAAAATTATTTCAAATAAATAGAAAAGAAGACACCCATCAAAATAATCCACAGCTTTTTCACACAAAATGTGAACAGAGTAACCTGCTATAGAAATTCGAATGAAAACTAGTCCTTCTAGACGTCTAAAAATACAGAGATTGGGCCCCTCGAATTCGGGTATTAAAAGGAGGGACCCTGACTTCATCCTTAAAATTTTGCAAAAAAATTCTATAGAAATACAATTATGCAAACAAATTTCTATGGAAATAAAATTCTGCAAAAATTTTCTATAAAAAATATATATATAAATAAAATTTTGAGAAAATTTTCTATATAAATAAAATTTTGAGAAAATTTTCTATAGAAACAAAATTTTGACAACATTTTCTATAGAAATAAAATTTTGACAAAATTTTCTATAGAAATAAAATTTTGCAAAAATTTTCTATAGAAATAAAATTTTGCAAACATTTTCTACAGAAATAAAATTTTGACAAAATTTTCTATAGAAATAAAATTTTGACAAAATTTTCTATAGAAATAAAATTTTGACAAAATTTTCTATAGAAATAAAATTTTGCAAAAATTTTCTATAGAAATAAAATTTTGCAAAAATTTTCTATAGAAATAAAATTTTGCAAAAATTTTCTATAGAAATAAAATTTTGCAAAAATTTTTTATTTATAGAAATAAAATTTTGCAAAAATGATTGTTTTCTTTGATTTTCTTCGACCTTTTTTATGTTATAATAATAAATTAATGATTTTTCAAGCTCGAGGTCTTTTTTTGAATATTTTATTTATTTTCCCAATATTTCGCGATTATCATATTGAATCGCTTCTTTTTTTTGCAAAAAATTTTATCGAAATAGAATTTTGACAAAATTTTCTATAGAAATAAAATTTTGACAAAATTTTTTATAGAAATAAAATTTTGACAAAATTTTCCATAGAAATAAAATTGTGACAAAATTTTCTACAGTAATAAAATTTTGACAAAAATTTTTATTGAAATAAAATTTTGACAAAAATTTCTAAAGAAATAAAATTTTTCAAAACTTTCCTATAGAAATAAATTTTTGCAAAAATTTTCTATAGAAATAAAATTTTGCAAAAATATTCTATAGAAATAAAGTTTTGCAAACATTTTTATAGAAATACAATTTTGAAAAAAAAAAATCTAAAAAAATAGACATTTTTCTATAGAAATAAAAATTTCACCTAAGGATACTGTGAACGGAAGACAATCGTGCGAGGATTATGTGGGATTCTTGACACATGTAAAGTCAAGTGTCCTTGGTAGCTAATTCAAAACGAAGTCTCAGTAAGGAAACTACAATTCGAAATCTTATTACGGCATTACAAGCCAAAGTCTCTGAAGTCTCATCATATAGACCAAAATGTAAGCCAATATATGTTTAAATTTTATATTATCTTAAATTATCTCTTGAAAAAATTACGAAAAAAGTTGAGCATTTGTGAACACAGAGAAAGTATGTTGTTTATAACATTTTTTTTATATACGTAATTAAACGTAGCTTGGGCTTTTTTGTAAACAGAGTAATCGTTTTCAAATTTTCCAATGAAAACTTTGCATCCGTTCCTTTAGGGTTGCTATAGCACACATGTACGATTTTCAAGCCATGATTAGTAAAGGACAAGAAAGTGCTTTTTAGGTGCCAGTCATTGAAATTTACACATTAGAAATATTTCACAATATTTTCTCAATCAGACAAATGCCTCGCAAAATGCGAACATCCTGTTTTAAGTTTTGGTAAAGAAAGATTCTTCCAAAAATAGGTTGAATCTAACCAAAGTCAGTGGACAATATATCATCATATTGAGAACATTGTAAGCCTTAATACATTACGGTATTTTGTAAACAGAGTAATCGTTTCCCCATTATTGCAGTGGAAACTTTGCATCCGTTTTGTTATTATAGCACACATGTACGATTTTCAAGCCATGATTAGTAAAAGGACAAGAAAGTGCTTTTTAGGTGCAATTTAGAATTTTATTTAATACAAAAAGAAAATGGTTTTGCTATTGTTCTCAATCAGACAAATGCCTCGCTAAATGCGAACATCCTAGTTTTAGTTTTGGTATAGCAAGATTCTTCCAAAAATAGGTTGAATCTAACCAAAGTCAGTGGACAGTTTATCATCATATTGAGAATAATAGAAACCTCTAAATGTTAAGATATTCTGTAAACAGAGTAATCGTTTTCAAATTTTCCAAAGAAAACTTTGCATCCGTTCCTTTAGAGTTACTATAGCACACATGTACGATTTTCAAGCCGTAGTGGATAAAGGACAAGAAAGTGCTTTTTAGGTGCATAGAAAATTTATTAAAATTTTAATTATTTCCTTATTTTATGAATCTTTTTGTTGATATTTCAAAATTTTCTATAGGAAAAAAATTTTGAAAAAATTTTCTATAGAAATAAAAATTTTGACAAAATTTTCTATAAAAATAAAATTTTGATAAAATTTTCTATAGAAATAAAATTTTGACAAAATTTTCTATAGAAATAAAATTTTGATAAAATTTTCTATAGAAATAAAATTTTGATAAAAATTTCTATAGAAATAAAATTTTGACAAAATTTTCTATAGAAATAAAATTTTGATAAAATTTTCTATAGAAATAAAATTTTGACAAAATTGTCTATAGAAATAAAATTTTGACAAAATTTTCTATAGAAATAAAATTTTGACAAAATTGTCTATAGAAATAAAATTTTGACAAAATTTTCTATAGAAAGAAAATTTTGACAAAATTTTCTATAGAAATAAAATATTGACAAAATTTTCTATAGAAATAAAATTTTGACAAAATTTTCTATAGAAATAAAATTTTGACAAAATTTTCTATAGAAATAAAATTTTGACAAAATTTTCTATAGAAATAAAATTTTGACAAAATTTTCTATAGAAATAAAATTTTGACAAAATTTTCTATAGAAATAAACTTTTGACAAAATTTTCTATAGAAATAAAATGTTGACAAAATTTTCTATAGAAATAAAATTTTGACAAAATTTTCTCTAGAAATAAAATTTTGACAAAATTTTCTATAGAAATAAAATTTTGACAAAATTTTCTATAGAAATAAAATTTCGACAAAATTTTCCATAGAAATAAAATTTTGACAAAATTTTCTATAGAAATAAAATTTTGACTAAATTTTCTATAGAAATAAAATTTTGACAAAATTTTCTATAGAAATAAAATTTTGATAAAATTTTCTATAGAAATAAAATTTTGACAAAATTGTCTATAGAAATAAAATTTTGACAAAATTTTCTATAGAAATAAAATTTTGACAAAATTGTCTATAGAAATAAAATTTTGACAAAATTTTCTATAGAAATAAAATTTTGACAAAATTTTCTATAGAAATAAAATTTTGACAAAATTGTCTATAGAAATAAAATTTTGACAAAATTTTCTATAGAAATTAAATTTTGACAAAATTTTCTACAGAAATAAAATTTTGACAAAATTTTCTATAGAAATAAAATTTTGACAAAATTTTCTATAGAAATAAAATTTTGAAAAAATTTTCTATAGAAATAAAATTTTGACAAAATTTTCTATAGAAATAAAATTTTGACAAAATTTTCTATAGAAATAAAATTTTGAAAAAAATTTTCTATAGAAATAAAATTTTGAAAAAAATTTTCTATAGAAATAAAATTTTGACAAAATTTTCTATAGAAATAAAATTTTGACAAAATTTTCTATAGAAATTAAATTTTAACAAAATTTTCTATAGAAATAAAATTTTCGTGAAATTTCTGAGCGTTTAAAAGCTAATCACAGTTTGGACTCGGCTATGAAATGGGAGATCCCTTGCCATTGAGCTAAACATAGAATCGGAGAGATCTCGTTGATCAGAAAGAAGTTCACCACCTTGTGGCATCACAATGTTCTGATTGGTCTAAGTGAGCCGTACTTAACCTAAACTGTCTTAATTATTCATTTTTCTTGGAAAAACTCCAACATTATTATATTGTAATCAATTTAACAGTTTTTACATTGAGGATAAAATGGTAAAACTTTTGCCATTGATCTGGTTTCTATGAAAAATATAACCGATTACTCTAGCACACATTTACGATTTCCAAGCCAAGGATTTAATGAAGGCAAAGGAAGTGCTTTTTAGGTGCTACCTATTATAAAATTATAAAAAAATTTACAAATTTAAATACATATAATACTATAATTTATTTAAAAAAATATAAATATAAAATTAAGAACTCTATAAGAACATACAAATTAATGAAAAAAGCCAAATATTCTACAATAAACGAAGCCAATTCTTTTCAGAATGTGGGACAAACAAATAAATCAAATAATATGTAGAGCTTTTGGAAAATTAAAAATTCGATAATACTAATTCGTAGGATGCTTCATATGAGAAAACTTAAGAAAGGAAAATCAAAATGACTTGTGACTGAAGACAGCTAAGAAAGAAATTAAAAAAATGAAATAATGAGACCGACCATATCAATTACAAATCAAATGAAAAACTAAAACCAACGAAGAAAAAAAAAGAGACAAAAATTTCATTTGTAAGGAATTTCATTAATAAGAAGAGGAATAAACGATAAGCACCTGGCACCAAAGGTACAGTAGAATTTCCTACAGCAGGTGGAGCGGGTATTTGACCAAATACCATCCCGTGACGACCACCTAAAGGTCTACCCGGAATGTGACCTAAATATTTTTTGTTGTTGTTGTGATGGTTCATATGTAAACAATGAATGTGAAGATTACAATTAACAGATTAGGAATTTACACAATTTAATTAAAACAAAAACAATAGAATATAAAATAATGAAAATTCAACCAAACCAAAACATAGTTAGGAATGCAATGAAAATATAAATTTTTAAATAAATTTTGAATCGCAAAATGTGATGTGGTGTAAAATGGTGAAATGTGCGGTGAATGAGGTGAAATAGTGTTTTCTTTTTTTTTTTGAGGGGATTTGGGGAAGGGGGTTTGATTATTTTTCATGTGGGTTAATTTAAAGATTTTTGTTAGGTAATTTTTTAAATGTAAATTTTGTTAAAATCAAACTAAATGTAAGACGAAAAAAACTAAAATTGTTTTTTTTTTTTAAGAACAAAAACCTGTATCGATTTTTATTTGGTACATACCTTGTTGTGTCAACTGTTGAACGGCGGCTGGCAATTTTGTGGATACCGCCACCGGTGTTGCACCGACAGCTGGTATTTTTATTTCTGCCCCTTGAGGTGGCAGAGGATTACCACTGGCATCAGTGGCTGTTGAGGGCAAAAGCGAACTTTGTACATTGCCTGATGTCAACGTTGATGATGCCGACGGAGAGGAGGAGGAGGATGCCGATGATGATATTGATGGAGATATGGTTGTACTGCTTGGCAGACGACCCTGATTTGAGACCAAAGATGATGCGGGAGAGGATGATGATACAATTAATGATGTTTGATGAGATTGTTGCGTATTCTGAAATATAATAAAAAGAACATTTTTTTTAAATTTAGATTATATTTTTATTTTAGAAGAAATATAAATATTTAAGAAAAATTTACCCGAAATTGATTATCGTTACAATTTATTATAGTTTTTTTTTTTAATTGGCTTTAGTTAAAACTTTTATTTTAAAGAAAAATAAATATTTAAGTAAAAATTCACTGAACCCGAAGTTGGTTATAGTTACAATTGAGTTTATGATTAAAAATTGATCCATCGACTATATTCTGCAATTCAACCCATATGTTGGCCATTTTTTTCTGGCTCTTGTCCCCAAATTAAAACGCTTTCGAGTCCAAAACCCCAATTTAAATTAAATTTCCTCACAAAAAAATAAATTTCCTCACAAATTATGTAAAAAATATATAGAAAAAGGCTCTGCGGTAAGTAATAAGTAATAATTTAGCTACTGGAAATAAATACAAAAATTTATGCGAGCAGCAAGAAGATCAAGATTTCGAAACACAACACGAAAACGAAAATTTACTTCGAAATACTCAAGTAATAAATGAGAGGGCAACATTTAGGCCCGAGTCCCCACTAAATGGTTTCACTATTGTAGAAAATGTCTGAACCAACCTGAGTATAATTATAAATTAGCGCTTGGGCCCCCAAAATAAAAACTATATTGTAAACCTGATTTATTACATTGAACCGATTTCAAAAAAATCCCCACAAAAATCCTCAAATTTATGGAAATTTTCCATCAACTCCCCAGCTCCAAAGGGAAAGTCTTCAATGCTGGTAAGACTGCATGGTGCAAAAAAAAAAAATAGTATCGATACTCAAAATTGTCCTCTTCATCAACGAACAAATATCCCCAATTCTGGCCAATACGACTGTATTGGCAACCTATGGGGAGCAACATTGTATGTAGCCAAAAAAACGGCTCGATTTCGGGTTATCAGGGTGAAATTCCAAACCAATGATTGTCCGCTATAACCAAACCACAGCTACCAAAATGCTTACGGAAATTGGGCATGCAAAAATTTAAATAGGATCGATCTATTTCTAGGCCTCGTATAAATCAATAGCACGATTTAAGCTCCTAATGGCCTACAAAGCATATACATTTTTCTCCAATAAAATTAAAATTTTTTGGAACATCAATTTATTCTCATAATACAAAGGAAACGAACACAAAAATTTTATTTTTCTGATTTATTCACCAAATTAAATGATCCAATTAATTTTTTAATTGAAATGTCTTCAATCACGAAAATATGCTCTCAATCACAGTTTTAATTGGGCATAAAAACAAACTTGATTAAAAAATTAATTGATTTCAGTAGCAAATTTCAATTAATTTTTTAATTGATTCAATCAATAATTTAATTGATGTTGATTGCAAAACTCAATTTTTTAATTGATTTTTAAAAACGTGACTATTTCAAATTACGTTCTTAACTGACTTGGTTTTTGATTAAAAATTGTTTGAAATCGGGGATGATAAAGGATGTTGACGAAAAAGTACTAAAAATGTATTAAAAATGTACTTTCCGAAGCCAAAAGGTGCTAAAATTACATAATATCAAATTTAAAGACTATTGTAAAAATATACGTATATTTAAATCTAGACCGATTTGGTTTTTTTAGATTTTCTTAGAAAAAATTTATTTTGCAAAATTTTATTTCTATAGAAAATTTTGTCAAAGTTTTATTTCTGCAGAAAATTTTGTAAAAATTTTATTTCTATAGAAAATTTTGTCAAAATTTTATTTCTATATGAAATTTTGTAATTTTTTTCTATAGAAAACTTTGTCAAATTATTATTTGTATAGGAAATTTTGTCAATATTTTATTTCTATATAAAAAATTTTGTCAACATTTTTTTCTATAGAAAATTTTGTCAAAATTTTATTTCCAAAGAAAATTTTGTCAAAATTTTATTTCTATAGAAAATTGTATCAAAGTTTTATTTATATAGACAATTTTGTCAAAATTTTATTTCTATAAAAAATTTATTGAAAATTTTATTTCTATAGAAAATATATTGAAAAATTTATCTCTATAGAAAGTTTTGTCAACACTTTATTTCTATAGCAAATTTTTTGTCTATAGAAAATTTTGTCAAAATTTTATTTCCATAGAAAATTTTGATAAAAAAATTTTTTGTCTATAGAAAATATTGTCAAGATTTTATTTATGTAGACAATTTTGTCAAAATTTTATTTCTATAGAAAATTTTGTCAAAATTTTATTTTGACAAAATTTTACTATTTATAATCATCCAGAAAAAAAAATTATTTCTATACAAAATTTTGTCAAAATTTTATTTCCATAGAAAATTTCATCCAATTTTTATTCTATAAAAAATTTTGTCAAAATTTTATTTCTATAGAAAAATTTATCAAAGTTTTATTTGTATAGAAAATTTTGTCAAATTTTTATTTCTACAGAAAATATTGTCTGAATTTTATTTCTATAGAAAATTTTGTCAAAGTTTTATTTATATAGAAAATTTTGTCAAATTTTTATTTCTACAGAAAATTTTGTCAAATTTTTATTTCTACAGAAAATTTTGTCAACATTTTATTTCTATAGAATATTTTGTCAAAATTTTATTTCTATAGAAAATTTTGATAAAAATTTTATTTCTATAAAAAATGTTGACAAAATTCTATAGAAAATTTTGAAAATTTTCGGTTCTAAGCATTAATGCGAAAGACACCATGTGTATATTTCGTCTCCCTCTGGGCGTTTCAAATATATACACTATCTTATAATATTGTTTCTCAGTGTGACGTTTCACATTTGCGGGCGAATGTGGTATAGACAATATTCCTTTCAAAAATGTTGAAATCCTGTAATAAAAAACTAAAATATCCTCATTTTTGAATATGTTTATTTCTTCATTGTTCGCTACTTATAATTTTGAGAAACGTTCACTTTTAGGACAGAATAACTCTATATAGAGTAATTGGGATGAAAAAGTACCAAGCGGTTGTGCCACGGTGCTTTTGGCAGTCGAAATGTATCAAAAAAGCACAAAAGTGTCAACTTTAGCAACCCTGTTTGAAATAAATTTTTAATTAAAAATGCAAAAATTTCCCATTGCTTTTTAACAGACTTAGTCTTCCGAGTTCATTAAAAAATTAATTGTATGAATTATTTTTTTAATTAAATATTTAAAAATGTTCAATCATTCAATTAGTTAACTTTTTGTTTCTATCTTGATAAAAAGTTAATTTTCCATTTATAAATTAATTGATAATAAATTAAAAATTTTTTCAACTTCAATCAACTGGAAATATTTTGCTTAAATTTTGTCTGTGTAACTTTAAAAAATTGAAAAGCCAAAATTAATTCAAGTTCGACTGCCAGTTTCTCTTTCGAATGCATTTTCCTAGGTTTTACAGGAAAAGGACACAGAAATGATCTTTATAAAAAAATCTTATCAACGGCCAATACAAACGAAAAACTCCCGTTTTCCTATTACCTCGACGTTTTAAATAACTTTCACTTATTCCAAAATTCAAAAGTGGCATTTTGAAAATTATTATTTTGTACCAGTACCAATTCAATTTTCTACTTACCGTTTGTGGATTTACAACATTTGTATGACTACCAGCAGTCACACCAATAATTGTTGCTATATTATCAGCAACCTGTGTCTGTTGTTGTTGTTGAACGATGGAAGAAACACTGCCAGCAGCGGCTTGGGCCGTTGATGACATCGACGTTGATGCTGTGGTAGACGCCGCACTTGTTCTTTCATCGTTAACCAATTGATCCAAACGATAGGCATTGCTATAGGCGATGAACTGTGGGGTAGGTCCTTTTTTACGCCACGTAGGATAGTCCATCATATTGCCACCAATTTGCAAATAAAACAATTCGGCGACATTTTCAGAGTGTCTATAGATAAACAAAAAAAAAGTTAAATAAAATTAAAAAAAAAAAAAATAAAATTCAATCGGTGAACTTACTTTTCCTTTAATCTACGCAAACGTGAATATTTTTGTTCTAAAATACGCTTCTTTAAACCTTGTATATCTTGTGCTAATGAGGAATTACTATTATTATTAATTGATGTCTTGGGACTGTTTGTTGTTGTTGTATTTATTGTCGAGGGCAAAAGAGATCCTACTATGGAATTGTTATTGCCAACACCAGCGCCAGCACCACCACCACTTATTGAAGTTGTCAAAAGAATGCCAGAATTACCACTACTAAAGTTGCTATTGCTACTATTCGAACCACTTAAGATTGCTCCCGATGTGATTGTTGATGTCGTCGAACCTGTATTTGTTGTAGTTGCGGCTGTTGTGATATTTTCCAATTTTTTACGTTTATTTAGAGGTGAGTGTGTTTCGGGAGACAATGATGTCGAAGAACTAATGGTATTGCTGCCCTGAAATGTGGTTGTCGTTGCCGTCGTTGAAGAAGAAGATGCTGTCGCTATTAAATCTGTGGTAGATGTGGGTGTTTCTGTTGCTTCTCCTGCTGGTTGTTGCTGCTGCTGCTGATAGCGTGTTGGAGTTTGAGGCATAAGACTCTTACACGGTGAGTTTGCAGTCGATGTTGCTCTAGTGTTGGTTGACAACGACGATGACGACAATGAGGAGAATGACGATTGTGGAGTTGTTGCAATGGAAATGGTACTATCGCCGTCTGTTGCTGTGGCTGCGGCAATTTCTTGTTGTCGTGATTGTTGTTGGGCAAAGGCTTGTTGAAAACTTCGCGGCAAGGGACTGTTGTTGGCTGTTCCGGCAATCGGTTGAACTAGAGATGTGATGGTTTTTTCGTTACTAGCAGCTGTTTTTGACAATCTAAAGGGGGATGTGGGTGTCGATGTTGTTGTTGTTGTTGTAGATGTAACAAGATTGTTCTTTGTTGTTGTTGTATTTGTTGTTGCAAGGTTTGTTGCAAGAGTTGTTGAAGTTGATGATATGCGGTCTGGCACAGCAGGAGGGGCCGGGTTGGACCCTTGATGCCCCCCTCCTGCTGACTCACCTTCATTCATGTTTGATGCATCTGTAAGAGATAAGAAATAATTTAGACGATTTTTTTCAAAGTGATATTTAGCTAATATTTAACACTTAGGGAATGAATAACCTAAATATTTAAAAAAAATGTAAAACAAAAATTATGGAGATAAATTTGAACACAGACGGAAAATAAAATAAATTGCAAAAATGTACGGACTGGGATGATCATCAAAGGGTTATAAGCACGGTTGCCACAGTTGGTAGAATTCTACCAATAATGGTAGATTATTTACTACTTGGTAGATTGGTAGAATTGAATATGTTTTAATGGATTTTGCAAAATATCTTCACAAAATTTCTATAGAAATAAAATGTTGACAAAATTTTCTATAGAAATAAAATGTTGACAAAATTTTCTATAGAAATAAAATGTTGACAAAATTTTCTATAGAAATAAAATTTTGACAAAATTTTCTATAGAAATAAAATTTTGACAAAATTTTCTATAGAAATAAAATTTTGACAAAATTTTCTATAGAAATAAAATTTTCTATAGAAATAAAATTTTGACAAAATTTTCTATAGAAATAAAATTTTGACAAAATTTTCTATAGAAATAAAATTTTGACAAAATTTTCTATACAAATAAAATTTTGACAAAATTTTCTATAGAAATAAAATGTTGACAAAATTGAAATAAAATTTTGACAAAATTTTGAAATAAAATTTTGACATTTTCTATAGAAATAAAATTTTGACAAAATTTTCTATAGAAATAAAATGTTGACAAAATTTTCTATAGAAATAAAATGTTGACAAAATTTTCTATAGAAATAACATTTTGACAAAATTGTCTATAGAAATAGAATAATGAAAATTTATTTTATATAGAAATAAAATTTTGGCAAAATCTTCTATAGAAATAAAATTTTGGGAAAATTTTCTATAGAAATAAAATTTTGGGAAAATTTTCTATAGAAATAAAATTTGGCAAAATTTTCTATAGAAATAAAATTTTAAACAAAATTGATTGAAGTTGAAAAATTTTTCAATGAATAATATAATTAACACAATTATCCTTTTAATCGATATAGAAACAATAAGTTAATTAAGTCAATGATTGACAATTTTTAAAATTTGAACTAAATAATTAATTAATTAATACAATTGTCGTTTTAATCAAACTCGAAAGACTAAGTTAAAAAAGCGATAAAAATTGTTTTGACTTTGTTTAAATAATCAATTGTTTTAATCAAACCAAAAAAAAACACTAAGTCAGTTTAGAAAGTAATTGAAACTAGTTACGGTTTTAAATACAAAATTAATTGATCAATCAATATCAATTAATTTTTAATTTGAATCAATTTAAGAATTAATTGACATTTGTTAATGAAATCAACAATTTTTTTAATCATTTAATCGTAAACCAGAACACGGGGAAAACGTTTAGAACGAAATTGAAATAATTTTCTAAAAACTTTACTCGTTATTGCTTTCCAATTTAATGAAAATTGGGCCTTTTTTCGAATTTGTTTCTAAAATATGATGACATTTCTACGACAATTTTAGTAAAATGTGATAGGAGATGGAAATACCCCCAGAAAAAATCACCAAACCCCTATTTTATACCCAGCCGAATTCCCTGATAAAAAATATATCCCCAACCACGAAAAAAATTTGGGGAAAATCCCCTAATCCTACTACAATGTGTAGGCGTATTTTTGTTCTCATGCCGAAGCCAAAAATTGGGTCGATTCGAGGATTGAGTCAAAAGATGAGTCGTATCGTATGTTGCAGTAATATATAATTTATTGAATTTGAATAAAAAAAAATAAAATGTAAGTAGAGGCTTTACGGTCACAGTTCTGTCCTCAAAGTAATGCCAGATGTGCCTAACGTAGTGGATTACACTTTGGCGAGATCACTTTTCGACAAAAAGTTTGAGACTCTAATTCCCAATAGTGAGGAATGGTGTACACGGACCCCGGGGAATAAAAGATATATAGATTTCTACACTAATGGCTCCAAATTGGATGGACAAGTGGGTTTCGGAGTATATTCTAAAGATCTTGAACTTCAAATAGCGAAAAGATTACCTGATCACTGTTGTGTTTTTCAGGCTGAAATATTAGCAATAAGAGAAGTGGTGAATTGGCTGAGAAGTAATGCTCCAAGCAATATTGGCATTAATATATACTCAGACAGTCAACCTGCAATAAAATCCTTGGACTCTGTGTTCCTCAACTCGAAAACGGCCATCGACTGCCGCAAATCTCTCAATGAGATGGTTGAACAGCACAATATTCACCTAATATGGGTGCCTGGCCATAGGAACATACCTTACATATTCCAGGGGAACTAGAATCTGTTAGTATGCCTCTGGCTACCTGCAAGCCCTTACTGCGTGAGAAGGCTGTCATGATCGCAAATTGCAAAGGTTGTAACGACACCAAGCAAATATGGCCCCATTTAAACTTAAACCGCAAACCAGATATGCTAGTGTTCTCGAGACGCCAGATATCACTCCTGATATCTGCTATAACGGGTCGCTGCCTGATAGGCGATTTTGCAAAAAAAAAACTATTGGTGCGAAGTATAATGACTATTGTATGAGCTGTTATGATGCGGAGGAAAAGGAATCAATAAAACACCTCTTGTGTGAGTGTCCTGCATTTTGTGTAAGGCGTAAGCAAATTTTAGGGGCATATAGCTTCAGATTACTGGCGGACCTGGAAAACGTTAACCTAAGCAGTCTGCTAATGTTTTTGGAACAATCTGGTTGGTTCAACAGAAGAAAATAATCGAGAAGGTTCAGCGGTTAAAACTAGAAGTGCCCATATGTAATATGTACTTTTAGTTTTTTTTTGAATAAAATGTAAGTAGTGGTTTCAATTCATCGGTCTGTTGAATTGTTTGGATTTTTTTTGCACAGAAACGAAATCGTTTCTTTTAAAGATCCTTTGGTTTCTTCATTTCTATTAAAATTGTATAGATAAATTATAGAATTTTCTTTCCATTTGAAATAATACTTCAAAAGAAAAAGTTCAACAGGTTTGCTTCACGCTATGCTTGTATATTGATCATGTAGTTTAATCTATTAATACCGACTTTTTAATTAACAAGACTGTATTAGCGAGATTATTCCAGTGTTTTTTTAATATAAGCACCTTAGCGTAGTTCGATAGCTATCAAATAAAGCTATGTCACTGATTGAAGTGCTAAATCGAAAATAATCCATATATGATTAACATTTTTCGCATAATATCCCCCCACAAGCTCCAAAATATTATTTGACTCGGTAAGTATTATTATTTTATAAATCCAAAATGTATTAGCTTATTACTTGATCAATTGCTTTCAATCAGACAAATGCCTCGCAAATAGCGAACATCCTGTTTTTAGTATTGGCATAATAAGATTCTTCCAAAAATAGGTTGAATCTAACCAAAGTCAGTGGACAGTGTGTCATCATATTGAAATTCTAAAGAGACCATTGTAAAAAAAAGCAAAAACATATTTAAATTTCAAAATTACTTATTTAGCCCAATAAAATTAGCTAAAAAGTTTAAAGTTTTGAAAAATTTAATTATTTTCTAGCAAGGTTACAAATTGTTTCACTTGTGGTATAAAATCAATGCGACACAGAGTGCCCTTGCGGGTAATACTGGAGATTGAATGACAGTAAAATTTTATATTTTATTTTGTAAACAGAGTAATCGTTTCCCTTTTATTACAAGGGAAACTTTGCATCCGTTTTATGAAGTTTAATATAGCACACATGTACGATTTTCTAGCCATGATAGATAAAGGACAAGAAAGTGCTTTTTAGGTGCACGATTATCTAAATTAATTCAATTTATCCGGCAGCTACCATGTCTACCACCGCCTTGCCCGCCAGGGATGCAAGTTCAAAATCTGATTCTAAGAGAGACCAAACCCTATTTCAATGGTTCTATAGTACTTCCTTGTCGTCCAAAATAGTATGTTAAAGACCCAAATAATTGCTTATTTTTTCGATCCAAACGCCTTCAATCAGACAAATGCCTCGCAAATAGCGAACATCCTGTTTTTAGTTTTGGCATAACAAGATTCTTCCAAAAATAGGTTGAATCTAACCAAAGTCAGTGGACAGTGTGTCATCATATTGAAATTCGAAAGAGACCATTGTAAAATAAGCAAAAATATATTTAAATTTCAAAATTACTCATTTAGCCCAATAAAATTAGCTAAAAAGTTTAAAGTTTTGAAAAATTTAATTTTTTTCTAGCAAGGTTACAAATTGTTTCACTTGTGGTATAAAATCAATGCGACACAGAGTGCCCTTGCGGGTAATACTGGAGAGTAAATTTTTCTTTCTTACAACAAAAAGTGTTTCTTTCTTAAAAAATAAATTTTTCTTACAACAACAACTTGTATTTTATTTTGTAAACAGAGTAATCGTTTCCCTTTTTATACCAAAGGAAACTTTGCATCCGTTTTGTGAAGTTATTATAGCACGCATGTACGATTTTCAAGTCATGGTAATAAAAGAACAAGAAAGTGCTTTTTAGGTGCACGATTATCTAAATTAATTCAATTTATCCGGCAGCCACTTTGGAAGCTACCATGCCTATCACCTCCTTGCCCGCCAGGGATGCAAGTTCAAAATCTGATTCTCAGAGAGACCAAACCCTTTTTCAATGGTTCTATAGTACTTCCTTGTCCTAGTATTCCTAGTATTTCATAGACCCAATATTTGCTTTTTTTCGATCCAAACGCCTTCAATCAGACAAATGCCTCGCAAATAGCGAACATCCTGTTTTTAGTATTGGCATAATAAGATTCTTCCAAAAATAGGTTGAATCTAACCAAAGTCAGTGGACAGTGTGTCATCATATTGATATTCGAAAGAGACCATTGTAAAATAAGCAAAAACATATTTAAATTTCAAAATTACTTATTAGCCAAATAAAATTAGCTAAATAGCTTAAAGTTATAAAAATTTAATTTTTTCTAGCAAGGTTACAAATTGTTTCACTTGTGGTATAAAATCAATGCGACACAGAGTGCCCTTGCTGGTAATACTGGAGAGTGACTTTTTCTTACAACAAAAATCTGTATTTTATTTTGTAAACAGAGTAATCGTTTCCCTTTGTATACCAAAGGAAACTTTGCATCCGTTTCATGAAATTATTATAGCACACATGTACGATTTTCAAGTCATGGTAATAAAAGAACAAGAAAGTGCTTTTTAGGTGCAATATTATTTAAATTAAGTCAATTTATCCGGTAGCCACTTTAAAAGTTACCATGCCTACAAGTTCAAAATCTGATTCTCAGAGAGACCAAACCCTTTTTCAATGGTTCTATAGTACTTCCTTGTCGTCCAAGATAGTATGTTAAAGACCTAAATAATTGCTTATTTTTTCGATCCAAACGCCTTCAATCAGACAAATGCCTCGCAAATAGCGAACATCCTGTTTTTAATATTGGCATAATAAGATTCTTCCAAAAAAAGGTTGAATCTAACCAAAGTCAGTGGACAGTGTGTCATCATATTGAAATTCGAAAGAGACCATTGTAAAATAAGCAAAAATATATTTAAATTTCAAAATTACTTATTAGCCTAATAAAATTAGCTAAATAGCATAAAGTTTTTAAAATTTAATTTTTTTCTAGCAAGGTTACAAATTGTTTCACTTGTAGTTTAAAATCAATGCGACACAGAGTGCCCTTGCTGGTAATATTGGAGAGTAACTTTTTCTTACAACAAAAATTTGTATTTTATTTTGTAAACAGAGTAATCGTTTCCCTTTTATACCAAAGGAAACTTTGCATCCGTTTTATGAAGTTTAATATAGCACACATGTACGATTTTCAAGTCATGGTAATAAAAGAACAAGAAAGTGCTTTTTAGGTGCACGATTATCTAAATTAATTCAATTTATCCGGCAGTCACTTTGGAAGCTACCATGTCTACCACCGCCTTGTCCGCCAGAGATGCGAATTCAAAATCTGATTCTCAGAGAAAACAAACCCCTTTTCAATGGTTCCATAGTACTTCCTTGCGACCAAGTACTTCCTTTCCGACTAGACTCAGTATTTGCTTATTTTTGATCCAAACGCCTTCAATCAGACAAATGCCTCGCAAATAGCGAACATCCTGTTTTTAGTATTGGTATAATAAGATTCTTCCAAAAATAGGTTGAACCTAACCAAAGTCAGTGGACAGTGTGTCATCATATTGAAATTCGAAAGAGACCATTGTAAATAAAATAAGCAAAAACATATTTAAATTTCAAAATTACTTATTAGTCAAATAAAATTCGCTAAATATCTTAAAGTTTTGATGAATTTAATTTTTTTCTAGCAAGGTTACAAATTGTTTCACTTGTGGTACAAAATCAATGCGACACAGAGTGCCCTTGTTGGTAATACTCGAGAGTAACTTTTTCTTACAACAAAAATTTGTATTTTATTTTGTAAACAGAGTAATCGTTTCCCTTTTATTACAAAGGAAACTTTGCATCCGTTTTATAAAATTGTTTTAGCACACATGTACGATTTTCAAGCCATGATAGATAAAGGACAAGAAAGTGCTTTTTAGGTGCAATATTATTTAACTTAGAAAAGGCTATTATTAGAGCTTCCTAAATACCTTCCAATCAGACAAATGCCTCGCGAAATGCGAACATCCTGTTTTTAGTATTGGCAAAACAAGATTCTTCCAAAAATAGGTTGAATCTAACCAAAGTCAGTTGACAGTTTATCATCATATGGATAGAACATTAGAAACCTTTATTTTATTGTCTTATTTTGTAAACAGAGTAATCGTTTCTATTGTAATAGCAATGGAAACTTTGCATCCGTTTCCCTAAAAAAAGAGTTTTTCTAGCACACATGTACGATTTTCAAGCCATAGAAAACATAGGACAAGAAAGTGCTTTTTAGGTGCTTATTAAAATTAATTTAATATAGAAATTCGTAAAGCTTTTCTTTTCTTGATCATTCTATCTTTCTCTCTCTCAATCAGACAAATGCCTCGCAAATTGCGAACATCCTGTTTTTAGTTTTGGCATAACAAGATTCTTCCAAAAATAGGTTGAATCTAACCAAAGTCAGTGGACAGTTTATCATCATATTAAGTTTCAAATGACCAAATAAAAAGCAAGCAATATATTGTTCATTATCCAGATAACTCATTTTGCTTGATAAAATAGTTAAAGAGTATATAATTTTGGACTAAAAAATATTTTTTATAGCAAGGTTACAAATTGTTCCACTTGTAGTAAAATCAATGTGACACAGAGTGCCCTTGCATATTCTGGAAAAAATTAAATATATCCTATATATTTTATATTAGAGAGAATCGAGTCGGCGTGTAATAAAGACTTTTCGAGATAGAAGTAAAATATTTAAAAAATAGGGTAAACTAATTCTTTCGCTATATATTCTAAATTTTATAAAATATTTATGAAAAGTTTTAAAATGACACGAAGATCGTTCCAATTGAACAATAAACAAAGGAGATATATCAAGTTTTTATTGACCCTTTGGATGGCTATATTCGGGACAAAAATTGCACACGTCTAAGCGGACGCGTGCAACTTCAAATTAAAATTTATGATATATATGTGAAATATAGATATTATCGAGCAAGTTTGGCACAAAATTGGACGAAAAATTTATCAAAGGGACATTCCAATGTCCAGGAGTTCAAGTCATCTATTTGTGTCTTCAATACCAAAGAGGCTAGAAGCTGTAGGTTAGGTTAGATGGCAGCCCGATGTATCAGACTCACTTAGACTATTCAGTCCTAAGTGAGTCTGTTAAGCTCAATGACAAGGGACCTCATTTTTATAGCTTAGTCCGAAGCTGTAAATCTGCTAAAGGATATGCGACAAAATATTAATAATAATACGGTTTTTGAATAATCCGGTTAGATTTCATTTTGTTACATTTTTTAAATTTATATATAAAGAGTGGCCGTTTTATGCCTTTTTGCTTTATAATAGAATAATAATAATAACTAAGCGGCTTTGCTACAAATGCCATCTTATGTTAGACTTTCGCGTTGAAAATCAATTAAAAATCGTTCTCTTTTTTAATAAAATTAAAACTATAAATGAAATCAAATATATTCCTGATAAATCTAAGACAAAACTTGATGAATGGGTCACCCGCATTAAAAGCATATTTCTTGAGTGATCAAAAAACTGGGTTTTTAAGTGCAGCTTTTCTTGATTTAAAAAGAATAGACTATTTTCCAAAACCGGTTGATATTTTTTGTTAAGAAAAACCCGCTAGAATGGATCAATCAGTTTTATCCGAAAAATCAAAAAAAAAAATGATAGTTTATTAAATGGTCGACAGATTTTGGTTTGATTCATATCTACATTGCACCTATATGGAAATGTTCCCATTAACGTTTATTAACATTTCCTGATTGCATTAAATTGAAAATATTACATTAAAAATACAAAAACCGAAACCGAAAGCTGTTTGCTGAGGTCTTGAAAACGCGGGTTCTACTGATCCACCAAAAATGGGATTTTCATCAAACCACACAGTCGATGTAGGAAGATAAACCAGTCCACCTGTTTTCATGCAACGGCTTTGATCAATGTGCATGAGAGTAATTATAAAAATTAATTTTGAAAAATATACATTATAAAAAAAAAATATTTATAAAAAAATGCGGCGAAAATAAACAAAATTTCTGCCTTCTTTAAAATCCAAAACATTTTAGTGGTTTTTTCCGAGTCACCAAAATATTTCCTATTAAAAAGTTGGTTGAAGTTGAAAATTTTTCCAATTTAAAAATTAATTGATACAATTAATTTTTTAATCAAGACAGAAGCATTAACTTAATTAGGCCAATAATTGAATATTTTAAAATTTTGAATGAAGAAATTAAATTGATACAATAAACTTTGTAATCAAACTCGGAAGACTAAGTCACTTAAAAAAAGTGATGGAAAATTTCCTAACTTTTTAATAAAAATTTATTTCAAACAATCATTTTTTTTAATAAAACTAAAAGCACTAACTGTCATTTTCAGGTACTTCCGTTAGGCTTTAACTCACAGAAATTAAATTCAAATATCTTCTTTCCAATTAACTTTAACTGAAAAATTGTCAACAGTTAAGTTCCTAAGTGGCATATGGAATATATAGGGAAGATGACATAAATATTCATAGAACGGTTTAAAAGTTCTTTAGCTAACGTAGCACTAAGGGAGCTTCATGAAAATGGGGGTAAGTCGGTTAAGGAAGTAATTGAAATTAAAATTTAAAAGTTAAATTTTTAATGAAAAAATTAATTGAGTTTTGCAATCAACATCAATTAAATTTTTAATTGAGTCTATTAAAAAATTTATTGAAATTTGCTAATGAAATCAAAACAATTTTTTAATCACGTATTTACTATCATTTCCGTGATTGAAGATATTTCAATTAAAAAATTAATCAATTAATCCTCGTGATTGAATCAGAAAAAAAATGTTTATGTTTACACAGAAAAAATTTGCACGAAAATTTTTACAATTAAAGTCTTATTTGAGTTAAAAAAAAAAACAATTAAAAATTTAATTGATTCAACAATTGTTAATTGAAACAAAAATCTATCAAAAAATTAAGAGTATCAATTAATTTTTTAATTGGATTAATTAATTTCGTGATTAAATCAGAAAAATGTTTGTATGTAGGTATTGTTATTAGAGTCAAAAAGTCGACCTTTAGGTCTACGTTAAGATCACATTCCTCTTTCAATTCCAAATCGGCCCTCTTGGATATGCAATATCTATTTTATAATATTTTGTAAACAGAGTAATCGTCTCCACATGTTACCGTGGAGACTTTGCATCCGTTCTGAAGTTTTTATTGCACACATGTACGATTTTCAAGTCATGAGAATGTAGACAAGAAAGTGCTTTTTAGGTGCATTCAAAAATAGAAATCCTACATTTGTAAAATTAAAATTAAAAAATTATTTTTTTTAATTTCGTATATAAGATAAGGATATTACAATAGATTATATACCATACTATAGTTCTTTGGAAATAAGTTCAAATATAGACAACAATAGACGAAAATAGACGAAAATTCCCGTTTTGGTGTGAGGTATATAAGGTGAAGTAGGGCATATATAGGGAGATGTTGTCGTCTGTTCGACTTAAAACTGCAAAGTTTATCTTTACCATTCCATGATCTCAATTGTGGACAAAGGCCTCCCCGTTGTTTATTCTGGAGAGCGAAAAAGAGTATATTGATTATATAGCAAACATTAATGTCTAGAAATACCATAATTGACCGATCTGACTATGTAGTAAAATGAGTTTAATAGTAATAAAACAAATTGGCTACTGTATTCAGTGGCTTACGTATTCTTGAGCTTGAAATGGAAAATGATGGGCCAAGCAACCCCGCATATAAACCAAGATCCACTAGTAATCATTATGCATTTTTTTCTACACCCATTGGAGAGCCAAGCTATAATACATTTTGCCAAATCTCTTTTGAAGGAATTTCATTCTTCAATCTGGATAACCCAATTATAACCGATCTTACTATAGAAGGAGACCTGAATTATTAGAATCCGAGCAAAATATAAACCTATTTAAAAACAACATAGCCCCTGCATTCAAGACCTATTGGGGGGTCTACTTTAGGCTAAGGGCCCTTAATCCTGAAGAGAAACCCCCACATTACTTCCAAATGGAAATTTTAGATTTGCCCAATCCAGCGTGGCATTGAAATTTAAACATAGATCTACTCAAAAAAAAATCCATTGGTTGTGATCTGAGAACTGTGGCCGGGATTATATTCATACTTATTTTCTACTCCAAAATTTGTTTCTGTGATACCAGAGATAGCCTTAAATGCTGAGGTCATACATGAATACATATTAACAACCCAAATCGATTAATTGCAATCGATCGATTGCGATCGATTAAATGTCTACCTCGCTGATCTTACCACTGCAAGAAATTTGAGGATATCTCCCACCAAATCCTCAGCCACACTATTCACTACATGGACGGCGGAAGTACGCAGGCAGTTGAATGTCAGAGTCGATAGCGAAACAATTCCGACAACAAATTACCCCAAGATTCTCGGGGTCACATTCGACAGCCTTTATAAGTCGTCCGCCCATGCCACTGCAATTTGTGATAAGCTCCGCGGTAGAAACAAGGTCCTCAAGTCGTTTGCCGGCAGCACTTGGGGTGCGGACAAAGAAACCTTGTTAACTACATACAAGGCAATTGGCCGGTCAGTGGTAAACTATGCAGCGCCAGTGTAGACACCTCAAACGAGCGATACGCTGTGGAATAACATACAGACCTGTCAGAACGCTGCCCTTAGAACCGCAACAGGATGTCTCCGCAGTACACCCCTGGATCACCTTTATGCGGAGACCAAGATCATCCCAGTGCGTCGACACAACTACATGTTGTCAAAGCAGTACCTCTTGGGTTGCTATCGAAGTTGTCATCCGAATCACCATCTTGTGGATAGACAACCTCCACCCAGGAATGTAAGGGTTGATCTTCACATTCTAGAGCCAGAGATCCAGCGTTACAAAAGAGAGCCTCTAGATCAAGCAGCATACCAGACAGGTCTGAACAGGATTCATGAGGATACTGTAGCTGATGCAGTGAGAAGCTACAAGTTTAATCTTGTTCTCGGAGTCCGACCGCCGCCCATTCCACCGGAGGAGAGAGACCTCCCACGGCAGACAAGGGTAGTTTTGGCCCAACTAAGATCAGGCAATTGCAGCCGCCTCAATTCATACCTATCAGTGATTGATAGCAGCGTAGCTGACGTGTGTCCCATATGTAATCAAGGGCCACATGATACTCGTCACCTTTTTGCTTGCCCAGCTAAGCCTACCCGTCTCACTACCAGATCACTCTGGACACACCCCATCCTTGTCGCAGAGTTCCTTGATCTGGCTACCAGCTGAACTACACAAACATAGAACAAAATGGATGAAACTACATTAAAAACTGTTACAACAACAACAACAAAGATTGCTTTATCGCAAACGAAGAATATTGAAGAACTACGAATGATGAAATTTTATTCGCTTCGAGACGAACGGAAAAGCTCTCATTTATACCTCGACGGTAAGAGTCTCTCGTATCACTATTGTTTTGGCGTTCGAGAATAAGTCATAAAGCATGAATGAGTAGATTCAATTCTTTTAGTTGTCACGATAACAACAACGTTTATAGTGAAACTATCGGCTTGATTCCATTGACAATAGCGCGGCGTACCATTAAGCAGACTTGGGCATAAAAATACATTTTAATCAAAATAGCTTCAGTATATATGGGGTTTTCAAACTTGAGGTACCCCGAAAAATGGAAGAGTAGGGTGTAGATGATGAAAGGAAGGTCCCCAAAAGATTTGCGAATATGATAGAACTACACCGGATACAGAATGAATAATGAGCTCAACTTCATTTTTTTTTCTGAGGCCATTGAAAGAATCCGTAGTGCGAGCGAGTACCACGTTTTTCTTGACTGCAATGCCACTATTATAAGGTGGCATACCTTAAGGAAAAGTGGTGATAAAAATATATTATTATCCAAATAGACTCTGTCCATTGAGACGTATTATATGGAGGTCTAAAACATAGGGCTTTTGGATATCAAACTCCCTGAAAAATGAATATGCAAAAATCCTGAATGATAATGGCGAATATGATAGAACTACCGGGTAGAGCACGAATAATGGACTCCTCTTCAATTCTTCCGATACCATTGAAAAAGTTGGTGCTAAAAACGCGATGTCGTAGTGACTACCACGTCTGTCGCGACACTATAGTATTGACTCCAATGCCGATATATGACAAATATGAAAGAAGTACTCCCGATACAGAATGATTAATGAGCTGAACGTCATTTTTTCTGTGGACATTGAAAGAGTTCGTAGTTTGTAGCGACTACCACACGTTTGTCTTGACTCCAATGCCACAATTATAAGGTGGTATACCTTAAGGAAAAGTGGTGATAAAAATATATTTTTATCCAAATACACTCTGTCCAGTGAGATGTAGTATATGGAGTTTGGATTCGGACACCAAACTCCCTGAAAAATGAATATCCGAACATCCTGAATGATAACGTTGTCGTTAATGCCGAATATGATAGAACTACACCGAGAAGAGCACGAATAATGGACTCCTCTTCTACCACGTCTGTCGCGAAACTATAGTATTGACTCCAATGCCACTATTATAAGGTGGCATACCTTAAGGAAAATTGGTGATAAAAATATATTTTTATCCAAATAGACTCTTTGCATTGAGACGTAGTAAAGGGTGGTTAAATTGTAAAGGCCGATGTTGAATGTGAACCACACCTAAACGCCAAGTTTTTTTTCCGAATTTTATTTGTCATTTCTCTATTTCAGACTTACTCAATTTGAACCATGGAGAGATACACAATCCAACAACGTGTTAAATGGTTACAAGAAATTGCAACAGTGGAGGATCAATTTTCGAAGAAAATCATCTTCAGTGAGGAGGCACCTCAGTGGATTCGTCAATAAACAGAATTGCCGCATTTGGGCGAATGAGAATCCAAGAGTGATTGTCGAAAAACAAATGCACCCACAAAGAGTGACTGTTTGGTGCGGTTTATGGGCTGGCGGCATCATCGGGCCGTATTTTTTTCCAAAATGAGGCCGGTCAGGCAGTTACTGTGAATGGTGTTCGCTATCGTGAGATGATAACGAACTTTTTATGGCCCGAATTGGAAGATATGGATGTGGACGATATGTGGTTTCAGCAGGACGGTGCCACTTGCCACACAGCTAACGAAAACAATGGCTCTTTTGCGCAACAAATTCAATGGCCGTGTTATCTCACTTAATGGCGATGTCAATTGGCCGCCAAGATCATGTGATTTGACACCGTTGGATTTTTTTCTTTGGGGTTATTTGAAAGAAAAGGTGTACGTCGATAAGCCAGCAACAATTCAAGAGCTAAAGGATGAGATAATTCGGCACATTAACGGCATAGAACCTCCGTTATGCCTCAGCGTCATCGAAAATTTGGACCATCGGATGAAGGTGTGTCACCAATATATCATAATAAAATAAAATTACAATAATTTCCTAAATAGTTTGTGTTTTATTCAAAATCAACATCGGCCCTTGAAATTTTAACCACCCTATATACACCACTTTAGAGGTGTATCTTAAGAAGTGGCCATGAAAATATCCACATTATCCTCCGTCTATTGCGACGTAATATATGGAGGCTTCAAGCTTAGGGCTTTGGATACCGAATTGATAAAACTACACCGATAAAGCACGAATAATGGACTCCAATTCTTCTGAGGCCATTCAAAAGGGTAATGCAAAAAAAGGGCGATTTCGCAGCACTACCACGTAGCCACATAATATCGTCGCCAGTCGCAAGACTCTATCGTCTCAACTCCCTTGCTGTTGCCACCACTATAAGGCAATACCGATAAGAGATGATGACAAGAAATTTTAGCCTCGATCACCAACGTTGAAGTTGTATTTTTCTATAACGTCATATTATTCGGCATATTTCTGATCGCGCTAGCATTTGGTAAAATTCGTCCATTAAAATAAATATATGTGAAGAATAATGCTGCTGCGCGCTATCAAAACAATCCGAAAAGAAATTGACGCGCGCATATATACAACCACCAGTGGTGGAGTGAGCAGCAAACGCCCTTGAAAGCCGGCAAAATGTATATGGGAATGGCAATAAAAAAAGCCGGGTTTACAAATTTATGTTGCATACACCATAGCAACAACAAAGTCAGATCCCAAAAAAATCCATTGAAAAGGCAGGTATTTAGAAAATTGTCTATACCACAAAAATAAATTTCACAAATTTCCCGTCCATTTTCCTCATCAGCACAAAACAACTCTGCATTAGATCCTCTTCTTCTTCTTCTTAATATCGCGACATAACCAAGCCATTGAACACTTCGGCCAAACACACCACTCACACACACATACATGTACACACATATGCAATTATTTTTTTTTTCATTCCTGTTCTGTGTTCTTCGGGTTTTTGCGTTTCTTTTTTCTTACCTCAGATTCTTTAATTTTAATCATGAATTTTCGGCCATTACTAGAGGCATCCGATCGTAAAACAATGATAAAACGTTTGTAAAGAAATTAAATAATATTTTTCGCACAAAATTTTCAATTATTTTCACTGTATACCCCGAATAAAATCACAATGAAAATTCTTCTTTTTTCTTGACACGGGATTGTGGAAAATTTTACTTCGCTTTATACTATGTACAATAGTTATGTACTCTTCACTCTTATGGGTTTCCGTATATTAAATTGCACGTTAAATAGAGACAGCAATATATCAGAAAAATCAAAATAAATAGCGAGCGATACCCAAGCAGTTATGTGTTTTCTAGTCGATGTTGTGACGGAAACTAAATGAAATCAAAAACCCTAGGTAAAGTATTCGATTACTCGATAACATGAAAAAATTGATAAACCGTAATCGTTAGTAGTTATCGCTACAGTTTGTATATCGATTTTACAGCTGTAAACCGGAAAAGGCATCAGTTTTAAAGGCAAATGAAAATACGTTAAAAGGCCGGTATGCACCTCTAGCGAAAAATTTCATTCCCATAAAAAATGCATTGCTATTTATGCTAACGAAATTTTCGGTAGCGTTCAATTTCGTAAGCTGGTACGCACCTCTAAGAAAATAACAGGGTTGTCAAAAGCATATTTTGGCAGCAAACATTTAATTTATTACAATCATTGTGTGCGTATAAGTTTTAAAAGGTCTGTAAATAATAAACAATTTATTTGAGGAATATTTGGAACATATATTAACAATTTTTAAAAGCGATTAGCTGGTTTAAAATTTGTGTACACAACCCTGTTTTTTTGTTGTAGACTTAAATAAATTTTTGCTACCGAAAATTTCGCTAGAGGTGCATACCGGCCTAAAGCCCTGTCTATGCAAGGACTACAATAGATGCACAAATCCATCAATCTACATTAAAAAAGGTTTGTATGTGAAGATTTTCATATTCATTTACAAAATTTCGTGTTTTTATCGTGAAATCAAATTAAATTCAAATTAAAAAGCATTCCAATAAAATACATGCAGATGAACTGCAGCTCTGTGAATGGACTTGAGATATCTTAGATAGGTATGTACCTCTAACGAAATTTCCGCTACCCATAAGGAATGTATTGGTGAAAATTTCGCGAGATGTTATTATCGATTGTTTACATTTTGTTCCGAAAAGAAATACATGGCAAAACTATATTGTTAGCATGCAACAACATTTTCAGAATGGCTGTTGCAAAACAAAATTGAACTTTGAAATGCTTGCAGGGTAATGATTATGCCTTCAGACATAACTTATAATGTGACCAATATATGGGATATGTCCCACACGACCACTGTCGTCCGGATAAACTTATAATCTGCAAGGCGCATAAAACGCATTATGTGCAATATTTTCTTAGATATCTTTGGAGATAAATCCATTGGATACAAATTTCCCACTGGGCTTATTCATGCACACTCACGCACGATATTATTTGTAGGACTCACGCTCGAAAATTATACTCACGATTAGAAATGTTGTGACTCACGAAAAATGTCGTGAGTCACGAATAATTTGTACTGAGTATGTAACAGGTTGGCTGATACGTCCCCGGTCTAACAAAGAAAAACACATTTTTTTTGTCAAAATTCGTTTTTATTATTCAACATAGTTCCCGTCAAGAGCGATACAACGATTATAACGACCTTCCAATTTTTTGTATATCATGTTGGTAGTACTCCTTCGGTTTTGCCTCAATATAGGCCTCAGTTTCGGCGATCACCTCTTCATTGCAGCCAAATTTTTTCCCTGCGAGCATCCTTTTGAGGTCTGAGAACAAGAAAAAGTCGCTGGGGGCCAAATCTGGATCCGGGTGGGGAAGCAATTCGATGCCCAATTCATGACTTTTTGCCATCTTTCTCAATGACTTGTGGCACGATGCGTTGTCTTGGTATCAAAATCCTTAAAATGTTTTGTTGAGTAATGCGCTTTACAGATTATCAGTTATTCCGGACGGAATGTCGGTGTTTGTAAAGAATCTTACAATGTGTCGGATCGATACGACTTGTCGGCGATGACTAAATAATCGGTAAATGTGTTATCGATCCCATAAACATGCAGCAGTATCGATTATGCCTTCGGGCTTAACTGATAATGTGCACAATATATGGGATATGTTCGACACGAGCACTGTCGTCCGGAATAACTGATAATCTGTAAAGGGCATAAGATAGCGATATGAAATTTTGCTTTTCGATTTTTTTTCATAAATTTTTCTTTTTCTTTTTTTCATATTGTTTTGTTTGACTTGTTTGGTTAAGTATGATACAAATGTGAAATTGTTTTTTAATTTACTCTTATGTTCTTTTTTGTTAAAAAAGTGAATTAAACTAAATTGGTTTAATGTATTTACAAATCCCGGGATTTATAAAAATCGAAAAATCGATCCCGAATGACAGCCCTAATTCATACTGTTCTGGTACCATCTTATGACTTTCAACATTACGTGTATACGGCCCATAAAAACATATGTCGATAAACAAAGCCGTTTCTGACGCGCAATAAGATACTTTGTCGGCTTTGTTTTTTTTTGTTTCACTCTGTTCGGTTTTCGCGTTGAAACTCCATACAAAACCAAAAAATGCGAAAAATTTGCGAAATTTTTTCCATTTGTGATACTTTGTTTTTTCGTGTTGAAAAACTGACGTTTATAGCACGGCGCCATTTGCAATGTGAATTAAGAAATAATTTATTTATTAAAAACTATTTGTGCTGGTTTATAAATCAAACACGGACCATATTTTTGTTCCGAAACTATACAAAGGATCAAAGGAATAGCAGATCAATTGCCCAAGGAAAAATAAATTGTTATTTTGTAAAAACAAGCAACAACCACCAACTTAATCCAATATCGCTCCCTGTAAAATAGCGCTCCAAGCTACCTAAAAAACGCCGCTTTCTATGTGCGAAATAATGGTTTCCATAAAAATTTTTCGCAAGAATGAACATAGTACCGGGCTTAACATGGTACAAAAATTCCCAGGATTTTAATGTTAGTAAACAGAAGATATTAAAAATGTTCAATTTGTTTTGTTTACATTCTAATGTCAGTTACCAATAGTAATGCGTTTTACAGACTATCAGTTATTCCGGACGACAGTACTCGTGTCGAACATATCCCATATATAGTGCACATTATCAGTTAGGTCCGAAGGCATAATCGATACTGCTGCATGTTTATGGGATCGATAACCCATTTACCGATTATTTAGTCATCGCCGACATGTCGTACCGATCCGACACATTGTAAGATTCTTTACAAACACCGACATTCCGTCCGGAATAACTGATAGTCTGTAAAGCGCATAACCCATGTAACCAATAGTAACGAGACATTTTTTTTTTGACATTTGGATGTACTCGGCTGTGCACAGCTGACTGTGATGTTATACCTTTAGTAGTTCTATCATGTTTCATAAGATTTGCCAAAAATTAAAAAGCATTCCAGTAAAATACATGCAGATGAACTGCAGCTCTGTGAATGGACTTGAGATATCTTAGATAGGTATGTACCTCTAACGAAATTTCCGCTACCCATAAGGAATGTATTGGTGAAAATTTCGCGAGATGTTATTATCGATTGTTTACATTTTGTTCCGAAAAGAAATACATGGCAAAACTGTATTGTTAGCATGCAACAACATTTTCAGAATGGCTGTTGCAAAACAAAATTGAACTTTGAAATGCTTGCAGGGCAATGATTATGCCTTCAGACTTAACTTATAATGTGACCAATATATGGGATATGTCCGACACGACCACTATCGTCCGGATAAACTTATAATAGGGCTGTTTTCTTTTTGCACTGGATGTAACATTTGTATGAGCTATCCAGAACATCGTTGCACTGGTGTTCTATCCAGAACATCTCATCAGTGCAAGTCGCGCCGACGTTGCCAGATTGTATTTTGATAAAGTGATGCTTCTTTGTTTCACAATAGCAATTTATTGTGACTAATTTTTCGAAAAACATGAAATTCAAAGTGGTACAGTGTCATAAATAATCGCAGCAGTAAATATTTATTACTAATTGGAGCATTTCATACAATAAAAATGCAAGATTTCACTTCTTTTCTGTGATTGTTTTTAAACAGCTGATGACAGTGTTGCATATTTTTTTAGATGTCCTGGATAAACGAGTACTCTGTTTTTTTTAGTCCTTCACGGCTTAGCATATCCAGTGCAAAAATAAAACAGCCCTAATATGCAAGGCGTATAAAACGCATTATGTGCAATATTTTCTTCAGGATACCTTTGAAGATAAATCCATTGGATTCAAATTTCCCACTGGGCTTATTCATGCACACTCACGCACGATATTATTTGTAGGACTCACGCTCGAAAATTACACTCACGATTAGAAATGTTGTGACTCACGAAAAATGTCGTGAGTCACGAATAATTTGTACTGAGTATGTAACAGGTTGGCTGATAAGTCCCCGGTCTAACAAAGCAAAACACATTTTTTTGTCAAAATTCGTTTTTATTATTCAGCATAGTTCCCGTCAAGAGCGATACAACGATTATAACGACCTTCCAATTTTTTGTATATCATGTTGGTATTACTCCTTCGGTTTGCCTCAAAATAGGCCTCAGTTTCGGCGATCACCTCTTCATTGCAGCAAAATCTTTTCCCTGCGAGCAATTCATTCATGACTTTTTGCCATCTTTCTCAATGACTTGTGGCACGGTGCGTTGTCTTGGTGGAACAACACTTTTTTCTTCTTCATATGGGGCCGTTTTGCCGCGATTTCGACCTTCAAACGCTCCAATAACGCCATATAATTGTCACTGTTGATGGTTTTTCCCTTCTCAAGATAATCGATAAAAATTATTCCATGCGCATCCCAAAAAACAGAGGCCATTACTTTGCCAGCGGACTTTTGAGTCTTTCCACGCTTCGGAGACGGTTCACCGGTCGCTGTCCACTCAGCCGACTGTCGATTGCACTCAGGAGTGTAGTGATGGAGCCATGTTTCATCCATTGTCACATATCGACGGAAAACTCGGATGTATTACGAGTTAACAGCTGCAAACACCGCTCAGAATCATCAACACGTTGTTGTTTTTGGTCAAATGTGAGCTGGCGTGGCACCCATTTTGCACAGAGCTTCCGCATATCCAAATATTGAGGAATGATATGACCAACACGTTCCCTTGATATCTTTAAGGCCTCTGCTATGTCGATCAACTTCATTTTACGGTCAAAATCATTTTGTGCATTTTTTTTATGTTTTCGTCGGTAACCACATCTTTCGAGCGTCAACTGCGTTCACCGTCCTCCGTGCTTATTTCACCACGCTTGAATTTTGCATACCAATCAATTATTAGGGCTGTTTTCTTTTTGCACTGGATACAACATTTGTATGGGCTATCCAGAACATCGTTGCACTGGTGTTCTATCCAGAACATCTCATCAGTGCAAGTCGCGCCGATCTTGCCAGATTGTGTTTTGATAAAGTGACGCTTCATCGATTCACAATAGCTCTTTATTGTGACGAATTTATCGAAAAACATGAAATTCAAAGTGGTATAGTGTCATAAATAATCGCAGCAGTAAATATTTATAACTAATAGGAGCATTTCATACATTAAAAATGCAAGATTTCAATTCTTTTCTGTGATTGTTTTTGAACAGCTGATGACAGTGTTGCATATTTTTGGAGATGTCCTGGATAAACGAGTACTCTGTTTTCTTTTAAACCTTCACGGCTTAGGGTATCCAGTGCTAAAAGAAAACAGCCCTATTGTTGATTTCCCTGGGGCAGAGTCCGGAAACTCATTATCAAGCCAAGTTTTTGCTTCCACCGTATTTTTTCCCTTCAGAAAACAGTATTTTATCAAAACACGAAATTCCTTTTTTTCCATTTTTTTCACAATAACAAAAGTTGCATAACAAAAGACGCTCTATCTCACAAACAAATTGACTTACAGACGTCAAATTTTGACACGAATCATTTGAAGGTTGGGACTATATAAAAAATGCATTTAATACTAGCGACGCCATCTATGTGTCAGACCGGGGACTTATCAGCCAACCTTTTATAAAAGGATTAACACAAGTGTACGAAAGTATACCTAATCTTATCAAAATCCTTAAAATGTTTTGTTGAGTAATGCGCTTTAAGGCCGGTACTCTGTTCATTCTTGCGAAAAATTTTTATGGAAACCATTACTTCGCACATAGAAAGCGGCGTTTTTTTTAGGTAGCTTGGAGCGCTATTTTACGGGGAGCGATATTGGATTAAGTTGGTGGTTGTTGCTTGTTTTTACAAAATAACATTTTATTTTTCCTTGGGCAATTGATCTGCTATTCCTTTGATCCTTTGTATAGTTTCGGAACAAAAATATGGTCCGTGTTTGATTTATAAACCAGCACAAATAGTTTTTAATAAATAAATTATTTCTTAATTCACATTGCAAATGGCGCCGTGCTATAAACGTCAGTTTTTCAACACGAAAAAACAAAGTATCACAAATGGAAAAAATTTCGCAAATTTTTCGCATTTTTTGGTTTTGTATGGAGTTTCAACGCGAAAACCGAACAGAGTACCGGCCTTTACATGGTACAAAAATTCCCAGGATTTTAATGTTAGTAAACAGAAGATATTAAAAATGTTCAATTTGTTTTGTTTACATTCTAATGTCAGTTACCAATAGTAATGCGCTTTACAGACTATCAGTTATTCCGGACGACAGTACTCGTGTCGAACATATCCCATATATTGTGCACATTATCAGTTAAGTCCGAAGGCATAATCGATACTGCTTCATGTTTATGGGATCGATAACACATTTACCGATTATTTAGTCATCGCCGATATGTTGTACCGATCCGACACACTGTAAGATTCTTTACAAACACCGATATTCCGTCCGGAATAACTGATTGTCTGTAAAGCGCATAACCCATGTAACCAATAGTAACGAGACATGTTTTTTGACATTTGGATGTATTCGGCTGTGCACAGCTGACTGTGATGTTATACCTTTAGTAGTTCTATCATGTTATCATAAGATTTGCCAAAAATGTAAACAAACTGGAACTCATTTGAATTGTTGGCGCAAAATGAGTAGGCTACAAATAATAAAAAATACGGAATTATCCGAATATTGTCTCAGTATCTTGGCCAGACACGATATCAATTTCGTTGGGGAATTCCTTAAAGAAAAACCTGAGAAATTAATGAAAATACTCAATTTAAATGCTGCACAAATACAAAAAATTAGGAATGAACTAAAAAAGACATACGGACCAATTCCTATAACTCTAGCAGAACAGAGGAGTAAATATGAAAAACTAAACCATAGGGGATCCACACTAAGTTTTACTTTCTTCGATGGAACCAAATCACTTGAAATTGAAACCAATGGCCCCTGTTATTCCACTCTTATTGGACCACTTGATGACATGTTGGCGCCAAATTTAAAAGTTCATGACAGAAAATCTCAGAACGATGAGCTCATTTGTACCCATGGCCCTAGTCACCTAACAAGTAAAATCAATTGGGAAATATGTGGCCCAACGGGTGTGGGAAAGACACAATTAGCCATGACATTACTATGTAATTTTGTACATTTGTATCAGACGGAGGCGTTATACATAGACACAAAACTTGACTTTTCGGCAAGCCGGATTAAGCAAATCTTAACTAAACGGCAATTGAAGCCAGATATAGTAGCTGGAATTTTGCAAGCAATTAAAGTCGAAAGAGTTTTATCAGCCCAAGGTGTAGTGGAAATGTTGGAGACATTTTATGGTGAATTGAGAAAAGGCAGTGACCATGTAATTGGTATTAAAATGATAATCATAGATTCATTGCCAGCCGTATGGTTTCTTCTGAAAGCCGATTCTAATCGTTTGGCTGGTAAATATTTGTTATCTCGACTATCCCAGATTGTCCACAGACTTTGTGATGAATATGACATTGCTGTGATATACATTAATCTCTCGATTATACCAACTCCCTCATCAGAAGAGAATCAAAAGAAATTGAGCATGGGTAAAACTTATAACATTTAAGGTTTATTTCATTTTGTTAAATCTAAATTAAAATATTTGATTATATACAGCTGGTTCTGTTTTGGCCAAAGATGACCACGATATATCGGATATACTCGAAGATGATGATATGGGTGTTGATGTAAAAAATCATCTCAGCTATCGGCAAGTTATGGGTCACTTTTGGCTATCAAAACCTCGTTTGCGTTTATCCATGGAATACTTGTCGTCGGATGAAGATCAAGAAATTAAGAGGTCAAGTAGACGACTTCTCAAAGTATTGCAAAGTTCTTGTATGCGGCAAGGGAAATGTTGTACAGTTCGGATTTGCGATCAAGGTGTAGTTTAGAAATGATGATGAGTTGAATATTTGTGATCTTATGAATTCGTCACTTTTGTTTTTGAAGATTGATATTGTTTTAGAACTTTTTTACCAGGAACAATAGAATCCCCCAATCCTGGACGTTTTCGTGTCTTTAGTTTTGAATCGGTGGTTTCTGGCGCTTGGTAGGCACTTGCATTATTATGGCTTAATTGAGCTGATTTAACTATTGTTGCATTTCCGGATGGAGGGGTTTTTGATGATATCTGCAAATAAAAAAGAGGATTCAATGAATGCATTTATGCATGCATTGAAAAAAAAAAATATTCCACAAAGTAGCTTCTATTGTTTCCAATACAATACTGTTTTCGAGGTCAAAATATTGGCGTACTCATTAATAGGGAAGAAATTCAAGGATGGTATAACAACGAGTTTGACAATTTATGTGCTGATCAGGCTGACTCCGACTATTCGGTCCATTATATTGTGAACTTCTCTCTTATCACTGAGTACTGCCCTATTCTATGTTAAGCTCAATGACGAGCGACCTCCTTTTTATATCCGATCGACGTCCCACATAGTAGTGAAACCACTTAGAGAGGCTTTGGAACACTCGGAAATTTCACCAACATTACAGATAATCCACCGCTGAAAAACTTTTTGGTGTTTGGTCGAAACTGGGTTTGAACCAGGGATGGAAAAATACAATTTTTAAGAAAGTACAAGAAGGTATTTTTTGGGAGAAAAAGTACTTTTTACTACATTTCCACAAAAGATTACTGTCCAGGACTCCCTTAGAAAGAATTTTAAAGAAAATAAAATATTGTTTGCCATCTCCTCCATTTTAAGTATTTTTTTAGTTTTATATCCGCTTACCACAGTTGGAAGAATTCTACCAAAAATTGTATTTTTTTTTACTTTTTTGTAGAAAAAATGTTCTATAGAAATAAAATGTTGACAACATTTTTTATAGAAATACAATTTTTTGTTGTATAGTTGACCTTTTAGTATAATTATTTGTGGAGTTTGTAAGGTTGGAGGTAATGTTGTAATAAAAAAATAAAATCTTATTTTTTATTTGTATTTTCTTTCAACTTACGAGTGTAAACTCAAACGTAGCGGCGAGCAAGTTTAATTTCCCTGAAGACGGACAACGATGGTGTTCGAAATATTGGAAAGAAAATAAATATAAAACACTATAAAAATTAAGATTTTATTTTGTGTTATTACAAAATGACCTCAAGCCTCACAAACTCCACAAATAGAAATAAAATTTTGTCAAAATTTTCTATAGAAATAAAATTTTGACAAAATTTTCCATAGAAATAAAATTTTGACAAAAATCAACAATAAAATTTTGAATAAAATCAATAATGTTCTATAGAAATAAAATGTTGACAAAATTTTTTATAGAAATAATATTTTGACAAAATTTTCTATAGAAATAAAATTTTGACAAATAGAATAGAAATTTTCTAAAAATATGAAATTTTGGTAAAACTTTTTATAGAAATAAAATTTTGATAAAATTTTCTATAGAAATAAAATTTTGGTAAAAATTTTCTATAGTATAAAATTTTGGTAAAAATTTTCTATAGGTATAAAATTTTGGTAAAATTTTCTATAGAAATAAAATTTTGGTAAAATTTTTTTGATAGGAATAAAATTTTCACAAAATTTTCTTTAGATATAAAATTTTGACAAAATTTTCTACAAAAAAAAAAACCTTGACAAATTTTTCTATAGATTTGAAATTTTGTTAAAACTTTTTATAGAAATAAAATTTTTGTAATAATTTTCTATAGAAATAAAATTTTGACAAAATTTTCTATAAAAAAAAACTTGACAAATTTTTCTATAGATTTGAAATTTTGTTAAAACTTTTTATAGAAATAAAATTTTTGCAATAATTTTCTATAGAAATAAAATTTTGACAAAATTTTCTATAGAAATAAAATTTTGGTAAAATTTTTTTATAGGAATAAAATGTTCAAAAAATTTTCTATAGATATAAAATTTTGACAAAATGTTTTATGGAAATAAAATTTTGACAAAATTTTCTATAGAAATAAAATGTTGACAAAATTTTCTATAGAAATAAAATTTTGGCAAAATTTTATATAAAAATTAAATCTTGACAAAATTTTATACAGATATGAAATTTTTGTAAAATTTTCTATAGATATAAAATTGTTGAACTCTGTTCAACAGTAATTTTTATCGTGTAACAATTATTGAATTGATTAATTGAATCTATGAATTGCTAAAATGAATTACACCTAGATAGTTAAGTTCATATCTGCTTATTTATTGACATAGTGGTAACACTAGCAGCTTTCTCTTTCACACAGGGAAAGTTTTCACTCAAATTATTTTCAAATATTTGTCCTTTTCTAAATTAACTTGTACTAATTAATTATGTCTGCCTAATGAATTTTCAATACTTCACTTGTGTTTTGTCAGTCAAACTGGTAAGCAGCCGCCATCCACAATAAACCTAAATTTTATAACGTTTATACTGAAACTGCCTCTTTTTATTTACTTTCTGTTTTTCATACTGACTTACGATTCTGGGAGATTATTAAACTATACAGTCCATTCCAGTGTAAGCCGTCTCGGAATTGTACAAAAATATTGACAAAATTTTCTATAGAAATAAAATTTTGACAAATAGAATAAAAATTGTTTATAGATATGAAATTTTGGTAAAACTTTTTATAGAAATAAAATTTTGGTAAAATTTTCTATAGAAATAAAATTTTGGTAAAAATTTTCTATAGGTATAAAATTTTGGTAAAATTTTCTATAGGTATAACATTTTGATAAAATTTTCTATAGAAATAAAATTTTGGTAAAAATTTTTTGATGGGAATAAAATTTTCACAAAATTTTCTTTAGATATAAAATTTTGACAAAATTTTCTACAAACAAAAAAAAAAAACTTGACAAATTTTTCTATAGATTTGAAATTTTGTTAAAACTTTTTATAGAAATAAAATTTTTGTAATAATTTTCTATAGAAATAAAATTTTGACAAAATTTTCTATAAAAAAAAACTTGACAAATTTTTCTATAGATTTGAAATTTTGTTAAAACTTTTTATAGAAATAAAATTTTTGCAATAATTTTCTATAGAAATAAAATTTTGACAAAATTTTCTATAGAAATAAAATTTTGACAAAATTTCCTATAGAAATAAAATTTTGGTAAAATTTTTTTATAGGAATAAAATGTTCAAAAAATTGTCTATAGATATAAAATTTTGACAAAATTTTTTATGGAAATAAAATTTTGACAAAATTTTCTATAGAAATAAAATGTTGACAAAATTTTCTATAGAAAAAAAATTTTAGCAAAATTTTATATAAAAATTAAATCTTGACAAAATTTTATAAAGATATGAAATTTTTGTAAAATTTTCTATAGATATAAAATATTGACAAAATTTTCTATAGAAATAAAATTTTGACAAATAGAATAAAAATTGTTTATAGATATGAAATTTTGGTAAAACTTTTTATAGAAATAAAATTTTGGTAAAAATTTTCTATAGGTATAAAAATTTGGTAAAATTTTGTATAGAAATAAATTTTTGGTAAAATTTTTTTGATAGGAATAAAATTTTCACAAAATTTTCTTTAGATAAAATTTTTTTTTTAATCTTGACAAATTTTTCTATAGATATGAAATTTTGTCAAAACTTTTTATAGAAATAAAATTTTTGTAATAATTTTCTATAGAAATAAAATTTTGACAAAATTTTCTATAGAAATAAAATTTTGACAAATTTTTCTATAGAAATAAAATTTTGACAAAACTTTCTATAGAAATAAAAGTTTGACAATATTTTCTATAGAAGTAAAATTTTGACAACAAATAAAATGAAATTTTGACAAAATTTTCTATAGAAAAAAATTTGAAAACTTTTTTTGTGATACTGGCTTTTACAAAATCGAGATTTTCTTCCCGCATGAACTTGTGTGTTTTGCTAAATTTGTATAAGACCATTATCAAATAAGTTTGTTAAAGACTTTCAAATATTAATATATTTTGTCAAAACTATTGTTCCATAAATCTGATTTCGGCTCAAAAAGTATACAGAAAAGGTACCAAATCATTCGGGGGTGTACTACGGTACGGACCAGAATAAAAAGTATTATAATACTGCATTTTCAATCCCTGGTTTGAACCCACAATCCTGTGTAGGCAAGGCGGGCATACTCACTACTAAATTGACACAAATATAGAGGACCCGCGTCCTACTATCTCACTTTGATCCAACGCATTCCTACCTCTTCCTTGGGATGTTCCTCTCCCTCGTTATTATCGTCATCGCCAGCAACCAAGTCCGAATCATGGGCATATTTACATTTGTTACCAAATCGACAACGTCCTTTGCGATTGTTCCAACATATCTTTCGACCATTTTTCTGTGTTAGATGTTCCTCGGATTCCACCATTTGCACATGTTTCTGAAGCTTATTAATTTCTGCTCGTTCAGCTTCCAAAAATGGATTATTGAATACAATTCCTGTAGAGGGTTTACTGGTAGAGCTAAGCAATGCACTGGCACTGGGCAATAATGGTTTGGGCTAAAAGTGAAATAATTACATAGATTAGTGAGTGAATGTATGTTTGTCGTAATTATTACAGGTTGTTTTATTGGCAGTTTGGTTTGTAACTTTTCATCTTCATCAGAGACATCCACTTCACTGTCGGAAGATGACGGAGAAGAATCACTATAATCAGCAACTAGCGATAACATTATAATAATTATCCAAATTTTTATGATCTATCAATATTTTTTTTTTGTTTACAGCTGTTTGTTTTTGTTTATCACTTATCAAGTTGAAGGTTGTTATCGTGTTATCGATAACTGCTTTGTGCAGCTCCTGCAGGGTACATTTTTAAGGTAGAAGCATAGACCAAGGAAGGTATAGACATTAGAGGTGTGCGCGTGACACGAAATTTTCGTGACACGCGTGATTCACGCGTGAGTCACGTGGTTCGTGAATGAAATTTTGACCAAATCACGTGAATGTGCGTGAATGGGACTGAACAAAAATGTGTCGTGCGTGATCGTGCGTGAACATCAAATTCTGTTCGTGAATGTGCGTGAGTAAATTTCTGTCAAAATCACGCTCACGACAAAATTCACGCTCACGAAGAAATTCACGTTCACGAAGAAATTCCCATTCACGAAAACTTCACACTCACGATGACATTCACGTTCACGAAAAAATTCACGTTCACGAAAAATTCACGCTCACGAGAAAATTCACGCTCACGAAGAGACTCACATTCACGAAAAATTCACGTTCACGATGAAATGCACGTTCTTCTTGTGCAAAATGTTAAGCAAAGTGGGGTAAAACTCTGGCTTCTGGGGCCATATAAGTTCATATCGGGCGAAAGCTATATATGGGAGCTATATCTAAATCTGAACCGATTTCAACCAAATTTGGCACGCATAGTTACAATGCTAATTCTACTCCCTATGCAAAATTTCAACTAAATCGGAGCAAAAAATTGGCCTCTGTGGGAAAATAAGTGTAAATCGGGCGAAAGCTATATATGGGAGCTATATCTAAATCTGAACCGATTTGGCTGATATTTGGCAAGTTTTTCGAGACTCATAAAATATTCGGATGTACGGAATTTGAGGAAGATCGGTTGATATACACGCCAATTATGACCAGATCGGTGAAAAATACATATGGCAGCTATATCTAAATCTGAACCGATTTTTTCCAAAATCAATAGGGATCGTCTTTGAGCCGAAACAGGACCCTATACCAAATTTTAGGACAATCGGACTAAAACTGCGAGCTGTACTTTGCACACAAAAATACACCAACAGACAGACAGACGGACAGACAGACAGACGGACATCGCTAAATCGACTCAGAATTTAATTCTAAGACGATCGGTATACTAAACGATGGGTCTCAGACTTTTCCTTCTTGGCGTTACATACAAATGCACAAACTTATTATACCCTGTACCACAGTAGTGGTGAAGGATATAATAATGATTGAACATTTTTACATTTTTAAATTGAAAACATACTTCCAAATAAAAAATTAATAATTTTCGGAAATAATTGGTTTCATTGGTTCATTAAAGTTTGGCTTAGATGTAAAAAAAATAATTCTATATAGTATAATTATAATATATGTAATTGTAATATAATAAAAAATAAAATAAGTAAACAATAACACTATAAATCATTGATTGCCTCAATTAAAAATTAATTAAGTTTTTCGGCCAAAATCAATCCAAATTTTAATTGAATTTATATTTTGATTTGATTAAAATGTTAATTGTATCTGTTAATTTTTTAATTGAGTACGTTTTTAATTAGAAATATTTTGGCGAATTTGTGTGGGTAGCTCATTTGTATCACGAGCGAGAGTGAGTAAGTTTTTAAGTTCGTACTCATTCGTGAATTACATTTTTTCGTTTGTTTCGTAAGTATAATAGTCGTGAACGGGCGTGAGTTGCATTTTACATCGTGAGCGTGCGTGAATAGTTTTTTTATGAATCGTGAGTGTGTGGAAGTACGTTTCATTGTTCGTGAACGTGCGTGAGTAGTTTTTTTCGAATCGTGAGTGTGCGTGAATAAGTTTGTTGTTCGTGAACGTGCGTGAGTTGATATATCCCGTCGTGAGCGTGCGGTAGTCACTATTCTGCAATCGTGAGTGTTTATCTTTGCAGGATTTTGGTTCGTGAACGTAAGTGAGCGTGAATCAATAAAAACCTTCGTGCGTGAATGTTACGAATTCATTCGTGAGCGTGCGTGAGTGTGAGCAATTCCAAAACGGGCGTGCGTGATCGTGCGTGAATGTTACGAATTCATTCGTGAGCGTGCGTGAGTGTGAGCAATTCAAAAACGGGCGTGCGTGATCGTGCGTGAATGTTACGAATTCATTCGTGAGCGTGCGTGAGTGTGAGCAATTCTAAAACAGGCGTGCGTGATCGTGCGTGAATGACATTTTGAATTTGTGAGCGTGCGTGAGCGTGCGTGAAAACTCCCTCACGCGCACACCTCTAATAGACATCTCAAGTGAATTCATAGCGCTGTAGTTTCATAGACCAAGGAAGGTATAGACAACGAAAGTGAATTCACAGCGCTGTAGTTTGTCTGCACAACGTAGATGGCTCTTTTTCGTCTGCAATTGAGTGATTTTTAAATTTGGCTTTAATTTGTTTTCTTTCGTTTGTTCTTTTGCTGAAACACCAAATATTGGAAAAACATGTAAAATTCTATACATCCACACCTTTTTTGTAATGCAAATTGACTGATTTGAACGGTAATTCTCGTTTTCCAAAAAGAAATTGAGTCACTTGACTGCGCAATTGAGTGGAATGACTGCGCACTGCAAATGAACAAAACCATGGTGAATTATCGAGGTATGTTTCTATATATTCTTGGTCTATGAATTGAGTGGAATGACTGCGCACTGCAAATAAACAACACCATGGTGAATTATCAAGGTATGTCTCTATTTTAATTGGTCTATGAATTGAGTGGAATGACTACGCACTGCAAATAAACAAAACCATGGGAATTCACTTGAGATGTCCATACCTTAATTGGTCTATGGTAGAAGCACAAACCAGATGTGCAATTTTTTGAATGGCATTTTTTTATATCCCGGGATTCGGTATTTCAAAATATAGAATCCCAGGATCCGCGGATTTTTTTGGGATCCCGAAATTTTCGGGATTTTTTAAATATTTTAAGTAAAATCAATCTACAGCGCCAAAAATGTTTGTACATAAAACCAATTTAGTTTAATAGTATACCTCATGTATAATAAATTCTTACTCAAGGTGTAGGGTATGAAATCTAAGGCCAGTTATACTGAATGAAGACCCCAATTTATTAATAAATAATATTAAAAACCCACATATTTAACAAACTGGAATTAGTTTTTCGGGATGCCGAAAAAATCCGGGATTCAAAATAAAAAATCCCGGGATTCCGTATTAATCCCGTCCCGAAATCCCGGGGTTTTTCCCAGGTGATAACCCTAATTTACAACCAACCAAAGTCTAATGCGCCTTGCAGACTATAAGTGGTCGACAGTGGTCATGTCGAACATATCCCATATATTGGCCACATTATAAGTCCGAGGCATAATCGATACTGCTGCATATTTATTGGTTCGGTAACGCATTTACCGCTTATTTAGTCATCAACGAATTGTCGTATCAATTGGACATACTGTAAGATTCTTTACAAACACAGGCATTCCGTCCGGAAAAACGTATAGTCTGTAAGATGCATAACGCGGACAACATTCGAATTAATCTCCTTTTCGTCCGACGACGTCTTTTATATGAAAATCTTCTTTTCCTCATATAAAACAAATTGTTGTACATATCTCCTAAACTAAGAGTGGTAGACCGAAAAGGATGTTAATTCGCGACCACTTCAAAAAATCGCAAACTATCCTAAACTACCTTCGTAGAGCGAAAAGGAGGTTAAATTGTGGCCACCCCAAAAACATCGAAAATTCCGTCCAAATCCTGAAATATCGAATTTTTATATGAAAAATTTCTTTTGCTGATATCTCCTAAACTGAACGTCGTAGATGGAGAAGGAAGTTAATTCGTGACCACCTTTAAAAAATCGACAATTCCATCCAAATTTGAAATTTTTATGTGAAAAACTTCTATTGCTCCTATCTTCTACACTAAGCGTCGTAGAGCGAAAAGGAGGTTCATTCGAGACTACGTCCAAAAAATCGAGAAATCTTGAAAAAATTTAAATTTTTTATAAGAAAAATTTCTATTGCTAATATCTCCTAAACTAAGCGTCGTAAAGCGAAAAAGAGGCTGACTCTTGACTATCACCAAATTTAAAATTCCATCCAAATCCTGAAAAAATGAAATTTTTATATGAAAAATTCCTTTTTCTCATATCTCCTAAACTGAGCGTTGTAGATCGAGAAGGAGGTTAATTCGTGACCACCACCAAAAATCAAAAATTCCATCTAAATTGAAATTTTTTTGTGAAAAACTTATTTTTCTCATATCTCCTAAACTGAACATCGTAGATTGGAGGTTAATTCAAGACCACCACCAAGAAATCGAAAATCCATCCATCCCCAAAAAATAGAAAAATTCCATCCAAATCCCTACAAATTTAAAGTTCCAACAAAAAAAAAAAAAAAATAAAATTTGTATATAAAAACTACTTTTGCTCATATCTTTTAAACTGAGCGCCTTAGAGCAAAAAGGAAATTAATTCGTGTCCACCCCAAAAAAATAGAAAATACCATGCAAATCCTGAAAAATCCGACATTTTTATATGAAAAAAAAAAAAATCAAATTTTATATGAAAAACTTCTTTTGGCCATATCTCCAAAACTAGGAAAGCCAAAAGGGCGTTAATTTGTGACGTTAATTTGACAACTCCATACAAATCCCAAAGAAAATCAAATTTTAATATGAAAAACTTCTTTTGGCCATATCTCCTTAAATATGCGTCCTAGAGCGAAATGGAAAATGCATCCAAATCCTGAAAAAAAATGTTAATTTTTATATGAAAAATATTTTTAGCTCATATCTCCCAAACTAAGCGTTGTAGAACGAAAAGGATGTTAATTCATGACCACCCCGAAAATTTCATCCAAATCCTAAAAAAAATCCAAATTTTTGATTGATACTAGAATTTGGGGTAATTGAAGAAAATTTAGTTTAAAAATCTATGAATTTTGTGATTGACAAAGAATGCTATGTGATATAAAAATCATCTCATAATTATTAATAGTAATTAATTGTAACATATATTTAAAAAAAATTTTAAATTTTGTATACAATTTCCAATACCTTTGTTTTATGAAATAATTATTCTTTGTATGAATATTATCAATTGCAAAGCATTGTTCATTTGTGGTATTTTAGAAATGTTATATGCCCTTGTTAATGAAACGGTCTACAGAAAATGATTCAATAGCAATTGTTTACTGATGCTCGGTTAGCGGCCTATTGGCGACAAATTGTAATCTGTAAAAATCGATTTTACATAAAATTTTATATTCATGATAGATTTATTTATTGCACCGACACAAATTAAATCTACATAATTTTCAGTCATATTGACTGTGATTAGCATTTTGGATTTGTTAACCTGTTCTTCGACTTATTACTATGGCTTCAACTAGGTTTCCTGAGGTCGCATTCGTACACATTCAGATGGCACTATCACGTTGTAAATTTTGTAATAATTCTGCAACTTTTGAAGCTGAAGTGTTTTCCTCTAAGTTTGCAAGTTTCTTTTCGAAGCCAAAAGATACTAAAATTACATAATATCAAATTTACAAACTATTGTAAAAGAATACGTATATTTAAATTTAGACCGATTTGGACAATTTGTTTTTTGTAGTTTCTAAAAAATCTTATTTTGCAAAATTTTATTTCTATAGAAAATTTTGTTAAAAATTTATTTAATCGAAAATTTTGTCAAAATTGTATTACTATAGAAAATTTTATTTCTATAGAAAATTTTAGCAAAATTTTATTACTATAGAAAATTTTTGCAAAATTTTATTTCTATGGAAAATTTTCTCAAAATTTTATTTCTATAGAACATTTTGTTAAAATTTTATTTCTATAGAAAATTTTGTCAAAATCTTATTTCTATAGAAAATTTTGTCAAATTTTATTTCTATAAATAATTATTCAAAATTTTATTTCTATAGAAAATTTTGTTACAATTTTATTTCTATACAAAGATTTGTCAAAAATTTATTTTTTTAGAAAATTTTGTCAAAATTTTGTTTTTTCTTTTATAGAAAATTGTGTCAACATTTAATTTTTATAGAACATTTTGTCAAGATTTTATTTTTATAAAAAATTTTGTTAAAATTTTATTTCTATAGAAAATTTTGTCAAAATTTTATTTCTATAGAAAATTTTGTCAAAATTTTATTTCTATAGAAAATTTTGTCAAAATTTTATTTCTATAGAAAATTTTGTCAACATTTTATTTCTATAGAAAATTTTGTCAAATTTTATTTCTATAAAGAATTATTCAAAATTTTACTTCTATAGAAAATCTTGCTAAAATTTAATTTCAATAGAAAATTTTCTGAAATTTTTATTTCTATAGAAAATTTTGTAAATTTTTTTTGTTTCTATAGAAAGTTTAGTCAAAATTTTATTTCTATAAAAAATTTTTGTCAAAATTTTATTTCTATAGAAAATTTTCTCAAAATTTTATTTCTATAGAAAATTTTCTCAAAATTTTATTTCTATAGAAAATTTTTGCAAAATTTTATTTCTATAGAAAATTTTCCCAAAATTTTATTACAATAGAAAATTTTTGCAAAAATTTATTTCTATAGAAAATTTTTGCAAAATTTTTATTTCTATAGAAAATTTTGTCAAAATTTTAGTTTTATGGAAAATTTTGTCAAAATTTTAGTTTTGTGGAAAATTTTGTCAAAATTTTATTTCTATAGAAAATTATGTAAAAAAATTATTCTATAGAAAATTATGTCAAAATTTTATTTTTATAGAAAATTTTTTCAAAATTTTATTTCTATATAAAATGTTGTGAAAATTTTATTTCTATAGAAAATGTTGTGAAAATTTTATTTCTATAGAAAATTTTGTCAAAATTTTAGTTTTATGGAAAATTTTGTCAAAATTTTATTTCTATAGAAAATTATGTAAACAATTTATTTATATGGAAAATTATGTCAAAATTTTATTTTTATAGAACATTTTTTCAAAATTTTATTTCTATACAAAATTTTGTCAAAAATTTATTTTTTTTTTTAGAAAATGTCAAAATGTTGTTTTTTATAGAAAATTGTATCAAAATTTATTTTTATAGAACATTTTGTCAAGATTTGATTTTTATAAAAAGTTTTGTTAAAATTTTATTTCTATAGAAAATTTTGTCAAAATTTTATTTCTATAGAAAATTTTGTCAAAATTTTATTTCTATAGAAAATTTTGTCAAAAGTTTATTTCTATAGAAATTTTTTGCAAAACTTTATTTCTATAGAAAATTTTTGCAAAATTTTATTTCTATAGAAAATTTTTCCAAAATTTTATTACTATAGAAAATGTTTGCAAAAATTTATTACTATAGAAAATTTTTTCAAAAATTTATTTCTATAGAAAATTTTTGCAAAATTTTTATTTCTATAGAAAATTTTGTCAAAATTTTAGTTTTATGGAAAATTTTGTCAAAATCTTATTTCTATAGAAAATTATGTAAACAATTTATTTATATGGAAATTTATGTCAAAATTTTATTTTTATAGAAAATTTTTTCAAAATTTTATTTCTATAGAAAATTTTGTTAAAATTTTATTTCTATACAAAATTTTGTCAAAAATTTAATTTTTTTAGAAAATGTTGTCAAACTGTTGTTTTTTTATAGAAAATTGTGTCAACATTTTATTTTTATAGAACATTTTGTCAAGATTTTGTTTTTATAAAAAATTTTGTTAATATTTTATTTCTATAGAAAATTTTGTCAAAATTTTATTTCTATAGAAAATTTTGTCAAAATTTTATTTCTATAGAAAATTTTGTCAAAATTTTATTTCTATAGAATATTTTGTCAAAATTTTATTTCTATAGAATATTTTGTCAAAATTTTATTTCTAGAGAATATTTTGTCAAAATTTTATTTCTATAGAATATTTTGTCAAAATTTTATTTTAGTAAAAATTTTATATTTGTTTCTTGTTTCTATAGAAAATTGTGTCAATATTTTATTGCTGTAAAAATTTTTGTCAAACTTTTAATTTTATACAAAAATTTTGGGAAATTTTTTTACTGTAGAAAATGTTGTCAAAATTTTATTTTTGTAGAAAATATTTTCAAAATTTTGGTTTTTATAGAAAATTTTGTCAAAATTTTATTTTTATAGAACATTTTGTCAAAATTTTATTTTTATAGAAATTTTTGTCAAAATGTTACTTTTTTAGAAATTTTTCTTAAAATTTTGTTTCTATAAAGAATTATATTAAAATTTTATCTCTATAGAAATTTTTGTCAAAATTTTATTTCTATAGAAAATTTTGGCAAAATTTTATTTCTATAGAAAATTTTGTCATAATTTTATTTCTATAGAAAATTTTGTCAAAATTTTATTTCTATAGAAAATTTTGTCATAATTTTATTACTATAGAAAATGTTGTCAAAATTTTATTTCTATAGAATATTGTGTCAACATTTTATTTTTATAGAACATTTTGTCAAGATTTTATTTTTATAAAAAATTTTGTTAAAATTTTATTTCTATAGAAAATTTTGCCATCAATATGAAAAATCATTTCTATAGTTATGGCATATATTGTCCAAATTAGTGAGAAACACTAAAATTATTTCACAATCGTAGAAAAATATCTTGCTTCGGGCCACCCGCAGAGAAGGAATATGATCACCATGAGCAAACGGGGAGAAAACAATATAGAATCGTTGTCGAAATCAGATACATAATATCCGTCCGAGAAAATAACATGACTGTGACAAACATGTTACATGTTCACCGTCCAAAAATAACATTTAGAGTGAAATTATTAATTAGCACTTGGGCCGCCAAAATTAAGTCCTGTGTCCACTTCTATCATAAATGTCCCTTTTCACCCTATTCTATGCAACAAAGAGGAGCAAAGTTTTCTTTTTTAAGTTTTGTCAACGATTTTTAACTCCACCTCCTACTTCCAAGATTTGAAATCGTTCAAATTTTTAAAACTGTTGCATTTTTTTATCCGTATGTAATAAAATCCCATTTGACCACCCATCATATCATTGCCTAATCCATGGCATATCATTTGATGCTGCATCACAATTATTTATCTTTATCTTTGTTTAGGTATTTTGTCGAGTTAGAAAATAAATGTTGAACATAGAGATATTTCAAGTTGAGGGGCTATGAACGCTTATATTATTTATATTGTCTTCTACGTTTAGTCAAGATATGGATATTTAAACGTAGTAGTTTCATTCCGAGATATAGAGTAATTACCCGAGAATTTTTTCTCTAGGGATATAATATGGAATTTTCTGCAATCGTGGGAATTGCCATAATACTGTTAGTATTACAATGCTTGGTGATTCTTTTTGTAAGAATTTTATTTCTATAGAAAATGTTGTCAAAATTTTATTTCTATAGAAAATTTTGTCAAAATTTTATTTCTATAGAAAAATTTGTCAACATTTTATTTCTATAGAAAATTTTGTCAACATTTTATTTCTATAGAAAATTTTGTCAAAATTTTATTTCTATAGAAAATTTTGTAAAAATTTTATTTCTATAGAAAATTTTGTAAAAATTTTATTTCTATAGAAAATTTTGTCAAAATTAAATTTCAATAGAAGATTTTGCCAACATTTTATTTCTAAATAAAAATTGTCAGAATTTTGTTTCTATAGAAAGTTTGGTCAATTTTTTTATAGGATGATTTTATCAAAATTTTGTATCTATAGAAAATTTGGTCAAAATTTTATTTTTTATAGAAAATTTTATTAAAATTTTATTTCTAAACAAATTAAAATTTTTTTTGAAGAAAATTTAGTCACAATTTTATTTTTATAGATTTTTTTTTAAATTTTTCTATACTAAATTTTTGCAAGATTTTATTTCTATAGAAAATTTTATTTCTATTGAAGATTTTCTCAAAATTGTATTTCTATAGAAAATGTTCTCAAAATTTTATTTCTATGGAAAATTTTTTCAAAATTTTATTTCTATAGAAAATTTTGTAAAAATTTTATTTCTATAGAAAATTGTATCAAAATTTTATTTCTATAGAAAAGTTTGTAAAAATTTTATTTTTTTTTTTTGTTTCTATAGAAAGTTTAGTCAAAATCTTATTTGTGTAGAATATTTTATCAAAATTTCGTATCTACAAAAAATTTGGTCAATATTTTATTTTTTACAGAAAATTTTATAAAAAATTTATTTGCATACAAATTATATTTTTTTTAAGGAAATTTTGTCAAAGTTTAAATTCTATAAATTTCTTTTAATATTTTTTCTAAAGGAAATTTTCTCAAAATTTTATTTCTATGAAAAATTTTCTTAAAATTTTAGTTCTATAGAAATTCTCTTAAAATTTTATTTCTATAGAAAATGTTGTCAAAATTTTATATCTATACCAAATTTCTTTACAAAATTTTGTCAATATTTTATTTCGGTAGAAAATATTGTCAAAATTGTATTTCTATAGCAAATTTTTGCAACATTTTATTTCTATAGACAATTTTTGCAAAATGTTATTTCTATTGAAGATTTTCTCAAAATTTCTATAGAAAATTTTCTCAAAATTTTATTTCTAGAAAATTATGTCTACTATGTGTATAGAAAGTTTGGTCAAAATCTTATTTGTATAGAATTTTTATCAATATTTCGTATCTACAGAAAATTTGATCAACATTTTATTTTTTACAGAAAATTTTATAAAAATTTTATTTGCATACAAATTATTAAAGGAAATTTAGTCAAAATTTAACTTCTATAGATTTAAAAAAAAAATCTATAGAAATTAAATTTTTCTAAAAGAAAAAAAAATCTATAGAAATTAAATTTTTCTAAAAGAAATTATTTTATCATTTTGTTTCTATAGAAAATTTTCCCAAAATTTTACTTCTATAGAAAATTTTGCCAAAATTTTATTTCTATAGAAAATTTTATTTCTATAGAAACTTTTGTACAAATTTTATCTCTGTAGAAAATGTTGTCAAAATTTTATTTCTATAGAAAATTTTGTCAAAATTTTATTTTGTCAAAATTTTATTTCTATAGAAAATTTTGTCAAAATTTTATTTCTACAGAAAATTATTGCAAAACTTTATTTCTATAGAAATTTTCACAAAATTTTATTTCTATAGAAATTTTTTTTTAAATTTTATTTCTATAGAAAATTTTGTCAAAGTTTTATTTCTATACAAAACTTTGTTTTTGCAAAAAAAAATTGCAAAATTTTATTTCTATAGAAAATTTTGTCAAAATTAAATTTTTATAGAAGATATCGTAAAAATTTTATTTTTTTGTTCCTATAGAAAGTTTGGTCAAACTATAATTTTAGTAGAATATTTTATCAAAATTTCGTATCTATTGAAAATTTGGTAAAAATTTTATTTTTTACAGAAAATTTTATAAAAATTTTATTTCTATGCAAATTAATTTTTTTTCTAAGGGAAATTTTGTCAAAATTTATTTTCAATAGATATTTTTTTAATTTTTTTAAAAGGAAATCTTCTCAAACTTTTATTTCTAAGAAAATTTTGATAAAATTTTACTTTTATAGAAAATTTTGACAAAATTTTATTTCTTTAGAAAATTTTATTTCTATAGAAAATTTTGTCAAAATTAAATTTCTAGAAGAATTTGTAAAAATGTTATTTTTTTGGTTCCTATAGAAAGTTTGGTCAAAATATAATTTTAGTAGAATATTTTATCAAAATTTCGTATGTATAGAAAATTTTATAAAAATTTTATTTCTATGCAAATTTATTTTTTTTTCTGAGGGAAATTTTGTCAAAATTTAATTTCTATAGATTTTTTTTTTTAATTTTTTTAAAGGAAATCTTCTCAAAATTTTATTTCTATGAAAATTTGTCTTAAAATTTTATTTCTATAGAAAATTTTGACAAAATTTTACTTTTATAGAAAATTTTGCCAACATTTTATTTCTATAGAAAATTTTGACAAAATTTTATTTCCATAAAAAGTTTTGTCAACACTTTCACTTTTATAAAAGATTTGGTAAAAATTTTATTTTTTTACAGAATCTTTTACAAAAATTTTATTTTAATGCAAATTATTTTTTTCTAAAGATTTTTTTTTTTAATTTTTCTATTGATTTTTTTTTTTAATTTTTCTAAAAGAAATCTTCTCAAAATTTTATTTCTATGATTTTTTTTTAATTCCATAGAAAATTTTCCCACAATTTTATTTCTATAGAAATTTTTTTATTTCTGTAGAAAATTTTGCAAAATTTTATTTCTATAGAAAATTTTTGCACAATTTTATTTCTTTAGAAAATTTTGCCAAAATTTTATTTCTTTAGAAAATTTTGCCAAAATTTTATTTCTATAAAAATTTTTGTCAACACTTTTACTTTTATAAAAGATTTGGTCAAAATTATATTTTAATAAAAAAAATTGTCAGAATTTTATTTCTATAGACAATTTTGTCAAAATTTTATTTCTATAGACTATTTTGTCAAAATTTAATTTCTTTACAAAATTTTGTCAATATTTTATTTAGGTAGAAAATTTGTTCAAAATTTATTTCTATAGACAATTTTGTCAAAATTTCATTTCCTTACAAAATTTTGTCAATATTTTATTTAGGTAGACAATTTGGTCAAAATTTTATTTCTATAGAAAATTTTTTGCAAAATTTTATTTCTTTAGACAATTGTTGCAAAATTTTATTTCTATTGAAAATTTGGTCAAAATTTTATTTCTATAGACAATTTTTTTTTATTTCTAGAGGCTATTTCTGAAATTCCTCTTAGTTGAAGAGGAATATGTTGCAAAATCTAAAACTGTAAACTGTAAAAAATCTATTAATTTTGGTAGAATTCTGCTAACTGTGGCAACCATGACCACAATCCCAATAATGAAATTGGGGTTCATTTTATTTAAAATATTGGGCTTTATTTTCATAATAAAAAATAAAATAAAATAAAGTTACTCACAAAAAAAATAATAAAAATTTAGTGTTGTTGTTTTGCGTAAAATCATTGGGGTCCTACTTCATTTAGGTTTTGGGGCTCATATTCAAAGCGCCACTCGAATAAATTTGTCAACTGTTAGATAAGCGGTTTACAAATGATATCAACCTGAAATTGGTTCCAATACTATCAGCCACATTGTAATCACCTGTTTCAGAGATGCCACCTAAACAAAATAAAAACTTTCCACATTCCCTGGATATTCCGGTTTGAGTTCTCTATAGTAGAGAGCTCAAATAGACAATTCATCTCATGAAGGAGATAACCAACCAACCATCTTCGTTTCGTTATAAGGTATTGGGCTTTTTGTTTGTTTGTCTAGAATGAAATTCATTTAACTTTTGAGGAAAACCTACAAACGTTGCATTCGAACTATGTATTTAGTATTCATTTCATTTCACAGGGGCATTCATTACGTTTTTAACATCGGCCCAGTTAAGATTAACGTTGAGTTGAGTTAAAAAACGAAAAATTATATAAATGCATAAGAGGAGAAATTAAGAAAATCGACAAAACCATTTTTTGCATTTAAAATAAATTTTGCCTTATTTCAAGAAAATATTAAAAAAAAAATTTAAGAAATGTCGGAGTGTATAAAAATTTTGAATAATGCCAATGGTACAAATTTAAGCGTTCCACCATTGAAAGTGGCCATAATTGGCGGAGGATTAGTAAGTGAATAGTGTCGAGTGCTATAACTGTTTTCAGTTTTAAGTATCGAAATGGCATTTTAGTCATAAATTTAAGTGTGAAAGACGAAAATTTGTAATTGTGAAAAAATTATAAAAAGTGTTTAAATCAACGAAAATTCGGGGCATGTTCTAACCCCCATATGCAAAAAAGCTAAAGAAAACTTCAAGCCTACTTTTACCATATAAATTCATTCGATAAACTGTCAATAAATTGTTTTGCATATAAGAATAAGACTTTAAAGGAAACCTACGAAATTTTTTCTAATGATAAATATATTTAAAATATAATTTCAAACAAGCCACCTCTCTCCTCTCAAATGTGGAAAATTTTTGGGAAATGTTTGATATATTATTACATTAAAATTAATCCTTATAAGCAGTGTGACCAGATCTCAAAAAATGTTGCTTCTAAATCAGCATTGAAATAATGCTAAAATCAATATTAAATTGGCAAAAAATAATGCTAAACTTAAAAACTTTTTTATTAGGGAAATTAGCACTAAAAAAATCAAGATTTAATTCATACTCGTAGTTTAACTGAAATTAATTTAGCTCTCGAACTATATTCTATTTTTGAAGTTTGTTACCTTTGCTGATTTCCGTTTGGAAAATGTCGTGAGGCTCGTGAATCACGAGAATTGTCGTGAATCTTGCGTGAACGTGAGTCTTTAAAAGTAGTTCGTGCGTGAGCGTGCGTGATTACTGGTTTTCATTTCGTGAATGGGCGTGATGAGATTGGCTACAACACGTATCGTGCGCGAGCGTGTGTGAATAAACATTTTGCTTCGTGAATGTGCGTGAGTGGGAGTAAAATTTCAGTCACGCGCACACCTCTAATATAGACACCATATAAATCGATCCTCCGGGACCTCTTGGAGGAGCACAATTCATCCGATTCGGTTGAAATTTGTTTGTCGACTTGAAACTTGGTACAAGTAGTTGTTATTGATGTAGGTCGGATGGTATTGCAAATGGACCATATCGGTCCACTTTTACGTATAGCCCCCATATAAACGGACCCCCAAATTTGGCTTGCGATTGCTCTAAGAGAAGCAAATTTCATCCGATCCGGCTGAAATTTGGTACATGGTGTTAGTATATGGTCTCTAATAGCCATGCAAAAATTGGTCCATATCGGTCCACTTTTACGTATAGCCCCCATATCGTGAATGGGCGTGACCTCTTGGAGGAGCACAATTCATCCGATTCGGTTGAAATTTGTTTGTTTGAATTTGACAAAATTTTCTATAGAAATGAAATGTTAAAAAAATTTTCTATAGAAATGAAATTTTGACAAAATTTTCTATAGAAATGAAAAAAATTTTCTATAGAAATGTAATTTTGACAAAATTTTCTATAGAAATGAGAATGAAAATTTTGACAAAATTTTCTATAGAAATGAAATGTAGAAAAACATTTTTTTACAAATAAAATTTTGACAAATTTTGAGAAAAATGTCTACACAAATAAAATTTTGAGATAATTTTCTATAGAAATAAAATTTTGATAAAATTTTCTATGGAAATAAAATTTTGACAAATTTTTCTATAGAAATAAAATTTTCAGGAATGCTTCTATACAAATAAAATTTTGAAATAATTTTTTATAAAAAAAATTTTGCCAAAATTCTCTATAGAAATGAAATTTTGACAAAATGTTCTATAGAAATGAAATTTTAACAAAATTTTCTATAGAAATGAAATTTTGACAACATTTTCTATAGAAATAAAATTTTGACAAAATTTTCTATAGGGAAAAAATGCTGACAAAAATAGAAATAAAATTTTGACAAATTATTCGTTAGAAATAAAATTTTGACAAAATCTTCTATGGAAATAAAAATTTGACAAAATTTTCTATAGAAAAAAACTTTTTATAAAACTCTCTATAGGAATAAAATTTATAAAAAATTTTCTTCGCACAAAATAAAATTTTAGCAAAATTTTCTATAGAAATGAAAATGAAAATTTTGACAAAATTTTCTATAGAAATAAAAATAAAATTTTGACAAAATTTTATATAGAAATAAAATTTTGACAAAATTTTCTATAGAAATGATATGTTGAAAAAAATTTTCTATAGAAATTAAATTTAAAAAAAATCTATAAAAATAAAATTTTGACAAAATTTTCTATAGAAATAAAATTTTGGCAAATTTTTCTATAGAAATAAAATTTTGATAAAATTTTCAATAGAAATAAAATTTTGATAAAATTTTCAATAGAAATAAAATTTTGATAAAATTTTCAATAGAAGTAAAATTTTGACGAAATTTTATAGAGAAATAAAATTTTGAAAAAATTTTCTATAGAAATAAAATTTTGATAAAATTTTTATTAGAAATAAAATTTCGACAATTTTTTTTACACAAATAAAATTTTGACTAAATTTTCTATAGAAATAAAATTTTGTCAAAATTTTCTATAGAAATAAAACTTTGATCAAATTTTCTATGGAAATAAAATTTTGACAAATTTTTCTATAGAAATAAAATTTTCAGAAATGTTTCTATACAAATAAAAAAAAAATTGAAAAAATTTTCTATGGAAAAAAAAATCTCTATAGAAATTAAATTTTGACAAAATGTTCTATAGAAATGAAATTTTGACAAAATTTTCTATAGAAATGGAATTTTGACAACATTTTCTATAGAAATAAACTTTTGACAAAATTTTCTATATAAATAAAATTTTGACAAAATTTTCTATATAAAAAAAATCTGACAAAATTTTCTGTTGGGAAAAAATGCTGACAAAAATAGAAATAAAATTTTGACAAATTTTTCGTAAGAAATAAAATTTTTACAAAATTTTCTAAAGAAATAAAACTTTGACAAAATTTTCTATAGAAATAAAAATAAAATGTTGCCAAATTTTCTATAGACATAAACTTTTGATAAAACTTTCTATAGGAATAACATTTTAAAAAAATTTTCTATGCACAAAATAAAATTTTGGCAAAATTTTCTATAGAAATAAAAATTAAAATTTGTGACAAAATTTTCTATAGAAATAAAAATAAAATTTTGACAAATTTTGAGAAAAATTTCTACACAAATAAAATTTTGAGATAATTTTCTATAGAAATAAAATTTTGATAAAATTTTCTATGGAAATAAAATTTTGACAAATTTTTCTATAGAAATAAAATTTTCAGGAATGCTTCTATACAAATAAAATTTTGAAATAATTTTTTATAAAAAAAAAATTGCCAAAATTCTCTATAGAAATGAAATTTTGACAAAATGTTCTATAGAAATGAAATTTTAACAAAATTTTCTATAGAAATGAAATTTTGACAACATTTTCTATAGAAATAAAATTTTGACAAAATTTTCTATAGGGAAAAAATGCTGACAAAAATAGAAATAAAATTTTGACAAAATCTTCTATGGAAATAAAAATTTGACAAAATTTTCTATAGAAAAAAACTTTTGATAAAACTCTCTATAGGAATAAAATTTATAAAAAATTTTCTACGCACAAAATAAAATTTTAGCAAAATTTTCTATAGAAATGAAAATTTCGACAAAATTTTCTATAGAAATAAAAATAAAATTTTGACAAAATTTTATATAGAAATAAAATTTTGACAAAATTTTCTATAGAAATGATATGTTGAAAAAAATTTTCTATAGAAATTAAATTTAAAAAAAAAAATCTATAAAAATGAAATTTTGACAAAATTTTCTATAGAAATAAAATTTTGGCAAATTTTTCTATAGAAATAAAATTTTGATAAAATTTTCAATAGAAATAAAATTTTGATAAAATTTTCAATAGAAATAAAATTTTGATAAAATTTTCAATAGAAATAAAATTTTGATAAAATTTTCAATAGAAATAAAATTTTGACGAAATTTTATAGAGAAATAAAATTTTGAAAAAATTTTCTATAGAAATAAAATTTTGATAAAATTTTTATTAGAAATAAAATTTCGACAATTTTTTTTACACAAATAAAATTTTGACTAAATTTTCTATAGAAATAAAATTTTGTCAAAATTTTCTATAGAAATAAAACTTTGATAAAATTTTCTATGGAAATAAAATTTTGACAAATTTTTCTATAGAAATAAAATTTTCAGAAATGTTTCTATACAAATAAAAAAAAAATTGAAAAAATTTTCTATAGAAAAAAAAAATCTCTATAGAAATTAAATTTTGACAAAATGTTCTAAAGAAATGAAATTTTGACAAAATTTTCTATAGAAATGGAATTTTGACAACATTTTCTATAGAAATAAACTTTTGACAAAATTTTCTATATAAATAAAATTTTGACAAAATTTTCTATATAAAAAAATCTGACAAAATTTTCTGTTGGGAAAAAATGCTGACAAAAATAGAAATAAAATTTTGACAAATTTTTCGTAAGAAATAAAATTTTTACAAAATTTTCTAAAGAAATAAAACTTTGACAAAATTTTCTATAGAAATAAAAATAAAATTTTGCCAAATTTTCTATAGACATAAACTTTTGATAAAACTTTCTATAGGAATAACATTTTAAAAAAATTTTCTATGCACAAAATAAAATTTTGGCAAAATTTTCTATAGAAATAAAAATTAAAATTTGTGACAAAATTTTCTATAGAAATAAAAATAAAATTTTGACAAAATTTTATATAGAAATAAAATTTTGACAAAATTTTCTATAGAAATAAAATTTTGGCAAAATTTTCTATAGAAATAAAATTTTGACAAAATTTTCTAGAGAAATAAAATTTTGAAAAAATGTTCTATAGAAATAAAATTTTGACAAAATTTTCTAGAGAAATAAAATTTTGAAAAAATTTTCTATAGAAATAAAATTTTGATAAAATTTTTTATAGAAATAAAATTTCGAAAATTTTTTTTATACAAATAAAATTTTAACAAAATTTTCGATAGAAATAAAATGTTGACAAAATTTACTATACGAATAAGATTTTGACAAAATTTTCTATAGAAGTAGGAATTTGACAAAACTAATAAAAACGTTCGCTATTATTATAGTATTAAAATTGTAATATTAATATGTAAATTAATTGTTTTATTTATTTTTAAATTTATTAAAAAATAGAACATTTTGTCATTGGTGTTCCAACAAAAGTTATTGGTTCTCAAAATTATTTTTATGTCCACGACATGAATTGGTTGTTTGCATTTCTTGCATCATTGGCTCTATTAATGTGAGGGCATTATCTCACAAAATGGTCTTAAATTATATGTCTACGAATGGTTAATGGCCTCGAAATAAAATTGTTTTTCTCTTTTGTTTTATATAAAACAAAAATAAAAAAATGCCTATTTAAATTATCAGGATTTTTGTTTTCAAATGAATCAATGACTTCCGCATATTATATATTAAATATAATTATTATTAGTTGGGTTTTTTGTACCTTTATGAAGACATTAGGTTATATAAAATTCGATTTTGAAGTTTTATTAGCATTAACATATTTTTTTTGTTTCCAATATCTCCTAAAGGTGGGTTCATTGGCCGCTTTAAATTTTGCCCGAAATGGACATAATGTCCATCTCTACGAATATCGAGAAGATATACGAACAGCGGAACTGGTACAAGGTCGAAGTATAAATTTAGCCTTATCACAACGTGGAAGAAAAGCCCTGGCAGCAGTGGGTTTGGAAGAACAAGTCTTGGCCACAGCTATACCGATGAGAGGACGCATGTTGCATGATATTAAGGGGAATACATCGATTGTTTTATATGATCCATGTACCAATGAGTGTCTATATTCTGTTGGAAGGAAACATTTAAATGAGATTCTTTTAAATGGTAAGCAAAACATTGGAATAGATATATAGATTGTAAGGTTGACGAGCCACTGTGGGGCAATGGTTATTTGCACCACGGTGAAGATAGAATTTTTTTCACCTTCCACAATGGCCAAACTAAATACCACCAAATTTTAATTTTTTTCAGCTGGCGAAAAATTACCCAATATCCACTATCATTTTCAATATAAACTAAAGAAGGCCAATCTACGTGAGGGTTCCATGAGTTTCCAATGGTTAGTAATTATTAGAAATTTTTAAATTTTTTAAAAATTAATTTTTTTTTAATCAGCCCCTATGAAGAGAAAGATGCCGCAGCTCATGCAGATCTCATAGTGGGATGTGATGGAGCTTTCAGTGCTGTACGTCAACAAATGTGCAAAACATTGGGATTCAATTTCTCTCAGGAATATATTGAACATGGCTATTTGGAATTGTGTATACCAGCTAAGAATAATGAATTCCAAATGCCACCAAATTATCTGCATATATGGCCAAGAAATGAATTTATGATGATTGCCTTGCCGAATCAGGATAAATCGTTTACCGTAACCCTATCGATGCCTTTCAAAGTTTTTGAAGGTATACAGACGCCAGAAGATTTATTGGCATTTTTCCATAAATACTATGCGGATGCCTTGCCTCTAATTGGTGAAGAAATGTTGATCAAGGATTTCTTTAAATCCAAGCCACAGTTTTTGGTTTCCATTAAGGTAGGTCGATTTGTACAAATAAGGGAATTAGTCGAGGTGAAGAAGAAGGGTTGCCTTGTAAGCACGGTTGCTAAAATTCTACCAAAAATGGTTGATTTTTTACTGTTTAATAGATTTTGCAAAATGTTCCTCTTCAATTAAGAGGAACAATTTTCCATAGAAATAAAATTTTAACAAGATTTTCTATAGATATAAAATTTTGACAACATTTTTATAGAAATAAAATTTTTATAAAAATAAAATTTTGACAAAATTTTCTATAGAAATAAATTCTTGACAAAATTTTCTATAGAAATAAAATTTTGACAAAATTTTCTATAGAAATACAATTTTGACAACATTTTCTGTAGAAATAAAATTTTGACAAAATTCACTATAAAAATAAAATTTTTAAAAAATTTCCACAGAAATAAAAATTTCTATAGAAATAAAATTTTTTCTAAATTGTATATAGAAATAAAATTTTGACAAAATTTTCTATAGAAATAAAATTTTGACAAAATTTTTGACAAAATTTTCTATAGAAATAATTTTTTTCAAAATTTTCTATAGCTATAAAATTTTGACAAAATTTTTTATGGAAATACAATTTTGACAAGATTTTCTATAAAACAAATTGACAAAATTTACCATAAAATTAATTTTTTTTTATTCTTTTTCTATATAAGTAAAATTTTGGAAACATTTTCTATAGATATAAAATTTTAACAAAATTTTCTATAGAAATAAATTCTTGACAAAATTTTCTACATAAATAAAATTTTGACAAAATTTTCTACAGAAAAAAAAAATTGACAAATTTTCTATAGAAATAAAATTTTGACAAAGTTTTCTATAGATATAAAATGTTGACAACATTTTCTGAAGAAATAAAATTTTGACAAAATTTTGACAAAATTCACTATAAAAAAAAAAATTTTGAGAAGATTGTTTATAGAAATAAAATTTTGACAAAATTTTCTATAGAAATACAATTTTGACAAAATTTTCTATTGAAATAAAATTTTGACAAAATTTTCGATAGAAATACAATTTTTGACAAAATTTTCTATAGAAATACAATTTTGACAAGATTTTCTATAGAAAAAAAATTTTGACAAAATTTTCTATATAAATAAAATTTTGACAAAATTTTCTATATTAATAAAATTTTGACAAAATTTTTGACAAAATTTTCTATAGAAATAATTTTTTTCAAAATTTTCTATAGCTATAAAATTTTGACAAAATTTTTTATGGAAATACAATTTTGACAAGATTTTCTATAAAAAAAATTGACAAAATTTACCATAAAAATATTTTTTTTTATTCTTTTTCTATATAAGTAAAATTTTGGAAACATTTTCTATAGATATAAAATTTTAACAAAATTTTCTATAGAAATAAATTCTTGACAAAATTTTCTACATAAATAAAATTTTGACAAAATTTTCTAAAGAAAAAAAATTGACAAATTTTCTATAGAAATAAAATTTTGACAAAGTTTTCTATAGATATAAAATTTTGACAACATTTTCTGAAGAAATAAAATTTTGACAAAATTTTGACAAAATTCACTATAAAAAAAAATTTTGAGAAGATTGTTTATAGAAATAAAATTTTTAAAAAATTTCCACAGAAATAAAAATTTCTATAGAAATAAATTTTTTTCTGAATTTTATATAGAAATAAAATGTTGACAAAATTTTCTATAGAAATACAATTTTGACAAAATTTTCTATTGAAATAAAATTTTGACAAAATTTTCGATAGAAATACAATTTTTGACAAAATTTTCTATAGAAATACAATTTTGACAAGATTTTCTATAGAAAAAAAATTTTGACAAAATTTTCTATATAAATAAAATTTTGACAAAATTTTCTATATTAATAAAAAATTTTCTATATAAATAAAATTTTGACAAAATTTTCTATATTAATAAAATTTTGACAAAATTTTCTATATAAATAAAATTTTGACAAAATTTTCTGTAGAAATAAAATTTTGACAAAATTCACTATAAAAATAAAATTTTGAGAAAATTGTTTATAGAAATAAAATTTTGAAAAAATCCCATAGAAATAAAATTCTATAGAAAAAACAATTTGACAAAATTTTCTATAGAAATACAATTTTGACAGAATTTTCTATAAAAATAACATTTTGAAAAAAAACTATTGAACTAAGTTTTTGACAAAATTTTCTATTCAAATAATTTTTTTTCAAAATTTTCTATAGCTATAAAATTTTGACAAAATTTTCGATAGAAAAACAATTTTGACAAAATTTTCTATAGGAATACAATTGTGACAAGATTTTCTATAGAAAAAATTTTTGACAAAATTTTTCCATAGAAATAATTTTTTTTTTCAAAATTTTCTATATCAATAAAATTTTGGCAAAATTTTGTATAGAAATAAAATTTTGGAAACATTTTCTATAGATATAAAATTTTGGCAAAATTTTTATAGAAATACATTTTTTTATAGAAATATAATTTTGAACAAATTTTTTACAAAATTTTCTATAGAAATAAAATTTTGACAAAATTTTCCATAGAAATAATTTTTTTTTTCAAAATTTTCTATACAAATAAAATTTTGACAAAATTTTGTATAGAAGTTAAATTTTGACAAAATTTTCTATAGAAGTAAAATTTTGACAAAATTTTCTATAGAAATAAAATTTTGGAAAAATTTTCTATTGATATAAAATTTTGACAAAATTTTTATAGAAATAAAATTTTCTATAGAAATAAAATTTTGAACAAATATTTTACAAAATTTTCTATTGAAATAAAATTTTTACGGAATTTTCTATAGAAATAAATATTTTTATCTATTAAAATAAAATTTTGACAAAAATTTCTATGGAAATAATTCTTTTTTCAAAATTTTCTATAGCTATAAAATTTTGACAAAATTGTCTATAGAAATACAATTTTGACAAGATTTTCTATAGAAAAAATTTTGACAAAAGTTCCATAGAAATAATTTTTTCAAAATTTTCTATAGAAATAAAATTTTGACAAAATTTTTGACAAAATTTTCTATAGAAATAATTTTTTTCAAAATTTTCTATAGCTATAAAATTTTGACAAAATTTTTTATGGAAATACAATTTTGACAAGATTTTCTATAAAACAAATTGACAAAATTTACCATAAAATTAATTTTTTTTTATTCTTTTTCTATATAAGTAAAATTTTGGAAACATTTTCTATAGATATAAAATTTTAACAAAATTTTCTATAGAAATAAATTCTTGACAAAAATTTCTACATAAATAAAATTTTGACAAAATTTTCTAAAGAAAAAAAAATTGACAAATTTTCTATAGAAATAAAATTTTGACAAAGTTTTCTATAGATATAAAATGTTGACAACATTTTCTGAAGAAATAAAATTTTGACAAAATTTTGACAAAATTCACTATAAAAAAAAAATTTTGAGAAGATTGTTTATAGAAATAAAATTTTGACAAAATTTTCTATAGAAATACAATTTTGACAAAATTTTCTATTGAAATAAAATTTTGACAAAATTTTCGATAGAAATACAATTTTTGACAAAATTTTCTATAGAAATACAATTTTGACAAGATTTTCTATAGAAAAAAAATTTTGACAAAATTTTCTATATAAATAAAATTTTGACAAAATTTTCTATATTAATAAAATTTTGACAAAATTTTTGACAAAATTTTCTATAGAAATAATTTTTTTCAAAATTTTCTATAGCTATAAAATGTTGACAAAATTTTTTATGGAAATACAATTTTGACAAGATTTTCTATAAAAAAAATTGACAAAATTTACCATAAAAATATTTTTTTTTATTCTTTTTCTATATAAGTAAAATTTTGGAAACATTTTCTATAGATATAAAATTTTAACAAAATTTTCTATAGAAATAAATTCTTGACAAAATTTTCTACATAAATAAAATTTTGACAAAATTTTCTAAAGAAAAAAAATTGACAAATTTTCTATAGAAATAAAATTTTGACAAAGTTTTCTATAGATATAAAATTTTGACAACATTTTCTGAAGAAATAAAATTTTGACAAAATTTTGACAAAATTCACTATAAAAAAAAATTTTGAGAAGATTGTTTATAGAAATAAAATTTTTAAAAAATTTCCACAGAAATAAAAATTTCTATAGAAATAAATTTTTTTCTGAATTTTATATAGAAATAAAATGTTGACAAAATTTTCTATAGAAATACAATTTTGACAAAATTTTCTATTGAAATAAAATTTTGACAAAATTTTCGATAGAAATACAATTTTTGACAAAATTTTCTATAGAAATACAATTTTGACAAGATTTTCTATAGAAAAAAAATTTTGACAAAATTTTCTATATAAATAAAATTTTGACAAAATTTTCTATATTAATAAAAAATTTTCTATATAAATAAAATTTTGACAAAATTTTCTATATTAATAAAATTTTGACAAAATTTTCTATATAAATAAAATTTTGACAAAATTTTCTGTAGAAATAAAATTTTGACAAAATTCACTATAAAAATAAAATTTTGAGAAAATTGTTTATAGAAATAAAATTTTGAAAAAATCCCATAGAAATAAAATTCTATAGAAAAAACAATTTGACAAAATTTTCTATAGAAATACAATTTTGACAGAATTTTCTATAAAAATAACATTTTGAAAAAAAACTATTGAACTAAGTTTTTGACAAAATTTTCTATTCAAATAATTTTTTTTCAAAATTTTCTATAGCTATAAAATTTTGACAAAATTTTCGATAGAAAAACAATTTTGACAAAATTTTCTATAGGAATACAATTGTGACAAGATTTTCTATAGAAAAAATTTTTGACAAAATTTTTCCATAGAAATAATTTTTTTTTTCAAAATTTTCTATATCAATAAAATTTTGGCAAAATTTTGTATAGAAATAAAATTTTGGAAACATTTTCTATAGATATAAAATTTTGGCAAAATTTTTATAGAAATACATTTTTTTATAGAAATATAATTTTGAACAAATTTTTTACAAAATTTTCTATAGAAATAAAATTTTGACAAAATTTTCCATAGAAATAATTTTTTTTTTCAAAATTTTCTATACAAATAAAATTTTGACAAAATTTTGTATAGAAGTTAAATTTTGACAAAATTTTCTATAGAAGTAAAATTTTGACAAAATTTTCTATAGAAATAAAATTTTGGAAAAATTTTCTATAGATATAAAATTTTGACAAAATTTTTATAGAAATAAAATTTTCTATAGAAATAAAATTTTGAACAAATATTTTACAAAATTTTCTATTGAAATAAAATTTTTACGGAATTTTCTATAGAAATAGATATTTTTATCTATTAAAATAAAATTTTGACAAAAATTTCTATGGAAATAATTCTTTTTTCAAAATTTTCTATAGCTATAAAATTTTGACAAAATTGTCTATAGAAATACAATTTTGACAAGATTTTCTATAGAAAAAATTTTGACAAAAGTTTCCATAGAAATAATTTTTTCAAAATTTTCTATATAAATAAAATTTTGACAAAATTTTGTATAGAAATAAAATTTTGGAAACATTTTCTATGATATAAAATTTTGGCAAAATTTTTATAGAAATAAATTTTTTTATAGAAATATAATTTTGAACAATTTTTTTACAAAATTTTCTATAGAAATAAAATTTTGACAACATTTTCCATAGAAATAATTTTTGTTTTTTTCAAAATTTTCTATAGAAGTTAAATTTTGACAAAATTTTCTATAGAAGTAAAATTTTGACAAAATTTTCTATAGAAATAAAATTTTGGAAAAATTTTCTATAGATATAAAATTTTGACAAAATTTTTATAGAAATAAAATGTTCTATAGAAATAAAATTTTGAACAAATTTTTTACAAAATTTTCTATAGAAATAAAATTTTGACGGAATTTTCTAACGAAATAAAATTTTGACAAAAATTTTTCTATAGAAATAAAATTTTGCAAAATTTTTTATAGAAATAAAATTTTGAAAATTTTTCTATAGAAATAAAATTTTGACGAAATTTTCTATAGGAATAAAATTTTGACAAAATTTTCTATAGAAATGAAATTTTTTGAAAATTTTCTATAGAAATAAATTTTTTTTGAAAATTTTCTATAAAAAAAAAATGTTGACAAAATTTTCTACGCAAGATTTTTTTGTTTGTTAGTTTTTGTAGAACTATTTCTAAGTTTTGGTAGGTTAGTTGTGGCTCGATTGCCAACCATAATGCGACACTATGCGACAGTTGCAATTTAAATTGATTCTGTACTAAATTCCTAAGAACTGAATTTATGAAATAATTTCTCCCCACCAGCTGAATATCTGCCATAGTAAATTTTATCTTAATTTCTTCTATTTCCAGTGTAATCCCTTCCATTATGGGGATAAAGCTTTGCTCTTAGGTGATGCAGCCCATGCCATGGTCCCATATTATGGTCAAGGTATGAATGCTGGCATGGAAGATTGTTCAATTTTCTTTTCGATTCTCTCTCAACCGCAAATAACATTGGCCAAAGCTTTGGAAGAATTTACCCGGACAAGGGTTCAAGATGCCCATGCCATTTGTGATCTGGCCATGTACAATTACGTAGAGATGCGAGATCTTACCAAACGTTTCTCATTTAAATGTAGGAAATTTTTGGATACTAACCTATTTCGAATTATGCCAAGTGTATGGGTACCTTTGTACAATAGTGTTTCATTTACTAGTATGCCCTATAGTAAATGTATAGCCAATCGAAAATGGCAGGATGAGGTGAGATTTACGTTGCAGTTTTAAAAAATTTAATATTGACCATTTTTTTTTTCCAGGTTCTGAAGATATTTTTGTATACAATATTATCCTTTACAGCGATATTAGGCGGAGCCATTTTTTATGTTAATTCTAAGTGAGCAGATTATATATTCATAAGTAAATATGTAGTATTATTGTATTTTTTGCTCTAAAGATTTTTTTGATCTAGGGAAGAGCAGTTTTTAAATAAATCATATACACATTGGGAAATTTAACTTTGATTGGATTTTATTCTTGGGTAAATTTTTATAAATTATTAAAATAAATTATTATACACCTACTAAATTTAAAAAAAATCTTATTTTTAAGTTTTTAATTTTTTCTATTTTCATTTCTATTTATTTTTCTATAGGGAATTTTATTTGTATAGAAATTTTATTTCTATAGAGAATTTTGTCAAAATTTAATTTCCATAGAAAAATTGGTTAACATTTTATTCCTATAGAAAATTTTGTCAAACTTTTATTCCTATATGAATTTTGTCAAAATTTTATTTCTATAGAAAATTTTGTCAAAATTTCATTTCTATAGAAAATTTTGTCAAAATTTCATTTCTATAAACAATTTTGGCAAAATTTCATTTATGTAGAAAATTTTGCCAACATTTTATTTCTATAGAAAATTTTGTCAAAATTTTATGTCTATAAAAAAATTTTGTCCAAATTTTATTTCGATCGAAAATTTTGTCAAAATTTTATTTCTGTAGAAAATTTTGCCAATATTTTATTTCTGTAGAAAATTTTGTCAAAATTTTAATACTATGGAAAATTTTATCAAAATTTGATTTCTGTAAAAAATTTTGTAAAAATTTTAAATTTATAGAATTTTTTTTTTTCAAAAATTTTCTTGTATAGAAAATTTTGTTAAAATTTTATTTCTGTAGGAAATTTTGCCAAAATTTCATTTCTATTGAAAATTTTTTCATAAATTTTCTTCTATAGATTTTTTTTTTAAATTTCTTCTATAGAAAATTTTGTTAAAATTTTATTTCTATAGAAAATTTTGTTCGTATATGTTCGTGGGTCCCATTCTGCCAGGAATATCCTACTGACAGATATGACACCTCAGGTATAAGATCATGGATCTTTGCGTCATCCGCCATACGCGACAGATATAAAAAAATCGAATTTTAATATTGTCCGGCATGCCCCGGCATCCGGTATATGATGCGGATCCGCTGTATTTCGAGTATTCGATGATCGTGTTTTTCCATTCCAATAAAAATGTGATTGCTATAGAAAATTTTGTAAAAATTTTATTTTTATACAAAATTTTGTCAAAGTTTTATTTCGATAGAAAATTTTGCCAAAATATTATTTATAGAAAATTTTGTCAAAATTTTATGTATATAGAAAATTTTGTCAAGATTTTGATTCTATAGAAAATTTTGTCAAAATTTCATTTTTATAGAAAATTTTGTCAAAACTTTATTTCTATAGGAAATTTTTTTAAAATTTTATTTCTATGGAAAATTTTGTCAAAATTTTATAGTAGACATTACGGTTCGCGATCGAACCGTAATGTCTACTATTGCCCTCTGGCAAATCTGTTAAAATGTTGACGTTTTGTGGGCACTCCAGGCATGCCGTTATGGCACGCACTTCTGCCTGCAGTGGCCTGGTAATCGGAATATGATATCGGTGTCTGGATCCTCCACATATTCGCTTTTTATTTCCCTCTCATACACATGTTCTTGAGCCCCATACTCCCAGGACCATCCTACAGACGTCAGAATGTCAGGTATACGGTCATGGATTTTTGCAGCATCCGCCACCATCTCCCCTAACATATTATATTTTGATGAGTTGTTATGTTTTGTATTTCCGATCATGGCTTAAAAAGGAGGTTCCTCGCTTCATTTCTACCCCACAATGGTCACTAAAATCTCCGGACCTCAAGCCGTTGAACTTTTGCACCAGCGGCATTTTGGAGAGTAAGGTTGGAACTGAAAAATACCAATGTGTTGCCGTGAATGGGTCGAAATACCGCTGTGCCTATTTCGTGCAACGTGGATGGCTTTGACGGCCTTTAAAGGCCATACACATTTTCTTCTATAGTTTTTTATTTTTTTAATTTTACTTGTATAGAAAATTTTATTAAAATTTTATTTCTATAGACAATTTTGTCAAAATTTTATTTCTATAGACAATTTTGTTATTTATTTATTTATTTATTAGTAATCCTAGCACTACAAGAAATACTTCTTATAATTGAAAGCGCTAGTTATGTATTTGTGATAAAAATGTTTGGTGGTTACTTTACAGATTTTATAGTTTACAAGAAATGTGGTAATAAATTTATGAATACAATTTTTTTTTAAATTTTATTTCGTCGGGTTACTACAAATATATAGAATATCTTGTGGATTTGATAATAGATACTGTGCCAGGCAAGCATATATACCAACACATGGAAATGGGAAGACTTAACACATTGGGGGCTATACCAAAGCATCGACCGATCCACATAGTATTTGCTACACCTGTTTACGGACCTAAAATACCTCTATATTGAATTTCGGATAAATCGGATGAAAGTTGTGGCATTTAGAAATCCAAGAATTCAAATCGGTCTATATAGAGGGTATATCAAAATATGGATCGATATACCCCATATTCAGCATACTTATGTATGGACTCAAAATAGCTCTAGAATCACACCATATTCGCCACACCTATTTATGAACCGAAAATACCTCAAAATATTGAATTTCAGTCAAACTGGTAAAAATTGTGTTGTCTAGAAGCCTAAGAAGTCAAATCGGAAGATCGGTCTATATGGGCACTTATGTGTAGACCCAAAATACCTCTAGAGTTTGAATTTCAAGCAAATCGGATAAATCAGTTCGACAGCTTCATTTCGATAGTTCGACTGTAGTGTGATTACAACAGACAGAAAGACGGACATGATTATATCGTCTTTATCCCTGATCAGGAATATATATATATAATTTATGTAGTCGGAAATCGATATTACGATATGTTACAAATTGAATGACAAACTTATTATACCACCATAACCATTCTATGGTTGAGGGTATGAAAATCATTGGATCAATTAATAATAATAATTCGTGATTGAAGTAGTATCAATTAAAAATTTAATTAAATCAATTAATTTGGGGTTTGTAACTAAAATAATTTTTTTCTCTGTGTCAAAGGCATTTTTTCTATAATTAAAAAAAAGAATGATGACCGATAAACACACACATTTTTTGAATGTTTTAATATTTCAATCTTAAGATTAGTCTCAAATCTGCTGCATGCATATTTGACATCAAAAAAGGCTATTGCTCTAAATGTTGTTATTCAAAGTTCATTTGACAAAATATATGCATGTTTTCGCACTCTTATTTTATATGATATTATTTTATATTTTCTAAAGAATTAGATTTATTTTCCTTTGGTTGGTTGAATGTCAAATACCATTACGTTGGCCTTGATATTGACCTTGAGTATGTGTGGAGACAAATCTTGAATTCATATCGTCCAATCTTTATCTTTTGTATGCAGAAAAAACATATTTTGAATAATTAAAAATATAGAATTTTAGATATGAACATAAAAAAGAAGTTTTTTTACGCGAACTTATCTAAGCGAATCCATAAGTTTCGAAATTCTCTTATCGTTTTGAATGAAATTTCTATCACGCACACACCTATAATATGTTGCATTCGTTCTCGCGATATGTTCACGAACAAAGTGGTCTATCTCGTTTTTGACCATTTTTATGTCCATTTTTGGACGCGATGCAACCACGGTTGCCACAGTTGGTAGAATTCTACCAAACAAGGTAGATTTATTACTGTTTGGTAGAATTCTTGATGCTTTGGTTGATTTTGCAAAAATTATCTATAAAAATAAAATTTCGAAAAAATTTTCTATAGAAATAAAATTTTTATAAAGTTTTCTATAGAAATAAAATTTTGAAAAAATTTTCTATAGAAATAAAATTTTGAGAAAATTTTTTTATAGAAATAAAATTTTGAGAACATTTTTTTATAGAAATAAAATTTTAGAAAATTTTTCTATATAAATAAAATTTTGACAAAATTTTCCATTGAAATAAAATTTTGACAAAATTTTCTATAGAAACAAAATTTGTGGAAAATTTTTCTATAGAAATGAAATTTTGAAAAAAATTTTCTATACAAATAAAATATGACATGCAATATTGAAAATAATAATTTCAGTTAAAGGTCGGTACTATGTTTGGTTTTCGAAAGGAAGACTTTGACAAAGTTTTCTATAGAAATAAAATTTCGACAAAATTTTATAAAGAAATAATATTTCGAAAAAAATTTCTATAGAAAAAAATTTCGACAAAATTTTCTATAAAATAAAATTTTGAGAAAATTATTTGCAAAAATTTTCTATAGAAATAAAATTTTAACGAAATTTTCTATAGGAATAAAATTTTGACAAAATAGGAATATCATTTTGACAAAATGTTCTATAGGACTATCATTTTGACGAAATTTTCTATAGGAATAAAATTTTGACAAAAATTTCTATAGAAATACAATTTTGACAAATTGTATTTCTATAGAAATCAAATATGATTTATTTATAGAAATAAAAATTTGACAAAATTTTCTATAGAAATAAAATTTTGACAAAATTTTCTGTAGAAATAAAATTTTGACAAAATTTTCTATAGAAATAAAATTTTGACAAAATTTTCTATAGAAATAAAAATTTGACAAAATTTTCTATAGAAATAAAGTTTTGATAAAATTTTCTATAGGAATAAAATTTTGACAAAAATTTCTATAGAAATAAAATTTTAACGAAATTTCTATAGAAATAAAAATTTGACAAAATTTTCTATAGATATAAAATTTTGAAAAAATTTTCTATAGAAATAAAATTTTGACAAAATTTTCTATACAAATAAAATTTTGACAAAAATTTCTATAGGAATAAAATTTTGCAAAAATTTTCTATAGGAATAAAATTTTGACAAAATAGGAATTTAATTTTGACAAAATGTTCCATAGGACTATCATTTTGACAAAATTTTCTAAAGGAATAAAATTTTGACAAAAATTTCTATAGAAATACAATTTTGACAAAATTTTCTATAGAAATAATATTTTGGCAAAATTTTCTATAGGAATAAAATTTTGACAAAAATTTCTATAGAAATAAAATTTTAACGAAATTTCTATAGGAATAAAAATTTGACAAAATTTTCTATAGATATAAAATTTTGAAAAAATTTTCTATAGAAATAAAATGTTGACAAAATTTTCTATATAAATAAAATTTTGACAAAAATTTCTATAGGAATAAAATTTTGCAAAAATTTTCTATAGAAATAAAATTTTAACGAAATTTTCTATAGGAATAAAATTTTGAACAAACAGGAATTTAATTTTGACAAAATATTCTATAGAAATAAAATTTTGACAAAATTTTCTATAGGAATAAAATTTTGACAAAATTTTCTGTAGAAATAAAATTTTGACAAAATTTTCTATAGAAATAAAATTTTGACAAAATTTTCTATAGAAATAAAAATTTGACAAAATTTTCTATAGAAATAAAGTTTTGATAAAATTTTCTATAGGAATAAAATTTTGGCAAAAATTTCTATAGAAATAAAATTTTAACAAAATTTTCTATAGGAATAAAATTTTGACAAAAATTTCTATAGAAATAAAATTTAGACAAAATTTTTTCTATAGGAATAAAATTTTGCAAAAATTTTCTATAGAAATAAAATTTTAACGAAATTTTCTATAGGAATAAAATTTTGACAAGATAGGAATTTAATTTTGACAAAATGTTCTATAGGACTATCATTTTGACAAAATTTTCTATAGGATTAAAATTTTGACAAAAATTTCTATAGAAATACAATTTTGACAAAATTTTCTATAGGAGTAAAATTTAAACAAAACTTTCTATACACCTAGTTTTGACAAAAATTTTCTATAGAAATAAAAATTTGACAAAATTTTCTATAGAAATAAAATTTTGACAAAATTTTCTGTAGAAATAAAATTTTACCAAATTTTCTATAGAAATAAAATTTTGACAAAATTTTCTATAGAAATAAAAATTTGACAAAATTTTCTATACAAATAAAGTTTTGATAAAATTTTCTATAGGAATAAAATTTTGACAAAAATTTCTATAGAAATAAAATTTTAACGAAATTTCTATAGGAATAAAAATTTGACAAAATTTTCTATAGATATAAAATTTTGAAAAAATTTTCTATAGAAATAAAATGTTGACAAAATTTTCTATATAAATAAAATTTTGACAAAAATTTCTATAGGAATAAAATTTTGCAAAAATTTTCTATAGAAATAAAATTTTAACGAAATTTTCTATAGGAATAAAATTTTGACAAAACAGGAATTTAATTTTGACAAAATATTCTATAGAAATAAAATTTTGACAAAATTTTCTATAGGAATAAAATTTTGACAAAATTTTCTGTAGAAATAAAATTTTGACAAAATTTTCTATAGAAATAAAATTTTGACAAAATTTTCTATAGAAATAAAAATTTGACAAAATTTTCTATAGAAATAAAGTTTTGATAAAATTTTCTATAGGAATAAAATTTTGGCAAAAATTTCTATAGAAATAAAATTTTAACGAAATTTCTATAGGAATAAAAATTTGACAAAATTTTCTATAGATATAAAATTTTGAAAAAATTTTCTATAGAAATAAAATGTTGACAAAATTTTCTATAGGAATAAAATTTTGCAAAAATTTTCTATAGAAATAAAATGTTGACAAAATTTTCTATATAAATAAAATTTTGACAAAAATTTCTATAGGAATAAAATTTTGACAAAACAGGAATTTAATTTTGACAAAATATTCTATAGAAATAAAATTTTGACAAAATTTTCTATAGGAATAAAATTTTGACAAAATTTTCTGTAGAAATAAAATTTTGACAAAATTTTCTATAGAAATAAAATTTTGACAAAATTTTCTATAGAAATAATATTTTGGCAAAATTTTCTATAGGAATAAAATTTTGACAAAAATTTCTATAGAAATAAAATTTTAACGAAATTTCTATAGGAATAAAAATTTGACAAAATTTTCTATAGATATAAAATTTTGAAAAAATTTTCTATAGAAATAAAATGTTGACAAAATTTTCTATATAAATAAAATTTTGACAAAAATTTCTATAGGAATAAAATTTTGCAAAAATTTTCTATAGAAATAAAATTTTAACGAAATTTTCTATAGGAATAAAATTTTGACAAAACAGGAATTTAATTTTGACAAAATATTCTATAGAAATAAAATTTTGACAAAATTTTCTAAAGGAATAAAATTTTGACAAAATTTTCTGTAGAAATAAAATTTTGACAAAATTTTCTATAGAAATAAAATTTTGACAAAATTTTCTATAGAAATAAAAATTTGACAAAATTTTCTATAGAAATAAAGTTTTGATAAAATTTTCTATAGGAATAAAATTTTGGCAAAAATTTCTATAGAAATAAAATTTTAACAAAATTTTCTATAGGAATAAAATTTTGACAAAAATTTCTATAGAAATAAAATTTAGACAAAATTTTCTATAGGAATAAAATTTTGCAAAAATTTTCTATAGAAATAAAATTTTAACGAAATTTTCTATAGGAATAAAATTTTGACAAAATAGGAATTTAATTTTGACAAAATGTTCTATAGGACTATCATTTTGACAAAATTTTCTATAGGATTAAAATTTTGACAAAAATTTCTATAGAAATACAATTTTGACAAAATTTTCTATAGGAGTAAAATTTAAACAAAACTTTCTATACACCTAGTTTTGACAAAAATTTTCTATAGAAATAAAATTTTGACAAAATTTTCTGTAGAAATAAAATTTTACCAAATTTTCTATAGAAATAAAATTTTGACAAAATTTTCTATAGAAATAAAAATTTGACAAAATTTTCTATACAAATAAAGTTTTGATAAAATTTTCTATAGGAATAAAATTTTGACAAAAATTTCTATAGAAATAAAATTTTAACGAAATTTCTATAGGAATAAAAATTTGACAAAATTTTCTATAGATATAACATTTTGAAAAAATTTTCTATAGAAATAGAATGTTGACAAAATTTTCTATATAAATAGGTTTTGACAAAAAATTCTATAGAAATACAATTTTGACAAAATTTTCTATAGGAATAAAATTTTCTATGGAAATAGAATATTCTATAGAGATAAAGTTTTGTCAAAATTTTTTATAAAATGAAATAAAATTTTAGAAAAATGTTCTATAGAAATAAAATTTTAGGGAAAATTTTCTATAGGAATAAAATTTTGACAAAATTTTCTATAGAAATAAAATTTTGACAAAATTTTCTATAGAAATAAAATGTTAACAAAATTTTCCATAGAAATGAAATTTTGACAAAATAAAATTTCGAGAAAATTTAAAAAAATGTTAAGAAATTTTCTAAAATTTTCAAAGTAAGTTTGGTAGTTTTTGGTAAAATTTTCTATAGGAATAAAATTTTGACAAAATTTTCTGTAGAATTAAAATTTTGACAAAATTTTCTATAGGAATAAAATTTTGACAAAATTTTCTATAGAAATAAAATTTTGACAAAATTTTCTATAGAAATAAAATTTTGACAAAATTTTCTGTAGAAATAAAATTTTGACAAAAATTTCTATAGAAATAAAATTTTGACAAATTTTTTTATAGTAAAAAAATTTGACAAAATTTTCTATACAAATAAAATTTCGAGAAAATTTAAAAAAATCTTAAGAAATTTTCTAAAATTTTCAAAATAAGATTATTTGTTTTGTATTTTTTGGTAAAATTTTCTCGAAATTTTTGGTAGATTATTTTTGGCTCGAGTGGCAACCGTGGAGGCAACACAGTCAGTATCACGGTAATGAACTATAGTACGACAAACAAAAGGTTCACATTCACTTATAAATGAATTACATCACGAAAAAGTTTACTTTTAAGAATTAATTTTCATAGTATAGGCTGTAGGTCGATTTAAAAAACATTAGATTAATGTTTTTCCTTTTATAAAAAGGTCAACGATAATCAACGAGAAAAAGTTTATTTTCAATAGATCAAAATGCTTTTGTAGACTTGTAAACAATAAAATGAGCTGTCACCTGAAATAAACCAATCAGCTGTCAGATGAGCGGTTTAGAAATGAAAGCAACCTGATATTGGTTGCAATACATATCAGCCACCTGTATATATCATCTCAGTGCTTTACATAGTAAAGTACTAAAAGAAAACAGATACTACCAGCTTTACAATATCATGCAATATTGAATTAAATTGAAAAGAATAATATCATTTAAATGCCGGTACTATGTTTGGTTTTCGAGTGGAAGATCATTTTATGAAAATAACCGCGAAGCTTTTGACGGTATGAAAATGGGCCCAAGGAGAATGAGCCCCAAAATCCCAACTAAACTTTAACTAATGCATGAAAATCGACCCCTAAATAAAATTAGGGCTCATTTTTTCTTTTGATTTAAAAGACCGTGTGAAAATGGACATTGACTGATGGTGAAATACGAAATCGCGTTAGCCCTCTTTGGACACTGTCCATAGGAGAAAGTCAAGCCAAATACTGTGCGATACAACAAACGTGTGTATAGTTCCCACCATTGTCAAAACTCAGAATGTGAAAATAGGTCCCACTTTTGATTTCAAGTGGGACCTATTTTCACATTCTGAGTTCCCTAAAAAAATTTGGGGCTTATTTTCATTGGGTTTATTGAGGTTTATTTTCATACTGCAAACGCGCCCAAAAATAAAATGAAGACTCCCCAAGAAGACTCCATATATTTTTTTAGGGTCCTCCTTAGAGTCCTATTGTATATTTATAGCGTGGACATTTTTAATATGAAAACCGAACATAGTACCGGCCTTAATATCTAGAATTAGTCGAAGCGGGTGGGAGAAGGAATGACTTTTACCATATTTATCTTGCTAAAATTAATTAGAACTCTCGATCTAATTGAAGACCAAGCTCCCACAGCAGCCCACAACAACATACAGAAATTGTAAATTCAGGTGTGAAATTAAAAATATTGTAAACATTTCGTTTCAGTTTTTCATCAAACATTGTGGATTAAAGATCAGTCTGTTTTAATTCATAATTAAAGTAGAAAAATTATGAAAATTATTGTTTTAGCATTAGTTTTAGTGATATTTACAACGATTCTCTGTGATGTAGTTGAATCAAGAGGTGGGGGTGGCGGTGGCCATGGAGGAGGTTTTGGTGGTGGTGGCAGAGGTGGTGGTTTTGGAGGTGGTAGAGGAGGCTTTGGAGGCGGCAGGGGTGGAGGTTTTGCTGGTGGTAGAGGAGGCTTTGGTGGTGGCAGAGGAGGTGGCTTTGGTTATGGAGGAGGATATGGTCGAGGTGGAGGCTTCGGTGGAAGCTATGGCCGAGGTGGATTCTTTGGTATAGGTGGTGGTGGTTTTATACCCTATCGACCTCGACGTCCCTATTATGGTGGTGGCTTTGGATTTTAAAATAGAATAGGGCAATGAAAGGTAAGTATTGTTTTTTTATCGCCAATTGATTTATAAATGATTCTTTTGTATTTCACAGAAACGCAATAACGGGACATTGGATATCATCAGAGCATAATGGATATTTGTAATGTGTCTTTTATTAATATCTTGGTGTCTAGTTATAACCTATAATGGGGACCTGGATTTTTTGTTGCTAAAAATTGTATTAATATTTTGTTGAAAAACTGATTTTATCATTAAAAATAAAAATTGGTTTGTTCAACTGTAAATGTTATTGTTTTCAATTTCGTCCTTCTTCCAAAACAACAACTAATGCTTTGTTAACAGTGTTGCCAGTATGGAACAGTGTTGCCAGTATGCCTACTACTTGATAATTGCAGAGTTGTGTTGTATCCACGGTTACCACTCGAGAGAAAATTTTTTCAAAATTTTATTTCTATAGAAAATTTTGTCAAAATTTTATTTCTACAGAAGGTTTTATCAAAACTTTATTTCTATAGAAAATTTTGTAAAAATTTTATTTATATAGAAAATGTTGTAAAAATTTTATTTCTATAGACAATTTTGTCAAAATTTTATTTCTACAGAAAATTTTGCTAAAATTTTATTGTTACAGAAAATTTTGTCAAAATTTTATTTCTATAGAAAATTTTGTCAAAATTTTATTTCTATAGAAAACTTTATCAAAATTTTATTTCTATAGAAAATTTTGTCAACATGTTATTTCTATAGAAAATTTTGTCAAATTTTATTTCTATAGATAGTTTTGTCTAAATTTTAATTCTATAGCAAATTTTGTCAAAATTTCATTTGTCCAAATTTTATTTCTATAGAAAATTTTGTCAAAATTTTATTTCTATAGAAAATTTTGTCAAAATTTTATTTCTATAGAAAATGTTGTCAAAATTTTATTTCTATAGAAAATGTTGTCAAAATTTTATTTCTATAGAACATTTTGTCAAAATTTTATTTCTATAGACAATTTTGTCAAAATTTTGTTTCTATAGAACATTTTGTCAAAATTTTATTGTTACAGAAAATTTTGTCAAAATTTTATTTCTATAGAAAATTTTGTCAAAATTTTATTTCTATAGAAAACTTTGTCAAAATTTTATTTCTATAGAAAATTTTGTCAAATTTTATTTCTATAGAAAATTTTGTCTAAATTTTAATTCTATAGAAAATTTTGTCAAAATTTTATTTCCATAGAAAATTTTGTCCAAATCTTAATTCTATAGAGAATTTTGACAAAATTTTATTTCTATAGAAAGTTTTGTCCCATTTTTTTACTATAGAAAATTGTGTCCAAATTTTATTTCCATGGAAAATTTTGTCAAAATTTTATTTCTATAGACAACTTTACCAACATTTGTTTGTATACAAAATTTTATTTTTATAGACAATTTTTTCAAAATTTTATTTTTTTAGAAAATTTTATTTCCATAGAAAATTTTGCCAAAATTTTATTTCTATACAGAATTTTGCCAAATTTTATTTCTGTAGAAAATGTTGTCAAAATTTTATTTCTATAGAAAATTTTGTCAAAATTTAATTTCTATAGAAAATTTTATCAAAATTTGTTTGTATACAAAATCTTATTTTTATAGACAATTTTTTCAAATTTTTATTTCTAAAGAAAATTTTATTTCCATAGAAAATTTTGCCAAAATTTTATTTCTGTACAGAATTTTGCCAAATTTTATTTCTGTAGAAAATGTTGTCAAAATTTTAATTCTGTGGAAAATTTTGTCAAAATTTAATTTCTATAGAAAATTTTATCAAAATGTTGTTTCTATAGAAAATTTTATCAAAATTTTATTTTTGTAGACAATTTTGTCAAAATTTTATTTTTATAGAAAATTTTGTCAAAATTTTATTTCTATAGAAAGTTTTGTCAAAATTTTATTTCCATAGAAAATTTTGTCCAAATTTTATTTCCACAGAAAATTTTGTCCAAATTTTATTCCTATAGAAAACTTTGACAAAATTTTATTTCTATAGAAAATTTTGTCAAAATTTTATTTCTAAAGAAAGTTTTGTCCCATTTTTTTACTATAGAAAAGTTTGTCCAAATTTTATTTCCATAGAAAATTTTGTCAAAATTTTATTTCTAAAGAAAATTTTACCAAAATTTTGTTTCTATAGAAAATTTTATCAAAATTTTATTTTTATAGACAATTTTTTCAAAATTATATTATATTTTTTTTTTGTAGCTGAAAGTTGTATGTTTTTGGACATTATTTTTGGTATTGGGAGAGCAAATTAATAATGCGGGATTTTTTTTTGAAATGTTTCAGAATTGATTTTGGAAAAAATTGTAATAGACCAATCAATCGAAGTATTGTCCCTCATTATCCACTAATTTTTCCCATATTTCATGCGAATCCGCGACGAAAAACTGAATCGTCTTTATCAAAATTTCATTTCTGTAGAAAATTTTTTCAAAATTTTATTTCTATAAAAAATTTTGTCAAAATTTAATTCTATAAAACATTTTATTTTTATAGAAAATTTTGTCCACATTTTATTTGTAAAGAAAATTTTAGCAAAATAATTTCTATATAAAATTTTGTCGAAATTTTATTTCTATAGAAAATTTGTATAGAACATTTTTTCAAAATTTTATTTCAAAAAATAAATTGTCAAAATTTTATTTCTATAGAAAATTTTGTCAAAATTTCTATAGAAAATTCTATCAATATTTCTATAGAAAATTCTGTCAAAATTTTATTTGTATAGAAAATTGTTATCAAAATTTTATTTCTATACAAAATTTTTATTCAAAATTTTATTTTGAGAAAATTTGAAAATTTTATTAAAAGTTTATTTCTATAGGAAATTGTTGCAAAATTTTGTTTCTATAGAAAATTTTTCAAAATTTTATTTCTATAGAAAATTTTAGCAAATTTTTATTTTTATAGAAAATTTTGCCAACCTTTTATTTCTATAGAATTTTTTTTTCAAAATTTTATATCTATAAAAAATTTTGTCCAAATTTTATTTTTATAGAAAACTTTTGCAACACTTTATTTCTATGGGAAATTTTAGATCTGTGCAAACTTTTTTACATTTATTTCTGCAAAATTTTTTGTCAACATTTTATTTCTATTGCAATTTTTATCAAAATATCATTTCTATCGAAAATTTTGTTAAATTTTTTATTTCTTTAGAAAATTTTGCAAAATTTTATTTCAATAGAAAATTTTTTCAAAATTTTATTTCTATAGAATTTTGTCAAAGATTAATTCTATAGAAAATTTTACTTTTATAGAAAATTTTGTCAACATTTTATTTCTATAGAAGATGTTGTCAAAATTTTATTTCTATAGATAATTTTGTTAAAAATTTATTTCTATAGAAAATTTTTTCAAAATTTTATTTCTGAAAAAAATTTTGTCAAAATTTTCTATGGAAACATTTCGTCAAAATTTTATTTCTATAGAAAATTTTGTCATTTGCCAATATTTTATTTCTACAGAAAATTTTGTCCAAATTTTATTTTTATAGAAAACTTTTGCAAAACTTTATTTCTATAGGAAATTTTAGTTCTGTGCAAACTTTTTTACATTTATTTCTGCAAAATTTTTTGTCAACATTTTATTTCTATTGCAATTTGTGTCAAAATTTTATTTCTATAGAAAATATTTGCAAAATTTTATTTTTATAGAAATTTTTTGTACAAATTTTATTTCTATAAAAAATTTACTCAAAATTTTATTTCTATGGAAAATTTTGTCAAAATATCATTTCTATCGAAAATTTTATTAAATTTTTATTTCTTTAGAAAATTTTGCAAAATTTTATTTCCATAGAAAATTTTATCAAAATTTTATTTCTACAGAATTTTGTCAAAATTTAATTGTATAGAAAATTTTATTTTTATAGAAAATTTTGTCAAAATTTTATTTCTATAGAAAATGTTGTCAAAATTTTATTTCTATAGAAAATTTTGTCAAAATTTAATTCTATAGAAAATTTTATTTTTATAGAAAATTTTAGCAAAATTTTATTTCTATAGAAAATGTTAGGAAAATTTTATTTCTTGGAAAATTTTTGCAAAATTTTATTTTTATAGAAAATGTTTTTAAAATTTTATGCAAATTTTTGCAAATTATTTCTATAGAAAATTTTGTCGAAATATTATTTATATAGACAAATTTCTCAAAATTTTATTTCTATAGAAATTTTTTTCAAAATTTTGTTTCTGAGAAAATTTTTGACAAAATTTTCTGTGAAAAAAATTCGTCAAAATTTTATTTCTATAGAAAATGTTGTCATTTGCCAATATTTTATTTCCACAGAAAATTTTGTCCAAATTTTACTTTTATAGAAAACTTGTGCAAAATGTTATTTCTATAGAAAATTTTATCAAAATTTTAGTTCTTTACAAACTTTGTTAAATTTTTTTCTGCAAAAATGTTTTTCTAAATTTTATTTCTATACAAAATTTTATTTTTATAGAATTTTTTTGTAAAAATTTTATTTCTATAGAAAATTTTCTCGAAATTTTATTTCTATGGCAAATTTTGTCTAAATTTTATTTCTATGGAAAATTTTGTCAAAATTTTATTTCTATGGATAATTTTGTCAAAATATCATTTCTATCAAAAATTTTGCAAAATTTTATTTACTTCAATAGTAAATTGTGCAAAATTTTATTTCTATGGAAAATGTTGTCAATATTTCATTTCTATAAAAAATTTTGTCAAAATTTAATTCGATAAATTTTGTCGAAATTTTATTTCTATAGAATAAATTTTGTAGAAAAATTTTGTTGAAATTTTATTTCTATAAAAAATTTTTAAAAATTTTATTTTTATAGACAATTTTTTCAAAATTTTATTTCAAAAAATAAATTGTCAACATTTTATTTCCATAGAAAATTTTGTCAAAATTTCTATAGAAAATTCTGTCAAAATTTTATTTGTATAGAAATGTTTTATCAAAATTTTATTTCTATACAAAATTTTACTTCTATAGAAATTTTTTTTTCAAAATTTCATTTCTGTAGAAAATTTTTTCAAATTTTTATTTCTATTGAAAATTTTATTAAAAGTTTATTTCTATAGGAAATTTTTGCAAAATTTTATTACTATAGAAAATTTTCCAAAATTGAATTTCTATAGAAAATTTTGCCAAAATTTTATTTCTATCGATCTTTTTTTCAAAACTTTATATCTATAAAAAATTGTGTCCAACTTATAGTTTTATAGAAAACTTTTGCAAAACAAAAAAATTTTATGCAAATTATTTCTATATAAAATTTTTTCGAAATTGTATTTCTATAGAAAATTTTTTAAAAATATTATTTCAAAAAATAAATTGTTAAAATTTTATTTCCATAGAAATTTTTGTCAAAATTTCTATAGAAAATTCTGTCAAAATTTTATTTGTATAGAAAATTTTTATAAAAGTTTTATTTCTATACAAAATTTTACTTCTATAGAAATTTTTTGTCAAAATTTTATTTCTGTAGAAAATTTTCTCTAAATTTGATGTCTATAAAAAATTTTTGCAAAATTTTAGTTCTATAGAAAATTTTAGCAAATTTTTATTTCTATAGAAAATTTTGTCAAAATTTTATTTCTATAGAAAAATATTTTTCAAAATTTTATGTCTATAACAAATTTTGTCAAAATTTCCTTTCTATAGAAAGTTTGGAAGCACCTCATAGTTGCAGAGGAATATTTTGCAAAATCTACCAAAACATCAAGAATTCTACAAATCTACTAAAAAGTAAAAAATCTATCATTTGTGGTAGAATTCTACCGACCGTGGCTACCGTGCTCCCATTCCCTTTTCAATTCAATTTTAACAATTTCATTAAAATTCGATTAATCGATTTTGGTCACTATAAAAATCGATTAGTCGATTTAACGCGATTTTCAAAAATTCCAAAATCGATTAGCCGATTTTGAAGATTACAAAAAGTCGATTTCGACATTTTTAACAAAAATGCGATTAGCGTGTCCCTACTATTTTGGGTATATCGTGATTTTGATGAATGTAGTCAGCATAGAAAGAGCTACAACACATTTCCCTTTCAATTTAATTTCTAAAATATTTTTTATCAAAATTTTATTTCTATTGAAAATTTTATCAAAAGTTTATGTCTATAGAAAATTTGTGCAAAATTTTATTTCTATAGAAAATTTTTCAAAATTTTATTGCTATAGCAAATTTTAGCAAATTTTTATTTCTATAGATAATTTTGTCAAAATTTTATTTCTATAGAGAAATATTTTTCAAAATTTTATATCTATAAAAAATTTTGTCAAAATTGCCTTTCTATAGAAAGTTTGGAAGCACCTCATAGTTGCAGAGGAATATTTTGCAAAATCTACGAAAACATCAAGAATTCTACAAATCTACTAAACAGTAAAAAAATCTATGATTTTTGGTAGAATTCTACCAACCGTGGCTACCGTGCTTCCATGCCCTTTTCAATTCAATTTTAAAAATTTGATTAAAATTCGATTAGCCGATTTTGGTCACTATAAAAATTGATTAGTCGATTTAACCCGATTTTCAAAAATTCCAAAATTTTTAACAAAAATGCGATTAGCGTGCCCCTGCTATTTTGGGTATATCGTGATTTTGATTAATGTAGTCACACAACACATTTCCCTTTCAATTTAATTTCTAAAATATTTTGCTAAAGTTCCTTCACTATAAAGAGAATTAAATCGATTTTGAATAACATCAAAAGTCGATATATGTTATTGACTGGCAAGACTACTCTTTTTCTAGGGTGTGTATTAAATTTCTTTCTATCCACTGTGCTTGCATATGATGGTTTCTTGAATCGAAAGAAATTTACATATACACACAAAAAGTAAAGCATATTTTAGGGATCACTACAAAATTAACAGCAATATAACTTTTTGCTGTATACTTGAGACTGTTAACAGGCCGATCTTCATTCTCAATTACATGAAAATTCGGTGTGGTGTTTAACAATACATTTTCATAAACTGAAAAAATATAATATTTACTACAAAATAATGTAATGCAATTATATTATAAGTTATGTTTTTTGTTTTATTTTATTTTATTATACAACTAAGCTATTAATTGAATTGAATTTAATTTGTAGTATATTAGCTTTTACTTTTATTAATTTTGACGGTAATATCATTTTTTTTAATATTTGCTTCCCAGAATTTGGAAACACATTGGGAATCAATTTTTATTCTTTGTCTCACATATAGAATTTTTAAAATATAAAGAATATAGAAAAATATAGAATTTTTAAAATTTATTCGTCTTAAACATTTGTTTGAATTGAAAACGCAATCAAATAAAAAAAATTAACTGCTACAATTAAATTTTAATAAAAATAAGAAAATTATTGATTTTATACGTTTTTAATTAAAATATTAATTGTCCCATATATCATTTTAATTAAATAAAAAAATATTTCATATTTAAAAAATAATTGATAATTTAGATCAGAATAATTGGTTTTTATATAGACATAATATTCATTGGTTTATTAAATTTTACTCAAATCCAAAGAAAATTTTAATTGGAAAATTTATAATATATTGCAAAATCATATGATCTCTTATAAAATTACAAACAAATTATTGCATCAAAAGGTGATATAACTAAAAAATAAATAAATATAAATCCAATCAATAATTTACTGTTTCAGTTTAAAAAAGTTAATTGTGTTTTGCTATCAAATTAAATATCTCAAAAATTTTTTAATAAAGTAATTTTTTTTATTTCTAATCAATTCTGTGATTGATGCTATTGTGATTGAAATAATTATAAATAAATAATTCAATAATTAATTTAAAAAATAATTATGTTTTACAATGTAATAATCCAAAAAATAATAGAAAGTGCCGACGAAATCAATTAATTTTTTATTCAAGTAATTTTTTATTTCTAATAAATTTTTATTTCTATTTCGTGACTAAAGCCACTTTCAATTAAAAAATTAATTGGAACAATTAATTATATGATTGAATTTTTAAATTAAATTAGAAACTTTAAATTTAGTATAACCAATTTGTTTCTCTCGTCTTTGTCTTTTCAAAAATACTAGTTTGATTTGCTCTATAGTCATAAGAAATTTAGATTTCCATAACTAAAAACCTGAATCTTCCAACTTCATAGACAAGGCCCATGGATACATTACGAGTAGTACACAATGGCTATTAAAGTGGAAGTGACATGAATTTGGATTGACAACTCTGTTCGGTCTCTATGACGCTCATATCGCATAAATTTGACAGGCTGAAAAAAAGTCAGTCCTTTACTTTGGATCCTAAGACATTGGGGTGAATGCATTGAAATATTTATATACTTCTTTTTTTTTTAATTTTATAATTAAAAAAAAACTTCTATAGAAAATTTTGTCCAAATTTTATTTCTATAGAAAATTTTGTCAAAATTTTATTTCTATAGAAATTTTTGTCCAATTTTATTTCTATAGAAAATTTTGTCAAAATTTTTTTCTATAGAAAATTTTGTTCAAATTTTATTTCTATAGAAAATTTTGTCAAAATTTTATTTCTATAGAAAATTTTGTCCAAACTTTATTTCTATGGAAAATTTTGTCAAAATTTTATTTCTATAGGGAATTTTGTCAACATTTTATTTCTATAGAGAATTTGGCAACATTTTATTTCTACAGAAAATTTTCTCAAAATTGTATTTCTATAGAGAATTTTGTCAAAATTTTATTTCTATAGAAAATGTTGTCCACATTTTATTTCTATAGAAAATTTTGTCCAAATTTTATTTCTATAGAAAATTTTGTCCAAATTTTATTTCTATAGAAATTTTTTCAAAAAAATCTATAAAGAATTTTGTCAAATTTTTTTTTCTAGAGAAAATGTTGTCCAAAAATAATTTCTATAAAAAATTTTGTCAAATTTTTAGTTGAATGTAAAATTTTGTAAAAATTTTAATTTTATAGAAATTTTTTCAAAATTTTAATTCTATAGAGAATTTTCAATGTTAAAATTTTCTTTCCATAGAAAATTTTGTCAAAATTTTATTTCTATAGAAAATTTTGTCCAAACTTTATTTCTATGTAAAATTTTGTCAAAATTTTATTTCTATGGAGAATTTTGTCAACATTTTATTTGTATAGAAAATTTTGTCAAAATTTTAATTTTATAGAATTTTTTTCAAAATTTTATAGAAATTTTTGTTCAAATTTTATTTCTATAGAAATTTTTGTTCAATTTCATTTCTATAGAAAATGTTGTCAAAATTTTAATTTTATAGAATTTTTTTCAAAATTTTAATTCTATAGAGAATTTTGTTAAAATTTTCTTTCCATAGGAAATTTTGTCAAAATTTTATTTCTATAGAAAATTTTGTCAAAATTTTATTTCTATAGAAAATTTTGTCAAAATTTTATTTGTATAGAAAATTTTGTCAAAATTTTATTTCTATAAGAAACTTTGTCAAAATTTTCTTTCCATAGAAAATTTTGTCAAAATTTGATTTCTGTAGAAAATTTTGTCAAAATTTTATTGCTATAGAAAATTTTGTTCAAATTTTATTTCTATAGAAATTTGTGTCCAATTTTCTTTCCATAGAAAATTTTGTCAAAATTTTATTTCTATAGAAAAATTTTATTTCTATACAAAATTTTGTCAAAATTTTATTTCTATAGAAAATTTTGTCAAAATTTTATTTCTATAAGAAACTTTGTCAAAATTTTCTTTCCATAGAAAATTTTGTCAAAATTTGATTTCTGTAGAAAATTTTGTCAAAATTTGATTTCTATAGAAAATTTTGTTCAAATTTTATTTCTATAGAAATTTGTGCCAAAATTTTATTTCTATAGAAAATTTTGTCAAAAATTTATCTCTATAGAAAATTTTGTCAAAAATTTATTTCTATAGAAAATTTTGTCAACATTTTATTTTTATAGGAAATAGCGTAACCCGGCCCGCTTCGCTGCGCCTTCCGAAGCGTATTTGTAGGAACATTTTGCGTTAACTTAGTCAACCATATCCTTCGCGCTGAAAACAAATTCGAAAAGATTTGAATTCTTTGAAACCAATCGGACTACTCGCTTCTTCGTTTATAGGTACAAATACGGCGAATTTGCATATGTAAAACGGTTCGTCTTAAAAAATGTCGGGTAGAGGGTGTACTCTTTCCTCCAAAATTTTTAAATAATGTTCTGTATTCAAGCAGTTGGACAATCTTCTATATTTCTTGTGAATTTTAAGTGTGGTTTGTCAAGGAAAGGTATCCTTCTCCTCAACATATTTGAAAATTAAGCACTATACTCGTATTATAATAATATACAAAGAATTACTGTTTCCCATCCAATAAATCGGAAAAAGCAAAAGTAGTAAAAAATTTTACCACATTAACATTTGCTAAAATGTTGGAAAATAATGCACCCTCTACGTTGGCTGCCAATTTCATGTAAATTTAAGTTCTTTACTAAAAAGAAGTCTGGCAGAAGCCTGTGCAAAAATCATAAAATTATGTACCCATTTACGGACAAACCTCAACTTTCAATTTAAGAAAAAAAAAACAAAAACGGACAAAAGAGAACCCTCTCCCCACCTTCACTCCACCCCGACCTGATATCGAACTATCACGTACCCTATATTAATTTCACAAATACTCAATGGTCCCTATAAATTCTATCGAAGTAAATCGACAAAGTTTATTTCAATTTTCCCCTTCCCCAACCAGATATCGAAAAATCATATACTAATTTAAAAATCATGTATAAATTTAATCACCTCCTCCCACTTTCCCTGTAAATATCAAGTAGATCGGAGATGTTTACATTTTGCTCTATTGTTTTAAAGGGACGTCACATTCCCCGATACAATATCGACAAACACCGTAGTGAATAGCACCCCTAACCTTCCCTGAAAATTCTTGAAACTTTCCTTCAAGTGTGGGGCAAGGAAGGTTGCCTCTTCGTTCATAACCTTCCCCCACTGCCTTTGTAAATTTCAAGAAAACTTAAGAATTCTTGTTTTTTTTTGCAGTTTTAGAGGAGGACCTCCTCCCCGACCAAATATCGAAAAGTGATGTAGCGTATCTTAGGTAAAAGTCCCAGAAAATGTCAAGCAAATTATAAGCCTAAAGAGGCGGCCAATCTTCCGTCCAAATATCACAAAATCAGGTATCAACTATGAATATCGTAACCTCTCCCCAGTCCTCCGTAAATTTCAAGTAACTCGGTAAAGTTTAATTGTTTCTCTGTATGCACTTAAGAGAAGCGGTTGTCCCTATGTCCTTTTATTTTTATTAAAAAATCAGGAACCTTATATAAATGTTATAATCTCACCTATTTTTTCCGTAAACTTTCAGTCGGGGGAGTTTAGTTTTGTTTTCAGTGTACTTTGAAAAAAATTCGGGCAAAGGGGTGGTCCCCCTCCCCGACCAAATATCGAAAAATAATGTAGCGGATTTTTGTCTAGATGCCAACCCCAACATTCAATGAAAATTTTAAGCAAATCGGATAATTTTGTTCCAAGTTTCAAAAAGTATGGCAAGGGGGAGGTCCCCCTCCCCATCCACATATGAAATCATCGGGTACCCCATATTAATTCCATAACCTCACCACATGTTCTCTGTAAATCTCAGATAATTTAGAGAATTTTAGTTTTTTCACTGTACTTAAAAAAAAAGTCGAACAAAGGGGAGGCCCCCCTCCGACACCAAATATCGAAATAAAAAGTAGCGGATCTCTGTCTAGATGCCAACCCCAATCTTCAACGAAAATTTCAAGCAAATCGGTCAACTTTGGTCCAATGTCAAAAAATGAGGTACTCTATTTTCACCACATGAACGCCCCCTACGATCTCTGAAAGTTTCAAGTAAATCGGTTAAGCCGTTTCGGAGCCAACTCGGAACATACAAACAAACAAACAAATAAACAAACATAGATTGAATTTTATATATAGATTTTGTCAAAATTTTATTTCTATAAGAAACTTTGTCAAAATTTTCTTTCCATAGAAAATTTTGTCAAAATTTTATTTCTATACAAAATTTTATTTCTTTAGAAAATTTTGTCAAATTTTTAGTTGAATGGGAAATTTTGCCAAAATTTTAATTGTAAAGAAAATTTTTACAAAATTTTATTTCTGTAGAAAATTTTGTCAAAATTGTATTTCTATAGAAAATTTTTGCAAAATTTTATTTCCATAGAAAATTTTGTCAAAATTTTATTTCTAAAGAAAATTTTGTCAAAATTTTATTTCTATAGGAAATTTTGTCAAAATTTTATTTCTATAAGAAACTTTGTCAAAATTTTCTTTCCATAGAAAATTTTTTCCAAATTTTATTTCTATAGAAAATTTTGTCAAAATTTTATTTGTATAGAAAATTTTGTCCAAATTTTATTTCTATAGAGAATTTTGTCAAATTTTTTTTCTAGAGAAAATGTTGTCCAAATTTTATTTCTGTAGAAAATTTTGTCAAATTTTTAGTTGAATGGAAAATTTTGCAAAAATTTTAATTTTATAGAAATTTTAATTCTATAGAGAATTATGTTAAAATTTTCCTTCCATCGAAAATTTTGTATAAATTTTATTTCTATAGAAAGTTTTGTCCAAATTTTATTTCTATTGAAATTTTTGTCCAATTTTATTTCTATCGAAAATTTTGTCAACATTTTATTTCTATAGAAAATTTTGTTCAAATTTTATTTCTATAGAAAATTTTGTTCAAATTTTATTTCTATAGAAAATTTTGTCCAAACTTTATTTCTATGGAAAATATTGTCAAAATTTTATTTCCATAGAAAATTTTGTCAAAATTTTATTTCTATAGAAAATTTTGTCCAAATTTTATTTCTATAGAAAATTTTGTCAACATTTTCTTTCTATAGAAATTTTTCTCAAAATTGTATTTCTATAGAGAATTTTGTCCAAATTTTATTTCTATAGAAAATTTTGTCAAAATATTATTTCTATTTCTATAGAAAATTTTGTCACAATAGAAATAATTTCTATTTCTATAGAAAATTTTGTCAAAATATTATTTCTATAAAAAATTTTCACAAAATTTTAATTCTATAGAGAAATGTCAACATTTTATTTCTATAGAAAATTTTCTCAAAATTGTGTTTTGACCAAATTTTATTTCTATGGAAAATTTTGTCAAAAGTTTTTTTCTATAGAAAATTTTGTCAAAATTTTTTTTCCATAGAAAAATTTGTCAAAATTTAATTTTTATAGATAATTTTGTCAAAATTTTATTTCTATAAGAAACTTTGTCAAAATTTTCTTTCCATAGAGGATTTTGTAAAAATTTTATTTCTATAGAAATTTTGTCAACATTTTATTTCTTTGAAAAAATAAAGATATTTAAAATTTGTGAATTACCTTTTAGTTGGAAAGGGATATTTTGCAAAATCTACCAAATCATCAGGAATTCTACCAATCTATCAAACAATAAAAAAATACCATTTTTGATAGAATTCTACCAACTGTGGCCGTACTTCATAATTGCAATTTCGTTTTATCTTACGAACTAGATAGTAGAGTCTACCTAGTAGACTCAAAATTATTGTTTCTATTTGCCACAATTCATTTAGTGCTATACTAGTGTGAGTACTCTTTAGTCAATACAGTGCTTCATAACAATATAACCCACAACACCCCGGTCGCACAAAAAAATCATTTTAATAAGGCCATTCTCTCTACATCTCTTCGGGCACTTTTTCAGCCGGCCGGTTTTAGTCGTAATTTGATTTGTGTTTTTGTTGTTCGTAATTGATGTGCAAACAAACACTGTACATGGATGCGCACATTTCTATGGATGAGCAAATGTAAATTAATACAACGTACTAAGGCACAAGCCTTCACATTCACATTGAATTTTCTTGAACTGGTTATGTTTTTGTATCAAAAGCAATGTAGAAGACATACACAAGTACATACTTATTTATAACCCACGTGATAATTAGGAAATATTTTTCGTTACACAAAATGGGTAGATCGCCACAGACTTAGATTTGTATAAATATAAATGTAATCGTAAGTTTATTTTGGAAATGTATGATGATACAATAAATAAATAAAACATTTTGCATTACTTACTCCCCCTGTAAAGACCCGGAAATACCTGACCTACTGTGAAAACATCAAAGCTCCAGAAGAAAAGCATGTATTCCAATTACGTCTTTGGAATCAAAACAACGATGCGAAAAACTTTGATTTCATAATTTTTGATTTGGAGAAAATGTTAAACCATTTCTTTGACCGCAAGTGTAGTATATTTTAATATTTTCTCTATGGTTTTATTAACTTTTTACAAACTTACCCTATATTTTCGAGAATTTTCTTGTTGTTTACACTCTCTCTTTACAAGCAAGCACATATCGATTGTCATTCGTATCAATGGATGTGTTAGTGAGGGAGAGAGAGCCGGAGAGAGCGAGAGTAAAAGTACAATATTTTCGGCTCCAATTATGAAGTTTCAAGATCGAATGCTTTGGAATGGTGTTGCTAACAGCATTTTTTTGAACTGAAGATGACCTATGCTTTTGCAAGTTAAATTAAATTATTTATTGATTTAAATAATTTGTTTCACAATATTTACTTGTAATCACTTTAAGCTGTAGAAACGAATGGTAAATTAATATTGCAGAAGTCGATTATAGCGCAAACAGTTGTTGGTATTTCGAATGTTTTCTTGTAAGTGATGCCAACTTTTCTATGTGTGAATCTAATAAAGGCCGGAACTTCTTCGTATTTCACTAGTGGAAACAAATATTACTAGTGCACAATAACAATAAAAATAATTATTTTCTTTGCAAAACCTAACATGACTTGAAAGGAATGGATCAATTTATCACATCAATATTTTGTTTAACTAAAGAAATTTAACAGAGAAAATTTTTACCAGTGAAACACGAACTTACTACCGGCTTTAAGCAAAAGTTTTCGTCAAAATACAACTGCAAAGAAGTATATAATTATAATTTTTTGGTAAATTATATTTCCTTCAAAATTAATTATAAAAGAAGAATTTATTAGTTGAGTGAGTAATAGCCAAACATCGCCCTAGTACACACTAGCCCTGGTTTATAATCCGTTTAAACTCAGCACTAGGTATTGTTATTATTTTGTTGGCAAATTACAGAGATTCTTCAAATAATGTCCGATTAGCTCTTAAAAGAAGGATAAATCAACGATTAGTAAAATTTTTATTCGCTATAAACTGTTTTATCGACATGCCAAATAATATTAACAATAAAATCAGCATTTTTTATATTCCCGAATTCAGAAATAAAAACGCTAAAATGACAGCACTTCATGTGTTTTAATCGTAAACGATTTCGGTTGAGAGAAAGTAAACAGCGCAAAAAAATGTGATTTGCAATGAGAGAGCAACCACTTTTGGGGAGAATACGAGACGTAAGAGATCATATAATTTTTATATTCTTCCGTTTTTCTATTGTATTCTACTTCTACACAAAATCTTCCGCTTACCGCGCACTCACTGGGTAACAACTACGAGCAAACATCTGTTACTCATAAGCAACTTTGTATGCAGACACAACAACAAGTCTTCTCACTGAAGATCTCCGTCTTTTCATCGTACATTCGTATGATTTGTTAAGCAGTGAGGCGAGATTCGTTCTCATACACAAATAAATTACAGTTGCATGATCAGTGTTGCCAACTTAATTTTTCGAAATCAATAAAAATAGTGGAACATTTATGGCGTTTTCTTTTCTGAAAAAAAGTGTTTTGCCTTCATTTTGTCTGTACAGAATGCGCATTTTAAAAATGTTGCCAACAACCTAAAAAGTGGACAGAAAAGAATTCAAAGGAGCAAACAGGGCGTACGCAGCACTCTCGTTTGTCGGCAGTTAGAGTTATTATCAAGGTTTATATTCCCATATGCAAATATTTATATCTGAAACGATTTGGAGACAATTTTTTGTACTTCTACAAAATCGCTAGAATTAAAAATTAAATCGGACATGGGATGAAACAAAATGTTAGTAAAAAAAATATTGGATATATAAAGCTAGAACAATTTTGATGCAAAAGAGCATTTATGATTTATCGGGCGATACATATGTATTCGAGATATAGGACAATTTTTGCTACTCATCAGTGGCGATTTTACAAGGATATTGGTTAAATCTCGCCTAGATATGTGGTCAATTGTGGGTTGTGTTATATTACGAGTATTTGGCCATTTCGGGCGATATTTCCACAAGTCGGAGCTTTATTTAAAATTCGACCATTCTGTGGAAAGTTTGGCATTACAGTGTGTAGGATATGACTACGATATGGGGAAATCATCACAAAATTTTGTGTAAAATGTCGGTAGCATATTAAATGTATTCTCTGTGGAAACTATCGAGTCAATGGGAGGAAACTCCCATTGAAAACGGGTCTAAAATATGAAACATTCAACCATATTTCTCCTACGCTGGCGTACATATATATGGGAGCTATATTTAATTATGAACCGATTTTGACCAAATTTGACATGCATAGTTAGAATAATAATACTGCTATCTCAGCAAAAAAACTTAAATGGGAGAATAATTTTTGCCTCCGTGGTCATAAGGGTGTAAATGGGGCGAAAGACATATATGAGAGCTATATCAAAATCTGAACCGATTTCAACCAAATTTGGCACGATACTATTAAACGTACTCCTTATGCAAAATTTGAAGCAACTCAGCGCAAAACTCTGGCTTTTTTGGCCATATAAGTGAAAATCAAATAAAAAAAAATATATATATGGGAGCTATATCCAAATGTGAACCGATTTCAACCAAATTTAGCACAATTAACAATACTATTAAACGTACTCCATGTGCAAAATTTGAAGCAAATCAGGGCAAAACTTTGGCTTTTGAGGCCATATAAGTTCAAATCGGACGAAAGATATATACGGGAGCTATATCTAAATCTGAACCGATTTGGCTGATATTTTGCATATCTTACGAAAGCCCCAAAATATTTGGCTGCCCGAAATGTTGAGAAAATACGTTGATAAAAACGCCAATTATGACCAGATCGGTGATAGATATATATGGCAGCTATATCTAAATCTGAACCGATTTTTTCAAAACAAAAATATGTTTTCAAAAACAGATTGGCTGATAAGTCCCCGGTCTAAAGGTGAGTAGTATGTTCGGGTTTTTCACCAAAACACTAAACTAAAAGTACAAAAATATGTATGAAGACGATTATATTTTGTTCAAGTCTTACCAAATAATGGAAGGAAAAGATCCAAGGAATTGATTGCAAATAATTTTATATTTCTATATTAATTAATTAAAAAAAGTAACCGTGAAAACAAGCTGGTTTTCAGCTTGAAAACTGAACATAGTACTCAGCTTAACAAAGAAAAACACATTTCTTTGTCAAAATTCTTTTTTATTATTCAACATAGTTCCCTTCAAGAGCGATACAACGATTATAACGACCTTCCAATTTTTTGATACCATTTTGGTAGTACTCCTTCGGTTTTGCCTCAAAATAGGCATCAGTTTCGGCGATCACCTCTTTATTGCAGCCAAATTTTTCCCTGCGAGCATCCTTTTGAGGTCTGAGAACAAGAAAAAGTCACTGGGGGCCAAATCTGGAGAATACGGTGGGTAGGGAAGCAATTCGAAGCCCAATTCATGAATTTTTGCCATCGTTCTCAATGACTTGTGACACGGTGCGTTGTCTTGGTGGAACAACACTTTTATCTTCTTCATATGGGGCCGTTTTGCCGCGATTTCGACCTTCAAACGTGCCAATAACGCCATATAATAGTCACTGTTGACGGCTTTTCCCTTCTCAAGATAATCGATTAAAATTATTCCATGCGCATCCCAAAAAACAGAGGCCGTTACTTTGCCAGCGGAGTTTTGAGTCTTTCCACGCTTCGGAGACGGTTCACCGGTCGCTGTCCACTCAGCCGACTGTCGATTGGACTCAGGAGTGTAGTGATGGAGCCATGTTTCATCCATTGTCACATATCGACGGAAAAACTCGGGTGTATTACGAGTTAACAGCTGCAAACACCGCTCAGAATCATCAACACGTTGTTGTTTTTGGTCAAATGTGAGCTCGCGCGGCACCCATTTTGCACAGAGCTTCCGCATATCCAAATATTGATGAATGATATGACCAGCACGTTCCTTTGATATCTTTAAGGCCTCTGCTATCTCGATCAACTTCATTTTACGGTCATTCAAAATCATTTTGTGGATTTTTTTGATGTTTTTGTCGGTAACCACCTCTTTCGGGCATCCACTGCGTTCACCATCCTCCGTGCTCATTTCACCACGCTTGAATTTTGCATACCAATCAATTATTGTTGATTTCCCTGGGGCAGAGTCCGGAAACTCATTATCAAGTCAAGTTTTTGCTTCCACCGTATTTTTTCCCCTTCAGAAAACAGTAGTTTATCAAAACAGGAAATTCATTTTTTTCCATTTTTTCCACAATAACAAAAGTTGCTTCACAAAAGACGCTCTATCTCACAAACTAATTGACTTACAGCCGTCAAATTATGACACGAATCATTGGAAGGTTGGTACTATATAAAAATAATATGTATTTAATACTAGCGACGACATCTATGTGTCAGATGATGTGTCAGCCAACCTGTTATACTAAACGATGGGTCTCAGACTTTTCCTTCTTGGCGTTACATACAAATGCACAAACTTATTATACCCTGTACCACAGTAGTGGTGAAGGGTATAAAAAATGTTTGCCAATATTTTCCAAAAATTAAAGGGTTTAATTTATTACCTACCACCACAGTGTGTATTTCACTTCAGTAGTTATTTTAAATGTTAATGTTAGAAGAATTTAATAAAAATCCACAATGTCTGTAAATGATCGTTATTTTAACAAAGCAAAAAATGGAATACAATTTAGTTCCAATTTCGCACGAGGTAGTTTTTTTGTTCAAAAACAGTTTACATTATTCTGTGTATAAGAAGGGTTCCTTTTATCACGCCGGCAGCCACTATACCTTGAATTACCGAACAATATCGTATCGGAAGTGGCAACACTGATCATGATGTGCGATGCTATTTAGCTTGCTTTTTTACTTTTGATTGCCCAAAAGAGAGTGAATTTGGTTTTTCTGCTTTCTTAAAGTTTGTTATTGTTTTTCTGCTTTTATTTTCTCTGGCCATTTGTGGGGTTAAATGAGTAACTGTGAGTATAGCTGGGTGTGTGTGTGTGTTTGTATGTGGGTTTATGTGTGCCTATGCCTCCCAACCTATACTTTGTTAAGTTTTGCCATTTCTTACCGTAGCCAAATCGTTGTTAGTCAGTTGTTCGTCACATGTTCGACTCGTAAGACTAAACTCAAACGCCGCAATACGCTTTTACTTCTGTATTTTTGTATTTCATTATTCCGTTCGAGAAATAGCAACAAATCGTATCACAAAATAAAATCCAAATAAAAGAAAAAGAAACACACACAAAATCAAATCGAAAAATACCAAAAACAACGAAGAAAAAACAAACGTCTGTCGTTCGTGAGTGAGTGCGTGTGTGTATATGTTGTGTGCGCTTATTCTGCCGCTCATTTCTCTTCTTCATTTTGATTACGGAAAGTAAAAGACTTAAGAATTGTTATTCAATTTGGTTTCATAAAACCTATGCTTGGTTCAATAGGTTTGTGTGCTAAAATAAAATAAAAAACAAAAACAAATAAAAGCAATAACAATACAATACAATTATTGTCGGGAGACAAACGAACGAAGTAAAATAATAAAACATTTCGTTTTCTTTGCACTTATGTGTCTGTCCGGTCTTCTTGTTGTACAGCGCGACAACAATAATAATAACGGTTATACAAATTTTGACAGCAAAAAGTTTTCAGAAATTAGCAATTTTCTTTTAGTTGAATAAAGGAAAAAACGTTGCTATTTTGTTTTGTTGAAACGAAAGTGTTGTATTCTTTAAACGAATTTTGTTTATAAAATTTTTGCAAAAGAAAAATTCGAAAAGTTTGTGTTTTTGTCAATGTTAATAAAGAACTAGTGAAAATTATTAAATATAAAAAAACCCATAAAAACAACTATCTACAACAAAACTTTTTTTCAAAGTGATAAGAAAGTGAACTTCATCTAGCCATAATACTAAGAAATAAATAGCGATAATATTATGTATTTATTATTATTAAAGTGATAATAATAAAAAAGATTTTGAAAAAAATAAAAATTAAATCGTTAATTAAAATTATGTGAAATATTAGTAAATACGCCATTTTGTATTAAAAAAAAATTAATAATTTATTATTTCATCTCCACTTTACAGAATTTTGAATAATTTCATAATTTCCGTAGAGAGAAAAAGTTTTGTAAAAAATCTGTTTAAAAATATATCTTGGAAAAAAATAGAAGAGAAAAATCTAAAAATACAATACTACAAGTGTTTTGGGTGTTTATTTATTTTTTTGCAAATAATAATTCAACAACACAAATCACATTATTGTGTTTTTTTTTTGTGACGTCTCCAATACAAACAAATCACAAACGGCAACTGTAAATTTCGATTTTCTTTTTCGAAAAAGGTAATTTTTAGCGCCCCCACACACAAAATGTTTACTAGAAAATATAAACATGCAATAATTATCTAAATTAAATAGTATTTGAACACATGATTATTATAGTATATACATAACATATATAATGGGTATTTTATTTTTTTTAAATATTGTTCTATTCTGTTTACATTTTTTTATTTAATTGGTCATCATTGACAATTTGCGTTGTCATCGTGAGCATCATTGAGTGAGGTAGTGACACCACTAAGGGGTGGTTTTTTAAGAGCTATAGGGAAAAAGACACATAAATCGCAACTCAAATAATGAGCTTTCTCGAACACAATTTTTCACCAGAAGCGCGTGATGAACGTCCTTAACAGATCACATATTTTGATAATAAAATCCAATAATGTTCCAGCCAGTGTTGCCAGTATTTTTCGTTCCCAACAATCCACAATTTAAATCAAAATTCCTCACAAAAATCTCCAGTACATTTTTGGCAAGTTTTTATGAAAAAAAAAACTGACCAAGTTAGAGAGGGCTTTCTTTCAAATCGAGAGCACAGTTGGCATTGAACTCCCTGTGAGTAATAGTTGGCTATATGACAAGTTAGTACATCATATTATTCCTCTAAGTTGAATTAATTTAGAGAGAACCCCAAACACATAATACAAAAAAAACAAATATGAGTGTAAGAAGTGATGTACAAATTCAGTTTTATTGAGAAGAGACCAATGATTTGATGCTCACCTTAATGGAGGTAAAAAAAAGTTTGGGCAAAATGCATGTAGGGAAAAGTTACCACACTGGACATACAAAATGAGTACTTTTCTATTCAATTCATGGATAAAAAAATGTTGATGTACATTTAATAAAATAGAAATTTTAAAAATAAAGAAATTTAAATTTAAAAAAGTATATACGGCCGTAAGTTCGGCCAGGTCGAATCTTATGTACCCTCCACCATGGATTGCATAGAAACTTCTACTAAAGACTGTCATCCACAATCGAATTACTTGGGTTGCGGTAACACTTGCCGATGGCAAGGTTTCTTAAAACTTTTTAACACCGTCTTCTCAATTGTAAGTTGGTCCATACGGTGTAAATATTAAACAAAAAAAAACCGATTAAATACGTATATAATTCAGTTTGACAAAATTTTCCATAGAAATAAAATTTTGACAAAATTTTATTTCTAAAGAAAACTTTGACAAAAATTTTCTATAGAAATCAAATTTGGACAAAATTTTCTATAGAAATCAAATTTGGACAAAATTTTCTATAGAAATAAAATTTTGACAAAATTTTCTATAGAAATAAAATTTTGACAAAATTTTCTATAGAAATTAAATTTTGTCAAAATTTTCTATAGAAATAAAATTTTGACAAAATTTTCTATAGAAATAAAATTTTGTCAAAATTTTCTATAGAAATAATATTTTGACAAAATTTTCTATAGAAATTAAATTTTGTCAAAATTTTCTATAGAAATAAAATTTTGACAAAATTTTCTATAGAAATAAAATTTTGACAAAATTTTCTATAGAAATAAAATTTTGACAAAATTTTCTATGGAAATAAAATTTTGACAAAATTTTCTATAGAATTAAAATTCTGACAAAATTTTCTATAGAAATAAAATTTTGACAAAATTTTCTGTAGAAATAAAATTTTGACAAAATTTTCTATAGAAATAAAATTTTGACAAAATTTTCTATAGAAATAAAATTTTGACAAAATTTTCTATAGAAATAAAATTTTGACAAAATTTTCTATAGAAATCAAATTTTGACAAAATTTTTTATAGAAATAAAATTTTGATAAAATTTTCTACAGAAATAAAATTTTGACAAAAATTTCTATAGAAATAAAATTTTGACAAAATTTTCTATAGAAATAAAATTTTGACAAAATTTTCTATAGAAATAAAATTTTGACAAAATTTTCTATAGAAATAAAATTTTGACAAAATTTTCTATAGAAATAAAATTTTGACAAAATTTTCTATAGAAATACAATTTTGACAAAATTTTCTATAGAAATAAAATTTTGACAAAATGTTCTATAGAATTAAAATTCTGACAAAATTGTCTATAGAAATAAAATTTTGACAAAATTTTCTGTAGAAATAAAATTTTGACAAAATTTTCTATAGAAATAAAATTTTGACAAAATTTTCTATAGAAATAAAATTTTGACAAAATTTTTTATAGAAATAAAATTTTGACAAAATTTTCTATAGAAATAAAATTTTGACAAAATTTTCTATAGAAATAAATTTTTGACAAAATTTTCTATAGAAATAAATTTGTGACAAAATTTTCTATAGAAATAAAATTTTGACAAAATTTTCTATAGAAATAAAATTTCACAAAATTTTCTATAAAAATAAAATTTTGACAAAATTTTCTATAGAAATAAAATCTTGACAAAATTTTCTATAGAAATAAAATTTTGACAAAATTTTCTATAGAAATAAAATTTTGACAAAATTTTCTATAGAAATAAAATTTTGACAAAATTTTCTATAGAAATAAAATTTTGGTAGATTATTTTTGGGGATCGACTATATATAACTATAGACCGATATGGACAAATTTTGGAATGGTTGTTAGCGGCCATATACTAGCGCAATGTACCAAAATTCAACAGGATCGGATGAATTTTGCTCCTCAAAAAAAAAAAATATGGGGATCGTTTTAAATGGGGGTTATATAAAATTAAGACCGGTATGGTCCAATTTTTGCATGGTTGTTAGATACCATATACTAACACCACATACACAATTTCAACCGGATCGGGTGAACTTTGCTCTTGCAAGGGGCTCCGGTGGTCAAATCTGGGGATCGGTTTATATGGGGGTTACATATAATTATGGACCGATATGGACCAATTCCTGCATGGTTGTTAGAGACCATATACTAACACCACGTACCAAATTTAACCGAATCGGATGAATTTTGCTCATCCATGAGGCTTCGTAGGTCAAATCTGGGGATCGGTTTATATGGGGGATATATATAATTATTTACCGATGTGGACCAATTTTTGCATGGTTGTTAGAGACCATATACTAACACCTTGTACCAAATTTCAACAGGATCGGATGAAATTTGCTCCTCCAAGAGGCTTCGCAAGTCAAATCTGAGCGTCGGTTTATTTGAGGGCTATACGTAAAAGTGGTCCGATATAGCCCACTTGCAATACCATCCAACCTACATCAATAACAACTACTTGTGCCAAGTTTCAATTCGATTGCTTGTTTCGTTCGGAAGTTAGCGTGATTTCAATAGACGGACGGACGGACATTGCTAGATCGACACAGAATTTCACCACGACCCAGAATATATACTTTATGGGGTCTTAGAGCAATATTTCGATGTGTTACAAACGGAGTGACAAAGTTTAGGCTTCATAAAATTTAATAAAAATAAAATTTTATGAAGCCTAATGTAATTGAGAGTTGATGGCCCCACATTGGGCGCCATTTAATTTATATAACAATCCACAGAATATACCCATACTTTCGCTAAGAACGGCTACGGAAGCAGGCTAGGATATGTTGTCATAAAACTAAACAGGAAAAGGTAGCTCTTCTTAACCTTATGATATAAAGGGTGATTCTTTTGAGGTTAGGATTTTCATGCATTAGTATTTGACAGATCACATGCTTTGACATTTCATCATGAATAGACTTACGATCTGCCACAACGTCGAATTTTCAGTGAATGGGCCCTAGAAAAGTTGGCAGAAAATCCGCTTTTTTATCGACAAATTTTGTTCAGCGATGAGGCTCATTTCTGGTTGAATGGCTACGTAAATAAGCAAAATTGCCGCATTTGGAGTGAAGAGCAACCAGAAGCCGTTCAAGAACTGCCCATGCATCCCGAAAAATGCACTGTTTGGTGTGGTTTGTACGCTGGTGGAATCATTGGACCGTATTTTTTCAAAGATGCTGTTGGACGCAACGTTACGGTGAATGGCGATCGCTATCGTTCGATGCTAACAAACTTTTTGTTGCCAAAAATGGAAGAACTGAACTTGGTTGACATGTGGTTTCAACAAGATGGCGCTACATGCCACACAGCTCGCGATTCTATGGCCATTTTGAGGGAAAACTTCGGAGAACAATTCATCTCAAGAAATGGACCGGTAAGTTGGCCACCAAGATCATGCGATTTGACGCCTTTAGACTATTTTTTGTGGGGCTACGTCAAGTCTAAAGTCTACAGAAATAAGCCAGCAACTATTCCAGCTTTGGAAGACAACATTTCCGAAGAAATTCGGGCTATTCCGGCCGAAATGCTCGAAAAAGTTGCCCAAAATTGGACTTTCCGAATGGACCACCTAAGACGCAGCCGCGGTCAACATTTAAATGAAATTATCTTCAAAAAGTAAATGTCATGGACCAATCTAACGTTTCAAATAAAGAACCGATGAGATTTTGCAAATTTTATGCGTTTTTTTTTTAAAAAAAAAGTTATCAAGCTCTTAACAAATCACCCTTTATGATATTCGCTCTTTTAATTACATTTCAAATTATTACAATTTCTCCGAAATTATTTTATAGAAATTGAATATTCTCGTTTCCAATGAAAATAAAACAAACAGGCCTAATAACAAAAATTGTTATATGATGATAATTTTATCTACATACGGTCGATAAAATCGAAAATATAATTTAATTTAGTTGTAATTAATATCACATGTATACATTAGTTCAATTCCTACTTCTTATCGCATTTCGTTTGAAGTGCTAGCACCCACAAGTTATTGATTATTTCTTTAATTTTAAACGCTTTAAAACTCTTCACGTGTTGATCTTTGTTAGCTTAATGTATCGGCCTAATGAGTTTCGCTTTATATGGCTAATGATGATGGAATTCTATATGGAAATTTTACACTGAAATTGAGAAATTACTTGGAACTTGAGTATTGTTCGTCGTTTCTTAATGTTAAAATACAGTCCTTAATGAATCTAAAAATGTGTATTTTTCTCGTATGTTTAAACTAAATCATGTAGTACCCTTAATTAGTAGAAATAGTCAAGGTACATGATGCCGTGTAGTATTCGATAAAGAAAATCTAATAAAGACCATGCCCCATATATTGTGAAAGTTATTACAATAGAGCAAGGTATATAATATATAAATCCAAACGAAATTTTCTTATCTACATTGAATTGTTATAGAAATTTTTTAAACCTTTTCCCAATGTTTACCTTTAGAGACACTCATAAAATATTTACTCAATAGCAAAGGTTATGTTATCTACATTTGAAGACAATCCAGTTAAACAAAATATTTCTTTGTAAAGATACATAAGCAATAAACGTTTAATATAAATATCGAGTAAACAAGTATATCTTTTGAACCGTTATTATATTACTATTCGAACGAAACGTATAACACCAAAATCAAAACCGTGGTTCAACAATGAAATTAGGCGTACTTTAGAGAGAAATTAGGCGTACCACTCGAGTCAAAAATAATCTACCAAAATTTGGAGAAAATTTTACCAAAAAACTATCAAACAAAACAATTTTAATTGTCAAAACTATATTACTATAGACAATTTTGTCAAAATTTTATTTCTCTAGAAAATTTTGTCAACATTTAATTTCTATAGAAAATTTTGTCAAAATTTTATTTCTATAGAAAATTTTGTCACAATTTTATTTCTATAGAAATTTTTGTCAAAATTTTATTTCTATACAACTGTTTTAAAAATTTTATTTCTCTAGAAAATTTTGTCAAAATTGTATTTCTATAGAAAATTTTGTCAAAATTTTATTTCTCTAGAAAATTTTCTCAAAATTTTATTTCTATAGAAAAGTTTGTCAAAATTTTATTTCTATCCTGTGAACAACAAATACATGGACAGACGGACGGACACCAAGCGCTAGATCGACTCAGGAGGTGATTCTGAGTCGATCGGTATATATTTTATGGGGTCTAAAATCAATATTTCTGGTAGGCACATTTTTTGGCCGATCAAACTTATTCTACCCTGACCACTATGTGGTTTAGGGTATAAAAAATAAATCTGTTTTAAAAATTTTATTTCTCTAGAAAATTTTGTCAAAATTTTATTTCTATAGAAAATTTTGTCAAAATTTCTCTAGAAAATTTTCTCAAATTTTTATTTCTATAGAAAAGTTTGTCAAAATTGTATTTCTATAGAAAATTTTGTCAAAATTGTATTTCTCTAGAAAATTTTGTCAAAATTTTATTTCTATAGAACTTTTTTGAAAATTTTATTTCTATAGAAAATTTTGTCAAAATTATCTTTCTGTAAAAAATTTCTATAAAAAATTGTGTCAAAATTTTATTTCTATAGAAAATTTTATCAACGTTTTATTTCTATAGAAAAAATTGTCAAGATTTTATTTCTATAGAACAACTTGTCAACATTTTATTTCTATAGAAAAATTTGCCAAAATTTTATTTCTATAGAAACTTTTGTCAAAATTTTATTTCTTTAGAAAATTTTGTCAAAATTTTATTTCTATAAAAAATTTTGTCAAAATTTTATTTCTATAGAAAATTTTGTCAAAATTTTATTTCCATAGAAAGTTTTGACAAACTTTTATTTCTATAGAACTGTTTTGAAAATTTTATTTCTATAGAAAATTTTGTCAACATTTTATTTCTATAGAAAATTTTGTGAACATTTTATTTCTTTAGAAAATTTTGTCAAAATTTTATTTCTATAACCATTTTTTGTCAAAATTTTATTCCTATAGAAAATTTTGTCCAAATTTAATTTCTATAGAAAATTTTGTCCAAATTTTATGTCTATAAAAAATTTTATTTCTATAGAAAACTTTGGTAAAATATTATTTCTATAGAACACTTTGCCAAGATTGTATTTCTATAGAAAATGTTGTCAAAATTGTATTTCTCTAGAAAATTTTGTAAAAATTTTATTTCTATAGAAAATTTTGCCAAAATTTTACTTCTATAGAAATTTTGTCAAAATTTTATTTCTATAGAAATTTTGTCAAAATTTTATTTCCATAAAAATTTTGTCAAAATTTTATTTCTATTTTATTTCTATAGACAATTTTGTCAATATTTTATTTTTATAGAAAATTTTGTCAAAATTTTATTTCTATAGAAAATATTGTCAAAATTGTATTTCTATAGAAAATTTTGTCAAAATTTTACTTCTATGGAAAATTTTGTCAAAATTTTATTTCTATAGAAAATTTTGTCAAATTATATTTCTGTAGAAAATTCTGTCAAAATTTTATTTCTATAAAAAATTGTGTCAAAATTTTATTTCTGTAGAAAATTTTATCAACTTTTTATTTCTATAGAAAAAATTGTCAAGATTTTATTTCTTCTCAAAATTTTATTTTTTAAGAAAATTTTGCCAAAATTTTATTTCTATAAGTGTTTGTCATTTTGTAGAAAACTTTGGTAAAATTTTGTTTCTATAGAACACTTTGTCAAGATTGTATTTCTATAGAAAACTTTGTCAACATTTTATTTCTATAGAACATTTTGTCAAGATTGTATTTCTACAGAGAATTTTGACAAAATTGTATTTCTATATAAAATTTTGTCAAAATTTTATTTCTATAGGACTTTTTTGAAAATTTTATTTCTATATAGTTCTATATTCTATAAATTTTATCAACGTTTTATTTCTATAGAAAAAAATTGTCGAAATTTTATTTCTATAGAACAACTTGCCAAAATTTTATTTCTATAGAACAACTTGCCAACAGTTTATTTGTATAGAAAATTTTGTCTAAATTTTATTTCTATAGATAATTTTGTCTAAATTTTATTTCTATAGAAAATTTTGTCAAAATTTTATTTCTATACATAATTGTGTCAAAATTTTATTTCTATAGAAAATTTTATCAAAATTTTATTTCTATAGACAATTTTGTCAAAATTTTATTTCTGTGAAAATTTTTGTCAAAATTTTATTTCTGTGTAAAATTTTGTCAATTTTTTTTTCTATAGAAAGTTTTGTTAAAATTTTATTTCTGTAGAAAAGTTTTCAGGATGTTTTCTTTAGTTCATTTAGTAAGCTGAGCTCAAGCCCTTTCGAATGAATCTGTTATTTTTGGGTGTGATCGGAGCCTCTCCAATGTACACCCAGTTAAGGAATATGGTCAACCTAAGCTTGGTTTTAGAGCAAAATATTATTTTTGAGCAAGGAACATGTACCATGTTTGTCGCAACCATGTTATTTTTCAAAAACTAGGTACCTGATATTTTTAGCTAGAAAAAAGCATTTTTGGCGGTGATCATATTACTTCTCTGCGTGAGCTTTGAAAGGGATATTTTTAAAATTTGTTTTTTATTATTGTTTTGATTTCAGCTTAAACCATGCGTTAACTAAACTGATTATTTGTTTTTTGAGTATAAACTGTAACCATTTTGTGTCGAAACAAGGAAATGAACAAAAATTCTAATGTCTTCACATAGATCAGAATGACGGATATATTAGTATTCCCCTTCACTAAAATTGCTATCCAGTTTGATTCTGAAAATCCATAATAAATTTGAGTGAAAATGAAATTCATTCTTTAAAATAGAGTGTCTCACATAAAAGAGTTTTGACAAAGCCTGATAACGCCAAGATTTAGTTTTGGTCGTTTGTTTTTGTGAATATCCAACATTGCATATAAAACAAAAATTAATTAAAAATTTGTTTGTGGTTTATTTTGATGTGGCGATTTTCATTTTGCGGCTTTTGTTTATATATGGGCGATTGTAGATATTCTTGGTGGGATGTACATATTTGTTTGTTCTCTTTCTATGAAAAACTTGTCCAACAAGATTTGTATTTGCAATTTAAATATCCCATTCAGGTGCGGATTTCTGTTTATTTCTTTGTTTTTTTTTTATATCGAAATTTAAACCCATCTCGTATATGTCATCCATAAGGTGTTTTATAATGGATCAATAACTTTTGTTAGCATTCAAATGGATTTCCATAAATCATAACTGTGTGAAAAACACACACAAGTAATTAATTTTGTTAACATTTTCTATGATATTTGACAATTTATTAAATTTAGAGATGAGTAAATAAAAATAAAAACAAGTTATAGAAAATGTCAACACGGGGACTTTTGCCGTAAAATTAATGACATAGTTTTTCGATAGGAATATATGTCCTTTATTTTTGTAAAAAGTCTTTCCTAGATGGAAAAACACTAGCTTTTCAGAACATTAACTATCTCTCCGAAATTCCCGTACTATATATGCTAGTGGCAAAACGTGTTTGCGATTAATGAATTAGATAATGAAAGTTGAAGAAATTGCCTGCGTGTCAACCATTCATCATTAGGAATTATAATAGAAATGCAATTCATGCCAAGAAAAAAGCGTGTACATTTTATTTTATTTTTGGATTTCTTCATTGTAGCGATTGTCACAAATAAACAAAAAAGTAGATATTTGGCTTATTTCAAGAACATTTGGTTAATTTATTTTCTTTCGCTACTTAACAATGATAAGATATCGAATTGATTTCAAAGTATTGCGATTTAATTTTTTTGCCATCACTTTGTCGGTAGCGCCCCACTATTAAGAGCTACGTGACACTGAAAGTGGTCTACAAAATTCAAAGATTTGAAAGACTTGTTCCACAAAAACCAGCGTTGCCAGAATTGTTTCACAAAAAACATCTAGATTTCCGGTCGATTGCTGTTTACTTTCGGGCTCATATGCTTAAATCCACGATTCATCACCTATCACGATGTCATGGAAGTTTCTCCAAGCACCGCAATTGTATTTTTGGAGCATTTCTTTAGACCAATCGACACGAAAAAAACAAGTAAGTAAAGTAGAAAGTCGGGCGGGGCCGACTATATCATACCCTAAACCACCCTACTGAATTAGTAAACATAAGCATTTGTGGGATTTCATTGGTATAGGTTTTGGAGAACATGTACCCCCCCATGTTTATGGGTGTCTTGTCACAATCTGAGCAGAAATGTCTAAAATTAGGAGTGTATTTTGCACCAAAAGAGTTAGTATGCCGCTAATATTGAGTCCATTATTAAAAAAAGAGGAAATCGGTCAATTAGTTGTGGGTAATAAATCCAAATTTCTGCAAATAGCGCAATAGATTTATGTAAGAGCTACATTTAAGTCTTAGTATGATCAGCTAGTACATCAAAATTTGAAATTTGAATAACATAGGTTAATAAATAAGAGTATTAAGGCCAAATATGACAAAATCGAGCGATGCATATATATGGGACCTATATCTAAATCTGAACCAATTTGTATAATATTTTGCAGGTATGAATGATACCACAGAAGGTCACTTTGTGTAAAATTTGAGTACGATCAGTTAGGAAATGAGGTCTCTATGGTCAAAAATAAGGTTATTAAGGGCAAATTTTTCAAAATCGGGCGATACATATATATGGGAGCTATATCTACATTTGAACCGATTTCGATGAAATTTTGCACATACAGTTAGTGCTATAGAAGATTACATTTAGCCAACCTTGGTTACGATCGGTTGACAAATAAGGGTTTTACGGCCAAATTTGGCAAATCGGCGATACATATATATGGGAGCTATATCTAAATCTGAACCGATTTCGATGAAATTTCGCACATACAGTTAGAGCTATAGAAGATTACATTTAGCCAACTTTGAGTACGATCGGTTGATAAATAAGGGTTTTACGGCCAAATTTTACCAAATCGTGCGATACATATATATGGGAGCTATATCTAAATCTGAACCGATTTCAATGAAATTGCGCACATATAGTTAGAGGTATAGAAGATTATATTTAGACAACTTTGAGCACTATCGGTTGAGAAATAAAGGTTTTACGGCCAAATTTGGCAAAATCGGACGATACATATATATGGGAGCTATATCTAAATCTGAACCGATTTCGATTATTTTTGGCATATATTGTCAGTACCATAAAAGATTAGAGTAAGCCAAGTTTGAGTAAGATCGCTTAATAAATAAGGTTTTTATGGCCAAATTTGGAAAAATCGGGCGATACATATATATGGGAGCTATATCTAAATCTGAACCGATTTCGATGAAATTTTGCAGACTTAAAGGGTGACGAAAAAGTTTACTATGTGCAAAATTTGATGACGATCGGTGTGTAAAAAAGCGCTACGTGACTCCATTTGTCGAAATCGGGCGATACATATATATGGGAGCTATATCTAAATTTGATCCGATTTCCTCCAAATTCAATAGCGTTCGTCCTTGTGCCCAAAAAACACCTTGTACCAAATTTCATCCAAATCGGTTAATAATTGCGACCGGAATCCTGTGAACAACAAATACATGGACAGACGGACGGACGGACGGACACCAAGCGCTAGATCGACTCAGGAGGTGATTCTGAGTCGATCGGTATACATTTTATGGGGTCTAAAATCAATATTTCTGGTAGGCACATTTTTTGGCCGATCAAACTTATTATACCCTGACCACTATGTGGTTTAGGGTATAAAAAATAAATCGAAATAACATTTTGAGAAATATTTCTATAGAAATAAAATTTTGCGAAAATTTTCTATAGAGATAAAATTTTGAGAAAATTTTCTATAGAAATATAATTTTGACACAATTTTCTATAGGAAGAAAATCTTGGTAAAATTGCCTATAGAAATGAAATTTTGACAAAATTTCCTATAGAAATGAAATTTTGACAAAATTTCCTATAGAAAATAAGTTTTGAAAAAATTTCCTATAGAAATGAAATTTTGATAAAATTTTCTATAGAAATGAAATTTTGACAAAATTTCCTATAGAAATGACATTTTGACAAAATTTCCTATAGAAATGAAATTTTGACAAAATTTCCTATAGAAATGAAATTTTGACAAAATTTCCTATAGAAATGACATTTTGACAAAATTTCCTATAGAAATGAAATTTTGACAAAATTTCCTATAGAAATGAAATTTTGACAAAATTTCCTATAGAAATGAAATTTTGACAAAATTTCCTATGGAAATGAAATTTTGATAAAATTTTCTATAGAAATGAAATTTTGACAAAATTTCGTATAGAAATGACATTTTGACAAAATTTCCTATAGAAATGAAATTTTGACAAAATTTCCTATAGAAATGAAATTTTGACAAAATTTCCTATAGAAATGAAATTTTGACAAAATTTCCTATAGAAATGAAATTTTGACAAAATTTCCTATAGCAATGAAATGTTGACAAAATTTCCTATAGAAAGGAAATTTTAACAAAATTTCCTATAAAAATAAAATTTTGACAAAATTTCCTATAGAAATGAAATTTTGACTAAATTTCCTATAGAAAATAAGTTTTGAAAAAATTTCCCATAGAAATGAAATTTTGATAAAATTTTCTATATAAATGAAATTTTGACAACATTTCCTATAGAAATGACATTTTGACAAAATTTCCTATAGAAATGAAATTTTGACAAAATTTCCTATAGAAATGAAATTTTGAGAACATTTTCTATAGATATAAAATTATGACAAAATTTCCTGTAGAAATGAAATTTTTACAAAATTTCCTATAAAAATAAAATTTTGACATAATTTCCTATAGAAATGAAATTTTGACAAAATTTCCTATAGTAAAGAAATTTTGACGAAATTTCCTATAGAAATGAAGTTTTGAAAAAACTTCCTATAGAAATGAAATTTTGACAAAATTTCCTATAGAAATTAAATTTTGGCAAAATTTCCCATAAACATAAAATTTTGACAAAATTTCCTATAGAAATGAAATTTGGACAAAATTTCCTATAGAAATAAAATTTTGACAAGATTTCCTAGAGAAATGAAATTTTGAGAAAATTTTCTATAGAAATGAAATTTTGACAAAATTTCTGATAGAAATGAAATTTTGACAAAATTCCCTATAGAAATAAAATTTTGAAAAAAAAAATCCTGTAGGAATAAAATTTTGAGAAATTTTTCTATAGATATGAAATTATGACAAAATTTCCTATAGAAATGAAATTATGACAAAATTTCCTATAAACATAAAATTTTGATAAAATTTCCTATAGAAATAAAATTTTGACAAATTTTCCTATAGAAATAAAATTTTGACAAAATTTCCTATAGAAATAAAATTTTGACAAAATTTCTTATAGAAATGAAATTTTGACAAAATTTTCTATAGAAATGAAATTTTAATTATTTTTGTTTAGTTCGGCTCGAGGTCTATTTTTACATTAATCAGAAGAAAATTTCTTGTAGTCTTGTGTAGATTTTCTTTTGCATTAATTAATATTAATAATTAGTTTTAAAATATACATATTTTAATTAACCTTGACTAACTGATGAGCTCTTTGTACTCATCTAAGATCAACTTACATCAAAAGTTTCTATACGACATTCATTACCATTGAAAGAGCAACTTTTAAACATATCTCATACAATGTGTATACAATGTGCCATATTAAATGATTTGGAGAGGGGGGCTAGTGTAAAAACGCCCAGATTCTTGAATGCTCTCAAAATCATTCGTTCACTTGCCGTTGCTAGTGATCTTGTATATTCCGTTGACATCTGGCAATAGATAGCGTACTCAACATTTCATTTCCTTGTACTTAATATCCGCGTTATATTCTTTTCTCCCTTTTCGTTTTATTTGTAATATCTTGAAAAGTAATTCACTTCTCTTTATTTTCTAATGTCTTTTCTTTTGCATGTGTGGCTTACTTCTAATATTCGCCATGATGGCAATGTTGTGATAGTGGGATGATAAAGTGTTTTTGGGTGAGGTGTAGGTCTGGCATCATAGAAGCGATTCGCCGTTCTTTTTGTTGACTTTCTATTTTCTTACCTCGAGTTTTTTTGCCAGTTTTTTCTTCGTAGCAACAAAAACAATGACCACATGGTAAGCAAAAAAAATGGTGATGAGTGGTCCGCGAATATTAGACAATAAACGATGAACACCCCCACAATCTTTTGCTTGAATATGGAGCATTTATGTCTGAGGGGGTTTTGAACAGTGTAGTTATGTGTGAATGCTTAGATGATAATCGAGTGGAATATTTTTTTTTCTCCTACTGTTTGGTTTGCGAAAGTAAACAAAACACACACACACATTTATATACCCAATTGCCGTTGAACGTTTATGCATTCAATTTGGCTACCAAAACAACAACAGGGTGTAGTTGAACATATGGACACAGGTGTATGACACCCTGTTGTTAGAATGAACAGGCATTGAACGAGATGACATTGCTGTTTTTTTATCAACAAAACAAACTTGTTTTGGGTGAGAGCAAATGACATTTTGATCTATCTCGCCATTATCACTCACTCAAATAGTGTTGCCATTGTAAATGAAACGCAAAAAACGCTTCATTCTTTGGAAAAGAAAGTAGCTAATCACAACTGTGGCACTAAAAAAGCTCGAGCAATAAAGATTAATGATTTGTAGTTAGTTTTGTATGAAATGCTAATTGTTTTGGAAAAAATTAAGTGTTATAGGTCTGTCTGACAGTAGTAATTTGTGTTTGAATAAAACATTCTTTCAGGTTTATTGCTGTACTAAAATGATTTAAAATGCGTATTTAGGAAGTGTAACGAGGAGATTTATATTTACTGTTTAGTATTGTAACCGTCATTCCAATTGAGTTCTATATAATTGGGTAACATTTTATGACTGGGTCTTGGCAAATAATCAAAGCTAATCACTTGGAGGAAACACGGTACATTAGTTAGCCTACTAAAGATCACGGTGACTATTTATTTTAGGAATTCACACCAAATAAGGTTTCATGTAAATTGTGCCTCGTCATTCAGGTTCGGCTATAAGGAGTTCACCTGTGAAGGTGGTACTTTAAACTAAGTTGTCTTCGCTATATTTTGTTAAAAATATTCCTTTTTAACAATGAAAAAATTTCTTCTGCTAATCGCCATCTAACGTTAGGAAGATATGGTGGCAGGTTTTTATTTTAGTTTCATTTACGTCCATTTTCATGTAGCTCCGTTAGTCTATAACTTCCAGTTAACAGAAAGTAAGTGCAAATATCTTCTCTTAGGTTAACTTTAACTGAATCCCAGTTCGAGCGCACAATAAGCTGATTAATTGCTTGGACGTATGCCAGCTGACATGGATTCTATGGATTATATTTTTCGACCTAACCTAATAAACTCGCACAACCGTACAGAAGACGCAGTTGACTGGCCAATGTGTCTACACTCATAGAAAAAATCATGCACGGCGTACTCATTACAAAACGATTCGTTCATGAGAGTGAATCAACACACATGTGGTGTCAAACTGAGAACAGGCGGTGTCAATCTGACAACGATAAAATGACACCATGCATTGTCAAAACAACAACCAGCGTGAATGACCTGAAAACGTTGTGGTTAAGACTTTACGAGTATAAACAAAATTAAAAAACAGAGTTCCGCTAGCGTAACTCGAACCTGTGTTTTCTGCACCATACACTGTTAGAAAAATATGTTTTTCATATGTTCCGATATAAACAAAATGTGTTTCGTGCACGATTTTAAACCACAATATATTTAAGTGCGAACATGTAATGTTCCTGAACTAACACTAAATGTTTGGGACATCTATGTTAATATGTTAGAATATATTATGTTTGGGGCATGAATGTTTCATAAAAATCATATGTGTGAATACAAACATATAAAGGGTGATTCTTTTGAGGTTAGGATTTTCATGCATTAGTATTTGACAGATCACGTGGGATTTCAGACATGGTGTCAAAGAGAAAGATGCTCAGTATGCTTTGACATTTCATCATGAATAGACTTACTAACGAGCCACAACGTCGAATTTTCAGTGAATGGGCCCTAGAAAAGTTGGCAGAAAATCCGCTTTTTTTATCGACAAATTTTGTTCAGCGATGAGGCTCATTTCTGGTTGAATGGCTACGTAAATAAGCAAAATTGCCGCATTTGGAGTGAAGAGCAACCAGAAGCCGTTCAAGAACTGCCCATGCATCCCGAAAAATGCACTGTTTGGTGTGGTTTGTACGCTGGTGGAATCATTGGACCGTATTTTTTCAAAGATGCTGTTGGACGCAACGTTACGGTGAATGGCGATCGCTATCGTTCGATGCTAACAAACTTTTTGTTGCCAAAAATGGAAGAACTGAACTTGGTTGACATGTGGTTTCAACAAGATGGCGCTACATGCCACACAGCTCGCGATTCTATGGCCATTTTGAGGGAAAACTTCGGAGAATAATTCATCTCAAGAAATGGACCGGTAAGTTGGCCACCAAGATCATGCGATTTGACGCCTTTAGACTATTTTTTGTGGGGCTACGTCAAGTCTAAAGTCTACAGAAATAAGCCAGCAACTATTCCAGCTTTGGAAGACAACATTTCCGAAGAAATTCGGGCTATTCCGGCCGAAATGCTCGAAAAAGTTGCCCAAAATTGGACTTTCCGAATGGACCACCTAAGACGCAGCCGCGGTCAACATTTAAATGAAATTATCTTCAAAAAGTAAATGTCATGGACCAATCTAACGTTTCAAATAAAGAACCGATGAGATTTTGCAAATTTTATGCGTTTTTTTTTTTTTAAAAAGTTATCAAGCTCTTAACAAATCACCCTTTATAAATTTACAAATTTCGACTAAACATACATATGTTGTGATATTTTATTCAAAGCGACAGAGAGAGTAAGAGTGAAATAGAGATGGAAACCGGGAGAGTTGACGAAAGATATCAATATAACACAGCAAAAGAGTCAAAAGAGAACAATTTCTGTGAAACCGCTTGTATGTTGTTTCGGAAAACTGTTTTATGATAAGGCCAAAAATTTGATATGTTTAAGTCTAAATATTATTTAATTTGAATAAAGAGAATATACATTCTGAACCAAGAGAATAGACATTTGAAAAACAAACAGCTTATGTTTTCGCCTTGAGAGCATCATTTTATGTATGTGTGGACATGTGTTTTGTTTATCATTTTGGCATTATGGGCACAATTTTTTTCTTGGTTCGTTAAAAGAAATCAGGGGTCTTCATAAAAATAACGAAAGGGAACTATACTCTTTTTAGAGTTGGGACAGTAAAATGAAATAAGGAGGAAATAGTGAAAAATTACACAGTAAAATGTAAAAAAACAAACTTTAGTTCCTCTTTATTAAAAAGTAGTCCACGATGAGTTGACGGACACCATCAAATATAAAAGCGGGCATTAAGTTCGAGTTTTACAGCTAAAACCATTTAAAAAGTTTATTTTCTTTAAAATGAATTATTAAAGAAAAATAAAAGGAATTTTAGAGCGATAGTGTTAAATGCTAGTAAAAAACTGTTCACTCCTAAATAAATTTATGTTTATATTATAAAATTATGTATGTATGTTTATACTCGACTCCACGTTCTTCTTTTGTTAGTTTTTGAATTCCTTCCAAATTTTAAAGTTTTGTACAAAAACAGTTTTTTATTACAAGATTGTTATTTTTGCAATAAAAAATAATATTTTATCCAAAAATCTTTCAATTTCGTTTATATCAAGCACTGTTACTGACTATAAATCTTTAATAACGCACATTTCGAAGTTTCATTTAAAAAAAATTAATATAGTATAAATATAAATGTGTAAATTAAAAAAAAAAAACAAAAAACAAAAAAAAATGTTCGGTCGGAGCAGGGATTGAACCCACGACCCTTTCCATGCAAGGCAGACATGCTAACCACTGCTCCACGTGGCAAACAAATGTATGTTTCTGTTAAATAATGTTATGTTTGCATAGGCTCGTGGGCGCTGCAAACTATGCTATATAAATGTAACTTAAAACGATAATTATCTACTGGTGACTATAACAGCTACGTAGCCCAGTGGATAGTGTGTTGGCTTACAAACTGTATGGTCCTCGGTTCGATTCTCCGTGCAGGCGAAAGGTAAAATTTAAAAAATTTATAAAAGTTAATAATTTCTTCAACATTATTTGTATTACAGAGAAAGGTGCAAATAACTAAAAAAAATCGTGGAAGTGAAAATTACGAGTATGTTAGGGAATGAGCACAATCGTGTTTGGGAAAAATTCTTCCAAGCATATAATATTTTTGGCTCAAAATGCTTCCAAACACATAATATGTTCACATAAAACAAACATATTAATGTTTCGGCAGTATGCAATAATATATGTGCTTCCTGCAAAATATGTTTGGAACATATGTTAAAGAAGCGATTTTTTTTGAGGGTGTACGCGTTAACAGTCGCCTTAGCACATTGCACCACCTAGGGAGGTGCCATAATAACGTCTAACGATTATTTTAAGACTTCTCATGGCCAAAGAAAAATGGATGCCGTTCATGAAATCGTAAACGCCCGTGGACGAAATTGGGAACATTCCGTTTTGTTTTTTTGTGAACGTTTCCGTTTCATTTTGTCACCGCCCGTTCACGACTATGGAACGTAATTTTTTCTATTAGTGTACAGTCATTCAATGTAGCATAACATTAAGGGAATTTGTTCCTGTCTTACTGAATGCGCCTGAGATACACAAGGACGCGATTCGCTGAACTTTATCTAAACTTGTCGGCTGCTGAAGTGTCGGCCACCAGACCAGAACATCATATATCATTATAGCTTTAACCACTGCCGTGTATAGCTAATGCACAATTTTCGGTTTTAGTCCCCACTTTATATCTATTGCCGTGTACAAGGCTACCAAAGCTTTTCAAACCCGTTTCTTTAATATTAAGCTTAAACTTCTTTCTCCTGTCCAATATAACCCTAATGTAACAGGTTTGCTGATAAGTCCCCGGTCTGACACATAGATGGCGTCGCTAGTATTAAATGCATATTCTTTTTATATAGTACCAACCTTCAAATAATTCGTGTCAAAATTTGACGTCTGTAAGTCAATTAGTTTGTGAGATAGAGCGTCTTTTGTGAAGCAACTTTTGTTATTGTGGAAAAAATGGAAAAAAAGGAATTTCGTGTTTTGATAAAATACTGTTTTCGGAAGGGAAAAAATACGGTGGAAGCAAAAAACTTGGCTTGATAATGAGTTTCCGGACTCTGCCCCAGGGAAATCAACAATAACTGATTGGTATGCAAAATTCAAGCGTGGTGAAATGAGCACGGAGGATGGTGAACGCAGTGGGCGCCCGAAAGAGGTGGTTACCGACGAAAACATCAAAATAATCCACAAAATGATTTTGAATGAACGTAAAACGAAGTTGATCGAGATAGCAGAGGCCTTAAAGATATCAAAGGAACGTGTTGGTCATATCATTCATCAATATTTGGATATGCGGAAGCTCTGTGCAAAATGGGTGCCGCGCGAGCTCACATTTGACCAAAAACAAAAACGTATTGATGATTCTGAGCGGTGTTTGCAGCTGTTAACTCGTAATACACTCGAGTTTTTCCGTCGATATGTGACAAGATGGCTCCATCACTACACTCCTGAGTCCAATCGACAGTCGGCTGAGTGGACAGCGACCGGTGAACCGTCTCCGAAGCGTGGAAAGACTTAAAAGTCCGCTGGCAAAGTAATGGCCTCTGTTTTTTGGGATGCGGATGGAATAATTTTTTATCGATTATCTTGAGAAGAGAAAAACCATCAACAGTGACTATTATATGGGGTTATTAGAGCGTTTGAAGATCGAAATCGCGGCAAAACGGCCCCATATGAAGAAGAAAAAAGTGTAGTTCCACCAAGACAACGCACCGTGTCACAAGTCATTGAGAACGATGGCAAAAATTCATGAATTGGGCTTCGAATTGCTTCCCCACCCACCGTATTTTCCAGATTTGGCCCCCAGCGACTTTTTCTTGTTCTCAGACCTCAAAAGGATCGCTGAAACTGAGGCCTATTTTGAGGCAAAACCGAAGGAGTACTACCAAAATGGTATCAAAAAATTGGAAGGTCGTTATAATCGTTGTATCGCTCTTGAAGGGAACTATGTTGAATAAAAAAAAAATGAATTTTGACAAAAAATATGTTTTTCTTTATTAGACCGGGGACTTAGAAAGGAACGATAATCGCATCTTGGACTAGTCCTCAGAAATGTTATGCTGATGACATTTCTGAGTTTTTCAAAGCTCCTCCAAGTGGTTTCACCCTAATGTGGAACGCCGTTCGGACTCGCCTATAAAAAGGAGGTCCCTTGTCATTGAGCTGTACATAGAATCGGGCAGCACTCAGTGATAAGAGAGATGTTCACCACTGTGGTATCACAATGGACTGAATAGTCTAAGTGAGCCTGAAATATCGGGCTGTCACTATAAGCTATCCTAACCAAAGCGCTCGATATCCCCATCTCTGGATGGAGAAGATCCCCAAGTCTCCTAATAAAACTGATGAGTAAATGAACGGAGGTCGACAGATGTATATCGTGGATACAGGAAGTCTTGAAACGAATTATCTTCAACAGTATATTAGGTTTCTGGTCACACATTATAACTTTTGCACTTTTTTAGCCGTATCAAATATTTTCTAATCTCTAACTACAGCGAGCATACAAAAATGCATTTTGTTTATTCGTTAGCATTCATTTATAGCCTACCGCAACAATGATACAGATCATATGAATAATTTTATTGTTGATTATTCAATAGTCTATTCGCGATTGTTCTAAAGTCATCAACAAGCTTTTTAACCTGATGTAAGTGTGGGGTTGACGAGTTATGATAAAATTATCTCGATATTATTGTCTACCATTTTCGAACTAAGAAAATGAATCATTGAGGCGATTTGTATTTGTGTCTTTCGAAGATCTCCACAAATGTCAAATAACATATGATGACGTCCGATGGGTGATGCTTGAGGATGGGCAAATCTGCAAGAGAGAATGTTTATGCATCAAGAATACTCTCATTTCTATTTGGCCTTAGGAATATTCTCATATAGCCTCTCTCTCTCTCTCTCTCTCTCTCTCTCTATCGCATTCTTCTTGAATATTAATTGTGAATGAATAAATTTCCATTCAATTACAGTATGATCACATAATCGCACATACTACAAATACACACGGCTACATCAACAGAAGCGTCATCATTGTTATTAAATAATTCTTTTGGGTTGGCGGACTGACGCCGATATGGACGATCGGCAGGCGGGTATTTCAAAAAAAAAAAAAATAATAACAACGATCAGATCGGTAGCACATCACATCAGCCAACCGACTAACCCATCTACAAGTATACACATCAACCCAATATTCATATGCCACGAGTAGAGAGCAAAATAACCACCGGTGGACGTAGTGATTCATGAGGCATATTTAATAACAATTGATTGGTCGCATTATTTTGTTTATTAAACAACGCAAATTATTAATTATTAAACAAGTATATACGGTCATAAGTTCGGCCACACCGAATCTTAAATACCCAACAAAATGTATTAATTCCCTTTGCAAAATCTCGTTCTAGAGGGCTACTTTGTGATATATTGAATTTGAGGTGAAACATACTCTCTTAAGGAGATCAGTCCTTAACTTACAGTTAGCATGCCCGCCTCGCATACACAGGGTCGTGGGTTCGATTCCTGCTACGACCGAACACCAAAAAGTTTTTCAGCGGTGGATTATCCCACCTCAGTAATGCTGGTGACATTTCTGAGGGTTTCAAAGCTTCTCTAAGTGGTTTCACTGGAATGTGGAACGCCGTTCGGACTCGGCTATAAAAAGGAGGTCCCTTGTCATTGAGCTTAACATGGAATCGGGCAGCACCCAGTGATAAGAGAGAAGTTCACCACTGTGGTATCACAATGGACTGAATAGTCTAAGTGAGCCTGATACATCGGGCTGCCACATAACCTAACCTAGCCTAACCATCCCACCTCAGTAATGCTGGTGACATTTCTGAGTGGTTTCACAGCAATGTTGAACGCCGTTCGGACTCGGCTATAAAAAGGAGGTCCCTTGTCATTGAATCGGGCAACACTCAGTGATAATAGAGAAGTTCACTACCTATACCACTATTCTGGATTTACACCCACAGATTTCCAATCTTAGCCTAATCGGATAAATATTGAGGTACCTAGACGGTCAAAAAACCAAATCGAAGGGTCGGTTTACCATAGATTTTGACTGATATGTATTGCAATCAACTTCAGGTTGCGGTCATTTCTAATTCATTCGTCTGACTGCTTACAGATTTATTCCAGTGGCAATTCATTTTATTGTTTATAACCTTACAAAAGGATTTTGTTCTATTGCTTTCCGAATTAAAGTTATTCGTAATGGAATTCGTGACAAGTGAATGCTTTATATTTCGCTGGAAAACCAAGAGTGGATATCGTTAGAGTTCATCAGCATTTATATGTGAATAAATTTTTTGTTTCCCGGACCATTGCTAATTGTCGTGATACTGGCAGTGTTGCATCTTCTTGGACAAAGTGAACGAAAAGACGGTAAAAACACCAGAAATGATCCATAAAATGAAGCCGAGATTGGATCGAAATCCATGCTACATTATAGAAAACTTGCTCGTGAGCTGAACACGAGAACGGATGCAACAGATATGGAAAAATAAGCTTGGATTAAAGCCGTTGAAGTTCCAAAAAGTGCAAGAGCTTACCGATGCACAAAAAAATTTAGACTGGAATGTGGCAAGGATGCATGAAAATTTTTTACTGCGTTCTTTCTCTCCGTGCAGTTTCCGAATTTTGTTTTCTCCGATAAGAGGTCGGAGGAAAATTTGATAATAGTGTGCGAGCCGGTAACGGTCAATAGTCTCTTGGCGCTTGTTTTCATCGATTTTGCACTGAAAAAAAGCATGCCCGGTTCCAAAGATTTTGTCTTTACTTTAAAAATTTTGGTATTGATTCCGAGCCAAAGAAGCGGAGAATTCAAGTAAGGATACATTTAAGACACAATTCTCTTTTAAATTTGGGTTTTGCGTACTTGCTTCTAGGAAGAAAATTTTAATTTTTCGCTTTTTTTAGCTTTTTTTCTTCATATGCTATCAAAGTCCTTTAAAAGCGAGTTAACAACAACTTTATTTTCCAAATTAAGACTCGACTTCGAGTAGAAATTATACTATGTTTCAAGTAAAAAACGTCTTTAAAATAAAGTGTTGAAAAACATGTCATATATTTGAACGATTTTTTGCTTTGTAGCCAAGATGCAAAAAGACACCAAATTTAAAGACAATTTCATTAAATTTAAAGAACTTTTCTGAATTATTAAAGTCAAGTTGACCTTAGCCCAAACATTTTTTCTTTCATGTTATGATACCCATTTTTAAGTCAAATCGCTTAATTATAAGGACAATACGACTTCATTGAAAAGTTTATCGACTTTTGGACAAGGAAAAAAACTTTATATTAGAGAAATGCGTCTTCTATGGTAAGCAAAACTTGCATTTGTATTTTAAAGACATGAAATCTTTGACCTCACGATATCAATCAGATATTGTCGGGAAAATGTCTCAAAGACAGTATTTCCGCCCTGGGCATACAAACATTTCGGTCTAAGACCATGGACATTCAATCAATTGTCAGAACCAGTTCTGACTCCAGCATTTCTTATTAGCCTCGACTCCGACTCCGGAGTCGACTCCAGGTAGTGGACCTAATTGTAATTTTAAGGTTTAGTGTTTATAAAAATACACAATTTCAAAAAATAATTAGGCTTCGAGAATTTTGAGAAGTAAAATCCTGGTATTTTATAAAATCAACCAAACTGTCAACATGCAGAGAAGGAATATGATCACCCCAACCATGTTTCAAGAGCATAATGTTGCTTTGAAATATGTAAAATGTTTGTAGAATCCATGTTATATTCTCGGAAATTATCTATCCGATTTCGGAGACCATGTTATGTTTGACGAGAAAAGAATATATTTGCGACAAATATGTTACATGGTCGCCGTGCTCTTGAAACAGGTTTGAGGTCATCATATTCCTTCTCTGGGTAAAGACTTCTACCATCCTACCGAAATCTTTAGACCTTCTTAGATTTTCTCTCCGATCCAGAATATATATATATATATATATATATATATATATATATATATATATATATATATATATATATATATATATATATATATATATATATATATATATATATATATATATATATATACATACTTTATATAGTTGGAAATTGATATTTCAATGTGTTACAAACGGAATGACAAATTTATTGTGCCGCCATCCACATCCTATATGGTGGTGGGTATAAAAAGGCTGCAAATATTCATACACATGGTATATTTTATGCAAAATACATACATACATATATACATGAAAATGCTAGAATGTGTTTATAAGAGCGAATTATCAATGTGTGAGTGTGCGAATTATCAATGTGTGAGCTTATGAAGTGAATATATTCCATGACGCAGGGATGAAATTGAGAAAAATATCACTGGATGAGATAATGAGAGAGGAAGATATAGAGACAGAGTAAACACAAACAATTACCAGAGAGATTGAGAGTTGTATTGATATTTCATAATATTGGCAATAAATCACATTTGCGATACCCTGTAAAAACAAATCAAAGATTAGCTGACTAACTAAGTGTACAAATAATAATACAAAGGTGTTTATTGGTTCATAAATAAAAACAAAAAAAAAAACATTTATCTGGAATAATCTTAGAAAATGTACTTTCCATATATACCTATATTTCTTTCATTGTATTCCTAGTGTTGATCATATTTAGTTTGTTTTTGTACATAGTTTGTTTTTTGTTTATTCTAGTTTTTTTTTTTAGGATAAAACATTTTCAGATGTTTTTGCTTTTTTTTTTATTTTCTGAGTATGTGTGCCGTGTTTTTTTTTGTAGTACAAACATTTGTATAAACAATTGTCACTGGTTGTGGTATAGAAAAGCTAGACAATATTTAAAATAGTATATAACATATAATTTTACCATATGATTGTGTTTAGACAACACTGAACGTCTTTTTCTGAAATACAATTCAGATTAAGACACAGTTTTGTCAGTGCAAAACTAAGGCCCTAGTTGTCTCTGCCAACATAATCTCATGGAATTTGAGTCGATGTGTTTTTCAAATGCCTTGCCCTTAAAGTGCCCTTACCACAGGGTAAATAATGCAAAAAGAAAAAAATAATAAAGCGCTATATTTTTTATTTCTTTTTTAATTTTATTGTTCAAAAGGAAAGAATTTCGGAGATAACCTCAAAATTTAGATTAAGTTTAAATTTTTTCGTTTTGGCTAACTTTTGTCCAAATTATGGCCTTCAAACGGCCGACAAAGCCATTACACACAACACGAAGTGTCTCTGCGGCATTCCGCCGGTACTTCCGGCGAAGTACCATCTTGAGATGATCGACTCTTTTGTATGTTTTAGTGCCAAGCTAAATGTCCCAGGCGCAAAAGTCCTATGGATTGAGATCACAGTTGGTAGAATTCTACAATATATGGCAGACTCTTTACTGTTTGCTAGATTGATAGAATTCTTGATGTTTTGGTAGATTTAGCAAAATATTTCTCTCCAACTAAAAAATACTTCACATACTTTCTACAGAAATAAAATTTTGACAAAATTTTCTATAGAAATATAATTTTGACAAAATTTTCTATAGAAATAAAATTGTGACAAAATTTTCTATAGAACTAAAAATTTCCAAAAATTTTCTATAGGAATAGAATTTGGACAAAATATTCTTTAGAAATAATATTTTGACAAAATTTTCAATAGAAATGAAATATTTATAAAAATTTTCTATAGAAATAAAATTTTGACAAGATTTTTCATAGAAATACAATTTTGACAAAATTTTCTATAGAAATACAATTTTGACAAAATATTCTATAGAATTAAAATTTGGACAAAATTTTCTATAGAAAGAAACTTTTGAAAAAAAAAACTTCTATGGAAATAAAATTTTGAAAATTTGAAAATTTTTCTATGGAAAAGAAATACAATTTTGACAAAATTTTCTATAGAAATAAATTTTTAACAAAATTTTCTATAGAAATGAAATTTTGATAAAATTTTCTATAGAAATACAATTTTGACACAATATTCTATAGAATTAAAATCTTGACAAAATTTTCTATAGAAATAAAATTTTGAAAAAAACTTTCTATGGAAAAAAAAATTTTGAAAAAATATTCTATAGAATTAAAATTTGGACAAAATCTTCTATAGAAATAAATTTTTGAAAAAAAACTTTCAATGGAAATAAAATTTTGAAAAAATTTTGTATGGAATTAAAATTTTGAAAAAATTTTCTATAGAAATAAAATTTTAAAAAGCTCTCTATGGAAATAAAATTTCTACAAAATTTTCTATAGAAAAATAATTGACAAAATTTTCTAACGAAATAAAATTTTGTCAAAATTTTCTATAGAAATAAAATTTTGACAAAATTTTCGATAGAAATAAATTTTTGACATAATTTTTTATAGAAATAAAATGTTGACAACATTTTCTATAGAAATAAAATTTTGACAAAATTTTCTAACGAAATAAAATTCTGACAAAATTTTCTAACGAAATAAAATTCTGACAAAATTTTCTATCGAAATAAATTTTGACAAAATTTTCTATAGAAATAAAATTTTGACAAAATTTTCTATAGAAATAAAATTTTGACAAAATTTTATTTCTAAATTTTCCAAAAATTTTGTACAGAAGTAGAATTTGGACAAAATCTTCTTTAGACATAAAATGTTGACAACAGTTTCTATAGAAATAAAATTTAAAAAAAATGCTCTATAGAAATAAAATGTTAACAAAATTTTCTGTAGAAATAAAATTTCTAACGAAATAAAATTCTGACAAAATTTTCTAACGAAATAAAATTCTGACAAAATTTTCAATCGAAATAAATTTTGACAAAATTTTCTATAGAAATAAAATTTTGACAAAATTTTCTATAGAAATACATTTTTTACATAATTTTCTATAGAAATAAAATGTTGACAACATTTTCTATAGAAATACAATTTTGACAAAATTTTATTTCTAAATTTTCCAAAAATTTTGTACAGAAGTAGAATTTGGACAAAATCTTCTTTAGACATAAAATGTTGACAAGAGTTTCTATAGAAATAAAATTAAAAAAAAATGCTCTATAGAAATAAAATGTTAACAAAATTTTCTGTAGAAATAAAATTTTGCAAAGATTTTCTATAGATATAAAAGTTTGCAAAAATGGTTGTATAGAATTAAAATTTTGACAAAATTTTTTAAAGGAATAAAATTTGGACAAAATGTTCTATATAAATAAAATTTGGACAAAATTTTCTATAGAACTAAAATTTTGACAACATTTTCTATAAAAATAAAATTTTAAAAATATTTTTGAGTGTTGTTGACCTATTTTATGTTTATTCTGATTATTAATTTTGTTCGGCTTGAGGTCATAGAAACAATCGATTATTGATTTGTATTAATATTTAGTTATTTCAATATATTATATCTAAAATAATATTGAGATTTGTGAACATTAAAAGTAATTTAATTTTTGTATTTTATGTAGATACAAAATCCCAGAAGATGGTTAGCGGCACTAACCGAAATATTGGAAATAAATATTAAAACAAATCAATAATGGATTGTTTCTATGACCTCAAGCCGAACAAAATTAATAATCAAAATAAAAAAAAAATTGACAAAATTTTCTATATAAAAAGAATTGACAAAAATAAAATTTTGACAACATTTCCTATAGAAATAAATTTTTAACTAAATTTTCTATAGAAATAAAATTTTGAAAAAACCTTCTATGGGAATAAAATTTTGACAAGATTTTCCATAGAAATACAATTATGACAAAATTTTCTATAGAAATAAATTTTTAACAAAATTTTCTATAGAAATAAAATCTTGACAAAATTTTCTATAGAAATAAAATTTTGGCAAAATTTTCTATAGAAATGAAATTTTGATAAAATTTTCTATAGAAATACAATTTTGACAAAATTTTCTATAGAAATAAAATCTTGACAAAATTTTCTATAGAAATAAAATTTTGACAACATTTTCCATAGAAATACAATTTTGACAAAATTTTCTATAGAAATAAATTTTTAACAAAATTTTATATAGAAATGAAATTTTGATAAAATTTTCTAGAGAAATACAATTTTGACAAAATTTTCTATAGAAATAAAATCTTGACAAAATTTTCTATAGAAATAAAATTTTGACAAATTTTTTTGTAGGAATAAAATTTTGACAACATTTTCTATAGAAATAAAATTTCAACAAAATGTTCTATAGAAATAACATTTTGACAAAATTTTTTATAGGAATAAAAATTTGGACAAAATTTTCTATAGAAAAAAATTGACAAAAATAAAATTTTGACAAAATATTCTATAGAAATAAAATTTTGACAAGATTTTCTATAGAAATAAAATTTTGGCAAAGTTTTCTTAGAAATAAATTTTTTACATTTTCTATAGAAATATAATTTTGACAAAATTTTCTAAAGAAATAACATTTTGCCAAAATTTTCTATAGAAATAAAATTTTGAAAAAATTTTCTATAGAAATAAAATTTTGACAAAGTTTTCTTAGAAATAAAATTTGGACAAAATTTTCTATAGAACTAAAATTTTGACAACATATTCTATAAAAATAAAGTTTTGACAAAATTTTCTATAGACAAAAAATTTGACAAAAATAAAATTTTGACAACATTTTCTATAGAAATAAAATTTTGAAAAAAACCTTCTATGGAAATAAAATTTTGACAAATTTTTGTATTGAAATAAAATTTTGACAAACTTTTCTATAGAAATACAATTTTGACAAAATTTTCTATAGAAATAAAATTTTGACAAAATTTTCTATAGAAATAAAATTTTGACAAAGTTTTCTTAGAAATAAAATTTTGACAAAATTTTCTATAGAAATATAATTTTGACAAAGTTTTCGTAGAAATAAAATTTTGACAAAATTTTCTATAGAAATAAAATTTTAACAAAATATTCTATACAACTAAAATGTTTCATAGAGCCAAATTTTTGCAAAGATTATGTTTTGGCTCGAGTGGCAACCGTGATTAAGATCCACAGATATTGGTGCCCATTGTGCGGTAGTAATGAAGCGAGGAACATCCTTTTTAAGCCATTCATTTTAAATTGTAAGAAAATCAATTCCGATTTGTATGGGGGCTATAACAAAACATGGGCTGATATAGACCACATTTTGTACAGCTCGTTGTTTATTTAAAATTCCCACAGATTTCGTATTTCAAAAAATTCTAGTGGACCTAAAATACCTCCGGATTTTATATTTCAAGCAAATCTGATGAAAATGGCGATATCCATGTTGTCAAGAAATCACAATGGGATATTGGTCTATATGCGGAATATATCCAAACATGGACCGTTATATACAAAATTTAGATCAGCTTATAGTGAACCTACACATCTTGTGTCAGTTTCTCAATGGTAACTCTGGTTGTATAGGCCCTACTTTTAGATATCTTTCATCCAATACAAGTCTTGAACGACGCTCTTTATCCGAATTATCTTGATTATAGGCTCTGATTTTCTTAATCTCAGATATTATTTCTCATCTAAAAGGAAATCAACCAATTTTTTTTTGTTTTTTTTTTTTTTTTTTTTTTTGGTAAACATTATTGAGTTTTAATTTTAAGGCCTTAAGAGCTCAAAAGTTCGGATACAATTAGCTCTATTATAGAAGCATCGCCTCACTGGTTTCAACCGATTTTTAATGTTGTTCATACTTTGTTTTATCTTTTAGGTTTATTAAACGAACGAAAAGAAAGACACCAAAGCAAAACTTCAGCCGGACGTAATACTCAAGACGAAATCCTCCAATATACTCCAAAACGTATCGAAGTATATCGAAGCTTTACAAAATTTCAATAACACATTTGAAATTACAGAAAACGGAGTAATTATGGTGAATAGTAGTAATAAACCGTCAAAGATGACGGTCAAGCAACAGGGAGAACAAACTGCCACTGCTGCACAGTCATCCAAAACCACACAAAATGAAAACGGCAACTCGACAGCAAACTCCACATTGAACGACACCCCCCAATCACAAAAGTCACACAATGATACTCAATCACAATCACAGCAGATCCAAAAACCGAATAAAACCAATTCACAATCACAACAGAAGGCTCAAAGCAATAACAAAAACGGCGGAAATAATCAAAAAGGTCGTAACAGTGCCACCAATGGCAACTCCAATAAAAATCAAAATAAATCCACACAATCGGCACAGAAAACACAGGCAGGGCAAAAGTCACAAAAATCGAAAAAAGAGCAGCAACAGAATAGTAATGCTGAAAATGATGCCCCCAATAAATCGGGGAAATTTGTCAAATCCACATCGTATCGTAACTCTTCGCATAGTTACTCACAGACTGTGGGCAGTTCGAAAAAGACCTACAATAAACCCCAACCTTTGGCTGCATTTAATGAGAATTTACCATTGCCTCGTCACAAGAGCAAACCGTCCAGACAGTCATCGTCTAATAAAGGGGGTCAAAATCAGGAAATCAATCACAATAATACTGGCAAACAGGTCAATCACAATAAAGACAAAACCACGACCATCAATCCGGCTGATCTGTTGACTGCAGCTCTCACAAAATCCTGTGCCAAATGCCAAAAGCCCACATCAGCGTCAGCGTTAAATGAGCTTATGGAACAATCCATGTCCTCTACAACCTCGACGTCATCGATGATGGGTGCTGGTGGTGGTGGATATAACCAAAATCCCAAACAATATCGTAAATCCAAATCGTATGTCAACTCATCACGATATTCCTCAAATGGCGATTTAACCCAAAAATCATATGGCTCATCATCGTCCTCTGGAAATCGCCATCATTATCATCGCTCACAAAGTGATCGACGTAGTTCATTTGATCGTCACTTTGCCGAGCGTAATAAGAATTTTGTACCTATCGAAGCGCCAGCTAAACCAATTTTGGCCTCATCCAATATAGCAGCTGTTATAGCCGATGCCGAGAAAATGGTGATAATTGAACGTCTAGGGAAAGGACGCATCACGTATCCCATAATGCAGGTAAGTTGGTTACATATTTTTTTAAATTATAAAAAAAAAAATATTAAAAATAAACCCAATATTATGAAAGTCACAGTATGACTTCGAATTATTTTTTTGTTGATTACAAGGAAATTCTGACAAATTTTCTAAAGAAATACAATTTTGAAAACATTTTCTATAGAGATTAAATTTTGCCAAAAATTGGGTATTGAGATAAAATTTTGCAAAAAATTCCTATATAAATAAAATTTTGCAAAAATTTTCTATAGAAATAAAATTTTGCAACAATTTCCTATTAAAATAAAATTTTGCAAAAATTTTCTATAGAAATAAAATTTTGAGAAAAATTTCCATTGAAATAAAATTTTAACAAAATTTTCTATAGAGATAAAATTTTGCAACAATTTTCTATACAAATAAAATTTTGACAAAATTTTCTAGAGATATAAAATTTTGACAACATTTTTTAGAGATAAATAAAATTTTACAATTATTTTCCATAGAACAAAAAATTTTGACAATATTTTCTATAGACTGAACATTTCGCAAAATTTTTCTATAGAAATAAAATTTTGCAAAAATTTTCTACAGAAATAAAATTTTGCAACAATTTTCTATTGAACTAAAATTTTGCAAAAATTTTCTATAGAAATAACATTTTGAGAAAAATTTCCATTGAAATTAAAATTTTAACAAAATTTTCTATAGAGATACAATTTAGCAACAATTTTCTATAGAGATAAAATGTTGACAAAATTTTCTTTAGAGATAAAATTTTTTATAGCACTAAAATTTTGCAAAAATTTTCTGTAGAAATAAAATTTTGACAAAATTTTCCATGGAAATAAAATTTTGACAAAGTTTTCTATAGAAATAACATTTTGACAAAATTTTCTAGAGATATAAAATTTTCTAGAGATAAATAAAATTTTACAATTATTTTCCATAGAACTAAAATTTTGACAATATTTTCTATAGACTATAACTATAGGCTATAACTTCTATAGAAATAACTTTTTGAGAAACACTTCCATTGAAATAAAATTTTAACAAAATTTTCTATAGAGATAAAAATGTTGACAAAATTTTCTTTAGAGATAAAATTTTTTATAGCACTAAAATTTTGCAAAAATTTTCTGTAGAAATAAAGTTTTGACAATATTTTCCATAGAAATAAAATTTTGACAAAATTTTCTATAGAAATGAAATTTTGACAAAATTTTCCATGGAAATAAAATTTTGAAAAAATTTTCTATAGAAATAAAATTTTGACAAAATTTTCTAGAGATATAAAATTTTGACAAAATTTTCTATAGAAATAAAATTTTGACAAAATTTTCTAGAGATATAAAATTTTGACAAAATTTTCTAGAGTTATAAAATTTTGACAAAATTTTCCATGGAAATAAAATTTTGACAAAATTTTCTATAGAAATAAAATTTTGCAGAAATTTTCTATAGAAATAAAATTTTGCAACAATTTTCTATTAAAATAAAATTTTGCAAAAATTTTCTATAGAAATAACATTTTGAGAAAATTTTTCCATTGAAATAAAATTTTAACAAAATTTTCTATAGAGATAAAATTTTGCAACAATTTTCTATAGAGATAAAATGTTACAAAATTTTCTTTAGAGATAAGATGTTTTATAGCTCTAAAATTTTGCAAAAATTTTCTGTAGAAATAAAATTTTGACAAAATTTTCCATGGAAATAAAATTTTGACAAAATTTTCTATAGAAATAAAATTTTGACAATATTTTCTATAGACTAAAAATTTCCCAAAAATTTTCTATAGAAATAAAATTTTGCAGAAATTTTCTATAGAAATAAAATTTTGCAACAATTTTCTATTAAAATGAAATAAAATAAAATAAAATAAAATTTTAGCAAAATTTTCTATAGAGATAAAATTGTGCAACAATTTTCTATAGAGATAAAATGTTGACAAAATTTTCTTTAGAGATAAAATTTTCTATAGAACTAAAATTTTGCAAAAATTTTCTGTAGCAATAAAATTTTGACAAAATTTTCTATAGAAATAAAATTTTGACAAAATTTTCTATAGAAATAAAATTTTGACAAAAATTTCTAGAGATATAAAATTTTGACAAAATTTTCTACAGATATAAAATTTTCTATAGAGCTAAAATTTTGACAACATTTGCTCTAGATATAAAATTTTTATAAAAATTTCTTTGCAATTAACATTTTGATAAACTTTTGCAAAAATTGTCTGTAGAGATAAAAATTTGCAAAAATTTTCTATCGAAATAAATTTTTGCGAAAATTTTCTATAGAACTAAAATTTTGCCAATATTTTCTATAGACTGAAAATTTTGCAAAAATTTTCGAAAGAGATAAAAATTTGCAAAAATTTTGTATAAAAATAAAATTTTGCAAAAATTGTCTATAGGAATAAAATTTTGAGAAAAATTTCCAAGGAAACAAAAATTTTAACAAAATTTTCTATAGAGATAAACTTTTGCAAACATTTTCTATAGAGATAAAATTTTGAGAAAAATTTTCTATAGAGATAAAATTTTGCAAAATTTTTCTATTGATATAAAATTGTGCAATAATTTTTTACAGAGATAAAATTTGCAAACATTTTCCACACAGAAAAAAATGTTCACATATTCAATATTCAATTAAAAATTTAATTGATTCAACAAATTTTTTAATTGAAAGAAAAATCAATCACAAAAATTAACAGTATCAATTAATTTTTTAATTGGATCATATAATTTTTTAAATGACTTCCAATTAATTCTTTGATTGATACTATCATTTCTGTGATTGAAGACATTTCAATTAAAAAATTAATTGAATCAATTAATTTCGTGATTGAATCAGAAAAAAATTTTTGTGTGTATTTAGAGATGAAATTTTGCAAACATTTTCTATAGAGCTACAATTTCGACAAAAATTTCTTAGAGATAAAATTTTGACAACATTTTCTATAAAGATAAAATTTCCACAAAATGCTCTATTGACAAAAAATTTTAGAAAATTTTCTATAGAAATAAAATTTTCACAAAATTTTCGATTGAAATAAAATTTTCACAAAATTTTCTATAGAGATGAAATTTTGACAAAATTTTCTATAGAAATAGAATTTTGACAAAATTTTCTATAGAGATAAAATTTTAACAAAATTTTCTATAGATATAAAATTTTGACAAAATTTTCTATAGAGACAAAATGTTGGCAAATATTTCTATAGAGATAAAATTTTTGCAAATTTTTCGATAGAGTTAGAACTGTGCATAAATTTCCTATAAAAGCAAAATGTTCATTCTTTCCCTATTTAATACCATTTCATGATAACAAATCTTAAAAAATATCATCATATTTATTTAGACAAAAATGTACACATCTAAGTTGAACAATAATAAATTTACAAATTATAGCTTTTTCATTTGAATCTTGGGTCTTTTCCTAGAAAAAATGATAAGGCAAAATAAAAAAAAATCCCCTTCATACTATGTACCAGTAATTGATCTAACACTATTTCGAAATTATGGGTATTTTTCAGTAATTACTGATCGTATGGAAGGGCCCATTCATAATGTGTGTGAAGATAAATTCGAATTTGAAATTTGCAGCAAAAACTTAGCCGAGACACAAACCAGCACCAAAAATATTTTTCAAATTCGAATTTGGGATTTCAAATTCGAATTTGGATTTTTGGTATTTGGCTTATTATTTAAAAACTAAGCCGCGTGCTAGGCTCATTGGAAAGGGCTTGAGCTCAGCTTTCATAATCACAAAAGACTTCATTAGAAAAGTATTTGTGAAAAGCGAAAATTTGAAAACAAAACTTTCATCAAATTTTTATAACGGGCCCACTGTGCCAAAACTAAGCCGCGTGCGATATAGAGACTAGGCTCATTGGAAAGGGCTTGAGCTCAGCTTTCATAATCACATAAGTCTTCATTAGAAAAGTATTTGTGGAAAGCGGAAATTTGAAAACAAAATTTTCATCAAATTTTTACAACGGGCCCACTGTGCCAAAACTAAGCCGCGTGCGATATAGAGACTAGGCTCATTGGAAAGGGCTTGAGCTCAGCTTTCATAATCACAAAAGTCTTCATTAGAAAAGTATTTGTGAAAAGCGAAAATTTGAAAACAAAATTTTCATCAAATTTTTACAACGGGCCCACTGTGCCAAAACTAAGCCGCGTGCGATATAGAGACTAGGCTCATTGGAAAGGGCTTGAGCTCAGCTTTCAGACCCACAATAGTCTTCACCATATAGATGTAATTAAATTTTAAAGTTTTATTTAAAGGATAAACAATTTCTCAATATTGTCAATATTCTTTTTGTATACACACAAAAATGTTTTTTTTCTAATTCAATCACGAAATTAATTGATACATTTAATTATTTAATTGAAATTTCTTAAATCAATCGAAAATGGCATTAAAAAAATTAATTGATGTTAAGAGCAAATTTGAATTGATTTTTTAAATGAGTAAATTAAAAATTTAATTGATCAATTAATTTTTTCATTAAAAAGTTAATTGTATCAATTAGTTTTTTACTTAAAAATTTTAAGATTATTAATTAATTTAATGTTTCCATCTTGATTAAAAAGTTAATTGCATCAATTAATTTATTAATTGGAAAATTTTTCAACTTCTATCAACTTTTTCAAAGGAAATGTGTTGAAGATATTTTTTCTGCGTAGGACTCACACTTTGGGAACAGCTGATATTTATCAATAAACTTTTATGTTCACTGCGTTTGCATGCGAAAAATAAAATTTTGATATATCGCAAAATTAATTGCTCCAATCAATTTTTAATTAAATTTTTTTCTATCACGAAAATGATAATATCAATCATCTATAACAACTAAAAATTAGTTGTTCCAATTCGATTATGCAATTGATTTTTGTTTTAACTAAATAAATAATGAAATCAATTAAATTGTGATTAAATAGGTTTTAAATTAAATTATTAATTAAAACTTTAACTTAAAATATATTGGTGGTATTTTTGCTGCGTAATGAAGATTTTGTTGATTCGCGGTTCCGAATCATTTTGTCCGCAAATGTAATTAATTCAATTAAATCCAATTGATTCCATTAAAAGTGTAATTGATTACGATAGCAAAACACTATTTTTTCACCGAAGCAATTTTATTTTTATTGAAATTGCTTACATAAAGAAGTAGATAGCATCAATCACAAATTACAAAAATACTTAATTAATTCGGAATTTACAATCAATTGTAGTGTTGATTCAATTAATTTTTAAATTATGCCAATAAACTGTTTATTGTATCATTACTCATTTATAATTAATTAAACTACAAATAAATAATAGTGTCGATTAATTTTTTAATTAGTTCAATTAATTTCGTGATAAAAAAGTAAACAAAGTTTTTTGTGCAAAAACCTAAAAATTAATAAAAAAACTCATAGTAGACCATGCACAGAAAAAAATACTACCAACGTATTTCCAATTAAACTTTTAACTGATCAATCACGATAGTATTAATCGTAGAAGTAATTAGAAATAAAAAATATTCTTGGTTAAAAAAGCAATTGTTTTCTTCGCCACTTTCACTTAATTTTTAATTGCTTCAATTAAAAATTTGATTGATTTTGGTAGAAAACTAAATTTTTTATTAGAGACAATCAATTGTATAATTTTCTATTATTTATTTATTTATAATTATTTTACCAGCATAAGAAATATTTTTTTGCAATAGTTTAAGAGTTAATTTTTTATATTTATTATTATATAATAGGTTTAAATTATTTAATGAACTGCCAATTGAATTAAAAAATGAAAATAACATACATTTCTTAAAAAAGGGCTCATTTTGTATGTAAAAGAAAATGTTGAAACTGCTTCGTAATGCCAAAAATAATCTACTAAAATTTGAACATAAATTTACGACAAATTAAAAATTAAAAAAAAACTCCCAAATAAATTTGACAAACACGCTTTTCCTCTGCTGCTTAAGCTACTCTTGTAGTTCATTCAAAACATGGTTCATTCAAAACATGGTTTTTCTATAGAAAATTTTGTCCAAATTATATTTATTTCTTATTGCTTTGATTTCAGTTGAATTATAGAAAATTTTGTCAACATTTATATATGTTAGAACGTTTTGTCAAAATTTCATTTCTATCGAAAAGTTTGTCAAAATTTTAATTCTATAGAAAATTTTGTCAATTTTTTTTTCTATAGAGAATTTTGTCAAAATTTTATTTCTATAGAAAATTCTGTCAAAATTGTATTTCTATAAAAAATTTTGTCAAAATTTTATTTCTATAGAAAATTTTGTCAAAATCTTATTTCTATAGAAAATTTTGTCAAAATTTTATTTCTGTAGAAATTTTTTCAAAATTTTATTTATATGGAAAATTTTTTCAAAATTTTATTTCTATGGACAATTTTGTCAAAATTTTATTTCTATAGAAAATTTTGTCAAAATTTTATTTCTATAGAAATTTTTTTCAAAATTTTATTTCTATAGACGATTTTGTCAAAATTTTATTTCTATACAAAATTTTGTCAAAATTTTATTTCTATATAAAGTTTTGTCAAAATTTTATTTCTATAGAAAGTTTTGTCAAAATTTTATTTCTATAGAAATTTTTTTCAAAATTTTATTTTCATAGAAAATTTTGTCAAAATTTTATTTCTATAGAAAAGTTTGTCAAAATTTTATTTCTATAGAAAAGTTTGTCAAAATTTTATTTCTATAGAAATTTTTGTCATAATTTTATTTCTATAGAAAATTTTGTCAAATTTTATTTCTATGGAAAATTTTGTCAAAATTTTATTTTCATAGAAAATTTTGTCAAAATTTTATTTCTATAGAAAAGTTTGTCAAAATTTTATTTCTATAGAAAAGTTCGTCAAAATTTTATTTCTATAGAAAATTTTGTTAAAATTTTATTTCTGTAGAAAATTTTTTCAAAATTTTATTTTTATAGAAAATGTTTATTTCTATAGAAATAAAATTTCACAAATCTTTCTATAGAAATAAAATGTTGACAAAATTTTATTTCTATACTTTTTTCTATGGAAAATTTTGTCAACATTAGATTTTTTACAAAAGCCACCGTGGTGCAATGGTTAGCATGCCCGTCCTGAATACTGGGGATGACGGGTTCAATCCCACCTACCAAACACTAAAAAGTTGACATTTCTGAGTATTGCAAAGCTTCTCTAAATGGTTTCATCGAAATATGAAACTCCGTTCGGATTCGACTATGAAAATGAAGTTCCTTGTCATTCGGGAGCCACCGTGGTGATATGGTTAGCATGCCTTGCATACACAAGGTCGTGGTCAATGAACCTAGTCTCTATATCGCACGCGGCTTAGTTTTGGCACAGTGGGCCCGTTGTAAAAATTTTGTTGAAAAAGCATTTTCAAATTTCCGCTTTTCACAAATACTTTTCTAATGAAGACTTATGTGATTATGAAAGCTGAGCTCAAGCCCTTTCCAATGAGCCTAGCCTCTATATCGCACGCGGCTTAGTTTTGGCACAGTGGGCCCGTTGTAAAAATTTGATGAAAATTTTGTTTTAAAATTTTCGCTTTTCACAAATACTTTTCTAATGAAGACTTATGTGATTATGAAAGCTGAGCTCAAGCCCTTTCCAATGAGCCTAGTCTCTATGTCGCACGCGGCTTAGTTTTGGCACAGTGGGCCCGTTGTAAAAATTTTGTTGAAAAAGCATTTTCAAATTTCCGCTTTTCACAAATACTTTTCTAATGAAGACTTATGTGATTATGAAAGCTGAGCTCAAGCCCTTTCCAATGAGCCTAGCCTCTATATCGCACGCGGCTTAGTTTTGGCACAGTGGGCTCGTTGTAAAAATTTGATGAAAATTTTGTTTTCAAATTTCCGCTTTTCACAAATACTTTTCTAATGAAGACTTTTGTGATTATGAAAGCTGAGCTCAAGCCCTTTCCAATGAGCCTAGTCTCTATATCGCACGCGGCTTAGTTTTGGCACAGTGGACCCGTTGTAAAAATTTGATGAAAATTTTGTTTTAAAATTTTCGCTTTTCACAAATACTTTTCTAATGAAGACTTTTGTGATTATGAAAGCTGAGCTCAAGCCCTTTCCAATGAGCCTAGTCTCTATATCGCACGCGGCTTAGTTTTGGCACAGTGGGCCCGTTGTAAAAATTTGATGAAAATTTTGTTTTCAAATTTTCGCTTTTCACAAATACTTTTCTAATGAAGACTTTTGTGATTATGAAAGCTGAGCTCAAGCCCTTTCCAATGAGCCTAGTCTCTATATCGCACGCGGCTTAGTTTTGGCACAGTGGGCCCGTTGTAAAAATTTGATGAAAATTTTGTTTTCAAATTTTCGCTTTTCACAAATACTTTTCTAATGAAGACTTTTGTGATTATGAAAGCTGAGCTCAAGCCCTTTCCAATGAGCCTAGTCTCTATATCGCACGCGGCTTAGTTTTGGCACAGTGGGCCCGTTGTAAAAATTTGATGAAAATTTTGTTTTAAAATTTTCGCTTTTCACAAATACTTTTCTAATGAAGACTTTTGTGATTATGAAAGCTGAGCTCAAGCCCTTTCCAATGAGCCTAGTCTCTATATCGCACGCGGCTTAGTTTTGGCACAGTGGGCCCGTTGTAAAAATTTGATGAAAATTTTGTTTTCAAATTTTCGCTTTTCACAAATACTTTTCTAATGAAGACTTTTGTGATTATGAAAGCTGAGCTCAAGCCCTTTCCAATGAGCCTAGTCTCTATATCGCACGCGGCTTAGTTTTGGCACAGTGGGCCCGTTGTAAAAATTTGATGAAAATTTTGTTTTCAAATTTTCGCTTTTCACAAATACTTTTCTAATGAAGACTTTTGTGATTATGAAAGCTGAGCTCAAGCCCTTTCCAATGAGCCTAGTCTCTATATCGCACGCGGCTTAGTTTTGGCACAGTGGGCCCGTTGTAAAAATTTGATGAAAATTTTGTTTTCAAATTTTCGCTTTTCACAAATACTTTTCTAATGAAGACTTTTGTGATTATGAAAGCTGAGCTCAAGCCCTTTCCAATGAGCCTAGTCTCTATATCGCACGCGGCTTAGTTTTGGCACAGTGGGCCCGTTGTAAAAATTTGATGAAAATTTTGTTTTCAAATTTTCGCTTTTCACAAATACTTTTCTAATGAAGACTTTGTGATTATGAAAGCTGAGCTCAAGCCCTTTCCAATGAGCCTAGTCTCTATATCGCACGCGGCTTAGTTTTGGCACAGTGGGCCCGTTGTAAAAATTTGATGAAAATTTTGTTTTCAAATTTTCGCTTTTCACAAATACTTTTCTAATGAAGACTTTTGTGATTATGAAAGCTGAGCTCAAGCCCTTTCCAATGAGCCTAGTCTCTATATCGCACGCGGCTTAGTTTTGGCACAGTGGGCCCGTTGTAAAAATTTGATGAAAATTTTGTTTTCAAATTTTCGCTTTTCACAAATACTTTTCTAATGAAGACTTTTGTGATTATGAAAGCTGAGCTCAAGCCCTTTCCAATGAGCCTAGTCTCTATATCGCACGCGGCTTAGTTTTGGCACAGTGGGCCCGTTGTAAAAATTTGATGAAAATTTTGTTTTCAAAATTTCGCTTTTCACAAATACTTTTCTAATGAAGACTTTTGTGATTATGAAAGCTGAGCTCAAGCCCTTTCCAATGAGCCTAGTCTCTATATGGCACGCGGCTTAGTTGTGGCACAGTGGGCCCGTTGTAAAAATTTGATGAAAATTTTGTTTTCAAATTTTCGCTTTTCACAAATACTTTTCTAATGAAGACTTTTGTGATTATGAAAGCTGAGCTCAAGCCCTTTCCAATGAACCTAGTCTCTATACCGCACGCGGCTTAGTTTTGGCACAGTGGGCCCGTTGTAAAAATTTGATGAAAATTTTGTTTTCAAATTTTCGCTTTTCACAAATACTTTTCTAATGAAGACTTTTGTGATTATGAAAGCTGAGCTCAAGCCCTTTCCAATGAGCCTATATCGCACGCGGCTTAGTTTTTAAATAATAAGCCAAATACTAAAAATCCAAATTCGAATTTGAAATCCTAAATTCGAATTTGAAAAATATTTTTAGTGTTGGTTTGTGTCTCGGCTAAGTTTTTGCTGCAAATTTCAAATTCGAATTTATCTTCACACACATCCATTCATATATATGCGAAAATACTAAGCTTTTTCATAGACAATCTCGAATGGAAATTGATAGTCATGTGTATTTCATGGTGTAGGCCAATGTCAACTAACTAAAAAGTGACATGGCCTATATTAATATAGACAAACTTAATTTTAGGCAGTGACTGCCTTCGTCGCCATCATTTTCAGTTTCAGACTCTTTTAGTTCTTCTACGTTATTGCTTACGGAAATTACGACGAAATCTAAAATTCGTTTAACCTTGAAGAAGCTTAGCACCAGCTTGATTTCATTTAGCGGCTTTTTAAGCTAAAACCACAACACAAACGTGCTGATCGGCAGTTATCGTTATTTACTATTCAGGTTTTTTTCAACTTCTTTATGGTGCATCAATTTTTTACGTTTAACCAAATTATTAAAATTAAACCAAACTAGCCAGCCCATCGCATATTCATATTCACTTAGAGCTTCTCTTCTTTCGCATTTTAATTACACTAAAATTCAGCTACTATTTTTAGGGATTTTTTTTCGTAAACTGGTTTTTAAAATATAATTTTAAATTTATGTCAAAACAAAACGCATAATCTTTGATTCGATTCATAAATGTCTAAATAAAGTTTTTTGAAAGAAATGAAAAGTGTTAACAAAAGCTGAATTCTCTTCAAGAATTAAAAATGGAAATGGAATTTTCGATTTATAATGAAGATGAAGATTTTAATAAATGAAAATGGAAATGAACTATAAATATCGTCATTTTATATTTATAGAAAAATTCATTGAAATTTGTTTACATAAAATTTTGATTAAATTTTATTATGTAAGAAAATTTCAGCAACATTTTCTTTCTATAGAAAAATTTTGCCAACATTTTATTTATATAGAAAATTTTGTCAAAATTTTATTTTGTTTAGAAAATTTTGTCAAAATGTTATTTCTATAGTAAATTAAAATTTCGACATTATTTCTATAAAATATTTTGTCAAAATTTTATTTCTATAAAAAAATTTGTCAAAATTTTATCTCCATAGAAAATTTTGTCAAAATTTTATTTTTTATAGAAAATTTTGTCAAAATTTTATTTTAAAAAAAATTTTACTTTTATAGAAAATTTTGTTAAAATTTTGTCAAAATTTTATCTCTAGAAAATTTTTGTCAAAACTTTATCCCTATAGAAAATTTTGTCAAAATTTTATCTCTATAGAATATTTTGTCAACATTTTATCTCTATAGAAAATTTTGTCAAAATTTTATCCCTATAGAAAATTTTGTCAAAATTTTATTTTAATAGAAAATTCGGTCAAAATTATATTTATATAGAAAATTTTGTCAAAATTTTATTTCTATAGAAAATTTTTGCAAAATTTTATTTCTATAGAAAATTTTATTTCTGTAGAAAATTTTTGCAAAATTTTACTTCAATAGAAAATTTTTGCAAAATTTTGTCAAAATTTTATCTCTATAGAATATTTTGTCAACATTTTATCTCTATAGAAAATTTTGTCAAAATTTTATCCCTATAGAAAATTTTGTCAAAATTTTATTTTAATAGAAAATTCGGTCAAAATTATATTTATATAGAAAATTTTGTCAAAATTTTATTTCTATAGAAAATTTTTGCAAAATTTTATTTCTATAGAAAATTTTTGCAAAATTTTATTTCTATAGAACATTTTTGCAAAATTTTATTTCTATAGAAAATTTTTGCAAAATTTTATTTCTGTAGAAAATTTTTGCAAAATTTTGCTTCAATAGAAAATTTTTGCAAAATTTTATTTCTATAGAAAACTTTGTCAAAATTTTATTTTTATAAAAATATATGTCAAAATTTTATTTTTAAAGAATATTTAGTCAAACTTTTATTTCTATAGGCAATCAAAATTTAATTTTTATAGAAAATTTGGTCAAAATTTTATTTCTATAGTACATTTTGCCAAGATATTATTTTTACAGAAAATTTTGTCAAAATTTTATTTTTATAGAAAATTTTGTCAAGATTTTATTTTTATAGAAAATTTTGTCAAAATTTTATTTTTATAGAAAATTTTTGCAAAATTTTATTTCTATAGAACATTTTTGCAAAATTTTATTTCTATAGAAAATTTTTGCACAATTTTATTTCTATAGAAATTTTATTTCTATAGAAAACTTTGTCAAAATTTTATTTTTATAGAAATATATGTCAAAATTTTATTTTTAAAGAAAATTTAGTCAAAGTTTTATTTCTATAGGCAATCAACATTTAATTTTTATAGAAAATTTGGTCAAAATTTTATTTCTATAGAGCATTTTGCCAAAATATTATTTTTACAGAAAATTTTGTGAAAATTTTATTTTTATAGAAAATTTGTCAAAATTTTATTTTTATAGAAAATTTTGTCAAAATTTTATTTTTATACAAAATTTTGTCAAAATTGTATCTCTATAGAAAATTTTGTCAACATTTTATCTTTATAGAAAATTTTGTCAAAATTTTATTTTTATAGAAAATTTGTCAAAATTTTATTTTTATAGAAAATTTTTTCAATAAGAAAACATATTAAATATTGTATGCAAACAGTAACTTCGTGATTATTTTGTGTTTTTGGATATTTTTACGTCCGGACTTTTACCGGAATTTACCGGACGGCAACAATTGTTCGTATCCTGAAAAAACAGGATACAGGGTCAAACTGAACAAACTTATTAATTTAAAATGTTCTATGTACACATAAATAACAGAATTCAAAAATTTAGGAAAATCTATCACGTGGATCGGCTATAGGTCGGAAAGGGTTATAGAAATTTTTTTGAAAATTGTATCTCTATAGAAAATTTTGCTAAAAATTTGTCAAAATTATATCTCTATAAAAATTTTATAGAAAATTTTGTCAAAATTTTATCTTTATGGAAAATTTTTTTTAAAATTTTATTTCTATAGAAAGTTTTGTCATAATTTTATCTCTATAAAAAATTTTGTCAAAACTTTATAGAAAATTTTGTCAAAATTTTATCTCTATAGAAAATTTTGTCAAATTTTATTTTTGTAGAAAATTTTGTCAAAATTTGTCAAAATTTTATCTCTATACAAATTTTTGTCAAAACTTTATCTCTATAGAAAATTTTGCAAAATTTTATCTCTATCAAAAATTTTGTAAAAATTTTATCTCTATCGAAAATTTAGTCAAAAATTTATCCCTATGGAAAACTTTGTCAAAAGTGTATCCCTATAGAAAATTTTGTCAAAATTTTATTTTAATAGAAAAGTCTGTCAAAATTTTATTTCTATAGAAAATTTTGTCAAAATTTTAATTCTACAAAAAATTTTTGCAAAATTTTATTTCTATAAAAAATTTTTGCAAAATTTTATCTATAAAAAATTTTTGCAAAATTTTATTTCTATAGAAATTTTGACAAAATTTTATTTCTTAGAAAGTTTGTCAAAATTTTATAGAAAATTTAGTCATAATTTTATTTCTATAGAAATTTTTGTCAACATTTTTTTTCTATAGAAAATTTTGTCAAAATTTTATTTCTTTAGAAATTTTTGTCAAGATTTTATTTCTATAGAAAATTTTTGGAAAATATTATTTCTATAGAAAATTTTGTCAAAATTTTATTTCTATAGAAAATTTTTGGAAATTTTTATTTTTATAGACAATTTTGTCAAAATTTTATTTTTTAGAAAATTTTGCCAAAATTTTATTTCTATCGAACATTTTGCCGAATTTGTTTTTTACAGAAAATTTTATCAAAATTTTATTTCTATAAAAAAATTGTGTCATAATTTTATCTCTATAGAAAATTTTGTCAAAATTTTATTTCTATAGAATACTTTGTCAACATTTACAGCCTATTTCTGATATCCGAACGAAAGCAATTGCGAACGAACGGCAGTCACTCACTTTCGTCTAGATTTGGGTGTCTCTAACTTCCTTTCGTTCGTTCGCATGACTTACGTTACTGTCAAATGCTAGCATTACCAGATCTCAATTATTTCAATTTCCTGAAAAAAGCCCATACATTTTAAAAATGATTTTCCATAAAATTCAATCTGGCATCGCCGTTCATTTGGCAAACATTTCCCGCTTTTGATATTTGGTTTAGCTCAATAATTTTTTTAACAAATTAGCCCGCGTAGAGAGATAAGGATTTGTATTTCCATATTTCTACAATAATTACAGTTAAGTTGTCCTTTTAATGAGTGTTTCATTCGAAATGTGTGTGTTTGCTCGTGTTAGACTTTCCCTTAAACGGTCTCTATGGCGGTTATAAAGAAAAAATAGATCGATATAATTAACTTTTATCACATATTTACAATAAAAGCTTTAATCAATTTATCAATTATTAAGTTTTTCCTATTTATAAATGCCTTTTTCCACAAAACGAAAGGTCTTTACCAAGTGAGTGGTTTTGACATTTCAGTTCGTCAAAATGCGAACGAATCGAGTTAGAGAAACCCAATTTTAGAGCTTACGTTACGTCTTCGTTCGCATTGACTTTCGTTTAGATACCCCTTAGAGAAACCAAAATCAGCTTTTTTTCGTTTTGAATGCGAACGAAGACTAGAATTCGGATAGCAGAAATAGGCTGTTAATCTCTATAGAAAATTTTGTCAACATATTATCTCTATAGAAAATTTTGTCAAAATTTTATTTTCATAAAGCATTTTGTCAAAAAGATTTATATATTTAGAATATTTTTGCAAAATTTTATCTCTATAGAAAATTTTTGCTAAATTTTATTTTTATAGAATATTTTTGCAAAATAATATCTCTATAGAAATTTTTTGCAAAATATTATATCTGTAGAAAATTTGGTGAAAATGTTATACCTATAGAAAATTTTGTCAAGATTTTGTCCCTAAAGACAATTTTGTCAAAATTTTATATTATGGATGTTTTTATTATATTCGACCTGTATATAGATTTTCTTATTGATAATTGTAGATAAAAACGAGCTCGAGGTCTGTATGATTAATTTTTATTTATTCATACAGATCTCGAGCTCGTTTTTATCTACAATTATCAATTGGAAAATTTTATATCTATAGAAAATTTGGTGAAAATTTTATGTCTATAGAAAATTTGGTGAAAATTTTATTTCTATAGAAAATTTTGTAAAAATTTTGTTTTTATGTAGTTAATCAAAATTGTATTTCTATCTTTTTACGTTTTAGTTTTTAGTTAAATTAATTTAGTTTAGAATGACATAAAAATGAAAAAGTATAATAATTGACATTGAATTGGTGTTGCTTTTAATATTGTGTCTGTTCTATTTATTTTAATTAAATAAATAGAACAAGGTGTATAGTCTAGTCACAATAATAATAGTACTACCAAACATGTATAAGATAGCCAAAAAAATATTAGAATAGATTTTTGCGCATCAACGCTGGGAACAGGTGTTAATTATTTTTAAAAATATACATCCAGCTTTTACTTTCATTTGAATATCTTTGTATTCTTTTTATTTCATTTGAATTCAGTCACAAATTTCTGATATCAAAGTGGTATAACTGGTAACGGATTTCGGTTTTTTTGTTTGACAATGATATTGAATGAAATGTTAACTTTTTTAAATGTTATGACATTTGGATTTAATTATCGTTAAAGCCAATTTTAAAAAGTGGTCTTGGCCATTTAATATAAAATAAAATATTTTGCTAAATTTTTAAATATTTCAAGGAACGCAAAAAATTCCCTAATACCTAATGGTGTATATATTTTTTTTGGATCAAGCAAAAGTATGGTAAACCGAAATAAGGTGGTTTAACTAAAAAATCTCTTTTTTTAATCAAGAAATGCAAAGTTATAAATTATCAGCTATAAAATAATGCGCAATAATAACTCCATTTCTGATTGTCTGATTTTTGCTAAATAAATTGCTGATCTCAATATGACCTCATTTATAGGGTTTTCACAGGTGTTTTTATTTTGGTAGGGCACAGTGGCCCATGTTGGCACATCTACGGGAGAAAAGATAAATTTTTTGAGAAACTGTGAAGGAATATGATCAACTCAAACATGTTTTCAGAGCATTCGAAACTTTTTTATTTTTCTTAGTGTCATAGGAAATATGCTATATTATGTCTAAATAAATATCCCACTGTGTGTAACGCCACTGTCTAGCTAGTTAGTTTTCTTTTATCTTATCATTAATTTTTTTACCATTTCCCCTCCCGGTTTTTTGTTAAACTTTTCGCCTCGTTGTCACAAAATTTTTTTGTCGCAAATTTATCGCGCATTTAATAACAAACGAACCAAAAACAAAACAACTTTGTCTGTAGTTGTGGTGGCAGCAGCAACCGCAACAACAAAATCGGCATAAAAATATGCGCTCGATTAGTAGCTGAACACGTTTTTGATTTAATTCTGACCATAACCGCCACTATGGTAACATTTTTGCCGTAGCTCTTTTTTATGTATTTCTGTTGACGTTTGGTTTTCAACATTCAATTCGTACGCCCAAATTTTTAAAATTTGCGTATTATTTCCTAATTGCTTTGAGTGTTATCTGTCTGTACTATCTGCTTGGCGATATTGTAGTGAATCGGATGGGTTGAGCGATGTGGGGGGGAGGAGGCTTTGTTTATGGTTCGGTGTTTTGGTGTAACACCATTAACGGTGTCACCAAAATCGAAGCCGCTTCAATGCCATCGTACGCCGTAGAAGAAGTAATACTAAAAGGTCTTTAAAGAAGCATAGATGAAGGGGTGCGTTTTTCGGGAGTGCGAACACAGGGCAAAATACGTGCGTCTTTGTTCAAAGATATCACTAGCAAAAGGAATAAAATAGCGCCAAATCACATTTGCTGACCTCTAAATTTTTTTCTTGTATAATCAACACAGCATACACTCGCAAACTATGAGAGTAAGCATATACATACATATAGACACTCACCAAACTCAGAGTAGCTCGCTCGCATTTTTTTCATTGTTGGTAGCATTTTCGTTTTCTCCGATGATTTGTTGTCGGTGTTTGTGGACTTGTAATATCTAAGCACGCAATTTCGTTTCTTTACAGTTTTTCTCTAACTTGACTTTTCTCTCTCCCTCTCTTTATGGCTACTCAAACATCATTTCTTAATCTCTTATATTAATATTGTACCGACAATATTTGGTGATTTCAATGTAAAACATTGTTTTAATAGTTGTGCGGTTTATGGTTGTTGTTTTTGTTTATGTTTTGATAACAAAGCAAAAAGAAAAAAATTTGCTCCACGTGGTGTTTTTGATTATGCCAGGGTTACCATGTGCATTTTATATAATGGAATAAGAGGTGTATCTATTTTATTTTTGATTTTATTGTTCCTTGTGTAGAGAAGATACAAATTGTAGTAAAATGTGTTAAAATTGTTATAAACAAGTGGATGATATCTAATGCTATAAAGTAAAGTGATATACTTTATTATTATTTTTTTTTTTCAACAAACAACAAATGTCGGAAATAATATCAAATTTTAAAATCAATTAAGATTTGTCCGATTTTGGGTACCTTTGTTACGAATCTTGGCCTTCAAATAACCGACAAAGCCACACTCAAAAGAAAGTTTACTTGGATCCAAAGATTTTTACCTTCTGTTGAGGATTTTGGTATTGATTTCGAGCCAAAGATGCGGCTTCTTTAAAATAAAGACATTTTTTCGCGACCTATCTGGCCTTAAATCTAGGATCAATAAAATTAAAATTAGGATTCAGATTCATTTATCGAATTTTCATTTTCTTTTAGCGGTATATTAATAAAGCTATTCACGTACAAACCAATGCCAGTTTAAAAATCTAAATTATAGGGGATACCTCAAAGTAAAAATGTTTTCTTAATTAAAAAAAAAAAAAAAAAAAAAACATTAAACCAAAAATGCTAAATCCTCAAAATAAGTCTTAGCCTATATTTGAAGCTTTTTTATCTTTAACCTAAAGATTCAATATTTCTCTTAATTTAAAGACGATTTCTTTAAATCAAAAATGTGTTTCTTTATTTTAAGGAAATTTTTCAGAGACATGCGACTTCAACGGAGGGAAATAAAATGTTCACAAAATTTTCTGTAGAAATAAAATTTCGAGAAAATTTTCTATAGAGATAAAATTTTGACAAAATATTGTGGTGGTCATTGTGTGGTAGAAATGAAACGAGTAATCTCCTTTTTAGCCTTACTTGATTTAAGTTGTGCTGAGTCCTGTTGAAATGGCCATGGTCTGCTGGCGAAATTTTTGTCTGCCAAGGGCTTCAATTCAGTATTTGGGTCGTATGCCATAAATCCAAAAATTGTGCTGGTCATTGTGTGGTAGAAGTGAAGCGAGGAATCTCCTTTTTTAGCCTTACTTGATATAAGTGGGCCGAGTGCGATGGTGCTGAGTCCTCTTGTAATGGCCATGGTCTGCTGGCGAAATGTTTGTCTGCCAAGGGCTTCAATTCAGTATTTGGGACGTATCCCATAATATTCGGCTTTTTTTTTTTGGTTCCCAGGTCACGGTTGCCGCAGTTGGTAGAATTCTATAAAAAATTGTAGATTTTTTACTCTTTGGTAGATAAATAGAATTCTTAATATTTTGGTCGATTTTGAAAAAAATTCCTCTCCCTTCAAATTTTATATAAATAAAATGTTGAGAAAATTTTCTAAAGAAATAAAATTTTGAGAAAATTTTCTATAGAAATAAAATTTTGACAATGAAATACAATTTTGAGAAAATTTTCTATAGAATTAAAATCTTGAGAAAATTTTCTATAGAAATAAAATTTTGAAAAAATTTTCCATAGAAATAAAATTTTGAGAACATTTTCTATGAAATACAATTGTGAGAAAATTTTCTATAGAATTAAAATTTTGAGAAAATTTCTATAGATATAAAATTTTGACAAAATTTTCGACAGATATAAAATTTTAACCAAATTTTCTATAGAGATAAAATTTTATAAAATATTTTTGCAAAACATTCCTCTCCCCTCAATTTTCTATAGAAATAAAATTTTGAGAACATTTTCTATAGAAATAAAATTTTTAGAAAATTTTCTATAGAGATAATATTTTGAAAAAAATCTATAGAAATAAAATTTTGACAAAATTTTCTGTAAAAATAAAATTTTGACAAAATTTTCTGTAGAAATGAAATTTTGGGAAAATTTTCTATAGAAATGAAATTTTGACAAAATTTAATATAGAAATAAAGTGTTGACAACATTTCTTATTGAAATAAAATTTTGACAAAATTTTCTATTGAAATAAAATTTTGAGATTATTTTCTATAGATATAAAAATTTTCTGACATTTGTTTGACATTTTCTATAAAAAGATAATTTTGCCAAAATATTTTATAGATCCAAAATTTTGCAAAAATTTCTATAAAAATGACATTTTCTATAGAAATAAAATTTTGACAACATTTTCTATAGAAATAAAATTGTGACAAAATTTTCTAATAAAATAAAATTTTGACAAAATTTTCTATAGAAATAAAATTGTGACAAAATTTTCTATAGAAATAAAATTTTGACAAAATTTTCTATAGAAATAAACTTTTGACAAAATTTTCTATAGAAATAAAATTTTGACAAAATTTTCTATAGAAATAAAATTTTGACAAAATATTCTATACATATAAAATTTTGACAAAATTTTCCACAGATATTAAATTTTAACAAAATTTTCGATAGAAATAAAATTTTGAAAAATCTATAGAAATAAAATTTTGACAAATTTTTCTGTAGAAATACAATTTTGACAAAATTTTCTGTAGAAATAAAATTTGACAAAATTTTCTTTAGAGATAAAATTTTCAGAAAATTTTCTATAGACATAAAATTTTTCATAGAAATGAAATTTGACAAACTTTTGAGAAAATTTTCTATATAAATAAAATTTTGAGAAAATGTTCTATAGAAATAAAATTTTGACAAAATTTTCTATAGAAATAAAATTTTGACAAAATTTATTATACATATAACATATTGAGAAAATTTTCTATAGAGATAACATTTTTACAACATTTTCGATACAGATAAAATTTTAAAAAATTTTCTATAGAAATAAAATTGTGACAAAATTTTCTATAGAAATAAAATTTTGACAAAATTTTCTATAGAAATAAAATTTTGACAAAATTTTCTATAGAAATAAAATTTTGACAAATTTTTCTATAGAAATAAAATTTTGACAAAATATTCTATACATATAAAATTTTGACAAAATTTTCCACAGATATTAAATTTTAACAAAATTTTCGATAGAAATAAAATTTTGAAAAATCTATAGAAATAAAATTTTGACAAATACAATACAATTTTGACAAAATTTTCTGTAGAAATAAAATTTGACAAAATTTTCTTTAGAGATAAAATTTTCAGAAAATTTTCTATAGACATAAAATTTTGTGAAAATTTTTCATAGACATGAAATTTGACAAACTTTTGAGAAAATTTTCTATATAAATAAAATTTTGAGAAAATGTTCTATAGAAATAAAATTTTGACAAAATTTTCTATAGAAATAAAATTTTGACAAAATTTATTATACATATAACATATTGACAAAATTTTCTATAGAGATAAAATTTTTACAACATTTTCGATACAGATAAAATTTTAAAAAATTTTCTATAGAAACAAAATTTTAAAAAATTTTCTATAGAAATAAAATTTTGACAAAATTTTCTATTAAAATAAAATTTTGACAAAATTTTCTATAGAAATAAAATTTTGAGAAAATTTTCTGTAGAAATGACATGTTGAGAAAATGTTCTATAGAAATGAAATTTTGACAAAATTTTCTTAGATATAACATAAAATTTTGACAAAATTTTCTTAGATACAAAATTTTGACAAAATTTTCTATAGAAATGAAATTTGACAAAATTTTCTATAGAAATAAAATTTTCTATATAAATAAAATTTTGAGAAAATTTTCTTAGAAATAAAATTTTGACAAACTTTTCTATAGAAATAAAATGTTGACAAAGTTTTCTATAGAAATGAAATTTGACAAAATTTTGAGAAAATTTTCGATATAAATAAAATTTTGAGAAAAGGTTCTATAGAAATAAAATTTCGACAAAATTTTTTATAGAAATAAAATTTTGACAAAATTTATTATACATATAACGTTTTGACAAAATTTTCTATAGAGATAAAATTTTGACAAAATTTTCGATAGAGATAACATTTTAAAAAATTTTCTGTAGAAATAAAATTTTAACAAAATTTTCTATAGAAATAAAAATTTGAGAAAATTATACTGGTGGCCAATCGAAAGTGTAAATTTTCAGCTGGCCTCTTTGGCAAGTAACCCCCATTATTTGGTTTCTTCACACATTGCTCAATTTGGAGTGTATTCTTTTCGGAGAAACCAAATTCGATAAATGGCCACTTTGGTACAAGTGATGCATCTCCTTGGCTACGGCTAGTCTACCTTTTTTGTGCATCGGTGAGATCGTGAACTTTTTGGAACTTCAGTGGCTCATTTTTCAATATGTGTGGCATTCGTACACAGAAAAAAATATCACTAAAATATTTCCAATTAAAAAGTTAATTGAAGTTGAAAATTTTTTCAATTAATAAATTAATTGATACAATTAACTTTTTAATCATGATAGAAAAATTAAGTTAATTAAGTCAATGATTGAAATTTTTAAAATGTTTAATTAAAAAATTAATTGATACAGTTAACTTTTTAATCAAATTCGGAAGACTAATTCAGTTAAAAAAGTGCTGATTTTTTTTTTACTTTTTTAATTAAAAATGTATTTCAAACAATCATTTGTTAATCCAAATAAAAACTCTAAGCCAATCTAACTAAGTAATTAAAAATAGTCACCTTTTTTAAAAATAGTTACCTTAATAAATTAATTGCGTTTTGCAATCAACATCAATTAAATTTTTAATTGAATCAATTAAAAAATTAATTGAATTTTGCAAAAAAATCAATTAATTTTTTAATCAAGAATTTTTTCTATGCCCAATTAAAACTGTGATTGATACTATCATTTTCGTGATTGAAGACATTTCAATTAAAAAATTAATTGGATCAATTAATTTGGTGATTGAATCAGAGAAAAAAATTTTTGTGTGTACTTGTGATATAAAGATGCAGCGTAGATTTCGATAAAATCTGGTCTTCACTTTTTAGATCATATCTGGTGTTTTTGTTGTCGTTTTGCTTTCAATTTATGGTCGCTATGCGATGGACGCCGAAAAGTTTATTCACATTATTCTCGTATATTTACCATTTTAAAATATTTTTAACTTCATGTTCTTAATCTCTTGCAATGTGCTGAATCCGAAATAGCCCTGGCATCTCTGTTCTCACACATGAACCCTCAGTTTTTGTGAATTTATAAATATTGAAATAGCAACGTCAACAGCAGCACCAACACCTTTGCAAAAGCTTTCGATTGTTTGTACCATTTACCATTAAATTGATTTGTTTATAAATAAAAGCCTACGCAAAATCTATGCCAATATTTACCTATTCAACAATCAGCACGTATTCATCGATGTTATAGCTATGCTCGATGGGCCAACAAAATTAAAAATAAAACATTAGACAAATAAAAAACGTGTTTTTACTTTTTGGGGGAAAATTTTAAAATAGGGTTCCATTGTTCACTGTAGTTTTGATTTCTGTAGAAAACATATTAATGGAGATGTATGACTTAAATGAAAAGAACTCATATTTATGGATTACTTCGTTTTTTTTCTCCTTCGCTTGTGGTCAAATAAAATTTGCAAAATAGACTATAGAATAAATTATTGCCATATATTTAGTTTCTAATTTTTGTAAAAAAAAGCAACAGTAGAGAAAGTATTTTTTATATAGGCTGTATTTGGTTTCGTTTTTTTTTTTTTTTTTGTATATAGGCTGTATTTGTTTGGCTTTCGTAAAGCCCATTACTTATCTGACTATATAAATCACTGAAAGCTAGTTGGTTGATTACTATAGGATTTGGTTAATAAACAAATACGGGAAACAGTACACAATAGTTTTTAGAAGCTACACACAAAAAATTTTCACGCAAATTTTTCCAATTAAAATTTTAATTGAGTTTTAAAAAATATTCAATTAAAAATTTAATTGATTCAACAAATTTTTTAATTGAAACAAAAATCAATCACAAAAATAATAGTATCAATTAATTTTTTAATTGGATCAATTAACTTTTTAATTTACCTTCAATTAATTTTTTAATTGATACTATCATTTCTGTGATTGAAGACATTTCAATTAAAAAAAAAATTTTCTGATTCAATCACGAAATTAATTGATCCAAATTTCGTGATTGAATCAGAAAAAAATTTTTTTGTGTGTAGTATGCTTCATATAATTCCAAAGCGGAAAGGAAGACATTAAGACCCCTGGTTTTTGATATTAAATGACTACTATTTTTTTGGAAGTGTAGAAGCTACAAGCACAGAAGGAATATGATCACCGCAACAATGTTCCAAGAGCAAAATGTTACTTTTTCACGGAAAACATGTAGGATGTTTGTCGAAACCATGTTATTTTCTCGGAAATTATGTATCTGATTTCGGAAAGCATGTTATGTTTGACGAGAAAAGAATATTTTTTCGACAAAAATGCTACATGGTCGCTGTGAAAGAGTAACATGATGCTCTTGAAACATATTTGAGGTGATCATATTCCTTCACTGGGTGTACCTTATTGAAATATATGTTTACGCCTGAAAGCATGCAATTATTTCAGTTGAAATTTGTTTTTGATGATGGCCAAAAGGTATGCCATTACGTCCATCAATAAAAAATTAACTTTTGGCAAAATGAAGGAAATATTCTCATATCCCGATGTAAATGTTTGCATTTCGTTCACTTTGATTTTTAAATGCCAACTTTTCAAAATATTTGTGAAATTTTTTTTCTTTTTTAACACATAAAAAGGTAAATGGTGAAAAATGTTCATTTGTCTTAGTTAAAAAATTGTTACGATAAAAAAAATTTCACATTTCTATATCAAACACTGTCATAAATATCTACAATTGTAACTTTTTCTTTATAAAAAATTGTGCTACTTCTTTGGCCACATTTTTTTTATTGTGAATGACACTTTTTGTGATACTATAAAAACTATTTCTCATTAATAAAAACATACGATAAAAAGGTAAATGGTAAACATTTTTAATTTTTCTCAAACAAAAATTAGTTTTTAAATTTTGTAAACCTGTGTAGTAGCTAAAAAATTGTTACGATAACAAAGAAACTATAAAAAATTGTGCTACTTCTTTGGCCACATTTTGTTTTATTGTGAATGACACTTTTTGTGATACTATAAAAACTATTTCTCATTAGTAAAAACATACGATAAAAAGGTAAATGGTAAAAATTTTTAATTTTTCTTAAAAAAATAGTTTTTAAATTTTGTAAACCTGTGTAGTAACTAAAAAGTTGTTACGATAACAAAGAAACTAAAGGGTGATACGGTCAAAATTTGGTCAAGGGAAAACGCGTGTAAATCGGTGAAATCGTTTATTTAAAAAATCAAATTAAATTTCTTTTTCAAGTTCAATTAGTATAAAATTCAGGAAAAATATTCAGTTAGGCTTTCGCTTTTCCAAATCCGAATTGCCGGGCCTCACGCTTGACACCTGCCATCAGATTTTGTACAGCCACCTTGTCCACTTTTTTCGCCGCAGAAAGCCAGTTTGCCTTGAACTGCTGCTCGTCATTAGCAGTTTTTTTGGTCTTCTTTAGGTTCCGCTTGACAATAGCCCAGTATTTCTCAATTGGGCGGAGCTCTGACGTGTTGGGAGGGTTCTTGTCCTTGGGAACCACCTGCACGTTGTTGGCGGCGTACCACTCCATGGCCTTTTTACCGTAATGGCAAAATGCCAAATCCGGCCACGGAACAACCGTGTTTATTCAAACACTCTTTCACGTAAATTTCTTGGTTGACAGTCCCGGAAGCTATGAAAATGCTGCTTTTCAAGCCACAGGTACAGATGGCTTGCCAAATCAGATATTTCTTTGCGAACTTTGACAGTTTTATGTGCTTGAAAATATCTGCTACCTTTCCCCTTCCTTTTGCCGTATAAAACTCCTGCTATGAAAATGCTGCTTTTCAAGCCACAGGTACAGATGGCTTGCCAAACCAGATATTTCTTTGCGAACTTTGACAGTTTTATGTGCTTGAAAATATCTGCTACCTTTCTCCTTCCTTTTGCCGTATAAAACTCCTGTCCCGGAAGCTGCTTGTAGTCGGCTTTGACGTAGGTTTCTTCGTCCATTACCACGCAGTCAAACTTCGTCAGCATCGTCGTGCACAGCCTCCGGGATCGCGCTTTGGCCGTCGTATTTTGTTTATCATCACGATTTGGAGTCACTACCTTCTTGTAAGTCGATAGTCCGGCTCGTTTTTTTGGCTCGATGCACGGTTGTAGATGATACACCCAGCTTATTTGCGGCATCTCGGAGAGAGAGGTTAGGGTTTCGCTTGAAACTACCGGCAACTCTCTTTGTCGTCTCAGCGGCTTCCGGTTTTCGATTTCCCCCCGATCCAGACTTCCTGGCTGTCGACAAACGTTCCCCAAACACTTTAATTACATTTGTAACGGTTGATTTGGCAACTTTTAGCGATTTTGCCAGCTTTGCGTGCGAGTAGCTCGGATTTTCGCGATGCGCCAGCAAAATTTTGATACGCTGCTCTTCTTGATCGGACGGCATTTTGACAACTGAAGAGTGAATTCTAAAATCAAAATAGGAGCAACATTCTACACACACACACCTTCAAAATGAGGGGTGTTCAGGTTTTTTTTAAATGCAAAATTGAAAGAAATACGTCAAGTTTATATTGACCAAATTTTGACCGTATCACCCTTTATGATCTCTAACAACCATGCAAAAATTGGTCCACATCGGTCCATAATTATATATAGCCCCCTTATAAACGGACCCCCAAATTTGGCTTGCGATTGCATCCGATCCGACTGAAATTTGGTACATGATGTAAGAATGTGGTCTCTAACAACCATGCAAAAATTGGTCCACATCGGTCCATAATTACATATAGCCCCCATATAAACCGTTCGCCCGATTTGGCTCGCGGAGCCTCTAAGAGAAGCAAATTTCATCCGATCCGGTTGAAATTTGGTACATGGTGTTAGTATATGGTCTCTAACAACCATGCAAAAATTGGTCTACATCGGTCCATAATTACATATAGCCCCCATATAAACCGATCCCCAGATTTGGCTTGCGGAGCCTCTAAGAGAAGCAAATTTCATCTGATCCCGCTGAAATTTGGTACATGGTGTTAGCATATGATCTCTTACAACCATGCAAAAATTGGTCCACATCGGTCCATAATTATATATAGCCCCCATATAAATCAACCCCCCGATTTGGCTTGCGGAGCCTCTAAGAGAAGCAAATTTCATCCGATCCGTCTGAAACTTAGTACATGGTGTAAGTATATGGTCTCTAACAACCACGCAAAAATTGGTCCACATCGGTCCATAATTATATATAGCCCCCATATAAACCGATCCCCAGATTTGGCTTGCGATTGCTCTAAGAGAAGCAAATTTCATCCGATCCGGCTGAAATTTGGTACATGGTGTTAGTATATGATCTCTAACAACCATGCAAAAATTGGTCAACATCGGTTCATAATTATATATAGCCCCCATATAAACCGATCCCCCGATTTGGCTTGCGGAGCCTCTAAGAGAAGCAAATTTCATCCGATCCGGTTGAAATTTGGTACATGGTGTTAGTATATGGTCCCTAACAACCATGCAAAAATTGGTCCACATCGGTCCATAATTATATATAGGCCCCATATAAACCTATGCCCCGATTTGGCTTGCGGAGCCTCTAAGAGAAGCAAATTTCATCCCATCCGGCTGAAATTTGGTACATGGTGTCAGTATATGATCTCTAACAACCATGCAAAAATTGGTCTACATCGGTCCATAATTACATATAGCCCCCATATAAGCCGATCCCCAGATTTGACCTCCGGAGCCTCTTGGAAGACCAAAATTCATCTGCTTAAGTTGAAATTTGGTACGTGGTGTTAATATATGGCCTCAAACACCCATGCAAAAATTGGTCGAAATCGGTTCATAATTATATATAGCCCCCATATAAACCGATCCCCTGATTTGGCTTGCGGAGCCTCTAAGAGAAGCAAATTTCATCCGATCCGGCTGAAACTTAGTACATGGTGTAAGTATATGGTCTCTAACAACTATGCAAAAATTGGTCGAAATCGGTCCATAATTATATATAGGCCCCATATAAACCGATCCCCAGATGTGACCTCCGGAGCCCCTTGGAAGAGCAAAATTCGTCCGATTCGGTTGAAATTTGGTACGTAATGTTAGTATATGCTATCCAACAACCATGCAGGAATTGATTAATATCAGTCCATTATTATATATAGCCCCCATATAAACCGATCCCCAGATTTGACCTCCGGTGCCTTTTGGAGAGACAAAATTAATCCGATCCGGCTGAAATTTGGTACGTAGTGTTAGTACACAAAAACAAATTTCTGACTCAATCACGAAATTAATTGATCCAATTAATTTTTAATTGAAATGTCTTCAATCACAGAAATGATAGTATCAATTAAAAAATTAATTGAAGATCAATTAAAGAGTTAATTGATCCAATTAAAAAATTAATTGATACTATTATTTTTGTGATTTATTTTTGTTTCAATTAAAAAATTTGTTGAATCAATTACATTTTTAATTGAATATTTTTTAAAACTCAATTAAAATTTTAATTGGAAAAATGTTCGTGAAATTTTTTTGTGTATATATGATATTTAACAACCATGCCAAAAGTTGTCCATATCAGTTTGGTTTTGGAGCCTCTTGGAGGAGCCAATTTCATCCGAGTCAGTTGAAATTTGGTACATTGTGCTAGTATATGGCCGTTAACAACCATGCCTAACTAGGTCCATATCGGTCTATAGTTATATATAGCCCTCAGATAAATCGATCCCCAATCACACAAAAATTGGTGCATATCAAGTTCATAATTGTATATAGCCACCATATAAGCGACCCCCATATTTCAATTATGGCTCTCTACGTACCGTGCAAAAGTCCGTATCGATTCGTAATTATTTGTAGACTTACCTATACATACCTTTTTTGTCTAATATATACCTTGACATCGGTAAGTATTACCACAACCCAAGCAATGCGACTGTGGATGACAGTATTTCGTAGAAGTTTCTACGTAATCCATGGTGGAGGGTACATAAGATTCGGGCTGGCCGAACTTACGCCGTATATATTTGTTTTTAATAGAGTATGCCATCTTTTATTGAGAATAACATTTTTGTGTGTCACTATAAAAAAATGTTTCCCATTACAAAAAACCTATGAAAGTGTTTCTGTAATGAACACAAATGTAGAAAGTTTTTCATTTTTTCCCAAGAAATGTTGCTGTTTCAAATTTTGTATACCTTAGTTTTTACATATCATTATTATTTTTCTGATATAGTAAACTCTATTATTTCAAATCAATAAAGATTGCAAATTCCATTCAAGTCCTAGAAAGACGTCATCATTTACGTTATTCTAAAGTAAATATTTTGAAGTTTTAGCACACGTGTGTAAATATCTGCATTTATAGTAGAATAATCGACATCAGTATAATATATAATAATTTTGTTGTTTGTTTCATTAAAAATATATATTTTGCTATCATTTTTTTAGTGGAGTGGTAAATTTTTAACAAAAGAATTTCTCTGTGAGTGTTTTTTTATTTTGTTTCAAAGACAAACAATCGTTTCTTAGATCAAGTTTTTTTATTTGTTTTGTGCAATTCAAAGAAAAACCGGGAACCATTACGCCTTCCTAATAGATATAAATTTTTTTAATTATGTTAGATAAAATTTCCTGTTGCAGGTGTGACTTCTACCCTCCATCAACAAGTAATAATAAAAACAATATTATATAATAGTTATCATTTTGGTAACAAAAAAAAATTGTATAGGAAATGGTTATGATCTTAACCATTCATTTATTTTTCATGTTTGATCTTAGACCGTGATAAGCGATTCTATTTTTTACAAAAATTTTTTTAGTGCGAAAAAAATCACACGGTGCCAAATTGAGGGAATACGTTAAATGGGGGTATTCTATTTATATAAATTGTTAAATTTTTTGTTTTGTATCACTTTGAGTCACTGTAGAAGTTTTTATTAAATACACACCGCATTCAAATCAAAGCTTTACATGGAAAGCTTTACTTTAGTAAATATGCCTAAAAATATGCTTCATAATTTTGTTTGTAACACAATCTTGAAATTTTTATTTAACTACGACTTTATTCACATCCAATGCACCCATATTATTGGCATAAACATCAAGTGTTTTATTGTCTAGCTTTGTCTTATCATAGAAAAATATTTAAGTTTTTTTTTTTATTTATTTATTAACAATTTTGCATTTCTTTTGTTTTGTGGAGAATACCAAATTTGTTAGCAACAGCATAGATTGCAACGCAAAAACAAAAACAAAAATGGAATATTTGAAGGTCATGGTTGTCGCGATTACTTGTACGCTTGCACGTTTGCATTGGCAATGCAACAACGCCCAAAGAAATCACAATTCGCAAATTTAATGCACTCGAAACAGCTCATGTCATCTTAAATTCTTGATAGCTGTTGCTGGTGGATTTTGAATTTTCGACAGATCATAAAAGCTGTAATCACATTTGAATCCGGTTGTACGTTAATGTATGTTCGTTCGTTCGTTCATGCGATTGTGTACTTGAATTTTGATACAAAACAAAAGCTTAGAAACGTTTATGTTCTCTTGGACGTTAATTCAAAGTATATATATTTTTTTTATTGTTTTCTATGTTTGTTTTTGTGTTTTAAATAAAGATCAAGGTTTCGGTTATGACTCTATGAAGGACAAAGTTTCATATACTATATGCAGTTTTTTTTTTTGAAAATAAAATAAAATTCATAATAATAAGAAAATTGAATGACATTTTTTTATAAACTTTAATTAACCCATAAAAATTTTATATCCAAATTTTCTATAAAAAATAAAATTTTGACAAAATTTTCTATAGAAATAAAATTTTGACAAAATTTTCTATGGAAATAAAATTTTTGACAAATTTTTCTATGGAAATAAAATTTTGACAAATTTTTCTATAGAAATAAAATTTTGACAAAATTTCCTATAGAAATAAAGTTTTGACGAAATTTTCTATAGAAATAAAATTTTGACAAAGTTTTCTATAGAAATAAAATTTTGACAAAATTTACTATAGAAATAAATTTTTGAAAAAACTTTCTATAGAAAGAAAATTTTGGCAAATATTGTTTTTAAGATTTTATCTCTGTAGAAACTTCTGCTAAATTTTATCTCCATAGAAAATTTTTATAGAAATTTTTGCAAAATGTTATTTCTATAAAATATTGTATTTCTATTTAAAAATTTTATCTCCACAGAAAATGTTTGCAAAATTTATGCTCTAGAAAAGTTTTGCAAAATTTTATTTTATTTCAATACAAAATTTTGTCAATATTATATTTTTATAATTTTGTCAAAATTTCATTTCTATAGAAAATTTTCTTCAACCCTGGTTTAATAAAATTTTTGCAAGTTTTCATATAAAGGGTGGTTAAATTGTAAGGGCCGATGTTGAATGTGAACCACACCTAAACGCCAAGTTTTTTCCGAATTTTATTTGACATTTCTCTATTTCACACTTACTCAATTTGAACCATGGAGAGATACACAATCCAACAACGTGTAAAATGGTTCCAAGAAATGGCAACAATGGATGATCGATTTTCGAAGAAAATCATCTTCAGTGATGAGGCACATTTTCACCTCGGTGGATTCGCCAATAAACAGAATTGGCGCATTTGGGCGAATGAGAATCCAAGAGTGATTGTCGAAAAACCAATGCACCCACAAAGAGTGACTGTTTGGTGCGGTTTATGGGCTGGCCGCATCATCGGGCCGTATTTTTTCCAAAATGAGGCCGGTCAGGCAGTTACTGTGAATGGTGTTCGCTATCGTGAGATGATAACGAACTTTTTATGGTCCGAATTGGAAGATATGGATGTGGACGATATGTGGTTTCAGCAGGACGGTGCCAGTTGCCACACAGCTAACGAAACAATGGCTCTTTTGCGCAACAAATTCAATGGCCGTGTTATCTCACGTAATGGCGATGTCAATTGGCCGCCAAGATCATGTGATTTGACACCGTTGGACTTATTTCTTTGGGGTTATTTGAAAGAAAGGGTGTACGTCGATAAGCCAGCAACAATTCAAGAGCTAAAGGATGAGATAATTCGGCACATTAACGGCATAGAACCTCCATTATGCCTCAGCGTCATCGAAAATTTGGATGAAGGTGTGCCACCGAGGTCACGGCGTCCATTTGGCCGATATTTTGTTCCATACATAATTGAGTAATACCAATATATCATAATAAAATAAAATTACAATAATTTCCTAAATAGTTTGTGTTTTATTCAAAATCAACATCGGCCCTTGAAATTTAACCACCCTTTATATGGAAAAATTTTCCAAAGTTTTATCTATAACGAAAATTTTAGCAACATTTCATCTCCATAGAAAATTTTTGCAAAAGTTCATCTCTATTATAATTTATGCAAAATTTAAACTCTATAGAAAATTTTTGCAAAATGTTAACTCATTCAAAAGTTTTGAATAATTGTTTCTGAACAGAAAATTTTTCCAAAATTTGTTTTCTATAGAACATTTTTGGAAAAGCTGTAATCACAAATAAAATGTTGTGAAATTTTTTATTTCAATAAAAAATTTAGTCAAAAGAAATAAAATTGTGACAAAATTTTCAACATAAATAAAAATTTTGATAACATTTTCAATATAAATATAATTTTCACAAACATTTTTTTTTGTAGAATATCTTGTCAAATTTTTGCCAATTTTTTTTTTCTATAGAAAATTTTTGTCAAATTTTATTTCTATAGAAAATTTTTGCCAAATTTTATTTCTATAGAAAATTTTTGCCAAAATGTTATTTCTATAGAAAACTTTTGCAAAATTTTATTCTATAGAAAATTTTTGCAAAATTTTATATCTATAGAAAATTTTTTCAAAATTTTATATCTATAGAAAATTTTTGCAAAATTTTATTTCTATGGAAAATTTTGTCAACATTTTATTCTATAGAAAATTTTGTCAACATTTTATTTCTAAAGAAAATTTTGTCAAAATTGTTTATCTATAGAAAATTGTGTCAAATTTTTTTTCTATAGTAAATTACGTCCAAAATGAAAATGTCGCCAAATTTTATTTCTACAGAAAATTTCTTCAAAATTTTATTTTGACAAAACTTTCTTTTCTATAGAAAATGTTGTCAAAGTTTTATTTTTATAGAAAATTTTGTCAAAATTTTATTTCTACAGAAAATGTTGTCAAAATTTTATTTCTACAGAAAATGTCGCCAAAATTTTATTTCTAAAGAAAATTTTGTCAAAATTTTATTTCTATAGAAAATGTTGTCAACATTTTATTTTGTCAAAATTTTATTTCTATAGAACATTTTGTCAAAATTTTATTCTATTGAAAATGTTGTCAAAATTTTATTTCTATTAAATTTCATCAAAATTTTATTTCTATAGAAAATTTTGTCAAAATTTTATTTCTATAGAAAAATTTGTCAAAATTTTATTGCTATAGAAAATTTCGTCAAAATTTTATTTCTATAGAAAATTTTGTCAAAATTTTATTTCTACAGAAAATGTCGCCAAAATTTTATTTCTATAGAAAATGTTGTCAAAATTTAATTTATATAGAAAATTGTATCAACATTTTATTGTCATAGAAAATTTTGTCAAAATTTTATTTCTGAAAAAAATTTTTTCAAAATTTTATTTCGATAGAAAATGTTGTCAAAATTTTATTTTCATAGAAAATTTCTGCAAAACTTTATTTCTATAGATAATTTTGTCAAAATTTTATTTCTATAGAAAATTGTATCAATATTTTATTGTCATAGAAAATTTTGTCAAAATTTTATTTCTGAAAAAAATTTTGTCAAAATTGTATTGTCATAGAATATTTATGCAAAACTTTATTTCTATAGAAAATTTTGCAAAATTTTATTTTAAAAGAAAATTTTGTCAAAATTCTATTTTCATAGAAAATTTCTGCAAAACATTATTTCTATAGAAAATTTTCTCATTCTCTAGAAAATTTTAATTTTATTAACAAAACAAATTCTATAGCAAATTTTATTATGGTAGAAAATATTGTTAAAAAATTATTTAATATGGAAATTGTTGCCAAATTTTATTTCTATAGAAAATCTTGTCAAAATTTTATTTTTATAAAAAGTTTTGTCAAAATTTTATTTCTCTAAGAAATTTTAATTTTAATTTTATAAACAAAACAAATTCAATCGCAAATTTTATATAGAAAATATTGTCAAAAAAAATATTTAATGTAGAAAATGTTTGCAAAATTTTATTTTTATAGAATATCTTTCCAAAATTTTATTTCTATAATTTTTTTTTATTTCTTGTCAAAATTTTATTTATATAGAAAATTGTGTCAAATGTTTACTCTATAGAAAATTTTGTCAAAATTTTATTCTATAGAAAACTTTGTCAAAATTTTATTTCTATAGAAAATTGTGTCAAAATTGTTTATCTATAGAAAATTTTGTCAAAATTTTATTTCTATAGAATTTTTTTTCAAAATTTTATTTCTACAGAAAATGTCGCCAAAATTTTATTTATATAGAAAAGTTTTGTCAGAATTTTATTTCTATAGAAAATTTTGTCACAATTTTATTTCTATAGAAAATTGTGTCAAAATTTTATGTCAATAGAAAATTTTTGCAAAATGTTATTTCTATAGAAAATTTTGTCAAAATTTTATTTCTATAGAAAATTTTGTCAAAATTTTATTTCTATAGAAAATTTTGTCAGAATTTTATTTCTATAGAAAATTTTGTCACAATTTTATTTCTATAAAAAATTGTACCCAAATTGTTTATCTATAGAAAATTGTCTCAAAATTGTTAATCTATAGAAAATTACGTCAACATTTTATTTCTACAGAAAATGTCGCCAAAATTTTATTTCTATAGAAAATTTCTTCAAAATTTCATTTCTAAAGAAAATTTTGTCAAAATTTTATTTCGAAAGAAAATGTTGTCAAAATTTTATTTCTAGAGAAAATTTTGTCAAAATTTTATTTCTATAGAAAATTTTGTCAAAATTTTATTTCTATAGAAAATTTTGTCAAAATTTTATTTCTATAGAAAATTTTGTCAAAATTTTATTTCTATAGAAAATTTTGTCAACATTTTATTTCTATAGAAAATTTTGTAAAAAATTTATTTCTATAGAAAATTTTGTCAAAATTGTTTATCTATAGAAAATTGTGTCAAAATTTTATTTCAACAGAAAATTTCGCCAAAATTTTATTTCTAAAGAGAATTGTGTCAAAATGTTATTTCTGTGGGAAATTTTTGCCAAATTTTATTGTTATAGAAATTTTTTGCAAGATGTTATTTCTATAGAAAATTTTTGCAAAATGTTATTTCTATAGAAAAATTTGTCAAAATTTTATTTCTATAGAAAATTTTGTCAAAATTTATTTCTGTACAAAATTTTGGCAAAATTTTATTTCTATAGAAAACTTTTGCAAAATTTTATTCTATAGAAAATTTTTGCAAAATTTTATTTCTATAGAAAATTGTGTAAGAATTTTTATTTGTATAGAAAATTTTGTCAAAATTTTATTTGCATAGAAAATTTTTGCAAAATGTTATTTCTATAAAAATTTTTTGTAAAAATTTTATTTCTATAGAAAATTTTGTCGAAGTTTTATTTCTATAGAAAATTTTTGCAAAATGTTATTTCTATAGAAAATTTTTGCAAAATGTTATTTCTATAGAAAATTTTGCCAAAATTTGATTTCTATTGCCAAAATTTTCTATTAAAATAAAAATTTTCACAAAATTTTATTTGTGATTGCAGCTTTCCCAAAAATTTTCTATAGAAAACAAATTTTGCAAAAATTTTCTATTGAGAAACAATTATGCAAAACTTTTGAATGAGATAACATTTTGCAAAAATTTTCTATAGAGTTACAATTTTGCAAATTGTATAGAGATGAATTTTATTTTATAGAAAATTTTTGCAAAATTTTTATCCCATTGAAATTTGTTGTATAATTGTTTTTCTATAATTTTTTTTTTGCAAAACATTGCCTCTTTAGAAAAATTTTTCAAAATTTCCATAGTAACATTTTCAAAATTTGTTTGTCTATAGAAAATTTTTGCAAAATTTGTTTTCTATAGAAAATAATTGCAAAATTCTTTCTATATACAGAAAATTTCTTGCAAAATGTTATCTCTATAGACAATATGTGCAAAATTTTATATCTATCGAGGATTTTTGACAAAATTTTATCCCATTGAAAATTTTTGTAGAATTTTTGTATAGAAAATTTTTGCAAATTTTTTTTTCTATTGCAAATTTTTGCAAAATTGTGACAAAATCTTATTAATTTTTCAACATTTAACATAGTTTCACCATGTGTCGCTTAGATTTATAATCCATCGATTACATTGTAATTTCTATTTGGCTACATTGTCTTGAATATGGATATGGAAATATTTTATTTCTATTAATACAAAAAGAGAGATTAATGCAAATGCTAAGATACCATTCTTGTTTTAAAGGCGTTGTATCTAAATTCCATTCACCTAAAAGGCCACTTGATTTTTTTTAGCAGCAACAATTGGTGATACAAGTGTTTAGTTTTTGTTTTTGTTTTTTTTTTTCATTTGCTTATAGTTCTGAAGGTTCTCTTCAATAAATTACCACAAAGCCAATAGCTGTAAAATTTTTACTAGTGATTAAATTCAATTGAACTAAGAATATTGAAATAGCAAAATGAATCGATTCCAAGCCCAATAAATGAGCTACTAAACAACTTCTGGCCATAAAATTAAACAAGCCAAGCTACCAAACTTACCTTATTGGTAACTAAGTAAAATGATTTGTTTTTATTAATTATTGTTAGTTGTTATTTATGACAGAAATCAAATTTACACTTGAAAAATTTTATCGAAGATATTTTGAAAAAAAAAATAAATAAATAAATAAAAAAAATTATATAAAATTAAATATAATTTTTTTTTATTTTTGGCTCTCTCCTAAGTTTGGCAAAATCGTTTAAAATTTCTATAGTCCTCATTGTTTAATTTATGAAATTTTATTAATTATAAATTTGTGTTCCGTGTATCCATACTATTGTATGGAATTAATAGTCAGTCAGGCGAAGGTGGTATGACTTAGGTAGCATAATGCTATTATATTAGGAATTCTTGTAAATCGAAAGAAACAACAAAAACAAGCCAAAGCGATAAAAATATAAACATTATTCTCATGTCATGACAAATAACCTTGAAGAAACTATTTATAAGGCAATGCTAAAGAAACGCGAACATAGACATACATCCCCTCTATATAAGTATATAGAATATTAGCTATAAAAACATGATGTTTTAATCGTAAAATTAATCTTTCAAATGGTGATGATTTTATTTAATTGAGCTGGAAATAAGAGATTAAAAAATTAAGGTAAATTAAGTAAATTTTATTTTGCTGTTTTTATATTATTTTAAGTTAGTTTCGAATTAAATTTATTATAATTTGATTTAATTTGAGTTAATTGAAGTCAATTGGTTTCTACCGATACCAAAAATGTTCCCTTATATTGCCAATCTTTGTTTTTGTATTTGATCTTTACACTTGATTAAAAATAATTCCGTAAAATCCGCTTATGAGGAATCAGTATTGTAAACTTGTAATGATGTTTTTGCTGCTTTTTTGTTTTATATTTGACTTCTGTTGTGAATGCACAGTTTGAGAGTTACTGGAAGACCATTACTACCAACAGAGAGAGAGAGAGAGAGGTAAAGTAATAAAAATAATAGGATTGGGTATGTCGAAGTGAACGACGACAATAAATAGATGTGTGATAGTTGTGGGCGTTAAACTCAATACATAGACGAATATTTTTCTAAATTGTTCATTTGGTGCCGAGTGACTTCTTCTTCTTCCCGTACATAAAAAATAATATAAGAGATCAAAGTTTTTCGACACCTGAATGCGTTCAGAATGCATGTTTTTTGCTTCGACAATTCGTATAAACGTAGGCAAAGGTGTATAGATCTTTAACGACATGTTTACAACACCAGTAGCCAGGATAAACAGTCAATTGAAGGGATGAGTCTCACGGTTTTATTTCTATAGAAAATTTTCTCAAAAATTAATTTCTATAAAAACTTTGGTCAAGATTTTATTTCTATAGAAAATTTTCTCAAAAATTAATTTCTTAAAAACTTTGGTTAAAATTTTATTTCTATAGAAAATTTTGTCAACATTTTATTTCTATAGAAAATTTTGTCAAAATTTTATTTCTATAGAAAATTTTGTCAAAATTTTATTTCTATAGAAAATTTTGTCAAAATTTTATTTCTGTAGAAAAATTTGTCAAAATTTTATTTCTATAGAAAATTTTGTCAAAATTTTATTTCTATAGAAAAAATTTTGTCAAAATTTTAATTCTTTAGAAAATTTTGTCAAAATTTTATTTCTGTAGAAAATTTTGTCAAAATTTTATTTCTGTAGAAAATTTTGTCAAAATTTTATTTTTATAGAAAATGTTGTCAAAATTTTATTTCTGTAGAAAATTTTTTCAAAAATGTTATTTCTATAGAAAATTTTGTCAAAATTTTATTTCTATAGAAAAATTTGTCAAAATTTTATTTCTATAGAAAATTTTGTCAAAATGTCATTTCTATAGAAAATTTTGTTAAAATTTTATTTCTATAGAAAATTTTATCAAAATTTTATTTCTATAGAAAATTTTATCAAAATTTTATTTCTATACAAAATTTTGTTAACATTTTTTTTCTATAGAAAATTTTGTCCAAATTTTATTTCTATAGAAAATTTTTTCAAAATTTTATTTCTATAGAAAATTTTGTCAAAATGTTATTTCTATAGAAAATTTTTTTCAAAATTTTATTTCTATAGAAAAACTTTGGTCAAAATTTTATTCATATAGAAAATTTTTTCAAAATTTTATTTCTATAGAAAATTTTGTCCAAATTTTATTTCTATAGAAAATTTTTTCAAAATTTTATTTCTATAGAAAATTTCGTCAAAATTTTATTTCTATAGAAAAATTTGTCAAAATTTTATTTCTATAGAATATTTTGTCAAAATGTCATTTCTATAGAAAATTTTGGTAAAAGTTTATTTCTATAGAAAATTTTGTCAAAATTTTATTTCTATAGAAAATTGTGTCACAATTTTATTTCTATAGAAAATTGTGCCAAAATTTTATTTCTATAGAAAATTTTGTCAAAATTTTATTTCTATAGAAAATTTTGTCAAAATTTTTATTTCTATAGAAAATTTTGTCAAAAATTTATTTCTATAAAAACTTTGGTCAAAATTTTATTTCTATAGAAAATTTTCTCAAAAATTAATTTCTTAAAAAAATTTGGGTCAAAATTTTATTTCTATAGAAAATTTTGTCAAAACTTTATTTCTATAGAAAATTTTGTCAACATTTTATTTCTATAGAAAATTGTGTCAAAATTTTCTTTTTATAGAAAATTTTGTCAAAATTTTATTTCTGTAGAAAATTTTATCAAAAATGTTATTTCTATAGAAAATTTTGTCAAAATTTTATTTCTATAGAGAATTTTTTCAAAATTTTATTTCTATAGAAAAATTTTGTCAAAATTTTATTTCTATAGAAAATTTTGTCAAAATTTTATTTTTATAGAATTTTTTGTCAAAATTTTATTTCTATAGAAAATTTTTTCAAAATTTTATTTCTATAGAAAATTTTGTCAAAATTTTATTTTTATATAGAATTTTTTCAAATTTTTATTTCTATAGAAAATTTTGTCAAAATTTTATTTCTATAGAAAATTTTGTCAAAATTTTATTTCTATAGAAAATTTTGTCAAAATTTTATTTCTATAGAATTTTTTGTCAAAATTTTATTTCTATAGAAAATTTTGTCAAAATTTTATTTCTATAGAAAATTTTGCCAAAATTTCATTTCTTTAGAAAATGTTGTCAAAATTTTATTTCTATAGAAAATTTTGTCAAAATTTTATTTCTATAGAAAATTTTGTCAAAATTTTACTTCTATAGAAAATGTTATCAAAAATGTTATTTCTATAAAAAATGTCCTCAAAAATTTATATACAATTTTATTTCTATGGAAAGTTTTCTCAAAAATTTATTTTTGTAGAAAATTTTGTCAAAATGTTATTTCTATAGAAACGGCCGATGTACAGTGATTCCAAATCGTGTTTTAGAAATTATTCAGCAAATGTTTGAATGGACATCGAAATCGGTACATAATTTCGTATTTGACAGCTAAACCAAAATTACATACCCCCGAAGTGACAAATTTCCAACGCCTACAGGCCAGCCGGTGGACCCCACTAGGAACTTAGAGGACAACGGGAGCCACTGTTGTGCAATGGTTAGCATGCCCGCCTTGCACACACAAGGTCGTGGGTTCGATTCCTGCTTCGACCGAACACCAAAAAGTTTTTCAGCGGTGAATTATCCCACCTCAGTAATACTGGTGACATTTCTGAGGGTTTCAAAACTTCTCTAAGTGGTTTCACTGCAATGTGGAACGCCGTTCGGATTCGGCTATAAAAAGGAGGTCCCTTGTCATTGAGCTTAACATCGAATCGGGCAGCACTCAGTGATAAGAGAAAAGTTCACCAATGTGGTATCACAATGGACTGAATAGTCTTAAGTGATCCTCATACATCGGGCTACCAACTAACCTAACCTAGAGGAAAACACCTCAGCTTTCACACCAGCTGAACAATTGGGAACCACTGCAATGCGATGTGGCCGTCAATGTAGATGTCGAATATTATCAGGAAAAAACAGTATTGACAGACAAACATTTCGGTCGCAGTCCATGAACATTCCAACAGGACTCATCGGACAATCGAGCTGCCACCTTAACCTTTAATTTTTTTTTATAGAAAAAATGATCAAAATTTCATTTCTATAGAAAATTTTGCCAAAATCTTATTTCTATACAACAATTTTTGCCAAAATTTTATTTCTATAAAAAATGTTGTCAAAATTTTATTTTTATAGAAAATTTTGTCAAAATTTGATCTCTATAGAAAATTTAGTCAAAAATTTATTTCTATAGAAAATTTCCTTTAGAAATTTTTTGCAAAATTGCATTTATATAGAACATTTTGGTAAAATTTTATTTCTATAGAAAATTTTGTCAAAATTTGATCTCTACAGAAAATTTTGTCAAAATTTGATCTCTATAGAAAATTTTATCAAAATTTTACTTCTATAGATTTTGTCAAATATTTCTATGGAAAATTTTGCATCTATAAAAAGTTTGGTCAAAATTTTATTTCTATCGAATTTTACTTCTATAGAAAATTTTGTCAAAATTTTACTTCTATAGAAAATTTTGTCAATTTTACTGCTTTCGAAAAATTTGTCAAAATTTTAATTCTATAGAAAATTTTGTCAAAATTTTACTGCTTTAGAAAATTTTGTCAAAATTTTAATTCTATAGAAAATTTTGTCAAAATTTTACTTCTATAAATAATTTTGTCAAATTTTTACTTCTATAAAAAATTTTGTCAAAATTTTATTTTTATACCCTCCATCATAGGATGGGGGTATATTAACTTTGTCATTCCGTTTATAACACATCGAAATATTGCTCTAAGATCCCATAAAGTATATATATTCTGGGTCGTGGTGACATTCTGAGTCGATCTGAGCATGTCGGTCCGTCCGTCTGTTGAAATCACGCTAACTTCCGAACGAAACAAGCTATCGACTTTAAACTTGGCACAAGTAGTTGCTATTGATGTAGGTCGGATGATATTGCAAATGGGCCATATCGGTCCATTTTTACATATAGCCCCCATATAAACGAACCCCCAAATTTGGCTTGCAGACCCTCTAAGAGAAGCAAATTTCATCCGATCCGGCTGAAATTTGGTACATGGTGTTAGTATATGGTCTCTACCACCATGCAAAAATCTACCAACCATGCAAAAATTGGTCCACATCGGTCCATAATTATATATAGCCCCCATATAAAGCGATCCCCAGATTTGGTTTGCGGAGCCTCTAAGAGAAGCAAATTTCATCCAATCCGGCTGAAATTTGGTACATTGTGTTAGTATATGGTCTCTAATGACTATACAAAAATTGGTCCACATTGGCGCATAATTATATATAGCCCCCATATAAACCGATCACCAGATTTGACCTCCGGAGCCTCTTGGAAGACCAAAATTCATCTGATTCAGTTGATATTTGGTACGTGGTGTTAATATATGGCCTCAAACACACATGTAAAAATTGGTCGAAATCGATCCATAATTATATATAGCCCCCATATAAGCCGATCCCCAGATTTGATCTCCGGAGCCTCTAAGAGAAGCAAATTTCATCCGATCCGTCTGAAACTTAGTACATGGTGTTAGCATATGATCTCTAACAACCATGCAAAAATTGGTTCACATCGGTCCATAATTATATATAGCCCCCATATAAACCGATCCTCAGATTTGGCTTGCGGAGCCTCTTGGAAGACAAAAATTCATCTGATTCAGTTGAAATTTGGTACGTGGTGTTAATATATGGCCTCAAACACCCATGCAAAAATTTGTCGAAATCGGTCCATAATTACATATAGCCCCCATATAAACCGATCCCCAGATTTGACCTCCGGAGCCCCTTGGAAGAGCAAAATTCATCCGATTCGGTTGAAATTTGGTACGTGATGTTAGTATATGGTATCCAACAACCATGCAGGAGTTGGTTCATATCAGTCTATAATTATATATAACCCCCATATAAACCGATCCCCAGATTTGACCTCCGGAGCCTTTTGGAGAAGCAAAATTCATCCGATCTGGTTGAAATTTGGTACGTGGTAGTAATATATGATATTAAACAATCATGCCAAAAGTGGTCCATATCAGTCCATAATCATATATAGCCCCCATATAAACCGATTCCGAGATTTGGTTTTGGAGCCTCTTGAAGGAGAAAATTTCATCCGAGTCAGTTGAAATTTGGTACATTGTGCTAGTATATGGCCGTTAACAACCATGCCTAACTAGGTCCATATCGATCTATAGTTATATATATATATCCCTCAGATAAATCGATCCCCAATCACACAAAAATTGGTCCATATCAAGTTCATAATTGTGCCCCCATATAAGCGACCCCCATATTTCAATTCTGGCTCCCTACGTACCGTGCAAAAGTCCATATCGATTCATAATTATTTGTAGACTTACCTACACAAACCTTTTTTGTCTAATATATAGCACATATGGACTAACTCACAATTTAGAAGACGATGTTAAGAATTTTTAAGTATTACCACAACCCAAGTAATTCGATTGTGGATGACAGTCTTTCGTAGAAGTTTCTACGCAATCCATGGTGGAGGGTACATAAGATTCGGCCTGGCCGAACTTTCGGTCATATATACTTGTTTATTTTATTTACTTCCATAGAAAATTTTGTTAAATTTTTACTTCTATAAATAATTTTGTCAAAATGTTGCTTCTATAGAAAATTTTGTTAAAATTTTACTACTATAAATAATTTTGTTAAAATTTTAACTTCTATAGAAAATTTTGTCAACATTTTATTTTTTATTTTATTTACTTCTATAGAAAATTTTGTTAAAATTTTGCTTCTATAAAATTTTGTCAAAATTTTACTTCTGTAGATTTTGTCAAAATTTTATTTCTAAAGAAAAATTTGTCAAAATTGTATTCCTATAGAAAATTTTGTCAAAAATTTATTTCAATAGAAAATTTTGTCAAAATTTTATTTCTATAGAAAATTTTGTAAAAAATTTCTATATAAAAATAAAACTATTCACGTACAAACAAATGTCAGTTTAAAAATCGCAATTATAATGGATACTTCACACTAAAAAATGTTTTTTTTTTTTTTTTTAATTCCAAAAAAATTAAACCAAAGATGCTAAATCCTCAAAATAAGACTTAGTCCATATTTTAAGCGTTTTTTTTTTAATCTCTACAGAAAAAAAAATCCGTAGTTAAACTAATGCTAAATTTAACTTATTTTTATTGGAAAAAAATTATTTGTTTGTTGTTAAATTTTATTATTTTTTGTGAAAATTTCCACAGCCGAATGAAATTTTCGTCCGATTTCTTTAAATCAAAAATGAATTTCTTTACTTTAAGGAAAAAATGCCTTAGTTCAAAGACGTACAACTTTATCACATGGACGCAAATTTCCAAAATTGGTGTCTTAAATTTATGATTTTTTTTTGAAGCAAAGATTATAAACTTTCTTTTAATTAAAATTTCATTAGTTTAAAGAAATTTGTTCTTAGTATTTTGTAAATAACATATCCTAAAATTTAGTTTGCGCAATCTTTATTATCATGTAAATATTTTTTTTCAGTGCACCTAACTGTTTTCTTATTTATTTTATATAAAATCTATTAGCATTTTTTCTTTTGCAGAATTATATATTTAATGAAATATTTTAATTAAATATTATTATTTTTTGTTTTAACGATATTGGCCTTTTCAGAAATCGGTAATAATAAGGGGAGCTACCTATGAATTAAATCGCACGATAATGCATTTGATTAAGATGCCTCGTTTTTGATTGGATTTGTATTGTAATATTTTGTTTTCTTGTTTTATAGTCAAGGCTATTGTTTGACATTCTGTGGAAGTTTACATGAAAAACGCACCCATTTTCCATAAGAGATATGAGATATCTCCAATGAATATCGCTGAAAAACAGGCTATTATTGGTTCTGATGAGGAGGAGAAAAAAAACTAAAAATATTTATTAAAAATTTATAAATATTGTATTTAATTTTATTTATTTAGTACAGTGAAAAGAAGAATGCTAAAAATATAAAATATTAAAAAAAATATTAATTTTGAAAAATTCCTTTGAATTAGAATGGGAGATAATTTCTTAGTGTTGCCACATTTTGTTTTTGTTGTTTTCTATTAATATTGAATCATTTTCCCCACTCTAAATTTCATCAAAACTTTATATGAATTCCAAAGAATAGCTTACGAAAAATTAAGAAATAAAATCCGTTTGTGTGCATTTTTCTTCTTGAAAAATCAAGTCATTGAACTTTTCCTGTGCTCACCAATAGAGGAGGCGGCAGCATTTGGGGCATAATAACTGCTGAGATTTTTTACGTAATTTTATTTTTTTTTATGATTTGATTGTTGGTTTGCTGGCTTACTGACTGTCGATGGTTTGTGCTGCTTATTTGTTGTTGTTGTTTTTTTTTTTTTACTGATAAATTGAATGTAACGAATAAGAAACTGCAGTGTTTTTTTGTCTTGAGGCTTTTTGCCTCATTGTCGTTGCTTTTGTGGTCTACAAACAAACATAAGAAACCATGAAAAAAAAAAACAAAAAAAAAAAAAACAACAGACAACAACACCATCAACAAATTGTAATTGAACAATAAAAAATGCATTCGAGTGCACCTTTCAAAAATTTTGTGTTGCGTTTTTTTTATTTGGGGTTTTTGTTCATCGCCTTGCCTCGTTTCATTTTGGTTTAGTTGCATTGTTAGCTATTTTTAGTAACGTATTTTTTTCCTAGCTTAAATATTTGTTGTTTTTTTTTTAGAATTATTGGCCTTTTTATTTATTGGATTATTTCGTAGTTGCAGTTTTATAATGAGAGAGGAGAAAAAAATTAAAAAACAAAAGTCTAAATACGTTAAGATATTGTGGAACTCAATTGCGTTTTAGTTTTGATATAAAGCAAAAATTTTTTTTGGGGTTTGTTGGGAATTTTAATTACAAATTGAAAAAAATCAAAAAAATCGACTTTTCTAAGTCTTGAAATTAAACATTTTTTTATATATGGAAATCTCTAATTAGTATGGATTTTGTTAATAGAAAAACTCTTTTTACAAACTCGAAATAAAATGGAACAAATTAATTGTCAAATAAATTTCCTCTTGTATTTTGACACACACAGAACGAAAAAAATAATTATTTGATTAAAAAATGCGAAGATCCAAATAAAATATTGTTCAATTTTCCTGCGATAAACTTTTTTAAAGGTGCACCTTCAAAATATGATCCTGGTGTTTGTTTTCAACTTGAAGATCTACAAAATATCCATTTGACATGGCAACTCTGATGATATAAATTCTACACCAGAGTTGTATATTTCACTGAGTTGTGTGTTTGTCTTTTATTATGCTGGCATGGAGAAACAGTTTGAGAGTAATTGGTTTGGACATTTATAGCAAGAGAGTGAAAGATGAAATATTTCGTGGTTAAATATTGCTTGTCTGCTGTAGTTTGTTACTCTGGCATGGAGGGAACAGTTTGAGAGAAATTGGAATAACATTGAAAGAAATAATAAAACAGAACTGTATTTTGTATAACTGGATATGATGACGAGAAAAAGAAGGCTTAATGTATATATAAACTGATTCCCTGATTTCCGGAGCTTCCTGGAGGTTGAAATTCCATACGATCGCTTTGAAATTTGATACGTGACCTATAATCAACTAAAGAAAATCGATATCGGTCCATAATTATATATGTATAGCTCCCATTGATTTTACTTCTTGAGCCTTTTGGAAAAGGAAATGTCATCAGATCCGGTAGAAATTTTGCTCTCTAATTACCGTACGAGAATGGATGGTGAATGGCAGTCGTTAGTAGAGCGTTCTACGTAATCCATGGTGCAGGGTACACAGAATGGTTCAGCGTTAAAAAAAAGTGAAAAAGGCCCACTTGCCGAATTTGGAAAAATTTTAAATTTGCAAAACTCGAACAATTCAAGTGTCGAAAGTTTTTGTGTACATGTAATAGGGCTGTTATTCGGGATCGATTTGTATAAATCTCAGGATTCGGGATTTCAAAATATTGAATCCCCGGATTTCTATCGAAAATTTTGTCAATAGTTTATATCTATAAAAAATTTTATTCTTATAGAACATTTTGTCAAAATTTTATTTTCATAGAAAACATCTGCCAAACTTTCAATTTTGTCAAAATTTTATTTCTATAGAAAATGTTGTGAAAATTTTATTTTCATAGAAAATTTCTGTAAAACTTTATTTCTATAGCAAATTTTGTTCAAATTTTATTTCTATAGAAAATTTTATCAAAATTTTATTGTCAACATTTTATCGTCATAGAATATTTCTGCAAAACTTTATTTCTATAGAAAATTTTGCCAAATTTTATTTGAAAATAAAATTTTGTCAAAATTTTATTTTCATAGAAAATTTCAGCAAAACTTTTCTCTAGAAAATTTTATAAAATAAAAATAACGAAACAAATTCTATAGCAAATTTTATTTTCATAGAAAATGTTGTGAAAAAATTATTTAATATAGAAATTTTTGCCAAATTCTATTTCTATACAAAATATAGAAAATTTTGTCAAAATTTTATTTTCAAAGAAAATTTATTTTTCTAGAAAATTTTAATTTTATTAACAAAACCAATTCTATAGCAAATTTTATTTTGATACAAAATATTGTCAAAAAAAAATATTTAATGTAAAAAATGTTTGCAAAATTTTATTTCTATAGAAAATCTTGTAAAATTTTTTTTTCTATAGAAAATTTTGTCAAATTTTTACTCTATAGAAAATGTTGTCAAAATTTTATTTCTATAGAAAATTTTGTCAAAATTTTATTTCTATAAAAAATTTTATCAAAATTTTAATTCTATAGAAAATTTTGTCAAAATTTTATTTTTACAGAAAATTTTGTCAAAATTTTATTTTTACAGAAAATTTTGTCAAAATTTTATTTCTATAGAAAATTTTGTTATAAAACCATTGTGTTGACTAAACTACAAGAGTAGCTTAACCAACAGAGGAAAAGAATGTTTGTCAAATTTATTTGGGCAAAGCCTTATAGACTGCAAGATGGTTGGATGGACGCACGTTTCGGAATTACCACATTCCTCATCAGCATCCTCTACTTGCAGCAAAACTATCAACCAATTATAAGAATAAATTCAGGCAGTTCCCTAAACCCAAAGTGAACCACACTTGAACCTTCCGAAAAAAGGTTTATGATAGCCAGCTTATGCCGGAATAAATTCATAGAAACATCTCTCTTTTCTCTTTTTTATAGAATATCTTGTTAATATTTTATTTCTATAGAAAATCTTCTCAACATTTTATTTCTATAGAAAATTTTGTCAAATTTTTACTCTATAGAAAATGTTGTCAAATTTTTTCTATAGAAAATTTTGTCAACATTTCCTTTCTATAGAAAATTTTGTCGAAATTTTATTTCTAAAGAAAATTTTGTAAAAATTTTACTGTATAGAAAATTTTGTCAAAATTTTATTTCTATAGAAAATTTTATTAACATTTTATTTCTCTGGAAAATTTTAATTTTATTAACGAAACAAATTCTATAGCAAGTTTTATTTTCATAGAAAATGTTGTGAAAAAATTATTTAATACAGACATTTTTGCCAAATTCTATTTCTATACAAAATCTTGTCAACATTTTATTTCTATAGAATATTTTGTCAAAATTTTATTTTCAAAGAAAATTTCTGCAAAACTTTATTTTTCTAAAAAATTTTAATTTTATTAGCAAAACAAGTTCTATAGCAAATTTTATTTTGATACAAAATATTGTCAAAAAAATTATTTAATATAGAAAATGTTTGCAAAATTTTATTTCTATAGAATATCTTGTCAAAATTTTATTTCTATAGAAAATCTTGTCAAAATGTTATTTCCATAAAAATTTTGTCAAAATTTTATTTTTATAGAAAATTTTGTCAAAATTTTATTTCTATAGAAAATTTTGCCAATTTTTTTTTTCTTATAGAAAATGTTGTCAATTTTTTTTCTATAGAAAATTTTGTCAATATTTTATTTCCATAGAATTTTGTCAATATTTCGTATGGATAATAGGGCTGTCATTCGGGATCGATTTGTATAAAGTTCAGGATTCGGCATTTCAAAATATTGAATCCCGGGATTTCTATCGAACATTTTGTCAAAAGTTTATATCTATAGCAAATGTTATTCTCATAGAAAATTTTGTCAAAATTTTATTTTCACAGAAAATTTTTACCAAACTTTAGAAAATTTTGTCAAAATTTTATTTCTATAGAAAATTTTGTCAAAAATTTATTTCTATTCTTTTTGTTTTGTTATTGTTGGTTTTGTTCATTAAGCATTGTTGTTGTATTTTATTGCAGCTTAAAACCATACATTGAGTAAACTACAAGTGTAGCGTAACCAACAGAGGAAAAGAATATTTGTCAAATTTATTTCGGCAAAGCCCTCTAGACTGCAAGATAGTTGGATGGACGCACGTTTCGGAATTACCACATTCCTCATCAGCATCCTCTACATAGGAAAAGAGATATGTTTGTTTTGAATTTATTTAGGCATAAGCCGGCTATCAATGTAAAACCTTTTTTGTTGATAGAAAATATTGTCAAAAAATTATTTAATATTGAACATTTTTACGAAATTTTATTTCTATAGAAAATTTTGTGAACATTTTATTTCTAAAGAAAATTTTGTCAAAATTTTATTTCTATAGAAAATTTCTGCAAAAGTTTATTTCTATAGAAAATTTCTGCAAAATTTTGTTTCTATAAAAATTTTTGTTTAAATTGTATTTTTATAGAAAATATTGTCAAAATTTTATTTCTATAAAAAATTTTGTAAAAATTTTAATTCTACAGAAAATTTTGTAAAAATTTTATTTCTATAGAAAATTTTGTCAATATTTTATTTTCATAGAATTTGGTCAATATTTTGTATGGGTAATAGGGCTGTCATTCGGGATCGATTTGTATAAAGTTCAGGATTCGGGATTTCAAAATATTGAATCCATGGATTTCTATCGAAAATTTTATATCTATAGAAAATTTTATTCTTATAGAAAATTTTGTCAAAATTTTATTTTCATAGAAAATTTCTGCCAAACTTTATTTCTTTAGAAAATTTTGTCAAAATTTTATTACTATAGAAAATTTGTCAAAATTTTATTTCTATAGAAAATTTTGTGAAAATTTTATTTTCATAAAAAATTTCTGCAAAACTTCATTTCTATAGAAAATTTTGTCAAAATTTTATTTCGATAGAAAATTTTATCAAAATTTTATTGTCATGGAAAATTTTGTCAAAATTTTATTTCTAAAGAAAATTTTGTCAAAATTTTATTTCTGTAGAAAATTTTGTCAAAATTTTAATGTCATAGAATATTTCTACAAAACTTTATTTCTATAGAAAATTTTGTCAAATTTTATTTCAAAAGAAAATTTTGTAAAAATTTTATTTTCATAGAAAATTTCTGCAAAACTTTATTTCTTTAGAAAATTTTGTCAAAATTTTATTTCTATAGAAAATTTGTCAAAATTTTATTTCTATAGAAAATTTTGTGAAAATTTTATTTTCATAGAAAATTTCTGCAAAACTTCATAGAAAATTTTGTCAAAATTTTATTTCTATAGAAAATTTTGTCAAAATTTTATTTCTATAGAAAATTTTGTCAAAATTTTATTGTCATAGAAAATTTTGTCAAAATTTTATTGTCATAGAAAATTTTGTCAAAAGTTTATTGTCATAGAATATTTCTACAAAATTTTATTTCTATTGAAAATTTTGTCAAAATTTTATTTCTATAGAAAATTTTATCAACATTTTATTGTCATAGAAAATGTTGTCAAAATTTTATTGTCATAGAATATTTCTACAAAATTTTATTTCTATAGAAAATTTTTTCAAAATTTTATTTTCATAGAGAATTTCTGCAAAACTTTATTTCTATAGAAAATTTTGTCAAATTTTATTTCTATAGAAAATTTTAATTTTATTAACAAAACAAATTCTATAGCAAAATTTGTTTTGATAGAAAATATTGTCAACAAATTATTTAATATAGAATTTTTTGCCAAATTATATTTCTATTGAAAATCTTGACAACATTTTATTTCTATAGAAAATTTTGTCAAAATTTTATTTATGATCACCTCAAACATATTTGAAGAACAGAATGGTAGTTTTAAAAGGGGAACATATAACATGTTTCTTTCAACCATGTTATCATTCTGGCTGTGGTTGACATATTCCTTTGCGTATGGTTCCAACTCCTAAAGACGGTCACCTCGGTTTTGGGAAAGTTTGTTCGAATTGTCTTTGTTTTTTGAAGGGAAAGTCCAAGTTTCAAAGGCCCTTTACGAATCGCCATAAAATGTTTATAACAAAATCGCATAAAATGTAAATTCTTCTTGGAGTTTCATATACTAATAAATTATTATTTCTTATTTTCATTTCAGGTAAGATAAAAAATCGAATCTTATAACGGTGGTCTCCTATGTGAGTATTTAGATATTTGCACCTAGACTATACAAAACTACCTAAAGAAAATTAAAAGCTTAAATGACAAGACATTTTATAAATATCTTACATATATTATTTTATATTAATTAATATAATCTAAGTTGAATATTATTTTTTTGTTTATTTATTTGTGTTTTTTTTCTTTTCTTGAAATTATTCCATTTCTAATCTCATTGGAGTGTTTTTGTTCATATGACATGGGGAGGACATTGGCGTCACAAAAAAATAAATACTTAATTTAAAGCAGACATATGGTTTTAATAGCCTCTTACCGCTACCACACCAATTTAAATGAAAACCTAGTCCTAAACCTCATATGCCATGCAAGGTGTGGAGAATGAGGTCAATCGCTAAAATATTCCATTTCTAATTTGGTTTTGCAATTTTAGTGAATGATATTTGATTTGCGTTGTACCTTCTTTGTTCTGAAAGTACTTTTTTGCAATGGCTCCCTCCATTGCAAAAAAAGAAAAAAACACCACCAAAACCACCACTACCACTGATAAGTGTGGTAATTTTTTGTTTTTATTTTGTTACCGTTCCCAATGATAAAGGCAACAAATTTTAAATAATTGTGATTTTTTTTAGTGTTGTTTTTCATTTTTTTATTTTGGAACAAATGCAAAAAATATAAACGAAGTGATAATTTATTGAATGCAAATACCTAGAAGAAATATCTAACAACTGTCATTTCTAAGAATAGGTTAGACCAAAAAGCAAATTAACATTGATAAGTGTTTGTTCTAGTGATCTTCCACTTGAATAGAATGTTTCTACAAATTTTCTCCTCTTAGAGATCACATACAACCATGAAGCAAGCACAATTGACGTAAAAGTTTAATAAAAACTATTTATGGGGTTGGAAATTGGAACCATACACACAAAAAAATTTTTTTCTGATTCAATCACGAAATTAATTGATCCAATTAATTTTTTAATTGAAATGTCTTCAATCACGAAAATGATAGTATCAATCACAGTTTTAATTGGGCATAGATAAAATTCTTGATTAAAAAATTAATTGATTTCATTACCAAATATCAATTAATTTTTTAATTGATTCAATTAAAAATTTAATTGATGTTGATTGCAAAACTCAATTAATTTATTAATTAAAAAAAGGTAACTATTTTCAATTACATTCTGAATTAGCTTAGAATTTTTATTTGGATTAACAATTGATTGTTTGAAAAAAAAAATTAATTAAAAATTTAAAAAAAAATGTTCATCGTTTTTTTTAACTGACTTAGTCTTCCGAATTTGATTAAAAGTTAATTGTATCAATTAACTTTTTAATTAAAAATTTTAAAATTTTCAATCATTGACTTAATTATCTTAATGTTTCTATCTTGATTAAAAAGTTAATTGTACCAATTAATTTATTAATTGAAAAAAATTTCAACTTCAATTAACTTTTTAATTGGAAATATTTTGGTGATATTTTTTTCTGTGTAGGTTTGAAAACCTATGGACATTTTTTCCAACCGAATAAAAGCCGTTTTATTTTTATAGAAAATTTCTGAAATACTTTATATGTATAGAAAATATTGTCAAAATTTCATTCCGATAGAAAATTTTGTCAACATTTTATATCTATAGAAAATTTTGTCAAAATTTTATTTCTATAGAAAATTTTGTTAGAATTTTATTTCTATAGACAATTTTGTCAAAATTTTATTTCTGTAGAAACTTTTGTCAAAATTGTATTCCTATAGAAAATTTTGTCAAAATTTTATTTCTATAGAAAATTTTGTAAAAATTTTATGTCTATAGAAAATTTTGTCAAAATTTTATCTCTATAGAAAATTTTGTCAACAGTTTATGTCTATTGAATATTTTGTCAACAGTTTATGTCTATCGAATATTTTATCAGCAGTTTATGTCTATAGAATATTTTGTCAAAATTTTATATCTACAGAAAATTTTGTTAAAATTTTATATCTACAGAAAATTTTGTCAAAATTTTATTTTTATAGAAAATTTTGTTAAAATTTTATTAATATATAGAATTATTTGTCAAAATTTTATGTCCATAGAAATTTTGTCACAATTTTATGTCTATAGAAAATTTTTACAAAATTTAATTCTATAAAAAATTTTGTTAAAATATTAGTTCTATGGAAAATTTTGTCAAAATTTTATTTCCATAGAAAATTTCAACAAAATGTTAGTTGTATAGAAAATTTTGTAAATATTTTATTTCTTTAGAAAATTTTTCAAATTTTTATTTCTATAGAAAAATGCTGTAAAATTTTATTTCTATAGAAAAATTTTGTAAAATTTTGACAAATAAATTAGACAAACATTCGTTTCCTCTGTTGGTTAAGCTGCACTTGTAGTTTAGTCAATGCATGCTTTTAAGCTGAAATCAAAAACAACAACAATGATTGAAACTAAACAAAAAAAAAACAACAATAACAAAATAAAACGAATGAAAACAAGTATATACAGCAGTAAGTTCGGCCGGGCCGAATCTTAAGTACCCACCACCATGAACCAAATATTAGGGTTTCCTGTGAAATTTCAGGAGGACTTGAGGACACTTCCCGAAGATAAATTTAAAGATTTCACCTATGAGGACTATATCAGATTCTGGATTTATAAGAACCATTTTTGTTTGAGTTTTAGAGGAATCATTAACATCTCTTGTAAGTGTGCAAGAAAATTATAAAATAACGTCTTGATTTGAAATCTTAAATTTGTAGAAGTATAATCTGGAAATTTTACATTGAGTTTCAAGCAATTTTCATGATCAGTGCGCCTTCTACACCCTCAAGAAGTGAAGTCGGTCTATATGGAGACATTACCAAATGGACCGATAAAAACTTAATCCGATACACGTTTTTGTGAGCCTAAAATACCAGAATATTTACAATTTCAGGCAAATCAGATAAAAACTACGGTTTCTAGAAACCCAAGGAGTTAAATCGGGAGATCGTTCTTATGGGGTCTATGCGAAAATATGGACCGATACTCACCGTTTTCGGCCCACCTCTTTATGACCCGAAAATACCTCTAGATTTCTAATTTCAGGCAAATAGGAAGAAAAACTTCGGATTCTAGAAGCGCAAGAAGTAAAATAGGGAAATCGGTCTATATGGGGCTATACCAAAATATGGACCGATACTCACCATTTTCGGCACACCTCTTTATGGTGCTAAAATACCTCTAGATTTCCAATTTCAGACAAATTCGATAAAAACTACGGTTTCTATAAGCCCAAGACCCCCAATCGGGAGGTCGTTTTATACTAAAACATGGACCGATACTCACAATTTTTGGCACACGTATTTGTGGTCCTACAATACCTCTAGATTTCCAATTTCAAGTAAATTGAATAAAAACTGCGGTTTCTATAAGCCCAAGAAGTAAAATCAGGAGATCGGTCTATATGGGGGCTATACCAAAATATGTACCGATACTCACAATTTTTGGCACACCTCTTTATAGTCATAAAATACCTCTGGATTTCAAATATTAAGCAAATTGGATAAAAACTTCGATTTCTATAAGCCCAAGACCCCAAATCGGGAGGTCGGTTTATATGCACACAAAAAATTTTTTTTCTGATTCAATCACGAAATTAATTGATCCAATTAATTTTTTAATTGAAATGTCTTCAATCACGAAAATGATAGTATCAATCACAGTTTTAAATGGGCATAGAAAAATTCTTGATTAAAAAATTAATTGATTTCATTACCAAATATCAATTAATTTTTTAATTGATTCAATTAAAAATTTAATTGATGTTGATTGCAAAACTCAATTAATTTATTAATTAAAAAAGGTAACTATTTTCAATTACATTCTGAATTGGCTTAGAATTTTTATTTTGACTAACAATTGATTGTTTGAAAAAAAAAATTTAATTAACAATTTAAAAAAATGTTCATCGCTTTTTTAACTGACTTAGTCTTCCGAATTTGATTAAAATTTAATTGTATCAATTAACTTTTTAATTAAAAATTTTAAAATTTTCAATCATTGACTTAATTAACTTAATGTTTCTATCTTGATTAAAAAGTTAATTGTACCAATTAATTTATTAATTGAAAAAAATTTCAACTTCAATTAACTTTTTAATTGGAAATATTTTGGTGATATTTTTTTCTGTGTGGGGACTATATCAAAACCTGGACCGATATAGCCCATCTTCGAACTTGACCTGCCTGCAGACAAAAGACTAGTTTGTGCAAAATTTCAGCACGATTGCTTCATTATTGAAGACTGTAGCGTGATTACAACAGACAGACGGACAGACGGACATCGTTATATCGTCTTAGAATTTCTCCCTGATCAAGAATATATACTTTATTTAGTCGGAAATCGATATTTCGATGTGTTACAAACAGAATGACAAACTTATTATACCCCCGTCACCATTCTATGGTGGTGGGTATAAAAAGAGGAAGCACGCTCAAAATAAACCCAGCCAACTGCACTCAAATCGATGATTTGACGGTGGCAAAGGAAGAGAGATATGTTTGTACGAATTTACTTCGGCATAAGCCATCTATCATGTAAAACCTTTTTTCGGGAGGTTCAAGTGTTGTTCACTTTTTGGTTTAGTGAACTACCTCAATTTATTCTGATAATTGGTTGATAGTAGAGGATGCTGATGAGGAATGTGGTAATTCCGAAACGTGCGTCCATACAACCATCTTGCAGTCTATAGGGCTTTGCCCAAATAAATTTGACAAACATTATTTTCCTCTGTTGGCAAAGCTACTCTTGTAATTTAGTCAATGCATGGTTTTAAGCTGAAATCAAAAACAACAACAATGATTAAAAAAAATTATTTCTGTAAAAAATTTCTTCAAATTTTTATTTCGATAGAAACTTTCTGCAAAATTTTATTTCTATAGAAAATTTGGTTAAAATTTTACTTCTATAGAAAATTTGACCAAAAGTTTATTTCTATAAAAATTTTGTCAAAATTTTATTTCTTTAGAAACGTTTTGTCAAAGTTTTATTTCTATAGAAAAATTTGACCAAGGGTTTTTTCTATAGAAAATTTTGTTAAAATGTTATTTCTATAGAAAATTATTGTCAAAATTTTATTTCCATAGAAAATTATTGTCAAAATTTTATTTCTATATAAAATTTTGTCAAAATTTTATTTCTATAGAAAATATGGTCAAAATTTTATTTCTATAGAAAATTTTGTCAACAGTTTATGTCTATAGAATATTTTGTCAACAGTTTATTGCTATAGAATCTTTTGTCAAAATTTTATTTCTATAGAAAATTTTGTCAAAATTTTATTTCTTTAGAAAATTTTGTCAACATTTTATTTCTTTAGAAAATGTTGTCAACAGTTTATGTCTATAGAATATTTTGTCAAAATTTTATTTCTATAGAAAATGTTGTCAAAATTTTTGTTCTATGGAATATTTTGTCAAAATTTTATTTCTCTAGATAATTTCAACAAAATTTTAGTTGTATAGAAAATTTTCAAATTTTTATTTCTATAGAAAAATTCTGTAAAATTTTATTTCTATGGAAAAATTTTGTAAAATTTTATTTCTGTCGAAAATTTCTGCAAAATTTTATTTCTATAGAAAATTTGGTCAATATTTTACTTCTAAGAAAATTTGACCAAAAGTTTATTTCTATTGAACATTTTGTCAAAATTTTTTTCTTCAGAAAAATTTTGTCAAAATTTTTTTCTTCAGAAAAATTTTGTCAAAATTTTACTTGTATAGAAAAATTTTGTTAAAATTTTAATTCTGTAGAAAATTTGTCTAAAAGTTTATTTCTATAGACAATTTTGTCAAAAATCAAGAATTTGTCGAAATGTTATTTCTATAGATAATTTTAATTTACATTTAAAATTTAAAACTTTATATCTATTGAAAATTTTGTCAAAATTTTATTTCTATAGAAAGTTTTGTAAACTCTTCTTTCCATTGAAAATTTTGTCAAAATTTTACTATTATAGCAAAAATTTACCAAAAGTTTGTTTCTATAGAAAATTTTGTCAAAGTGTTATTTCTTCAGAAAAGTTTTGTCAAAATTTTATTTCTTTAGAAAAATTTGGCCAAAAGTTTATTTCCGCAGAAAATTTTGTCAAAAGTTTATTTCTATAGAAAATTTTGTCAAAATTTTACTTCTGTAGAAAATTTGATCAAAAGTTTGCTTCTATAGAAAATTTTGTCAAAATTTTATTTCTTTAGAAAGGTTTTGTCAACATTTAGTTCTATAGAAAATTTTGTCAAACTTTTATTTGTATAGGAAATTTTGTCAAAATTTTACTTCTATAGATAATTTGATCAAAAGTTTGCTTCTATAGAAAAATTTGGCCAACAGTTTATTTCTATAGAAAATATAGAAATGTCATTTCTATAGAAGATTTTGCCAACATTTTATTTCTGTAGAAAACTTTTTAAAAGTTTAATTTCTGTAGAAAATTTGGTCAAAATTGTATTTCTACAGAAAATTTTGTTAAAATTTTAGTGCTATAGAAAAGTTTGTCAATTTTTTAATTTTTGCAAATTCTGTGATCATCGGTAAATAAGGAACCGTAAATGAAGCAGAATAGTTCATGCAATGTAGTCTTCAAAACCCTGAATAAACTTTTTTTAATAAAAAGTCGATTACTAGGATTTTCAAATAAAAAAATCTCCTCTAAGTTTTTTTTTTTTATTTCAAAATACTCAGTGTCAAGTTCATATGTAAAAACATTTAGCACATATAAATATGACATATTGTGCCCCCTTTCCCCCTCTTCACTAAATGCATTGCCTTTCCCACATATTATCCCTAATGATGGATTTTGCAAAGTGTGTGTAATTAATTTTTTTTGTATGTTCGGTATCCACAATAGCCTTGGCGTGTCTTCAAAGATCCCCGGAGGCAAACGCAGCATCATTCATCCAAATCGAATCAGAAACTGAAATCACTGAAAATAGCCAAGCTAGTAAGCAAGCCAACATGTCAAAACAATCATCCATAACCATCATCACCATCATCATCATTTGAGAGATGTAATTCAAAACTATTGGCAGATCTTTATGTGTTTCAAGCGCTCACTTTTTAGTGTTGTTGTTGTTTTTACATTTGATTTAATTTCATGTTGGTATATGTCAACAGAGAGAGACCTGTGGGAGAGTGGGGTGGTAGAGTGGGGAGGAATCACAAAGACGACCGATCATATGAAAAGAGCCGCCACCGTTTGAAATTTAAACTTTTCAAAATGTGGCAACATTTGGGATTTGACTATTGCGATTTAAGAGCAACAATGCAAAAACGAAGCAAAACATTTCAAACCACACCGCTTAGAAGTCTATTTTGATTTTGATAGTTTTTGAGATGTTTTTTGTTGTTTTATGGTTTTTCTATGATTTTTTGAGAAGCTCCAAACAACGACTTGTCATTGTCTTTAAAAGCCGCCAAAGCAGAAAGAAGCACCAGCCTTCAAAACAAAAACAATTTGAAATTATTTGCCAATGATGATGATGATGATGATTTGAAGAAGTAGTTTTAGTTCGATTTTCTATTTTGGAGGGTTTTTTTATTTGTGGTTATATTCGAACTTATCATACAAAAAAGTAGATAAATATTAACATCACAGGGACGTCGATGGGCGGCCGTGGGATCCCCCAAAAAATCAAAATTTCGTTTATTGTTAAGCAATCCTCTGTTGGTTAAGCTACTCTTGTAGTTTAGTCAATGTATGGTTTTAAGCTGAAATAAAAAACAACAACAATGCTTAAAGAACAAAACCAACAATAACAAAACAAAACAAATGGAAAAAGAAGAGGAGGCACGCTCAAAATAAACCCAGCCATGTGAATTCAAATCGATGATTTGACAGTGGCATAGGAAAAGAGATATGTTTGTTTCGAATTTATTTCGGCATAAGCCGGCTATCAATGTAAAACCTTTTTTCGGAGGGTTCAAGTGTGGTTTTTGTTGGGTTTAATAAACTGCCTGAATTTATTCTGATAATTGGTTGATAGTTTTGCTGCAAGTAGAGGATGCTGATGAGGAATGTGGTAATTCCGAAACGTGCGTCCATCCAACCATATTGCAGTCTATAGGGCTTTGCCCAAATAAATTTGACAAACATTCTTTTCCTCTGTTGGTTAAGCTACTCTTGTAGTTTAGTCAATGTATGGTTTTAAGCTGAAATAAAAAACAACAACAATGGTTAAGCAATAATTTAAGAGTTTTAAAGAGAATGGGTTTTGGAAAAAAGTTTTGGTAGAATTTTTTTTTTGGAAAATAAAAGATTTTACTAGGGATTTATTTTGGTATTTTGGAGGATGACATATGAGTGGGCAAGACCCAAGGTCCTTAATGTTAACTCGAAGAAGACAGAATTATGCCTATTCACTACAAGGACCAAAATTGCTCAATATATGCGAGTTTTGTTTTGGGCAAGACCATACCAGTGTCTGATAAAATAATGTACTTAGGAGAAACCCTATAGAGCAAACTGAATTGGAAGCCTACAGATGTTGTGCTGAAGAGCTATGGGCTCTATACTGGGCTAGAATCCAAAGGTGACGCCAATGGAGACATCAATGGAGAAGAAGTATGGTTACCACTCGCGCCAACAATAATCTACCAAAATTTGAAGAAAATTTTACAACAAATCTACCAAATTAAAAAAAATAACATTTTTTGAAGTTTTCGATAATATTTTTTTTTTGGTTATTTTGAATTTTTTTTGTCAAGATTTTATTTTTATTGATAATTTCTGCAAAATTTTATTTCTATTAAACATTTTATTTCTATAAAAAAAACTTGTCAAAATTTTATTTCTATAGAAATTTTGGTAAAATTTTATTTCTATAGAAAATTTTATTGTTTTTTAATTTTTTTGTCATAATTTTAATGATATAGAAAATGTTTGTCAAAATTTTATTTTATAGAAAAATTTGGCCAAAAGGTTTTCCTGAGAAAATATAGAAATATTATTTCTATAGAACTATATTTTGTCAATTTTATTTCTATAGAAAATTTTGTTAAAATTTTAATTCTATAGAAAATTTTGTCAAAATTTTATTTCTATAAAAAATTTGGCCAAAAGTTTATTTAGACAATTTTGTCAAAATTTTATTTCTATAAAAAATTAGACGTAAAGTTTATTTAGACAATTTTGTCAAAATTTTTTCTTTATTGTCAAGATTTTATTTTTATTGATAATTTCAGCAAAATTTTATTTCTATTAAATATTTTGTAAACATTTTATTTCTATAAAAAAATTTGTCTAAATTTTATTTCCATAAAAAAATTTGTCAAAATTTTATTTCTATAGAAAATTTTATATTTTCTTAATTTAAAAAAAAAATTGTCATAATTTTAATGATATAGAACATCTTTGCCAAAATTTTATTTTATAGAAAAACTTGGCTGTAGAAAATATAGAAATGTTATTTCTATAAAAAATTTGGCCAAAAGTTTATTTAGACAATTTTGTCAACATTTTATTTCTATAAAATATTTGGCCAAAAGTTTATTTAGACAATTTTGTCAAAATTTTATTTCTATAAAAAATTAGACGTAAAGTTTATTTAGACAATTTTGTCAAAATTTTATCTTTATTGCCAAGATTTTATTTTTATTGATAATTTCTGCAAAATTTTATTTCTATTAAAAGTTTTGTAAACATTTTATTTCTATAAAAAAATTTGTCAAAATTTTGTTTCTATAGAAATTTTGGTAATATTTTATGTCTATAGAAAATTTTATTGTTTTTAAATTTTTTTTGTCATATTTTACTGATATAGAAAATGTTTGTCAATATTTTATTTGTATAGAATTTATTTTTATATAGAAAATTTTATATAGAAAATTTTTATATAGAAAATTTTGTCAAACTTTTATTTCTATAAAAAATTTTGTCAATATTTTATTTTCTTTATCTTCTTTCTTTATTCTCTATTTAATAGTAAGATTTTTTCCATTTTCTTTGTTATCTTTCTAAAGGTATTGCACAGAAGTGGCTTAGCCTTATATCTAGAATATTAGAATTGTGGTATAATACATAATATTTTTTGTTTGTTTGTTTTTTTTTTTTTTAAGATAATGTGTTTGAAGGAAAACTATTAGCAAAAACCTTCTATATATTATTTCTATAGAAAATTTTGTCAAAATTTTATTTATACAGAAAATTTTGTCAAAATTTTATTTTTATAGAAAATTTTGTCAATTTATTTTTATATAGAAAATTTTGTCAAACTTTTATTTCTATAGAAAATTTTGTCAAATTTTATTTATATAGAAAATTTTAATTTTTTTTCTATAGAAAATTTTGTTAAAATTTTATTTCTCTATAAAAATTTTTTTATTTCTATAGAAAATTTTGCCAAATTTTATTTCTAAAGAAAATCTTTTTGAAACTGTTATTTCTATAGAACATTTTGTCAAAACTTTATTTCTCTATAGAAAATTTTGTCAACATTTTATTTCGTTAGAAAATATTGTCAAAAATTTAGTTGTATAGTAAATTTTGTCAAAATTTTATTTCTATAGAAAATTTTGTTAAAGTTTATTTCCATAGACAATTTTGTCAGAATTTGATTTCTATAGAAAATTTTGTCAAAATTTTATTTCTATCGAAAATTTTGTCAAAATTTTATTTCTATAGAAAATTTTGTTAAAATTTTATTTCTATAGAAAATTTTGTCAAAATTTTATTTCTATAGAAAATTTTGTCAAAATTTTATTTCTATAGAAAATCTTTGTTAAAATTGTATTTCTATGGAAAATTTTGTCAAAATTTTATTTCTCTATAGAAAATTTTGTCAGAATTTCATTTCTATCGAATTTTCCTGTAAATAATTTTGTCAAAATTTTATTTCTATAGAAAATTTTGTCACAATTTTATTTCTACAAAAAATCTTTGTTAAACTGTTATTTCTATAGAACATTTTGTCAAAATTTTATTTCTCTATTGAAAATTTTGTCAAGTTTTTATTTCTATAGAAAATTTTGTCAAAATTTTATTTATATAAAAATTTTTGTCACAATGTTATTTCTATAGAAATTTTTGTCAAAATTTTATTTCTATATCTATCGGGCAGCACTCATTGATAATAGAGAAGTTTATCACATATGCAGGGCAGCATGGTGAACTAAAGGACGAAAATTCAGTGCTTGAGCTGTTGAACTCTATAGAGTTCAACAAAATTTTATTTCTCTATAGAAAATTTTGTCAAACTGTTATTTTTATGGAAAATTTTGCCAACATTTTATTTCTATATAATTTTTTGTCTAAATTTTATTTTTATAGAAAATTTAGTCAAAATTTTATTTCCATAGAAAATTTTGTCAAAATTTATTATTTTATTTCCACAGAGAATTTTTTCAAAATTTTAATGATAAAGAAAATTTTTAAAAATTTTATTTCTATAGAAAATGTTGTCAATTTTATTTATATAGAAAATTTTTGTCAAAATTTTATTTCCATAGAAAATTTTGTCAAAATTTTATTTCCATAGAAAATTTTGTCAAAATTTATTTTCATAGAAAATTTTGTCAAAATTTTTTTTCCATAAAAAAATTTTGTCAAAATTTTATTTCCATAGAAAACTTTGTCAAAATGTTATTTCCATAGAAAAATGTGTCAAAAGTTCATTTCCAAAAAATTTTTGTCAAAATTTTATTTCCACAGAAAATTTTGTCAAAATGTTAATGATATAGAAAATTTTGTCAAAATTTTATTTATACAGAAAGTTTTGTCGAAATTTTATTTATACAGAAAATTTTGTCGAATTTTTTTTTCTATGGAAAATATAGAAATTTTATAGAATATTTTTATTCAAAATTTTATTTCTATAGAAAATTTGCAAAATTTTGTTTCTACACAAATTTTATTTCTAAAGAAATAGAATTTTATTTATACATATTATTTTGTCAACATTTTATTTTCATAGAAAATTTTGTCAAAATTTTATTTCCATAGAAAATTTTGTCAAAATTTTATTTCCGTAGAAAATTTTGTCAAAATTTTATTTCCATAAAAAATTTTGTCAAAATTTTATTTCGTTTTGTTTGTTATTGTTGGCTTCTCTTCAATCGTTATTGTTGTTTTTGATCTCAGCTTAAAGCCATGCATTGACTAAACTACAAGTGTAGCTTAACCAACAGAGGAAAAGTATGCTTGTCAAATTTATTTGGGCAAAGCCCTATAGACTGCAAGATGGTTGGATGTACAGCTGTTTCGGAATTACCACATTCCTCATCAGCATCCTCTACTTGCAGCAAGACTATCAACCAATTATCAGAATAAATTCGGGTAATTCACTCAACCCAAAGGGAATTACACTTGAACCTTCCGAAAAAGGGTTTGATAGTCGGCTACTACCTAGTTGATAGTTTTGCTGCAAGTAGAGGATGCTGTTGAGGAATGTGGTAATTCCGAAACAGCTGGACATCCAACCATCTTGCAGTCTATAGGGCTTTGCCCAAATAAATTTGACAAGCATACTTTTCCTCTGTTGGTTAAGCTACACTTGTAGTTGAGTCAATGCATGGCTTTAAGCTGAGATTAAAAACAACAAAATGTTATTTCCATAGAAAACTTTGTCAAAATTTTATTTCCACAGAAAATTTTGTCAAAATTTTATTTCCATAGAAAATTTTGTCAACATTTTATGTGCACAGAAAATTTTGTCAAAATTTTATGTGTACAGAAAATTTTGTCAACATTTTATGTGTACAGAAAATTTTATTTCTATGGAAAATATTGTCAAGAATTAACGTTTTGTCAAAATTTTATTTCTAAAGAAAATTTTGTCAAAATTGTATTTCTATAGAAAATTTTTTTAAAATTTTATTTCTATAGAAAATTTCTTCTAAATTTTATTTATACAGAAAATTTTGTCAAATTTTTTTTCTATGGATAATTTGTCAAGAACTAAAATTTTGTTAAAATTTTATTTCTAAAGAAAATTTTGTCAACATTTTATTTCTATAGAAAATTTGCAAAATTTTATTTTTATAGAAATTGTATTTCTATTGCAAAATTTTATTTTTAAGAGGAAACATAAAGGCAAATTAACTGCTGTTTAGTGCTAGGAAACATATGGAAGTGAACTTAGAAAACGTCCATTTTATATTACTTGATTAATACTTCCCTTGAGTGCTACTCGTTTTTATGGTTATAATAATGAATGATATATTTCGTCTTCTATCTTCTTTGATTGAACATAATATATATATAGCTACTACGCCCCTGTAACACCCCTAATAGTTCTTAACAATTTCAGAAATTCAAGTATGCTTAAATGGAGTGCACAACACAATGTTACAAAAAATCAAAAATACATAATCAAAATTGAACCCCCTAAGGCTATATTCCTAAATTGAAGACGCAAAATCGAATTCACATAGACTCCAGTAAGCAAAAACTCTAGAACAACTTTAATATTTATGGGTTTGCATAGAAATATTTATTTGACATTTTCAAGTTTCAAATATCAAAACAATGTAATACAATGTTTGCTATTAAATAACGAAATTCAAGAGCTCATTCTGTCTAAATGTCTAAGAACTATTTTTATGTTTATCGTTTAAGAACTAAAGAATAGAATTTTGCCCAAAGGGTTTGTCTAGTTGTCGGGTAATTATATGTTAAGGTGGATCGATTTGAGCATGGGCAATATATAAGGAACAGTATTGCCAATATACACGTGGAAAATCTAGTACTTTTGCACTTTTGTCCAGCGATTCAACTACAGACCGAGAACCAACATGGTGAAATGGTAAGCCGTGTATACAAAGGGTTATTATTATATCAATCCCAATTTCGACCAAACACCAAAGAGTTTTTCAGTGGCGAAATATCCCCTCTGTAACCCCAATGGAATTTCTGAGTGTTTCAAAGCTTTTGTAAGTGATTTCTAAGCGATTCGGTCTGGGAGGTCCCTTGTCATTGAATCGTTCAGCACTGATGAAGGGCAGGGCACCCTGATGAAACTTGGTCAAAATCTTCTATAAAATTAAATTTTGACAAAATTTCCTGTAGAAATAAAATTTAGGCAAAATTTTCTATAGAAATAAAATTTTGAAAAAATTTTCTATAAATAAATATTTTTGCATAAACATTTAAATAATATGGTGTACCATGTAAAACAACTACACGCTCACAAAAAATCGCTTCTGTAACATATACTCCCAAACATATTTTGCTTCAAGCATATACATTTTTGGCAATTGCCCAAACATTTATATGTTTGATCTCTTCCAATATATAATATGTTTGAAAGCATATTGGTCTAAACAATATATGTTTGGGTAGTCAATTTCCAAACATTTTGTATTTTTGCATCCAAATTCAATAATGTTGTCTTCTAAAAAACAATATGTTATTATGTGAACATATAATATGTTTGGAAGCATTTTGCACCCAAAAATATTATATGCTTAAAAAAATTCTCCCAAACAATATTGTGCTCAAAATTTTATTTATTTATTTATATATTTACAATCATAATGAATTATGAAAATAAACAGGTAATATAGGTGCTAACAACATAGGTTTTCGACCTGAATGCTCAAAATTCTGTTTCTGCCCAAATGTATATTCCCCCACATCTTTCTCACTTCCACGAGATTTTTTAGTTCTTAGCACCTTTTTCTGTAATACAAACATTGTAGAAGAAATTATTCAATTGTATGATTTTTTTTTATTTTAATTTTTCCTTTTGCCGGACGGGGATTCGAACAGCGGACCACACAGTTTGTAAGGATCAAAGAAGTAGCTGATCAATTGCCCAAGGAAAAATAAAATGTTAATTTTGTAATAACAAGCAACAACCACCAACTTAATTCATTATCGCTCCCTGTTAAATAGCGCTCCAAACTACTAAACACATATATGTTTATAGGCTATTTCTAAATTAATATATGTTTGCATTCAAGCATATTATATTTACAAACATTTTATGTCCCAAACATAATATGTTCTAACATATTAACATATATGTCCCAAACATGTTATGCTAGTTTATGAACATTATATGTTTGCACTCAAAAATATTGTGTTTAAAAATTTGTGTTCCAAACATACAATATTTATAGCCAAACATATGAAAAACAGTCTTTTTCAACCGTGTAGCCAAGACATATCCCATCGATTGAAACTATTGGGAATGATTGAAAAGCAAAGGAAATTGGGTATCGCATGACTTGAAGGCGAGAGACGTCGAAAGGGCATTTTGCGAACAGTTGCTCCAAAGGCAAAAAAGGAAAGGTTCCAAGCGAAAATAACCATGTGGTTACCCCGGTCATGCCTCAACCTCGACGGCAAAGCCAAATATCCATGGTAAGAAGCTTATACTGTATAATGGAAGCCGCCGTGTATAATGGGAGCTGTTTTGTTACAAAAGGGTTGTAGGTTTAACCCCAGATTCGTCCAAATACCAAAAAGTTTTTCAGTGTTGGCTTATCCCCTCTCAGTAATGCTAGTAAAATTTCTGAGTGCTTCAAACTTCTCTAAGTGATTTCACAGTAATGTAAAACGCCATTCGGACTCGGCTGTAAGAAGCAGGTGCCTTGTCCGTGAGCTTGAAATAGAATCGGGTAGCACTCATTGATAAGAGAGAAGTTCACCACTGTGAGATCATAATAGACTGAATATACTAAGTAAGCTTGAAATGTCGGGCTGTTACTATACCTCACCTAATCTATGCTGTGTATTTGGTAGGACCTCAAAATTTGGAAAAACACAACAAGTAATTTTGCAGCAAGATAACGCTGAGCAAAACCCGTAAAAACTTATTTGGAAACTCTCAAATGCGAAGACCTACCCCACCCGCCATATATTGACCACTTGTTCCGATTGATGAAGAACGACCTGGCTGCTTAGCATTTTCGTTCAAATCGACCCAAGCCAAAAATTGGGTCGATTTGATTCAAAAGACGAGTCGTCTTTTCATCTCGGAATCCATATGTTGCCAGAAACATGGGAAAAATAGTGGCGAGCGATGGACATTACTTCGATTGATCAGTCTGTTACAACTGTTTAATTTACACTTCCTTATAGATCAAACATAAATCGATTTAAAAAAAAGAAAAAAAACGTAGGAACTTATGGACTTTTTCTAAATTTCAAAAAGTCCCCCTTTTTGAATTTTTCAGTTTTCAACTTTTGCTATAATCGACATTTCGACTTTTCCAGATTTTGCAAAATTTAATCTTTCGACTATTCGAAGGACCACTTTTGTCGTTCGTTGTCATTGAAACTTCGGCTTTTTATATAGCGACTTTCAACGTCGCTCCAATTTGTTGGCTTAAAAAGATCCTCATCACATTTACGAGTCCGTTCCAAAAAAATCAATTTTGGTTATTTCGAAAAGTCAATCAATCAATTTTGGCCAACATCGAATTTGGTATGGCTTAACATGGGAATGGATAAGCTTCTTATCTGAGAAAACCAAATTCGATAACTGGCCGATATCGTGTCCAGTCCTTTCCAGTCTAACTTGTGCATCGGCAAAATCTTGCACTTTTTGGAACTTCAATGATATTAGTCCAAGCTCATTTTTTGGGGTTGGGCAATCCTAGTGTGAAAATCTATCATCTGACAACTCTATCGAAAAGCTTGACATGTTTCTTTCGCCGTGAATTAACTCAACAACAGTGCATCAATTAACTTAATTGAACTTTTGGCTATGAGGCTCTGTCAATAACTAGCGTTTATGGATGGTACGGTGTATCCAACCGAGGTTGTAATTCACTTCAAGACGAATTTTCTATAATAAAATTTTGAAACAATTTTCTATAGAAATAATTTTTTTTTCTATAGAAATACAATTTTGACAAAATTTTCTATAGAAATAAAATTTTGACAAAATTTCTTATAGAAATAAAATTTTGACAAAATTTTCTATAGATATAATTTTTTTTAAATCTTTTTTATTATCGTCCCTTTTCGGTGTTATAAATGCATAGATGATCATTGAATGAATACACTTGTCATTGCGGAGCAAAGGGAAAATGTTAATGAACTTTACATCTGATGATGAACCTATTGCATAGCTCTCCCATATGTTATGTCTGGGTAATAGTTTCCCCATATATAGCTATGCTATATCAATTATAAATCATATCTCTAAACCTTTGATCTTCAAAACCCAAAAAAAAAAAATTCCAACCATTATTCCATCATTGTCATCATAAGCATATCATAGTTATGGTAATGTGTGATTGGGATGGTGGTAATTGTTATACCGATTTAACGACAACTTATGGATCGCCATAAACACCTTCATTTGGGTTTTTGGATACACCATTGGGGAAAAAGGTAGTTAGAGTATATTGAGCTGTCTGTAAAATTATCATCATGACGACGATGGCTATTATCATGATGATGGTGTTCATGACTATTAAACATTTTATGGTCGGTCTTTCGGATATGATTGACATTTAAGCTGAGTGGGCGTTTTGTAACCTACTGAAGAGGTAGAGGTGGTGGTAACCACCACAAAAAATCTCTTGCATGCAATCTATGCACATTTTTCTTTGGTTATTCTTAATAAATTTGAACTTTTTCTTTTTGTAATATTTAACATATTAATTTTAACAACACAGAGGTTATTGTACGATTTATTCATTTTTAGGTGAATGATCATTTAAATTTGTTGCTTAATTGGCTAGAATGTGATGATTTTTTTTAACCCAATTTCAATCTTTTTGAGAACATCCGGGTAATTAATGTGGATAAATAAAAATTCTGAAACGTTGTAAAATCTTTGGCATTGTAACCTAAATCGTGATATCCGTTTTACTTAGTGGTGGTAAAATGTGTGGTAGTAGAAGTTTGGTCTAATTTTTAATGATCTTAATTTTATAAAAACAATTTAAACGCATAAATTCTAAAATTTTCTGTAGAAATAAACAAGAAATAAAATCGATATTAATAAATTTTTTGATAGAAATATTGAAATTTTGACAAAACTGTCTTTAGAAATAAAATTTTCCCAAAATTTTCGATTGAAATAAAATTTTGACAAATTTTTCGATAGAAATAAAATTTTGGCAAAACAGTATTTAGAAATAAAATTTTGCCAAAATTTCCTATAGCAACAAAAATTTCAACAAAATTTTCTATAGATTAAAAAATTTCAACAAAATTTTCTATAGAAATACAATTTTGACAAAACTTTTGATAGCAATAAACTTATGACAAAACTGTCTTTAGAAATAAAATTTTGCCAAAGTTTTCTATAGAAATAAAATTTTGAAAAGATTTTCTATAGAAACAAAAATTTTGACAAAATTTTCTATAGAAATAAAATTTTGACAAAACTGCCTTTAGAAATAAAATGTTGCCAAAATTTTCTATAGCAGTAAAATTTTGACAAGATTTTCTATAGCAACAAAAATTTTGACAAAATTTTCTATATAAATAAAATTTTGACAAAATTTTCGATAGAAACAATTTTTGACAAAACAGTATTTAGAAATAAAATTTTTCCAAAATTTTCTATAGCAATAAAAATTTTGACAAAATTTTCTATAGATTCAAAAATTTCAACAAAATTTTCTATAGAAATAAAATTTTGACAAAATTTTTGATAGAAACAATTTTTGACAAAACGGTATTTAGAATTAAAATTTTGACAAAATTTCTATAGCAACAAAAATTTTGACAAAATTTTCTATAGAAATAAAATTTCGACAAAATTTTCTATAGAAATAAAAATTTGACAAAATTTTCTATAGAAACAAAAATTTTGACAAAATTTTCTATAGAAATAAAATTTTGACAAAATTTTCGATAGAAGCAATTTTTGACAAAGCAGTATTTAGAAATAAAATTTTGCCAACATTTTCTATAGAAATAAAATTTTGACAAAATTTTCTATAGCAACAAACATTTTGACAAAATTTTCTATAGATTCAAAAATTTTGACAAAATTTTCTTTAGAAATAAAATTGTGACTAAATTATCTATAGAAATAAAATGTTGACGAAATTGTCGATAGATATAAAATTTTGACAAAATTTCCTATTGAAATAAAATTTTGACAAAATTTCCTATTGAAATAAAATTTTGACAAAATTTTCTATAGGAATAACATTTTGAAAAAAATTTTGCCAATTTTTACTATAGACATAAAATTTTGACAAAACTGTCTTTAGAAATAAAATTTTGTCAAAATTTTCTATAGAAATAAAATTTTGACAAGATTTTCTATAGAAACAAACATTTTGACAAAATTTTCTACAGACTCAAAAATTTCAACAAAATTTTCTATAAAAAAATTTTTTTTGACAAAATTTTTGATAGCAATAAAATTTTGCCAAAATTTTCTATAGAAATAAAATTTTGACATAACTGTCTTTAGAAGTAAAATTTTGCTAAAATTTTCTATAGAAATAAAATTTTGACAAGATTTTCTATAGAAACAAAAATTTTGACAAAATTTTCTATAGCAACAAAAATTTTGACAACATTTTCTATAGATTCAACATTTTCTATAGAAATAAAATTTTGACAAAATTTTTGATAGCAATAAAATTTTGAAAAATTTTTTGATAGCAATACAATTTTGACAAAATTTTTGATAGCAATAAAACTTTGCCAAAATTTTCTATAGAAATAAAATTTTGACAAGATTTTCTATAGAAACAAAAATTTTGACAAAATTTTCGATAGCAACAAAAATTTTGACAAAATTTTCTATAGACTCAAAAATTTCAAGAAAATTTTCTATAGAAATAAAATTTTGACAAAATTTTTGATAGCAATAAAATTTTGACAAAATTTTTGATAGCAATAAAATTTTGTCAAAATTTTCTATAGAAATAAAATTTTGACATAACTGTCTGTAGAAGTAAAATTTTACCAAAATTTTCTATAGAAATAAAATTTTGACAAGATTTTCTATAGGAACAAAAATTTTGACAAAATTTTCTATAGAAATAAATTTTTGACAAAATTTTCGATAGAAACAATTTTTGACAAAACAGTATTTAGAAATAAAATTTTGCCAAAATTTCCTATAGAAATAAAATTTTGACAAACTTTTCTATAGCTACAAAAATTTTGACAAAATTTTCTATAGATTCACAAATTTTGAGGAAATTGTCGTAGAAATAAAATTTTGACAAATTTTCCTATCGATATAAAATTTTGACAAAATTTTCTATTGGAATAAAATTTTTCACAATTTTTTTCTATAGACATAAAATTTTGAAAAAATTTTTTATAGAAATAAAATTTTGACAAAATTTTCTATAGAAATAAAATTTTGACAAAATTTTCTATAGATTCAAAAATTTTGACAAAATTTTCTATAGATTCAAAAATTTTGATAAAAATTTTCTATAGAAATATAATTTTGACAAATTTTCCGGTAGAAATAAAATGTTGACAAAAATTTTCTTTAGAAATAACATTTTGACAAAATTTTCTATAGAAATAAAATTTTCACAAAATTTTCCATAGTATCAAGAATTTTGACAAAATGTTCTATAGATTCAAAAATTTTGACAAAATTTTCTATGGAAATAGAATTTTGTCAAAATTTTCTTTACAAATTTTGATTTTGAAAAATTTTTTCTATAAAAATAAAATTTTGACAAAATTTTCGATAGAAAAACATTTTAACAAAACAGTATTTGCCAAAATTTTCTATACAAATAAAATTTTGACAAAATTTCCTATAGAAATAAAATTTGACAGAATTTCCCATAGAAATAAAATTTTGACCAAATTTTCTATAGAAATAGTGTTGACAAAATTTTCTATAGAAATAAAATTTTGACAAAATTTTCGATAGAAAAACATTTTAACAAAATAGTATTTAGAAATAAAATTTTGCCAAAATTTTCTATAGAAATAAAATTTGTTAACTACAGTCGTTCGTCTATGGAGGTATTCTTGCAAGAGAAAATGTTTTTCTTCTAAATTCATATCACTTATTGAGCCTAATGACGTGCTCTTCAATTATAGAGTATAATTTCATAATTATACTAATTGCATAATTTTTATTAAACGCCAAAAAAAAAAAAAAAAAAAAAAAAACAATAAATTGTCTCCATTTCTAAACAACTTCTCAGCTGGTTGAGTGACTCTACCTTGAGGCAAAACAAATTGTTGTTAATTTTTACAACATTTTTTTACGAATTTTCACTTCTAGTTATTATACGAATTCCTTAAGTTTACGGTAATTATAGTACATAGTAATATTCTTCAAACTCTTGGTTTTAAACTTGGACAGACTTTAGCTTAAATTGCTTAGGCTTTGACTTGCTTTAATTACGCTATGTATGAGAGTTTTTTTTTTTTTGTGAAGGAACCCTGCATATGAAATTCCAACTTCAATTCACATATATTTGAACTTAATTGAATGGTTGACTTGCTCGTTGGTTGGGTTGATTTGTTAGTTGGTTGCGCATGGGCCTACATTCTTAAGAGTCATAACCAAAAGGTTTCAAAAAGTTTCACTACATGTGAAACACTAAAATTACTCGTACTCACAAGAAACTATACACACAAAATTGTGTACTATTGAAAATGAAAATGTTTGCAATACAAAAATAAAAAATAAATGATTGAGTACACTGAAAAATAAAGTGAGATGGATTAATCGGGTCAAAAATTTCTCGTAAAGCTAACAGCTAGTAAAAATTATTCCTTATAGGTTAGGAAATGAACTGATATAACCAACTGTGAATACGTATATATAGGGTGGTTGATAAGTAATGTAATTTTAATTCTATTGTTTAAACGAATTTCTAGATTCTCACAAAAAGTGTCATAAACCATAAAAAGTGGCACATTTATTTAAAAAAGGTGGTTTCCTTTTTGAAAAAGCAAATTTATGTCAGTGTTTTATATAGCGTAGTGAAATATTTTTTTTTTCAATTTAGACCTTAACTAGTTCAACATTCATTTTATCTCCATTTAGCTGAAAATATTTGAAATTTATATTCAGAAGATTATTTCTATAGGAATTTTATTTCTATAGAAAATTTGGTCAAAATTTTATTTCTATAGAAAATTTGGTCAAAATTTTATTTCTATAGAAAATTTGGTAAAAATTTTATTTCTATAGGAAATTTTTTCAAAAACTGTTTTATATAGAAATCTTTGGCAAACAACTTTTTATATAGAAATTTTTGTCAATTTTTTTCTATAGAAAATTTTGTCAAGGTTTTTTTCCATAGAAAAGTTTGTCAAAATTTTATTTCCATAGAAAATTTTGTCCAAATTTTATTTCTTTATATTTTTTTTTTCAAAATTTTATTTCTGTAGAAAATTTTCACAAAATTCTATTTCTATAGAAAATTTTGTTAAAAATTTTATTTCTATAGAAAATTTTGTTAAAAATTTTATTTCTATAGAAAATTTTGTCGAAATTTTATTTGCATTGAAAATTTTGTCAAAATTTTATTTCTATAGAAAATTTTGTCATAATTTTATTTCTATAGAAAATTTTGTCAAAATATTAGTTCTATAGAAAATTTTATCAACATTTTATTTCTATAGAACATTTTGTTAAAATTGTATTTCTATAGAAAATTTTGTAAAAATTTTTTTTCTATAGAAATTTTTGTCAATTTTTTTTCTATAGAAAATTTTGTCAAATTTTTTTCTATAAAAAATTTTGTCAACATTTTATTTCTATAGAAAATTTTTGCAAAATTTTATTTCTATAGGAAATTTTTGCTAAATTTTATTTCTATAGAAAATTTTTGCTAAATTTTATTTCTATAGAAAATTTTGTCATTTTATTTCTTTAAAACAATTTTGTCAACATTCTTGATTGTATAAAAATTTTTGTCAAAATTTTTTTTTTTTGGGAAATTTTGTTAAAATTTTTTTCTATAGGAAATTTTGTCAAAATTTTATTTCTGTAGGAAATTTTGTCAAAATGTTAATTTCAATATAATATTTTGTCAACATTTTTTTTTCATAGGAAATTTTGTCAAAATTTTGTTTTATAGAAAATTTTGTCACAATTTTGTTTCTATAGAAAATTGTTGCAAAATTTTCTATAGAAAATGTTAGCAAAATTTTATTTCTATAGGAAATTTTTGCAAAATTTTATTTCTATAGAAAATTTTTGCAAAATTTTATTTCTTGTAGTTGTTGTATGGTTGACCTTTTTGTATAATTATTTGTAGAGTTTGTAAGGCTTGAGGTCATGTTGTCATAAACTCAAACGCAGTGGCGAGCAAGTCACTTTGTCTTATTAAAAATATTAAAAAGGTAATTTCCCTGAGGACGGACAACGATGGTGTTCGAAATATTGGAAAGAATTAAAAATAAAACACTATAAAAAACTAATATAAAAACTATAAGCCTTACAAACTCTACAAAAAATTTTATTTCTATAGAAAATTTTATCAATATTTTATTTCTTTAAAACAATTTTGTCAAAATTTTTGTTTGTAGAGAAAATTTTGTCAAAAAATTTTTTATAGGAAATTTTGTTAAAATTTTTTTTCTGTAGGAAATTTTGTCAAAATTTTATTTCTGTAGGAAATTTTGTCAAAATGTTAATTTCAATAAAATATTTTGTCAAAATTTTATTTTCATAGAAAATTTTGTCAATTTTTTTTTCTAAAGGAAATTTTGTTAAAATTGTATTTCTATAGAAAATTTTGTCAAAATTTTATTTTTTGTAGAAAATTTTGTCAATTTTTTTTTCTATAGAAAACTTTATAAAATTTTTATTTCCATAGAAAACTTCATAAAATTTTTATTTCTATAGAAAATTTTGTCAAAATTGTATTTCTATAGAAAATTTTGTCAAAATTATATTTCTATAGAAAATTTTGGCAACATTTTATTTCTATAGAAAATGTTGTCAACATTTTTATTTCTATTAAAAACGTTATAAAATTTTTATTTCCGTAGAAAACTTCATAAAATTTCTATAGAAAATTTTGTCAAAATTGTATTTCTATAAAAAATGTTGTCAAAATTTTTATTTCTTTAGATTTTTCTTTTCAAAATTATATTTCTATAGAAAATTTTTTCAATTTTTTTTTTTATAAAATTTTGTCAAAATTTTATTTTTATAGAAAATTGTGTCAAACTTTTATTTCTATATCAAATTTAGTTAAAATTTTATTTCTATAGAAAATTTTGTCAACATTTTATTTCTGTAGCAAATTTTGTCAAAATTTTTTATTTTTCAAAATGTACCAAAATATCAATATTTCGACCAATATATCAAATAGTAAAAAAACCTACAATGTTTGGTAGAATTCTACCACTTGTAGCAACCTTGCAGTTACCCATGTTTAACAGTTACAGCAAATTGTGTTTGCATACTTTCAAGGAATACATATGTTTGCTTGGCAAGGCTATGATATGAAATGGAAAACAACATTAGTATTGGACGCATAACATTTATCCATCCTTAATCTTAACGTGATTCGGAATTTAAAAGTAATTAATTAAAAAGTGTCGGACCCTGACAAAAAGGGACCAAAAATTTGCAAACAATATTTCAGAAAAAAAGGTGACAGAAATATTCAAAAAAATATGGCGTTTAGTAACACAAAAGTATCTCCTCTGGAAAAGATGAAAAATGTTGCACTAAAGTGTAACAATGATGACACTGGAGGGGATTAAACCTATTTAACTACTATAGCAAATTTCATTTGCATAATTTCAGGCTGTACAAATATATGATTGCCAATACTAAGGTATAAAATGCAAAAATTGTTTGTATCGCACGCGTCAACACGATGCTGTGATAAGGCACCGATCCCATACGTGAACTTAGCGGTATTCGCATATAAAAACACCTACTTAAAAAGTGCTATACCCTGATAAAAAGATGGCATAAATGTGTAAAAATGATGGCAATTAGTGACACAAAAGTATATCCGCTGGATAATAGCAGCAAATGTGTCACTAAAGTGGACTTCAACTTCAAAATGATTTGAGCCACTTTTCTAGAAATTCTAAATTAATGATCTCGCGGTAAACCTGTTTGAATGTGTCTTAAAATTAGTAATCAAATATTAGCATACTTTCAGGCGCCAAAAATATAGTCTATCCGTAAGGGCCAGATTTGCAAATTGTTAAAAACATTAGGTGGCACGTCAAAAAGTAGCACAAAATTAACATCGCTAAAAGAGTTTTAAATTTCAAATATATAGATATAGTCGGATTAATATAATATCTGTAATAATAAGAGTAATAGTTTGTGGAGAATTCGTACTTTAAGTTTTAACTGAAAATTATATAAAAATTTTTCTCTGTTTATTCGTACCACCCAATTTACTACCGCAGACCATCAGACCAATAATGGTAATTCAACCTATACCTCTTTTAAAATCATTGGGCAGTCAGCTAGTCTGTTAGTGTAACCATCCATGAGAAGAGAGACCACCACCACCATCATTCATTGCAATGGGGCAAGTCATTCAGCCACGCATGCGTAGTGTTTTTGGTTGCCTTTTGTTTTCTTAATACCCCACAAAAACGAAAAACATACAATACGCAATACACAAACCCTCCCCACCCGTTTTTAAACCGCAAAAACAAAAAACTAAAATGAATTTCGACGAAACGCAATAAACTCTCAATGTGCTGTTAGATTAAAGAAACTTTTGAAAAATTCCATATTCTACATTAAGGTATTAAAACTTCACTGAACTCTTCCACCTCCATGGAATGGTGGGGGGCTATGGACAGAGTCAGAGTAACATATCCACCATCATACTCTGTGTGAAATGAGGTTGAGAGACTGCCTTCAGCAAGGTCGTTTCGATGTTTTTGTTTTCTCGTTTGGTATTTCTGTTTTACTTGCAATTGTTTTGATGAGGAGTTTAACATAGTTGAGACTATCAGTATTTCAATTTAAAATATTGTGGTGGGGAAGTTAATTGAAGTAATTGTGGGTTTCTTCTTGCTTTGCCCAAAAGCCTATTAAATTATTTCCCTAAAGGGGTGGGACCCTACAGGCTTTAAAGTTTATTAATTAGAGTAGCTGAGGTCTAAAGTATGAATCAGTTTCAATTTTTTCGGTGATACTTTTGTGCCTATATTTTTTGTTATGCAGCTAAATGCCATAGATTTTCATTTTTGATTAACCTTTTTGTCATAATGTGCCACTTTTTATTTGCATTCATTTATTCTATAATAGTTTTTGTATGTTTTGAACCCAAATTCCTCTTTCAGATGGCGCAAATGATCGGTGTCTTAACAATTAATGGAATTTGTGAGAAATTTTCTCCTTATGAACTTGAAGTGTCAGTGAACATGTGTACCGGCTAAAAGTATGCAATGCAAATTTATTATTAAATCATTAAATCAAACTACTATTCTATATTAACTTTTAAGAAGTGACTTTCAATGAACTGTGGATAGAATGATTGTTATTTCAGAACTCAATATTAAACACTGACCCTCTGCGAAATTCCATTGGTGATGATGAATCGCTTAGTTTGATCATCATATGGCTGGAAAATTGATAAAATTATTTCCTTATTGGAATCAGGTAAATATTGGACTAAGGGTGAATGGAATAGAATCGAAAAGCGTTACAATAACTGCAGATATAAATACAGGTCGTAATCAGCCAAAATGAGCATTTGATACACAAAATCGATTGAAACCAGATTCTATTCGAGTTTTTGTGTTGACTCAAATCGATTAACTGACTTTCAGTGAAAAAATCGCAAATGTGAATTTCAATTAGAAGAGGAATGTTATTTAAAATTTTTTTTGAAAGTCGCCGCGTCAAATCCAATAATCGAATTGTGATAATGTCGAAGAGTATTTTTTTTTGATTCTCATTATTCTCAAAAATTTTCTCAAAACTTCCTTTAATTTCTACAGAAAATTTTCTCAAAATTTTATTTTTATAGAAAATTTTGTCAAAATTTTATTTCTATAGAAAATTTTGTCAACATTTTATTTCTATAGAAAATGTTCTCAAAATTTTATTTCTATAGAAAATTTTCACCAAATTTTATTTGTATAGAAAATTTTCTCAATATTTTATTTCTACCGAAAATTTTCTCAATATTTTATTTCTACCGAAAATTTTGTCAAAACTTGTTTTCTATAGAGGTTTTTGTCAAAATTTTATTTCTATAGAAATTTTTCTCAATATTGTATTTCCATAGAAAATGTCAAAATTTTATTTCTATAGAAAATTTTGTCAATTTTTCTTCTATAGAAAATTTTGTCAACATTTTTTTCTATAAAATTTTTTTCAAATTTTTTTCTATAATTTTTTTTTTCAAAATTTTATTTCTATAGAAAATTTTCTAATTTTTTTTCTAAAGAAAATTTTCTCAATATTTTATTTTCATCGAAAATGTCAAAATTTTATTTCTATAGAAAATTTTGTCAAAATTTTATTTCTATAGAAAATTTTGTCAAAATTTTATTTCTATACAAAATTTTATTTGTACAGAAATTTTTGTCAAAATATTTTTTCTATAGAAAACTTTGTCAAAATTTTATTTCTATAGCAAAGTTTCTCAATTTTTTTTCTATTTAAAATTTTGTCAAAATTTTATTTCTATAGAAAATGTTGTCAAAGTATTATTTCTATAGAAACTTTTATCAAGATTTTATTTCTATAGAAAATTTTGTCAAAATTGTTTTTTCTATAGAAAATATTGTCAAAATTTTATATCTATAGAAAATTTTATCAACATTTTATTTCTATAGAAAATTTTGTCAAAATTTTATTTCAATAGAAAATTTTGTCAAAATTTTATTTCTATAGAAAATTTTGTCAAAAATTTATTTCTATAGAAAATTTTGTCAAAATTTTATTTCTATAGAAAATTTTGTCAAAATTTTATTTCTATAGAAAATGTTGTCAAAATATTATTTCTATAGAAACTTTTATCAAGATTTTATTTCTATAGAAAATTTTGTCAATTTTTTTTCTATAGCAAATATTGTCAAAATTTTATATCTATAGAAAATTTTATCAACATTTTATTTCTATAGAAAATTTTGTCAATTTTTTATTTCTATAGAAAATTTTCTCAATATTTTATTTCTATAGAAAATTTTCTCAATATTTTATTTCCATAGAAAATGTCAAAATTTTATTTCTATAGAAAATTTTGTCAAAATTTTATTTCTATAGAAAATTTTATTTCTACAGAAATGTTTGTCAAAATTTTTTTAGAAAATTTTCTCAAAATTTTATTTTTATAGAAAATTTTATTTTTATTGAAAATTTTGTCAAAATTTTATTTCTATATAAAATTTTGTCAAAATTTTATTCCTATAGAAAATTTTATTTCTACAGAAATTGTTTGTCAATTTTTTTTCTATAGAAAATTTTGTCAAAATTTTATTTCTATAACAAATTTTCTCAATTTTTTTTTTTTATAGAATATTTTGTCAAAACTTTTTTTCTATAGAGGTTTGGCAAAATTTTATTTCTATAGAAAATGTTGTCAAAATTGTATTTCTATTGAAAATGTTGTCAAAATATTATTTCTATAGAAACTTTAATCAAAATTTTATTTCTATAGAAAATTTTGTCAACGGCTTATTTCTATTGAAAATTTGGCCAACTTTTATTTCTATAAAAAATTTTTCTCACAATTTTATTTCTATAGCAAATTTTTCAAAATTTCATTTCATATTTGTTGTTTTGATCTCAGCTTAAAAACTATTGCGTTGACTAAACTACAAGTGTAGATTAACCAACAGAGGAAAAAGCCGCAGTTGGGTGCGGAAGGTTCAAGTGTGGTTCACTTTGGGTTTGGTGAACTACCAGAATTTGTTGTGATAATTGGTTGATAGTTTTGCTGCAAGTAGAGGATGCTGATGAGGAATGTGGTAATTCGGAAACGTGCGTCCATCCAACCATCTTGCAGTCTATAGGGCTTTGCCCAACTAAATTTGACAAACATTATTTTCCTCTGTTGGTAGTTTAGTCAACGCAAGCTGAGATCAAAACATCAAAACAAATATGATTTAAGACAAACCAACAAAAACAAAACAAAAATTTTATTTCTATAGAAAATTTTGTCAAAATTTTATTTCTATAGAAAATTTTATTTCTACAGAAATTTTTGTCAAAAATTTTTTTAGAAAATTTTCTCAAAATTTTATTTCTATAGAAAATTTTATTTCCATAGAAAATGTCAAAATTTTATTTCTATAGAAATAAAATGTACACCACCATGGTGCAATGGATAGCATGCCCGCCTTGCATACACAAGGTTCGATTCCTGCTTCGACCGAACACCAAAAAGTTTTTCAGCGGTGGATTATCCCACCTCAGTAATGCTGGTGACATTTCTGAGGGTTTCAAAGCTTCTCTAAGTGGTTTCACTGCAATGTGGAAGGCCGTTCGGACTCGGCTATAAAAAGGAAGTCCCTTGTCATTGAGCTTAACATGGAATCGGGCAGCACTCAGTGATAAGAGAGAAGTTCGCCAATGTGGTATCACAATGGACTGAATAGTCTAAGTGAGCCTGATACATCGGGCTGCCACCTAACCTAACCTATTTCTATAGAAAATTTTGTCAATATTTTATTTATATAGAAAATTTTATTTCTACAGAAATTTTTGTCAAAAATTTTTTTTAGAAAATTTTCTTAACATTTTATTTTTATAGAAAATTTTGTCAATTTTTTTGTCTACAGAAAATTTTGTCAAAATTTTATTTCTATAGAAAATTTTGTCAACATTTTATTTATATAGAAAATTTTATTTCTACAGAAATTTTTGTCAAAAATTTTTTTTAGAAAATTTTCTCAAAATTTTATTTTTATAGAAAATTTTCTTAACATTTTATTTTTATAGAAAATTTTGTCAATTTTTTTGTCTACAGAAAATTTTGTCAAAATTTTATTTCTATAGAAAATTTTGTCAAAATTCTATTTCTATAGCAAATTTTCTCAATTTTTTTATAGAAAATTTGGCAAAATATTATTTCTATAGAAAATTTTGTCAAAACTTGTTTCTATAGAGGTTTTGTCAAACTTTTATTTTTATAGAAAATGTTGTCAAAATATTATTTCTATAGTAACTTTAATCAAAATGTTATTTCTATAGAAAACTTTTTTTTCAAAATTTTATTTCTATAGAAAAATTTGTCAACAGCTTATTTCTATAGAAAATTTTGTCAAAATTTTATTTCTATAAAATAATTTTCTCACAATTTTATTTCTATAGCAAATTTTTCAAAATTTGATTTCATATTTGTTGTTTTGATCTCAACTTAAAAACCATTGCGTTGACTAAACTACAAGAGTAGATTAACCAACAGAGGAGAAAGCCGCAGTTGGGTGCAAAAGGTTCAAGGTTGCTGCAAGTAGAGGATGCTGACGAGGAATGTGGTAATTCCGAAACGTGCTTCCATCCAACCATCTTGCAGTCTATAGGGCTTTGCCCAAATAAATTTGACAAACATTTCTTTCCTCTGTTTGTTAAGCTACTCTTGTAGTTTAATCAACACAATGGTTTTTAAGCTGAGATCAAAACAACAAATATGATTGATGTAAAATGAAGTAAAATTAAATCTATATTAAAAGTAAATCTATAGAAAATGTCTATAGAAAATTTTGTCAATATTTTATTTCATAGAACATTTTGTCAAAAGTTTATTTGTATAGAAAATTTTGTCAAAATTTTATTTCTATAGAAAATTTTGTCAAAATTTTATTTCTGTGGAAATTTTTGCCAAAATTTTATTTCTATAGATAATTTTGCAAAAATTTTATTCTATAAAAAATTTCGTCAAAATTTTATTTCTATAGAAAATGTTGTCAAAATTTTATTTCTATAGAAAATTTTGTCAAAATTTTATTTCTATTGAAAATGTTGGAAAAATTTTATTTTTATAGAAAATTTTGTTAAAATTTTAGTCTATAAAAAATTTCGTCAAAATTTTATTTAAATAGAAAATTCTTTCAAAATTTTATTTCTATAGCAAATGTTGTCAAAATTTTATTTATATAGAAAATTTTGTCAAAATTGTATTTCTATAGAAAATTCTGTCAAAATTTTATTTCTATAGAAAATTTTGTCAAAATTTTATTTCTATAGGATACACTATTAATTTTTTGTCTATAGAATATTTTTGCAAAATTTTATTTCTACAGAAAATTGTCAAAATTTTTAAAATTTTATTACATTTTTTTAGAAATTTTATATCTATAGCAAATTTCTATAGAAAATTTTCTCAATATTTTATTTCATAGAGCATTTTCTCAAAATTTTATTTCTGTAGAAAATTTTGTCAAAATTTTATTTCTATAGAAAATTTTGTCAAAATTTTATTTCTATAGAAAATTTTGTCAAAATTTTATTTCTGTGGAAAATTTTGTCAAAATTTTATTTCTATAGATAATTTTGCAAAAAATTTATTCTATAAAAAATTTCGTCAAAATTTTATTTATATAGAAAATTCTGTCATGTGTTCTATAGAGGTTTTTTATCAAAATTTTATTTCTATAGAAAATGTTGTCAAAATTTTATTTCTATAGAAAATTTTGTCAAAATTTTATTTCTATAGGATACACTATTAAATTTTTGTCTATAGAATGTTTTTGCAAAATTTTATTTCTACAGAAAATTGTCAACATTTTTAAAATTTTATTAAATTTTTTTAGAAATTTTATGTCTATAGAAAATGTCTTTAGAAAATTTTCTCAATATTTTATTTCATAGAACATTTTGTCAAAAGTTTATTTCTATAGATAATTTTGCAAAAATTTTATTCTATAAAAAATTTCGTCAAAATTTTATTTTTATAGAAAATTTTGTCAAAATTTTATTTCTATAGAAAATTTCGTCAAAATTTTATTTCTATAGAAAATGTTGTCAAAATTTTTTTTTCTATAAAAAATTTCGTCAAAATTTTATTTCTATAGAAAATGTTGTCAAAATTTTATTTCTATAGAAAATTTTGTCAAAATTTTATTTCTGTGAAAATTTTGTCAAAATTTTATTTCTATAGATAATTTTGCAAAAATTTTATTCTATAAAAAATTTCGTCAAAATTTTATTTCTATAGAAAATGTTGTCAAAATTTTGTTTCTATAGAAAATTTTGTCAAAATTTTATTTCTATTGAAAATGTTGGAAAAATTTTATTTTTATAGAAAATTTTGTTAAAATTTTAGTCTATAAAAAATTTCGTCAAAATTTTATTTAAATAGAAAATTCTTTCACAATTTTTTTTCTATAGAAAATGTTGTCAAAATTTTATTTATATAGAAAATTTTGTCAAAATTTTATTTCTATAGAAAATTCTGTCAAAATTTTATTTCTATAGAAAATTTTGTCAAAATTTTATTTCTATAGGATACACTATTAAATTTTTGTCTATAGAATATTTTTGCAAAATTTTATTTCTACAGAAAATTGTCAAAATTTTTAAAATTTTATTACATTTTTTTTAGAAATTTTATGTCTATAGAAAATTTCTATAGAAAATTTTCTCAATATTTTATTTCATAGAGCATTTTCTCAAAATTTTATTCTGTAGAAAATTTTGTCAAAATTTTATTTCTATAGAAAATATTGTCAAAATTTTATTTCTATAGAAAATTTTGTCAAAATTTTATTTCTATAGAAAATTTTGTCAAAATTTTATTTCTGTGGAAAATGTTGTCAAAATTTTATTTCTATAGATAATTTTGCAAAAAATTTATTCTATAAAAAATTTCGTCAAAATTTTATTTATATAGAAAATTCTGTCATGTTTTCTATAGAGGTTTTTTATCAAAATTTTATTTCTATAGAAAATGTTGTCAAAATTTTATTTCTATAGAAAATGTTGTCAAAATTTTATTTAAATAGAAAATTCTGTCAAAATTTTGTTTCTATAGAAAATTTTGTCAAAATTTTATTTATATAGAAAATTCTGTCATGTTTCTGTCATGAAAATTTTCTCAAAATTTTATTTCTATAGAAAATTTTGTCAAAATTTTATTTCTATAGAAATTTCTGTCAAAATTTTATTTCTATAGAAAATTTTCTCAAAATTTTGAATATGTTGGAAAAATTTTATTTTTATAGAAAATTTTGTTAAAATTTTCTTCTATAAAAAATTTCGTCAAAATTTTATTTATATAGAAAAATCTGTCAAAATTTTATTTCTATAGAAAATTTTGTCAAAATTTTATTTCTATAGAAAATTTTGTCAAAATTTTATTTCTATAGAAACATTTCTTAAAATTTAATTTCTATAGAATATTTTGTCGACATTTTATTTTTTATAGAAAGAAAGGAAACCTACCAAAACGTCCAGAATTGTTACAACCGTAACCGTTTTACCTGCAAATTTGCAAAAAAGTGTCAAACTTTTTCATAAAGAAAACGTAACAATTAAATATATTTGTATCAGGATTTCATATAAATTTCTATAATATAGTTTTTCAAATCAGATCTAAACTAACCTGACAATCATTTTGTCGGAATCACATTGGAGACCATTCGATGAAATTTAATATTCAGGAACATTTTTAGATAATTTGGGTTATCTAAAAAAACAATACGTTGCATATTTTCAGGCGGTTCACACGTTGATAATATAAATATAACAAAAAATATAACCAAAATCTATCTATATATATAAAATTCAAATTATGTTTGTTTATTTGTTTGTTTATTTGTATGTTCCGGGTTGGCGCGAAAACGGCTGAACCGATTTACTTGGAACTTTCAGAGATCGTGGGGGGCACTCATGTGCTGAAAATAGGGTACCTCATTTTTTGACATATGGTCGCGGAGAGGAATCTCCCCTTTGTCCGACTTTTTGAAAATTAGACCAAAGTTGACCGATTTGCTTGAAATTTTCATTGAAGATTGGGGTTGGCATCTAGACAAAGATCCGCTACTTTTTTTCGATATTTGGAGACGGAGGGGGGCCTCCCCTTTGTTCGACTTTTTTAAAGTACAGTGAAAAAACTAAAATTCTCTAAATTATCTGAGATTTACAGAAAACATGTGGTGAGGTTATGGAATTAATATGGGGTACCTGATGATTTCATATGTGGATGGGGAGGGGGACCTCCCCCTTGCCCTACTTTTTGAAACTTGGAACAAAATTATGCGATTTGCTTGAAATTTTCATTGAATGTTGGGGTTGGCATCTAGACAAAAATCCGCTACATTATTTTTCGGTATTTGGTCGGGGAGGGGGACCTCCCCTTTGCCGATTTTTTTTTCTTTTTTTGAAAGTACAAACAAAACTAAACTCCCCCGACTGAAATTTTACGGAAAAAACGGGTTATGAAATTTATATCAGGTTCCTGATTTTTTAATAAAAATAAAAGGTCATAGGGAGACATCCGCTTCTCTTAAGTACATACAGAGAAACAATTAAACTTTACCGAGTTACTTGAGGACTGGGGAGAGGTTACGATATTAATAGTTGATACCTGATTTTGTGATATTTTGACGGAAGAGAGGCCGCCCCTTTAGGCTTATAATTTGTTTGACATTTTCTGGGACGTTTACAAAAGATACGCTACATCACTTTTCGATATTTGGTTGGGGAGGAGGTCCTCCTCCAAAACTGCAAAAAAAATTAAGTTTTCTTGAAATTTACAAAAGCAGTGGGGGAAGGTTATGAACGAAGAGGCAACCTTCCTTGCCCCACACTTGAAGGAAAGTTTTAAGAATTTTCAGGGAAGGTTAGGGGTGCTATTCACTACGGTGTTTGTCGATATTGTATCGGGGAAAGTGACGTCCCTTTAAAACAATAGAGCAAAATTTAAACATCGCCGATCTACTTGAAATTTACAGGGAACGTGGGAGGAGGTGATTAAATTTATACATGATTTTTAAATTGGTATATGATTTTTCGATATCTGGTTGGGGAAGGGGAAAATTGAAATAAACTTTATCGATTTACTTCGATAGAATTTATAGGGACCATTGAGTAGTTGCGAAATTAATATAGGGTACGTGATAGTCCGATATCAGGTCGGAGTGGTGCGAAGGTGGGGAGGGGTGCCCTTTTGTCCGTTTTTTTTTTTCTTAAATTGAAAGTAGAGGGTTGTCCATAAATGGGAACTCGGTACATAAATTTATGATTTTTGCACAGGCTTCTGCCACACTTCTTTTTAGTAAAGAACTTAAATTTACATGAAATTGGTAGCCAACGTATAGGGTACATCATTTTCCAACATTTTAGCAAATGTTAATAAGATAAAATTTTTTACTACGTTTGCTTTTTCCGATTTATTGGATAATATAGTGCTTAATTTTCAGATTTGTTGAGGAAAAGGATATCTTTCCTTGACAAACCACACTTAAAATTCACAAGAAATATAGAAGATTGTCCAACTACTTGAATAAAGGGTGATACGGTCAAAATTTGGTCAATATAAACTTGACGTATTTTTTTTTTCAATTTTGCATTTAAAAAACCTGAACACCCCTCATTTTGAAGGTGTGTGTGTAGAATGTTGCTCCTATTTTGATTTTGGAATTCACTCTTCAGTTGTCAAAATGCCGTCCAAGCAAGAAGAGCAGCGTATCAAAATTTTACTCGCGCATCGCGAAAATACGAGCTACTCGCACGCAAAGCTGACAAAATCGCTAAAAGTTGCCAAATCAACCGTTACAAATGTAATTGAAGTGTTTAGGGAACGTTTGTCGACAGCCAGGAAGTCTGGATCGGAAGGGAATCGAAAACCGGAAGCCGTTGAGACGACAAAGTTAGTTGCCGGTAGTTTCAAGCGAAACCCTAACCTCTCTCTCCGAGATGCCGCAAATAAGCTGGGTGTATCGTCTACAACCATGCATCGAGCCAAAAAACGAGCCGGACTATCGACTTACAAGAAGGTAGTGACTCCAAATCGCGATGATAAACAAAATACGACAGTCAAAGCGCGATCCCGGAGGCTGTACACGGCGATGCTGACGAAGTTTGACTGCGTGGTAATGGACGACGAAACCTACGTCAAAGCCGACTACAAGCAGCTTCCGGGACAGGAGTTTTATACGGCAAAAGGAAGGGGAAAGGTAGCAGATATTTTCAAGCACATAAAACTGTCAAAGTTCGCAAAGAAATATCTGGTTTGACAAGCCATCTGTACCTGTGGCTTGAAAAGCAGCATTTTTATAGCTTCCGGGACTGTCAACTAAGAAATTTACGTGAAAGAGTGTTTGAATAAACGTCTGCTGCCTTTCCTGAAGAAACACGGTTGTTCCGTACTGTTTTGGCCGGATTTGGCATCTTGCCATTACGGTAAAAAGGCCATGGAGTGGTACGCCGCCAACAACGTGCAGGTGGTTCCCAAAGACAAGAACCCTCCCAACACGCCAGAGCTCCGCCCAATTGAGAAATAGTGGGCTATTGTCAAGCGGAACCTAAAGAAGACCAAAAAAACTGCCAAGGACGAGCAGCAGTTCAAAACAAACTGGCTTTCTGCGGCGAAGAAGGTGGACAAGGTGGCTGTACAAAATCTGATGGCAGGTGTCAAGCGTGAGGCCCGGCAATTCGGATTTGGAAAAGCGAAAGCCTAACTGAATATTTTTCCTGAATTTTATACTAATTGAACTTGAAAAAGAAATTTAATTTGATTTTTTAAATAAACGATTTCACCGATTTACACGCGTTTTCCCTTGACCAAATTTTGACCGTATCACCCTTTACAGAACATTATTAAAAAAATTTGGAGGAAAGGGTACACCCTCTCCCGCCGTATTTATACCTATAAACGAAAAATCAAGTAGTCCGATTTGTTTAAAAGAATTCAAATCTTTTCGAATTTGTTTTCAGCACGAAGGATATAGTTGACTAAGTAACGCAAAATGTTCCTCCAAATACGCTTCGGAAGGCGCAGCGAAGCGGGCCGGGTTACGCTAGTTGTTTATAAATATAAAATTCGTCTCGTAAATTCAGTATATTTGTTAAGACCCCTTACTTAAAATATTGAAAAAACATGACAGCACAAAAGGATGTAATTAAAAAGTGGTAGAAACACCAACAAAAGTCCTGGGCAGTGTTACCCTTGTGCCACTTTAGTTGCAAATTGCCACTTTTTTCAGGCGGTGATTCTTTTCTGCCACTTTTTTATTTTGACACTAAATGCGACACTTCTTACTATTTTACGGCACTTTTTTGTCATACTATGCCACTTTTAATTGCATTCATTTATACATATTTTTTACACCTTTCGATGGCTAATAGTTTTAGTATTATAGATATGATTGTATTCTTAACAAATAATTGAGTTCATGAGTCAAATATTATATTTTTGAGCAATTTTTGTTACAAAAATATCATCAATGTATAATTTTACGGCCTAAAATTATGCATGAAAAATTTTCTGTAGTTGATAAACCGTTAATATGATGAATATTTCAACTAAATTTGAGATAAAATTAATGTTAGACTTAGGTTAGGATAAAATGGCAGCCCGATTTAGTTTCAGGCCTACTTAGACTATTCAGTCTAAGTTGTGATATGTTAGACTTGGTGAGATGCAAATTGTTAAAAGTGATTTCATTACGCTATATATAATAAATCGATATAAATGCATTTACGAAAAAGTGTGCCACTTTTTTAATATGAGTGTGCTACCTTTTATGGCTTGTGGCACTTTTTGTGCCACTTCCTACAAATGGTATTGTTGGTTCTGGACTGCTTCTATAACCTAACATAACTGATGGCCTCATGTCGACATCCCAATGTGATTAATAATTCTAGTACACCTTCCTCTATCGTAAGGTGGAAGACATAAAAATAAAATACAAGATCCGGATTTGTAGAAAAAAAAACAGCCATTACAAACTCAAGCAAAATATTTGCACTAGTTTTAGTTAACCTCCTGTGTGTTTTTGTTATTTCATAAACTCTATATTTCTATAAATAAAATATTCTATACCACAAACATCCATGGTTTGAGGCAATTTGTTATCGGTTCCAGTTAATATGATTTGGTAGACCATAAAAAAAAATAAAAATTAAAGACAAAAACAAAAACAAAAAAACTATAAACAATTGCTTAATTCTACCATTAGTTTTATTCACACTGGTAATTTGCACATCGTTTATCAATGGCGTGCAAAATGGATTTTTTTTGTTTTGCTTTAGAATCTAAGAAATCTGAATTACTTAAGAGAATTAATAAAAAATAAATAAAAAAACAGCAAATACACCAATGTCTTATAGTGGGGTGCCATAGAGGAATTCCATTTTCATGGTGAATCTAAATCTAAAAAAAAAAAATAATATAATTACTCTACTTAATTTTGCTACGTAGCCATTTGATTGGCTTATATATGAGATTCAATTGTGGTATTTGTGGTGTCTGTGTTTTTCTATTCCTGAATAGGAATTACAAAATGCTAAAGAATTTCAAGAACACTTGTGTGAAGGGTATTTTTTTTTCATAACCAATGGTGAAGGGAGTTACTAAGATGATGATATGGTTGACTTAGTGTAAAGGTGCTACGTGCCAAGTTTCAGACAATAAGTGTTAGTTTATGGAAATGACGCAATATTGACATTTTAGAACTTATCTAAAGGTGATGATTTATTTTTTTTTTCCTTGGCCCAACGTTAAGTTAAAGTTAAAGTTAATTTAACTTAAAATATTTTAAATTAATTTTAATGTAACTAATATTAATTTGATTGTAATATATTATTTTAGATTATTTTTTTATACCCTAAACCACATAGTGGTCAGGGTATAATAACTTTGATCTGCCCAAAAATGTGCCTACCAGAAATATTGATTTTAGACCCCACAAAAATATATACCGATCGACTCAGAATCACCTCCTCAGTCGATCTAGCCCTTGATGTCCGTCCATCTGTCCATGTATATGTTGTTCGATTTTGATGAAATTTGGTATATGGCGTTCTCTTTGCACAATAACGAACGCTATTGAATCAGATCAAATTTAGATGTAGCTCCCATATAACAGGTTGGCTGATAAGTCCCCGGTCTAACAAATAAAAACACATTTTTTTTGTCAAAATTCGTTTTTATTATTCAACATAGTTCCCTTCAAGAGCGATACAACGATTATAACGACCTTCCAATTACCCACCATCATAGAATGGTGACGGGGGTATAATAAGTTTGTCATTCCGTTTGTAACACATCGAAATATCGATTTCCGACTATGTATATTCTTGATCAGGGAGAAATTCTAAGACAATATAACGATGTCCGTCTGTCCGTCTGTCTGTCTGTCTGTCTGTTGTAATCACGCTACAGTCTTCAATAATGAAGCAATCGTGCTGAAATTTTGCACAAACTCGTCTTTTGTCTACAGGCAGGTCAAGTTCGAAGATGGGCTATATCGGTCCAGGTTTTGATATAGTCCCCATATAAACCGACCTCCCGATTTGGGGTCTTGGGCTTTAGAAATCGTATTTTTTATCCAATTTGCCTGCAATTTGAAATCTAGAGGTATTTTATGACCATAAAGAGGTGTGCCAAAAATGGTGAGTATCGGTCCATGTTTTGGTATAGCCCCCATATAGACCGATCTCCCGATTTTATTTCTTGGGCTTATAGAAACCGCAGTTTTTATTCAATTTACCTGAAATTGGAAATCTAGAGGTTTTGTAGGACCACAAATACGTGTGCCAAAAATTGTGAGTATCGGTCCATGTTTTGGTATGGTCCCCATATAAAACGACCTCCCGATTTGGGGTCCTGGGCTTATAGAAACCGTAGTTTTTATCCAATTTACCTGAAATTGGAAATCTAGAGGTATTGTAGGACCACAAATACGTGTGCCAAAAATTGAGAGTATCGGTCCATGTTTTGGTATGGTCCCCATATAAAACGAAATCCCGATTTTACTTCTTGGGCTTATGGAAACCACAGTTTTTATTCAATGTACCTGAACTTGGAAATCTAGAGGTATTGTAGGACCACAAATACGTGTGCCAAAAATTGTGAGTATCGGTCCATATTTTGGTATAGACCCCATATAGACAGATTTTCCGATTTTACTTCTTGGGCTTCTAGAATCCGAAGTTTTTATCCTATTTGCCTGAAATTGGAAATCTAGAGGTATTTTCGGGTCATAAAGAGGTGTGCCGAAAACGGTGAGTATCGGTCCATATTTTAGTATAACTCCCATAGGAACGATCTCCCGATTTAACTCCTTGGGTTTCTAGCAACCGTAGTTTTTATCTGATTTGCCTGAAATTGTAAATATTCTGGTATTTTAGGCTCAGAAAAACGTTCATTTGGTAATGCCTCCATATAGACCGACTTCACTTCTTGAGGGTGTAGAAGGCGAACTCATTATGAAAATTGCTTGAAACTCAATGCAAAATTTCCAGATTTTACTTCTACACATTTAAGATTTCAAATCAAGACGTTATTTTTTAATTTTTTTGCACACTTACAAGAGATGTTAATGATTCCTCTAAAACTCAAACAAAAATGGTTCTTATAAATCCAGAATCTGATATAGTCCTCATAGGTGAAATCTTTAAAGTGTCCTCAAGTCCTCAAGCCCTCCTGAAATTTCACAGGAAACCCTAATATTTGGTTCATGGTGGTGGGTATTTAAGATTCGGCCCGGCCGAACTTAGTGCTGTATATACTTGTTTTTAATAATGGAAGCAATATTAGTGGCATACAAACTCTGTAGGTTCAGAATCAACTATAGCACCTAATATCAGACATTTCTGTTCAGATTGTGATAAAACTCTCATAACCATGTACCCCTTATTGTTCTTACATGTGGATATGCGGGTTATCTCCCAATCATATACAATTCATACCCCACAAACAATGTTTACTAATTCAGTAGGGGTGGTTTAGGGTATGATATAGTCGGCCCGCCCGACTTTCTACATTACTCACTTGTTTAATAATGGGCTCAAAATGAGTGGCATACTAACTCTGTAGGTGCAAAATCCTAATATCAGATATTTCTGCTCAGATTGTGACAATCTGAAAATGCGGTTTATCTCCCAAATCTATACCAGTGATACCCCACAAATGCTTATGTGTACTAATTCAATAGTGGTGGTTTAGGGTATGATATAGTCGGCCCCGCCCGACTTTCTACTTTACTTACTTGTTTTAATTTAAATTTTTTATTAAAAACAAAAACTTCTATAGAAATAAAATTTTGTTTTTATAAATAATAAATAAAATCAAATTTTGACAAAATTTTCTATAGAAATAAAACTTTCACAAAATTTTCTATAAAAATAACATTTTGGAAAATTTTCTATAGAAATAAAATTTAGCAAACATTGTCTCTAGAAAAAAAATCTTGATAAAATTTTTTAAAGAAATAAAATTTTGGCAAAATTTTCTATAGAAATAACATTTGGAGAAAATTTTTTATAGAAATAACATTTGGAGAAAATATTCTATAGAAATAAATTTTTAACAAAATTTTCTATAATAATAGGAATAAAAATGTGAAACAAATTTCTGTATCAATTGAAGAAAATTTTCAATAGAAATAACATGTGGAGAAAATATTCTATAGAAATAAATTTTTAACTAAATTTTCTATAAAATAAAATTTTGACAAAATTTTCTACAGAAATAACATTTGGAGAAGATTTTTTATAGAAATAAAATTGGAGAAAATATTCTATTGAAATAAATTTTTAACAAAATTTTCTATAAAATAAAATTTTGACAAAAATTTTCTATAGCGATAAAATTTTGACAAAATTTTCTATAGCGATAAAATTTTGCAAACATTTTCCTAGAAATAAAATTTTGACAAAATTTTCTATAGAAATAAAATTTTAACAACAATTTCTATAGAAATAAAATTTTAACAAAATTTTCTTTAGGAATAAAAATTTGCAAAAATTTTCTATAGAAATAATATTTTGACAAAATTTTCTATAAACATAAAAATTTTACAAAATTTTCTATAGAAATAAAAATTTGCAAAAATTTCCTATAGAGATAAAATTTTGACAAAATTTTCTATAGAAATAAAATATTGACAAAATTTTACATAGAAATAAAATTTTGACAAAATATTCTTTAGGAATAAAAATGTGAAAAAATGTCTGTATAATTTGAAGAAAATTTTCAATAGAAATAACATTTGGAGAACATATTTTATAGAAATAAATTTTTAACTAAATTTTCTATAAAATTAAATTTTGACAAAATTTTCTATAGAAAAAAATGCCAAAATTTTCCATAGAAATAAAATTTGGCAAACATTTTCTATAGAAATAAAATTTTGACAAAATTTCCTATAGACATAAAAATTTGACAAGATTTTCTATAGAAATAAAGTTTTGCAAAAATTTTCTATAGAAATAAAATTTTGACAAAATTTTCTATAAACATAAAAATTTGACAAAATTTTCTATAGAAATAAATTTTTGAAAAAATTTTCTATAGAAATAAAATTTTGCAAAAATTTTCTATAGAAATAAAATTTTGACAACATTTTATATAGAAATAAAATTTTGACAAAATTGTATATAGAAATAACATTTTGACAAAATTGTATATAGAAATAGAATTTTGACAAAATATTCTATAGGAATAAAAATGTGAAAAAATGTCTGTATCATTTGAAGAAAATTGTCAATAGAAATAACATTTGGAGAACATATTCTATAGAAATAAATTTTTAACTAAATTTTCTATAAAATAAAATTTTGACAAAATTTTCTATGGAAAAAATTGCAAAAATTTTCCATAGAAATAAAATTTTGCAAAAATTTTCTATAGAAATAAAATTTTGACAAGATTTTCTATAGAAATAAAGTTTTGCAAAAATTTTTTATTGAAATAAAATTTTGACAAAATTTTCTATAAACATAAAAATTTGACAAAATTTTCTATAGAAATAAAATTTTGCAAAAATTTTCTATAGAAATAAAATTTTGCAAAATTTTTCTATAGAAATAAAATTTTGACAAAATTTTATATAAAAATAAAATTTTGACAAAATTGTATATAGAAATAAAATTTTGACAAAATTGTATATAGAAATAAAATTTTGACAAAATATTCTATAGGAATAAAAATGTGAAAAAATGTCTGTATCATTTGAAGAAAATTGTCAATAGAAATAACATTTGGAGAACATATTCTATAGAAATAAATTTTTAACTAAATTTTCTATAAAATAAAATTTTGATAAAATTTTTAAAAGAAAAAATGCAAAAATTTTCTATAGAAATAAAATTTTGACAATATTTCCTATAGACATAAAAAATTGACAAAATTTTCTATAAAAATAAAATTTTGCAAAGATATCCTATAGAGATAAAATTTTGACAAAATTTTCTATAAAAATAAAATTTTGCAAAAATTTCCTACAGAGATAAAATTTTGACAAAATTTTCTAGAAGAATAAAAATTTGCTAAATTCCCTATAGAAATAAAATTCAAAAATTTTCTATAGAGATAAAATTTTGACAAAATTTTATATAGAAATAAAATTTTGACAAACTTTTCTATAGAAATAAAATATTGAGATAATTTTCTATAGAAATAAAATTTTGACAAAACTTTCTATAGAAATAAAATTTTGCAAAAATTTCCTATGGAAATAAACTTTTAACGAAATTTTCTATAGAAATAAAATATTGAGATAATTTTCTATAGAAATAAAATTTTGCAAAAAATTTCTATAGAAATAAAATTTTGCAAAAAATTCCTATAGAAATAAGATTTTGCAAAAGTTTCTTAAAGAAATAAACTTTTGACGAAATTTTATATAGAAATAAAATTTTGCAAAACTTTTCTATAGAAATAAAATTTTGACAAAATTTTCTATAGAAATAAAATTTTGGAAAAAAATCCTTTAGAAATAAAATGTTGACAAAATTTTCTATAGAAATAAAATTTTGCAAAAAATTCCTATAGAAATACAATTCTGCATATATTTTCTATAGATATAAAATTTTGACAAAATTTTCTATAAAAAAAAATTTTTGAAAAAAAATTTTATAGAAATAAAATTTTGAAAAAATTTTCTATATAAATAAAATTTTGAAGAAAATTGTGTCTAAATTTTTTATAGAAATAAAAATTTTTATAGAAATTTTGTAAAAAGTTCCTATAGAAATTAAATTGGGAGAAAATTTTCTATAGAAATAAAATTTTGTAAACAATTTAATTTTTGCGAAAATATAGATCTATAAAGTGTAGCAGGATATAATATAGTCTGTCCCGTTCGCCTTCAGACTTTGCTTATTTGTTTTTATTTAATTTGCTCTAAATGATTTTATATATTTGTCTTCTTTTCAGGTAAGATCATATAAAAATTTTTTTCTAATGTAAGTACATCCTCTCAATCACCATTTGAAAAATTCTGTATATCATAAATTTATCAAGCATATTAAGCTTTAAGTTATATACCATACTAGGTTACATTATCTGCTGTTTCTTCATTACTTCATATTATCAGATATATGACCTTAAGGTAACATGAAATGGTCATTAATATAAATTTCAATTAATATTTGTTCGCGTATAATCCTTCAATACTCCCATATTATGTTGTTCTAAATCCGCAAAGCTCGGGTTGTTAACGCCTTGCTTTAAATCCGTTCCAGTTTGGTTTTTTTTCTTCTGAATTCTATCAAAAGTTTCATAGTGTTTTTCATTTAATTGATCAATTAATAATTTAGAACTAAAGATACAACAATATATTTATATAAATTGTTATTTCCATTTATTCGATATTAAACAAAAAAAAAAAAAAAAAAAAAACAGCAAATGTTTAGAATTTGTTTTTTCGTCGTATCTCTGGCTAATGGATAGTAGTGTTTTACTGTGTATATTATCGTTGATTGGCATCACAACATGACATACCAGCACCACACCCAAATGCTGTCAATTGGCTTCTAGTACAAGCAACATGCTTAATTATAATTATTTTAAGTTTTTTTTTTCTTAAGATATTTCCCTTGGTATGAGAGTATATGAGTGTGTTTGTATGTATTTGTAAGTTGTTGATCTACTTTTACGAATCCGTAGCAACAGCAGCCATAGTTTTCAGTGACTTCCAAAAGGCGCGCATGCGCATAGTCATGGATTCGTTTAAGCCCTGCTTAGAGAAGGCTTAAAATTTATTCTAATGCCAGCCGGATGTATTTAAGAATCAAAGTTGTAGAAAGGGTATGATTATTTATTTCTGTCCAAATTTTATGTATACGAATTTCCGAAGTTCCAAGTACCATCTTAAGTCTTGCTTTCAAGCATCTTAAACTTAAACTCCCCTCAATGTTGCTGTTGTGCTACCTTAGTGGTAAATTTGCCACTTTTTTCAAGCGTTGATACTTTTGTGCCACATTTGTATCATGTTAGGTTAGGATAGGTGACAGCCCGATGTTTCAGGCTCACTTAGACTATTCAGTCCATTGTGATACCACATTGGTGAACTTCTCTCTTATCACTGAGTGCTGCCCGATTCCATGTTAAGCTCAATGACAAGGTACCTCCTTTTTATAGCCGAGTCCCAACGGCGTTCCACATTGCAGTGAAACCACTTAGAGAAGCTTTGAAACCCTCAGAAATGTCACCAGCATTACTGAGGTGGGATAATCCACCGCTGAAAAACTTTTTTTGGTGTTCGGTCGTAGCAGCAATCGAACCCACGACCTTGTGTAAGCAAGGCGGGCATGCTAACCATTGCACCACGGTGGCTCCCATTTTTATCATAATGTTCGACCTATCATTTACATTAATTTATACATTTGCAAATAGCCCGTCGAATATTATATATGTGAAAAAATCAAATTTAAATAAAATTCCTCACTAAAATCCCCCAACAAATTATTAATTGATACAATTAACTTTTAAATCAAAATAGAAACATTAAATTAATTAAGTCAATGATTGAAAATCTGTACATTTTTAATTCAAAAATTAATTGATACAATTAACTTTTTAATCAAACTCGGAAGATCAAGACAATTAAAAAAAGTGATTGATTTTTTTTTAATTTTTAAATAAAAACTTCTTTCAAACAAAAAATTTTTTAATCAAACAAAACCACAAAGTCAGATAAGAAAGTAATTGAAACTAGACACGTTTTTAATTCAAAAAATTAATTGAATTTTGCAATCAACATCAATTAAATTTTTCAAATCAAACCAATTAATTTTTTAATCGAATATTTTTGTATGCCCAATTAAAACTGTGATAGATACTATAATTTTCGCGATTTCAAGACATTTCAATTAATAACTTAATTGGATCAACAAATTTGATCATTTGGATAAATAATTGAGTTTTGCAATCAACATCAATTAAAATTTTCAAATCAAATCAATTAATTTTTTAATCGAATATTTTTGTATGCCCAATTAAAACTGTGATTGATACTATAATTTTCGCGATTGAAGACATTTCAATTAAAAACTTAATTGGAAATAAATTTCACACAATTTTTCCAATTAAATTCTTAATTGAGTTTTAAAAAATATTCAATAAAAAATTTCATTGATTCAACAAAATTTTTAATTGAAACAAAAATCAATCAAAACAAGTAAGGAAAGTCTAAAGTCGGGCGGGGCCGACTATATTATACCCTGCACCACTTTGTAGATCTAAATTTTCGATACCATATCATATCCGTCAAATGTGTTGGGGCTATATATAAAGGTTTGTCCCAAATACATACATATAAATATCACTCGATCTGGACAGAATTTGATAGACTTCTACAAAATCTATAGACTCAAAATTTAAGTCGGCTAATGCACTAGGGTGGAACACAATGTTAGTAAAAAAAAAATATGGAAAACATTTAAATCTGGAGCAATTTTAAGAAAACTTCGCAAAAGTTTATTTATGATTTATCGCTCGATATATATGCATTAGAAGTTTAGGAAAATTAGAGTCATTTTTACAACTTTTCGACTAAGCAGTGGCGATTTTACAAGGAAAATGTTGGTATTTTGACCATTTTTGTCGAAATCAGAAAAACATATATATGGGAGCTATATCTAAATCTGAACTGATTTCAACCAAATTTGGCACGCATAGCTACCATGCTAATTCTATTCCCTGTGTAAAATTTCAACTAAATCGGAGTTAAAAATTGGCCTCTACGGTCATATGAGTGTAAATCGGGCGAAAGCTATATATGGGAGATATATCTACATCTGAACCGATTTAAACCAAATTTGGCACGCATAGCTCCAATGCTAATTCTACTCCCTGTGCAAAATTTCAACTAAATCGGAGCAAAAAATTGGCCTCTGTGGTCATTTGAGTGTAAATCGGGAGAAAGCTATATATGGGAGCTATATCTAAATCTGAACCGATTTCAACCAAATTTGACACGCATAGCTACAATGCTAATTCTACTCCCTGTGCAAAATTTCAATTAAATCGGAGCAAAAAATTGGCCTCTGTGGGCAAATGAGTGTAAATCGGGCGAAAGCTATATATGGGAGATATATCTAAATCTGAACCGATTTCAACCAAATTTGGCACGCATAGCTACAATGCTAATTCTACTCCCTGTGCAAAATTTCAACTAAATCGGAGCAAAAAATTGGCCTCTGTGGGCAAATGAGTGTAAATCGGGCGAAAGCTATATATGGGAGGTATATCTAAATCTGAACCGATTTGGCTGATATTTTGCAAGTTTTTCGAGAGTCATAAAATATTCGGATGTACGGAATTTGAGGAAGATCGGTTGATATACACGCCAATTATGACCAGATCGGTGAAAAATATATATGGCAGCTATATCTAAATCTGAACCGATAGGGATCGTCTTTGAGCCGAAATAGGACCCTATACCAAATTTTAGGACAATCGGACTAAAACTGCGAGCTGTACTTTGCACACCAAAATAAAGGGTGATTCTTTTGAGGTTAGGATTTTCATGCATTAGTATTTGACAGATCACGTGGGATTTCAGACATGGTGTCAAAGAGAAAGATGCTCAGTATGCTTTGACATTTCATCATGAATAGACTTACTAACGAGCAACGCTTGCAAATCATTGAATTTTATTACCAAAATCAGTGGCAGAAAATCCGCTTTTTTATCGACAAATTTTGTTCAGCGATGAGGCTCATTTCTGGTTGAATGGCTACGTAAATAAGCAAAATTACCGCATTTGGAGTGAAGAGCAACCAGAAGCCGTTCAAGAACTGTCCATGCATCCCGAAAAATGCACTGTTTGGTGTGGTTTGTACGCTGGTGGAATCATTGGACCGTATTTTTTCAAAGATGCTGTTGGACGCAACGTTACGGTGAATGGCGATCGCTATCGTTCGATGCTAACAAACTTTTTGTTGCCAAAAATGGAAGAACTGAACTTGGTTGACATGTGGTTTCAACAAGATGGCGCTACATGCCACACAGCTCGCGATTCTATGGCCATTTTGAGGGAAAACTTCGGAGAACAATTCATCTCAAGAAATGGACCGGTAAGTTGGCCACCAAGATCATGCGATTTGACGCCTTTAGACTATTTTTTGTGGGGCTACGTCAAGTCTAAAGTCTACAGAAATAAGCCAGCAACTATTCCAGCTTTGGAAGACAACATTTCCGAAGAAATTCGGGCTATTCCGGCCGAAATGCTCGAAAAAGTTGCCCAAAATTGGACTTTCCGAATGGACCACCTAAGACGCAGCCGCGGTCAACATTTAAATGAAATTATCTTCAAAAAGTAAATGTCATGGACCAATCTAACGTTTCAAATAAAGAACCGATGAGATTTTGCAAATTTTATGCTTTTTTTTTAAAAAAAAGTTATCAAGCTCTTAACAAATCACCCTTTACATCAACAGACAAACAGACGGACAGACAGACAGACAGACGGACATCGCTAAATCGACTCAGAATTTAATTCTAAGACGATCGGTATACTAAACGATGGGTCTCAGACTTTTCCTTCTTGGCGTTACATACAAATGCACAAACTTATTATACCCTGTACCACAGTAGTGGTGAAGGGTATAAAAATTAACATTAATAACATTAATTGGATCAATTAATTTTTAAAAATTAATTTTCAATTAATTTTTTAAAATTAATTTTCAATTAATTTTTTAAAATTAATTTTCAATTAATTTTTTAAAATTAATTTTCAAGTAATTTTTTAAAATTAATTTTTTAAAATTAATTTTCAATTAATTTTTTAAAAATAATTTTCAATTAATTTTTTAAAATTAAATTTCAATTAATTTTTTAAAATTAAAATTAATTTTTCAATTAATTTTTTAAAATTAATTTTCAATTAATTTTTTTAAAATTAATTTTCAATTAATTTTTTAATGATAATAAAAACTTAATTGGATCAATTAATTTTTTGATTGACGACAAAAATATTTTTTTGTGTGTAGGGAGCACCCTTGGTGGAATGCCACTTATTTTTTTATTAAAAATCTTATTTTTTGTGATACTCTTAAAAATTCTTTAAGGTACTGCTGCTCTTATTAACAGTTCTCTGAAGTGAGTGCCTTACACAGAAAAAAAAATCACGAACATTTTTCCAATTAAAATTTTAATTGAGTTTTAAAGAATATTCAATTAAAAAATTTAATTGATTCAACAAATTTTTTAATTGAAACAAAACTCTATCACAAAAATTAATAGTATAAATTAATTTTTTAAATTTACCTTCAAGACATTTTTTGATTGAAGACATTTCAATTAAAAAATTAATAGGATCAATTAATTTCGTGATTGAATCAGAATTTTCTCGTATGTACATTAGATTATAAATCATAACATTTATTGTATATAAGAAAAAACAGGAAGAGGATTTATTAAAAATTTGTGTAATATTCCCTATATATTTCTTGGCTCTAGTGTATCCCAACGGTTCTTGCCTTATTTGCAGTTTTAATTAATTTATGCACCTTAATTAACATTTTTGTTATAAATGTGGGTGGAATTGTTTACTTTCGAAATCAAAACTAAAACAAAAAAAATTGTGTAACTTTATTAAGAAATCGATACATTTGTGTAACCCAAAACTACCTACACAGTAGCTTGTCACCAGTCAAGTTTTGATCTGATCTCAGAGAAAAAAAAATTAAAACCTTCAAAAACTGTAAATTAAATAAGATGATTCTATTTTGAAAGGTAGTTGGACTTTTTCATTTTTTTTTGTGTTCCTATTTCTACATAAATTTGACAAAACCATCGTCATTGATCATAGAAATCGTTTCGTTTCGTTTCTTTTTTTTTTGTTGTAGATATTGATGAAATATAAACGAGATGGTAACTGGTTATCTTGTAAAATTGGCTGACAGGCGTCTGTGCGCAGGCGCATAACATGAATAGGAAAATAACACGACAATCACACAATTAAAACAAAAGATGCACTTTCAAAAAAATTTTATAGATATAACGTGAATTAATGTCATCTCTTAAGCAGGATTGAAATAAGAATGCCATGAAATTCATACGATTAACCATTAAACAATGGGTTGGGGTTTTGCAAAAACAATTTTTTTTACAATTTTTAATATATACATTTTCCTAGAATTTTTCTAAATGAAGTTGTTTTCAATTTTTTTTTTGTTATAAAACTAAAATTGTTTAGATCTCTCAACTACACTGAAAAAAATAACCCAGCAAATTGTGGTTAAAAATATTTAGGAAAATTGTATATACATAGAAAAAAAATATCACCAAAATATTTCCAATTATAAAGTTGATTGAAGTTGAAAATTTTTTCAATTAATAAATTAATTGATATAAATAGCTGTTCTAATCAAGATAGAAACATTAAGTTAATCAACTCAATGATTGAAAATTTAAAAAAAAAAATTTAATTAAAAAATCAATTGATACAATTAACTATTTAACCGATATGAACTTTTTTGCGGTAATTATAGAGCCAGAGTTGAACTATGGGTGTCGCTTTATATGGGGGCTATATACAATTATGAACACGAGTCTACCAAAAATGACAGATTTTTTACTAATTGGTAGATTGGTAGAATTCTTGATGTTTTCAATTCAATGAATTTATTTTATAGTTAAGAAATTCGATTTAAAAATTTGAAAACATAAAGCCTATCGTGTTGCCATATTATGGTTTACAATGTAATAATCCATCCCATTGTGCATCCTCGAAATTTTCAACTGTGGCAATCACCAGTCATCATCATTTAAATGGTTTGTCACGATTATAAGACTTGATATGAATGCCTCTTTTTGCCAGACTCTTAATCTGTCTGGTGCATACCATGGTGTGATTTCATTAATTTGCCTTAATTTGTTGTTGCTGTTTACTAGAGCCCTCTTACAAAAGAACACCATCTCAAAATTAACATTTTCGTTTGTCATAAAAAGAAGACAAATATTTCAAAAAAAAAAAATTGAAAATCCTAAATTTGTCATATATATCTAAAATGCTATGCAATGTATATCCCCAACACACATCCTAACGGCTTCTTTACTAATCTTATTTCAAATGATTATGGCTTTAAAATAGCATTAACTAATTTTGGATGTGATTTGACTTGAATTTCAAACCAAACACCAGTAGTTATTTCATGCAGCCAAATATGCAAAAGCGAAATTAAAACCCAGACATATCCAATTATAATAGCTATTGTCTTTGGCGCAATAGATGATGACACAAGATAAAGTCTTCTTATTCTATAGCATTTTAAAGAGGCTAAGACATATTTTATTACATAACTTAATGCCGTATATATAACAACGAATTAAGATGAAGAAAAATACATATTTTTAAATTTTGAATTTAGAATTTAAATTTAAATTAAACGTTTTATATATTAAAAAAAAAAATATTTTTTTTAATTTAAAATTTAAAGTAAATTTCAAAAATTTTGACAAAATTTGCTATAGAAATAAAATTTTGACAAAATTTTCTGTAGAAATAAAATTTTGACAAATTTTTTTATAGAAATAAAATTGTGACACAATTTTCCATAGAAATAAAATTTTGACAAAATTTGTCATAGAACTAACATTTTGACAAAATTTTTTATAGAAATAAAATTCTGACAAAATTTTCCATAGAAATAACATTTTCACAAAATGTTCCATAGAATTGAAATTCTGACCACATTTTCTATAGAAATAAAATTTTGACAAAATTTTCTATAGAAATAAAATTTTGACAAAATTTTCCATAGAAATAAAATTTTTGACAAAATTTTCTATAGAAATAAAATTTTAGCAAAATATTCTATAGAAATAAAATTTTTTATAGAATAAAACTTTGACAAAAATTGTCTATAGAAATAAAATTTTGACAACATTTTCTACAGAAATACAATTTTGACAAAAATTTTCCATAGAAATAAAATTTTGACAAAATTTTCCATAGAAATAAAATGTTGACAAAATAGAAAATTGAAATAAAATTTTTGAGAAAATTTTGTAGGATTTTTTAGAATAATAACCAGTAAGGAAAGTCTAAAGTCGGGCGGGGCCGACTATATTATACCCTGCACCACTTTGTAGATCTAAATTTTCGATACCATATCAAATCCGTCAAATGTGTTGGGGGCTATATAAAGGTTGATTTGTTAAGAGCTTGATAACTTTAAAAAAAAAAAAAAACGCATAAAATTTGCAAAATCTCATCGGTTCTTTATTTGAAACGTTAGATTGGTCCATGACATTTACTTTTTGAAGATAATTTCATTTAAATGTTGACCGCGGCTGCGTCTTAGGTGGTCCATTCGGAAAGTCCAATTTTGGGCAACTTTTTCGAGCATTTCGGCCGGAATAGCCCGAATTTCTTCGGAAATGTTGTCTTCCAAAGCTGGAATAGTTGCTGGCTTATTTCTGTAGACTTTAGACTTGACGTAGCCCCACAAAAAATAGTCTAAAGGCGTCAAATCGCATGATCTTGGTGGCCAACTTACCGGTCCATTTCTTGAGATGAATTGTTCTCCGAAGTTTTCCCTCAAAATGGCCATAGAATCGCGAGCTGTGTGGCATGTAGCGCCATCTTGTTGAAACCACATGTCAACCAAGTTCAGTTCTTCCATTTTTGGCAACAAAAAGTTTGTTAGCATCGAACGATAGCGATCGCCATTCACCGTAACGTTGCGTCCAACAGCATCTTTGAAAAAATACGGTCCAATGATTCCACCAGCGTACAAACCACACCAAACAGTGCATTTTTCGGGATGCATGGGCAGTTCTTGAACGGCTTCTGGTTGCTCTTCACTCCAAATGCGGCAATTTTGCTTATTTACGTAGCCATTCAACCAGAAATGAGCCTCATCGCTGAACAAAATTTGTCGATAAAAAAGCGGATTTTCTGCCAACTTTTCTAGGGCCCATTCACTGAAAATTCGACGTTGTGGCAGATCGTTCGGCTATTCATGATGAAATGTCAAAGCATACTGAGCATCTTTCTCTTTGACACCATGTCTGAAATCCCACTAATGCATGAAAATCCTAACCTTAAAAGAATCACCCTTTATAAAGGTTTGTCCCAAATACATACAATTAAATATCACTCGATCTGGACAGAATTTGATAGAATTTTACAAAATCTTTAGACTCAAAATTTAAGTCGGCTAATGCACTAGGGTGGAACACAATTTTAGTAAAAAAATATGGGAAACATTTAAATCTGAAGCAATTTTAAGGAAACTTCGCAAAAGTTTATTTATGATTTATCGCTCGATATATATGTATTAGAAGTTTAGGAAAATTAGAGTAATTTGTACAACTTTTCGACTAAGCAGTGGCGATTTTACAAGGAAAATGTTGGTCGAAATCAGAAAAACATATATATGGGAGATATATCTAAATCTGAACCGATTTCAACCAAATGTGGCACGCATAGCTCCAATGCTAATTCTACTCCCTGTGCAAAATTTCAACTAAATCGGAGTTAAAAATTGGCCTCTGTGGTCATATGAGTGTAAATCGGGCGAAAGCTATATATGGGAGCTATATCTAAAACTGAACCGATGTCAACCAAATTTGGCACGCATAGCTCCAATGCTAATTCTACTCCCTGTGCAAAATTTCAACTAAATCGGAGTTAAAAATTGGCCTCTGTGGTCATATGAGTGTAAATCGGGCGAAAGCTATATATGGGAGCTATATCTAAATCTGAACTGATTTCAACCAAATTTGGCACGTATAGCAACAATGCTAATTCTACACCCTGTGCAAAATTTCAACTAAATCGGAGTTAAAAATTGGCCTCTGTGGTCATATGAGTGTAAATCGGGCGAAAGCTATATATGGGAGCTATATCTAAATCCGAACCGATTTCAACCAAATTTGGCACGCATAGCTATAATGCTAATTATACTCCCTGTGCAAAATTTCAACTAAATCGGAGCAAAAAATTGGCTCTGTGGTCATATGAGTGTAAATCGGGCGAAAGCTATATATGGGAGCTATATCTAAATCTGAACCGATTTCAACCAAATTTGGCACGCATAGCTATAATGCTAATTATACTCCCTGTGCAAAATTTCAACTAAATCGGAGCAAAAAATTGGCCTCTGTGGTCATTTGAGTGTAAATCGGGCGAAAGCTATATATGGGAGCTATATCTAAATCTGAACCGATTTTTTAAAAATCAATAGGGATCGTCTTTGAGCCGAAACAGGATCCTATACCAAATTTTAGAACAATCGGACTAAAACTGCGCGCTGTACTTTGCACAAAAAAATACATCAACAGACAGACGGACAGACAGACAGACAGACAGACGGACATCGCTAAATCGACTCAGAATTTAATTCTAAGACGATCGGTATACTAAACGATGGGTCTCAGACTTGTCCTTCTTGGCGTTACATACAAATGCACAAACTTATTATACCCTGTACCACAGTAGTGGTGAAGGGTATAAAAATATTGACCAAATTCTCACGAGTAATAAAATTCAAAAAAAAATTCTATACAAATAAAATGTTGACAAAATTTTCTATAGAAATAAAATTTTGACAACATTTTGTATACAAAAAAAAAAAAAAAATTTACAAAATTTTCTATAAAAACTAAATTTTGACAAAATGTTCTATAGTACTAAAATTTTGACAAAACTTTTTATAGAATTAAAATTTTGACAAAATTTTCCATTGAAATAAAATTCTAACCAAAAAAAAATTCTAAACAAAATTTTGACAACATTTTCTATAGAAATAAAATTTTGACAAAATTTTCTATAGAGATACAATTTTGACAAAATTTTCTATAGAAATAAAATGTTAACAAAATATTCCATAGAAATAAAATTTTTGAAAAAAATTTCTATAGAAATAAAATTTTTGAGAAAAGTTTATAGCATTTTTTTGAGTAATAAAATATTGACCAAATTCTCAAGAGTAAAAAAATTAAAAAAAAAATCTATAAAAATAAAATGTTGACAAAATATTCTATAGAAATAAAATGTTGACAACATTTTGTATAGAAAAAAAATTTGAAAAAATTTTCTATAAAAAAATTAATGTTGACAAAATTTTCCATAGAAATAAAATGTTGACAAAATTTTCGATAGAAATAAAATTTTGACGAAATATTCTATAGAAATAAAATTTTGACAAAATTTTCTATAGAAATAAAATTTTGACAAAATTTTCCATATAAATAAAATGTTGACAAAATTTTCTATAGAAAAAAAATTTTAACAAAATATTCTATAGAAATAAAATTTTGACAAAATTTTCTATAGAATAAAATTTTAACAAAATAGAAATAAATTTTTTTATAGAATAAAATGTTGACAAAAATTTTCTATAGAATTAAAATTTTGACACCATTTTCTATAGAAATAGAATTTTGAAAAAAATTTTCCATAGAAATAAAATTTTGACAAAATTTTCCATAGAAATAAAATGTTGACAAAATTTTCTATAGAAATAAAATTTTAACAAAACATTCTATAGAAATAAAATTTTGACAACATTTTCTATAAAATAAACAAAATATTTTATAGAAATAAAATTGTGACAACATTTTCTATAGAAATAAAATTTTGACAAAAATTTTCCATAGAAATAAAATTTTGACAAAAATTTTCCATAGAAATAAAATGTTGACACAATTTTCTATAGAAATAAAATTTTAGCAAAATATTCTATAGAAATAAAATTTTTTATAGAATAAAACTTTGACAAAAATTTTGTATAGAAATAAAATTTTGACAACATTTTCTACAGAAATAAAATGTTGACAAAAATTTTCCATAGAAATAAAATTTTGACAAAATTTTCCATAGAAATAAAATGTTGACAAAAATTTTCTATAGAAATAAAATTTGACAACATTTTCTATAGAAATAAAATTTTGACAAAAATTTTCCATAGAAGTAAAATTTTGACAAAATTTTCTAAGAAATAAAATTTTGACAAAATTTTCTATAGAAATGAAAATTTTGACAAAATTTTCTATAGAAATAAATTTTTTGAGAAAAGCTTGTACCATTTTTTAGAGTAATAAAATATTGACCTAATTCTCAAGAGTAATAAAATTAAAAAAATCTATACAAATAAAATGTTGACAAAATTTTCTATAGAAATAAAATGTTGACAAAATTTTGTATAGAAAACTTTTTGAAAAAGTTTCTATAAAAAATAAATTTTGACAAAACTTTCTATGGAACAAAAATTGACAAAACTTTCTATATAAAAAAAAACTGACATTTTCTATAGAAATAAATTTTTTCAATAGAAACAACATTTTGTCAAAAATTTCTAGATAAATAAAATTTGGCAAAATTGTTATAGAAATAAAATTTTGACAAAATTTTCTATAGAAATAAAATTTAAACAAAATACAAAAAAAAATTGACAAAATTTTCTATAGAAATAAAATTTTAGCAAAAATTTCCATAGAAATAAAATTTTGACAAAATTTTCTATAGAAATAAAATTTGGAAAAAATTTTTTAGCATTTCAAAGGGGATAACACACATTTCATTACACACCTTAAGGCCAAGGAATTAAGATGAAGAACAAAGCATATCTTTAAATTTAAAATGTTGAATTTTGATTTTAAATTTAAAAGTTACATTTTTTTGTAAATTTAAATTTAAATTTATTCCTTTTAATTTAAAATTTAAATTAAAAATGTAAATTTTTAATTTAAATTTATTCTATAGCATTTTGAAGACGCTAACACACATTTTATTACATAACGCACAGCCATATATACCAAGGAATTAAGATGAAAGAAAAATGAAAATGCTTATTTTAAATTTTTAAACTCTAAGTTTAAATTTTAAATTTATTCAAATTTAAATTTTAAATTTAATCAAATTTAATTTTTAAATTTTACAATTAAACTTTTAAATAAAATAAAATAAAATTAATTTAAATTAAACAACTTTCGAAAACTAAAAAAAAAAAATAATGTTATATTACTGTTATAAATGTAAATAAATTAATTTATATAAATTATATCATATTAATTTAATGGCTTTTTGGCACTATTAGCTCTTTAATAATTCTTTTTCTATGTATTGTTAACGACATTTACCGACGACTAGTAATATTTAACAACATTCTGCTGCCGCAAACTTACAATTTTTGAAGTCATAAAGTATCCAGCAAACAAAAGTGATATTTACGTGTACAGTGCAACAACAACCATTTGTTGTTATTTCTTATACAGTTAGTTCGAAATTTGTACAAAAACATTTTACATATGATTCCAGTTTAAACACTTTATGTTTGTATATTTTCATGAAATCGACAATAACTCAAACTTTTAAAATTAAAATCAAAGTTGTATAATTAGCAGAATTCTTCATGGTTTGGTAGATTTTGCAATATATTCTTCTCCAACTAAGAGGTACTTTCTGAAGGAAAATTTTTCTATAGAAATAAAATTTTGACAACATTTTCTATAGAAATAAAATGTTGGCACAATTTTCTATAGAAATAAAATTTTGACAAAATTTTCTATAGAAATAAAATGTTGACAAAATTTTCTATAGAAATAAAATTTTGACAAAATTTTCTATAGAAATAAAATTTTGACAAAATTTTCTATAGAAATAAAATTTTGACAAAATTTTCTATAAAAATAATATTTTGGCAAAATTTTCTATAGAAATAAAATTTTGATAAAATTTTCTATAGAAATAAAATTTTCTATAGAAATAAAATTTTGATAAAATTTCTATAGAAATAAAATTTTGACAAAATTTTCTATAGAAATAAAATATTGACAAAATTTTCTATAGAAAAAAATTTGGACAAATTGTCTCTAGAAACAAAATTTTGGCAACATTATCTATAGAAATAAAAGTTTGACAAAATTTGCTATACAAATAAAATTTTGACAAAATTTTCTATAGAAATAAAATTTTGACAACATTTTTTATAGAAAAAAAAATGTTGACAAAATTTTCTATAGAAATAAAATTTTAACAAAATTTTCTATAGAAATAAAATTTTGACAAAAGTTTCTATAGAAATAAAATTTTGACAAAATTTTCTATAGAAATAAAATTTTGACAAAATTTTCTATAGAAATAAAATGTTGACAAAATTTTCTATAGAAAAAAAATGTTGACAAAATTTTCTATAGAAATAAAATGTTGACAAAATTTTTTATAGAAATAAAATGTTGACAAAATTTTCTATAGAAAAAATTTTGGACAAATTGTCTCTAGAAATAAAATTTTGACAACATTTTCTATAGAAATAAAATTTTGACAAAATTTTCTATAGAAATAATATTTTGGCAAAATTTTCTATAGAAATAAAATTTTGATAAAATTTTCTATAGAAATAAAATTTCTATAGAAATAAAATTTTGACAAAATTTTCTATAGAAATAAAATATTGACAAAATTTTCTATAGAAAAAAATTTGGACAAATTGTCTCTAGAAACAAAATTTTGACAACATTATCTATAGAAATAAAAGTTTGACAAAATTTGCTATACAAATAAAATTTTGACAAAATTTTCTATAGAAATAAAATTTTGACAACATTTTCTATAGAGAAAAAATGTTGACAAAATTTTCTATAGAAATAAAATTTTAACAAAATTTTCTATAGAAATAAAATTTTGACAAAAGTTTCTATAGAAATAAAATTTTGACAAAATTTTCTATAGAAATAAAATTTTGACAAAATTTTCTATAGAAATAAAATGTTGACAAAAGTTTCTATAGAAATAAAATTTTGACAAAATTTTCTATAGAAATAAAATTTTAACAAAAATTTTCTATAGAAAAAAAATGTTGACAAAATTTTCTATAGAAATAAAATTTTAACAAAATTTTCTATAGAAATAAAATTTTGACAAAATTTTCTATAGAAAAAAAAATGTTGACAAAATTTTCTATAGAAATAAAATTTTAACAAAATTTTCTATAGAAATAAAATTTTGACAAAATTTTCTATAGAAAAAAAATGTTGACAAAATTTTCTATAGAAAAAATTTTGGACAAATTGTCTCTAGAAATAAAATTTTGACAACATTTTCTATAGAAATAAAAGTTTGACAAAATTTGCTAGACAAATAAAATTTTGACAAAATTTTCTATAGAAATAAAATGTTGACAAAATTTTCTATAGAAATAAAATTTTGACAAAATTTTCTATAGAAATAAAATTTGGCCAAATTTTCTATAGAAATAAACTTTTGACAAAATTTTTTATAGAAATAAAATTTTGACAAAATTTTTGTATAGAAATAAAATTTTGCAACATTTTCTATAAAAATAAAATTTTGACAACATTTTCTATAGAAATACAATTTTGACAAAATTTTCTATAGAAATAAAATTTTAAAAAAATTTTCTACAGAAATAAAAGTTTGACAAAATTTGCTATGGAAATAAAATTTTGACAAAATTTTCTATAGAAATAAATTTTTGACAAAATTTTCTATAGAAATAAATTTTTGACAAAATTTTCTATAGAAAAAAAATTTAACAAAATTTTCAATCGAAATAAAATTTTGACAAATTTTCTATAGAAATAAAATTTTGATACAATTTTCTATAGAAAAAAGTTTGAACAAAATTTTCTATAGAAATAAAATTTTGACAAAATTTTCTATAGAAATAAAATGTTGATACAATTTTCTATAGAAATAATTAATTTAATTAAAATTTCTTAAATTAAATAATTTTCATATTTTTACTAATTTTAATTTAGCTCTCAGTTTATCGAATTAAGCTTCTTAATATTGTGAACCTTTGGAAGCTGCGCTCAAACACTTTCACTTTATTCCAATAAGCTTTCTGAAAAGCTCTTTGTTTCACCCAACAATAATTTTTGTTGCTAATCTGTAATGTAATTGGCAATTGTTGTGTGAGATACAATTGAGGCATCTTGTTTAGTAGGTTTCGTTCTTAAGCCACAAGTTTTTGTTGTTTTTGCTGCTGCTGCTGTTGTTTAATGTCTGTCCATTATATCTCATTGGGACTGCTTAAGAGGCGCTCAACTCAGCTCTGTGCAGTAAGTAAATGTGCGCATGCTCAGAGTGCATTGGCTTGGTGGCATGGTTTAAAAGTTAGCTATTTGTTTGTTGTTATTAACAACTTGTTGTTGTTGTTGGTATTGTAGTTTAGTAAACTAAATCATTCACTGATGCAGTGCACATTTGCACATGCAATATTCGAGATAGATGTTGGTTGTTTCGATTGCGATTAGTATTAATGTGTGTGTGTGTGTGTGTGAGTATGCATTTGTTGATCGCCCGATTGCTTGCCTATGTATGTATGTGTGTTTTGGACTTTTTTGAAAAGTGAATGTCCACCGAAAGTCCTTGAAACTTAAAACCAAACTTACCTGTTTAGTTTGGCTTTGTGTGTATGTGAGAGAGCGTTGTTGTGTGGTGTGTGTTGGTGTGTGCATGCAACCAGAGAGTGCATAGGCTGTTGATGTTATTAAATTTTGCTGGGGCAGTAGTATCATAATCCACAAAAGTGTTTCCACTTGTTGTTGTTGTTATTGTTGGTGTAGTCGTTGTTGTTTGTGGTTGCAATTACAGTTGAATGCACTCCAAATAGCCTGGCCGCCACACAGAGACCACCATAGAAAAAATAACACCAAACAAAATATCACCAACCAGCTATCCATTCATACACTCTGACCGACCACCTAACGTCTTACCGGACAAGAGCTTGAATGGAATCGATAGTTGGTGCTATGTATACACTGTCTTTCAGGTTGAGCTGGCGATTTCGTTTAATCAAGAGATTTTTTTTATTTTATTTTATTTTATTTTATTTTAAAATTAAATTAATTTAAATTAAATTCCATGGTCAAAGGTATAAAAATAGTCCCTTTACACCTATTATTAGTAAAGATTAGCTCATTTCACTTGACTTTTTAGACGCCACAAATATCAAACCGCCAGTTAATGGGTTTATCTAAGCCATATGTCTACGATACTTTTTTGTGGTTTACTCTTTCAGCCTCGAATCGAAACGACTTTAATTCAGTGAACTGAAAAGTAAAAGGAAAAATTAAAAAAAAAATCCTTGAAATTCTTACATTTCCGGAGTCAGGTTATCATCAACATTAATTCTCCCTCATCTTTGATGAATCTTGACACATGACTGATTTTTACAAATTTATACTACACAAACAGAAAGAAAAACGAAAAGAAACAAATTTTGTATCATTTTAATGGACGTAAAGGTCAACATCTGTGTGGTTTTAGACGGTGCTGCATGAAATCCTTTCTAAAAGGTTTGATGTGTGAAATTACTTTATGGCATCAGATAATACAATGATCTTAAGTTCTGAATTTTTATAAGAAGAGGGATGATAAAAAATTGGAGATTGTCTCAAGTGTAGAAGTTTTAAAGATACAGGTGAATGGATTTTAAAACAAAATTATTTTGTAAAAATTTTATTTCTAACATATAGAAAATTTTGTCAAAATTTTATTCTATAGAAAATTAAAAAAAAAAATATTTCTATAGAAAATTTTTGCAAAATTTTATTTCTATGGAAAATTTTGTCAAAATTTTATTTCTATAGAAAATTTTGTCAAAATTTTATTTTTATAGAAAATTTTGTCAAAATTTTATTTTTATAGAAAATTTTGTCAAAATTTTATTTCTATAGAAAATGTTGTCAAAATTTTATTTCTATAGAAAATGTTGTCAAAACTTTATTTTTATAGAAACTTTTGTCAAAATTTTATTTCTATAGAAAATTTTGTCAAAATTTTATTTCTATAGAAAAAATTTGTCAAAATTCTATTTCTATAGAAAATTTTGTCAAAATTCTATTTCTATAGAAAATTTTGTCAAAACTTTATTTCTATAGAAAATTTTGTCAAAATTTTATTTCTATAGAAAATTTTGCCAAAATTTTATTTCTATAGAAAATTTTGCCAAGATTTTATTTCTATAGAAAATTTTTCAAAATCTTATTTCTATAGAAAATTTTGTCAATATTTTATTTGTATAGAAAATTTTGTCAAATTTTTGTTTCTATAGAAAATTTTGCCAAAATTTTATTTCTATAGAAAATTTTGCCAAAATCTTATTTCCTTAGAAAATTTTGTCCAAATTTTATTTCTCTAGAAAATTTTGTCAGAATTTTATTTCCATAGAAAATGTTATCAAAATTTTATTTCTATAGAAAATTTTGTCAAAATTTTATTTGTAAAGCAAATTTTGTCAAACATTTATTTCTATAGAAAATTTTGCCAAAATTTTATTTCTATGGAAAATTTTGTCAGAATTTTATTTCCATACAAAATGTCAAAATTTTATTTCTATAGAAAATTTTTCAAAATCCTTTTTCTATAGAAAATTTTGTCAATATTTTATTTGTATAGAAAATTTTGTCAAAATTCTATTTCTATAAAAAATTTTGTCAAAATTTTATTTCTATAGAAAATTTTTCCAAAATTTTATTTCCTTAGAAAATTTTGTCAAAATTTTATTTCTCTAGAAAATTTTGTAAGAATTTTATTTCCATAGAAAATGTTGTCAAAATTTTATTTCTATAGAAAATTTTTCACAATCTTATTTCTATAGAAAATTTTGTCAATATTTTATTTGCATAGAAAATTTTGTCAAAATTCTATTTCTATAAAAAATTTTGTCATAATTTTATTTCTATAGAAAATTTTGTCAGAATTTTATTTCTTTAGAAAATTTTGTCAAAATTTTATTTCTATAGAAAATTTTTCAAAATCTTATTTCTATAGAAAATTTTGTTAATATTTTATTTGTATGGAAACTTTTGTTAAAATTTTGTTTCTATAGAAAATGTTGTAAGAATTTTGATTCTATGGAAAATTTTGTCAAAATTTTATTTTTATAAAAAATTTTGTCTGATTTTATTTCCACATTTTTTCAAGATTTAATTTCTACAGAAAATTTTTTCAAAATTTTATTTTTATAGAAAATTTTGCCAAAATTTTATTTTTATAGAATATTTTCCAAAGTTTTATTTCTATAGAATATTTTGTCAAAATTTATTTCTATAGAAAAATTTTGTTAAAAATTTATTTCTATAGAAAAATTTGTCTATAGAAATGTTTGTCAAAATTTTATTTCTATAGCAAAATTTTATTTCTATAGAAAATTTGGTCGAAATTTTATATCTATAGACATAAAATTTTGTCAAATTTTTTTTTCTATAAAAAATTTTGTTAAAATTTTATCTCTATTGAAAATTTTGTCAGTATTTTATTTGTATAGAAAAAATTGTCTAAAGTTTATTTCTGTAGAAAATTTTGTCAAAATTTTATTTCTATAGAAAATGTTGTCAAAATTTTATTTCTATAAAAAATTGTGTTAAAATTTTATCTCTATTGACAATTTTTTCAAAATTTTATTTTATAGAAAAAATTTGTCTAAAGTTTATTTCTATAGAAATTTTTGTCAAAATTTTATTTCTATAGAAAATTTTGTCAAAATATTATTTCTATAGAAAATTTTGTCAAAATTTTATTTCTATAGAAAATTTTGCCCAAATTTTATTTCTGTTGAAAATTTTGTCAGAATTTTATTTTCATAGAAAATTTTGTCCACCTTTTATATCTCTAGAAATTTTTGTTCAACTTTTATTTCTCTAGAAAAGATTTGTCAAAATTTTTAGTTCTGTAGAAAATTTTTTCAAAATTCTATTTCTATAGAAAATTTTGTCAGAATTTTATTTCTATAGAAAATTTTTCCAAAATCTTATTTCTATAGAAAATTTAGTCAAAATTTTATTTCTATAGAATTTTTTTTCAAAATCTTATTTCTATAGAAAATTTTGTCAATATTTTATTTGTATAGGAACTTTTGTCAAAATTTTGTTTCTATAGAAAATGTTGTCAGAATTTTAGTTCTATGAAAAATTTAGTCAAAATTTTATTTGTATAGAAAATTTTGTCAACATTTTATTTCTATAGAAAATTTTGTCAAAATTTTATTTCTATAGATAATTTTGTCAAAATTTTATTTCTATATATACTTATATAGAATTTTTTTCAAAATTGTATTTTTATTGAAATTTTTGTCAAAATTTTATTTCTATAGAAAATTTTGTCAGAATTTTATTTCTATGGAAAATTTTGTCAAAATTTTATTTCTATGGAAAATTTTGTCAAAATTTTATTTCTATAAAACATTTTGTCAAAATTTTATTTCTATAGAACATTTTGTCAAAATTTTATTTCTATAGAAAATTTTGTCAAAATTTTATTTCTATAGAACATTTTGTCAAAATTTTATTTCTATAGAACATTTTGTCAAAATTTTATTTCTATAAAAAATTTTGTCAGAATTTTATTTCCATAGAAAATTTTGTCAAAATTTTATTTCTATAGAAAATTTTGCAAAAAAAAATATTTTTATAGAAAATTTTGTAAAATTTTATTTACGCCTTTTTGTTTTGGGTTCACGTTACTGTAGTGATGAAACTTTTCCCTAGAGTGGCTAATATATACCTTTTTATCCTCGCGTTAATGCACTGGCGAGGTGCATGTCCATCAAAAGTTTTATCCTATCCATATTGAACTCCCATATCATCCACCATGTGTATGGTTTTAGAGAGAAATTTCTAATTCCTTCACGTTTAGGTAAAAGCTTTTAGCCTTCCGAATTGCATCCGCTGTTTTGACAAACCACTTCCACTACATCCGCCATTAGCGTTTCTTTCATAGATTTTTTGCGAATACGGGAAAAGTTTTTTCTCAAATTTTTTGCAAAAATAATTTTGACTATGCTGCTTTCAGAATGGTCCAAGAAAAGGGTGAAACTCAATCGTTTGCACTTGCCAGTTTTGCTAGTGATTGTTTGGGGTTCTTTGCAACAACCTTGAAAAAAGGCGTTTTCCAAACAAAGTTTCATTTTGCAAGCAGCCCAATAAACAAAATATTCTTTTGTACAGAGAATGGCATTATTGTTGTTAGGTGGTGTCTCTTTGGTTGATCTTAAATCATTACAAGGTGTTTTATTAAACTGTCAGTCCAGTCAGTCTACACTGGCCGGCAAACAACTCCACCAACCGGACAATAAATACCATTTACCTCTACCGCCATCATTCACCCATTCACTATGGCTGAGTGACTCTGACCAGGGCACTAACCAAGATATACCCGGCTACAAAGTTTTGGGCCACCAATAGCATTGCCTTTATGCCACATTGTCCGTCAGTCAGCTGTGGTGGTCACTTGTTGTAATCTGGTTTGTGTTTTAATCTGTCTCCTTTTGTGTCAACTTTGTTGTTGTTTTTTTGAAGCCAATTTATTGGACATGCTGTAGCCAAAACCAACGCCCTACTTTCAAAATGCCGTTCTTGTATTTTGCGTTAAGTTTTGCTTTAATTTTTACCTTTTCTAGGTATTACTATTTACATTCTATATGAATTGTGTTTTTGTTTTGTGTCGATTTATTGCAGAGAGTTATCAAAAGTTCTGTACATTGTAAAAAAAAATTGGAGAAATATATACCAACAAGTACATAGTGATTTGAATAAAGCGTATATCATTTAAATTTGGAGAGTTTCTAGTTTACTTTAAATAATCGAAATTTAATAAAATTTTGATTTACTTCGTGGTAGACCACACGTTTTCCGTGACCGTCTTCTTTTAGTCAGCATCCAGAGTAAAGCTTACGTAACTCATGCCGTCGTGTTCATAGGTTAGGTTAGGTTATAGAGGATGACATCAATTTTGTGTCCCCTGATGATTGATGTCCACTTAGACCAATATAGGTCCATTGTGATTCGTCGATGTGATCTTTCCGTATTCTTCCTTCCGATGCGGTCTCCTTTGGAATAGTCCCCGAACTTCCATCTGTCCGTTATCTTTAAAAGAAATCTTAGAACAACCAACCAAAGGCCCTGATGAAGGTAAGAATGTTCCTTGAGCTGCACTCCTTCAGATCAGTGAGAAACTGAAAGAAAAAGAAGCCCAGTATCTTGCTTCTTCTAAAGGATAATGCTAGGTACAGACACAGGGAGTTGTACGAGTCTTCCATAACTTCCGGGTCCAGACACCATCTACAGATATCATCATCTTTAAGGCCTAGTCTTACCATGTGTTTCCCTGTTATGATGCCAATCAAAGGTCGCAATTCCTCTCTTTTCATCGACATTAAAATTTCGCAGATTCTTCGGTTCTTTTCATCCCATATCAACTTGGTTTGCTAGTTCATCATATTTGACCTCCGATCTGTAATGATAAGAAGATAGTGGAGGAAAGACGTCCGCTAAGACATTATTTGTTTCACGAGCGCTCTCCTTAGCCAGCTCATTTCCTATGAACCCACAGTGCCCAGGTACCCAGCATAGAGTTATATTATGATGTTCAGTGTGAACCTTGAGTTCTCTACGACAGCGGCAGCGACTACCTTATGTCAGCACCAGCGTTGCCAGTGTTGGGGATTTTCCCCCAAATCGGGGATATTTTTTCGTGGATGGGGACAAAATTTTTGAGTTGGGGACTTGGGGATTTGGTGGGGAATTTTCACAAATTTGGGGATTTTTGTGGGGAATTTTCGAAATCTGTTCAGTATAATTATCAGTGTAAGAACTATGGTTTATATGAAATTCTTTACTTCTACATGCTTAAAAAAAGGCTTAAAGAAGTTCAGAGATTCCCAAAAATATAAAAAACTTTCGTCCTCTTTATTCCACGGAATTTATTTGGATGGCCCAAGAGCTTCTTTACAATTTACTCTTTTTCCTAAGAAAATTTTTTACTATTTTGAAATTATCTCGTAAGGACTCATCTGCGTACATCGCTGATTTTGAAAATATATGCCACATCCCGTACAAAAATAGAGTAGAGTTCATATCGGGATAGCAACGCATTTTGATCGATAAGCCAATTTTATTTCTTGACTATATGTTGACCGAACTCCCATTTTTTTCTCGAGCATTTAGAAGAGCGTTTGCACAAGATGACTCGATGATGACTCTTTATATCAATAATTAACTCTGATGGGGGCTGGTATCGGATGATATTTTGATCACCCGTCTCCTGGTTTTGTGTTTTGAAATCTTCCATCTGTTTGTAACTCGCAAACTGGTATAACAAAAATTGCACATTTTTATTTAATTTAATTTTTTTATTTCTTTTTACGGATTATCGACAGCAGAGTCGTTTACTTTTTTTTTCAAAAAACTTGGCAAACATTTCTTGCGGATTTTTATGGGAATTTTAAATTAAATTGGGGATTTTTTGGGATAAAAGCGATCCATTTTGGGGACAAGAGCCCGGAAAATACTGGCAACACTGGTCAGCACTGCACAATGCATTTATAGCTGCTTGACTGTCGATGAAGAAGCTGATATCGCTTCTGAATAACGGCCTCATCAACAGCGACTCAGCAGCCTTTGTGATCGAAGAAATCTCAGCCTGAAAAACACTACAATCACTATCCAGCGTGTAAGACTCTCTTCATTGCCATAAATACCGCTGCCATGCCAACTTGTCCATGCCAACTTTCTCCTGCGGAGAACATGTTCTACAAAACGCCTTATATCCTCTCAGTTCCTCCCGCTTTGTACCATCTTCTGGATTATATTTCTCGGAACGACATGTCCAATTTCAGAGAGAGCATCTGAGTTATACAATATGTCAATTCCCTATATCTTTTCTCATGAAAAAAAGTACCTTATGTCAGCACTGCAAAATGTATTTATAGCTGCTTGACTGTCGATGAAAAAGCTGATATCGCTTCTGAATAACGGCCTCATCAACAGCGACTCAGCAGCCTTTGTGGTCGAAGAAATCTCAGCCTGAAAAACACTGCAATCACTATCCAGCGTGTAAAACTCCCTTCATTGCCATAAATACCGCTGCCCGTTCCTTCGTCGTGTCCATGCCAACTTTCTCCTGCGGAGAACGTGTTCTACAAAACGCCTTATATCCTCTCAGTTCTTCTCACTTTGTACCATCTTCTGGAATATATTTCTCGGAACGACATGTTCAATTTCAGAGAGAGCATCTGAGTTATACAATATGTCAATTCCCCATATGTTTTCTCTCGAAATAAAAGTTCCCTCCGATTGGAGGTATTCTCGGTTTCCCTTGGAATGCGCGTAGTTTCGCATTCCTTGGGGTTGGGATCTACTATAATACCGCGTTGTGGATCTATACCAGCCTTTCCTTCATTGGCAGATACCGTGCCGGTGGGACAGGTCGTTTTTCACCGGCAACCACATTATTTTAGGGCTGCTTACAAAGATTTATGGCATCTCGCTATCGCTTACTCTCCAATCAGTTGAATTGTTTGTTGGAATATTCATTCGGTATGACTCCGAACATGGAGCCGTTATGTGCATCTGCATTTCTGAGGACAAATGTCTTCATCTTGCGTATTATCAACTGACACGTAGCTAGCGCTTCCTCTTCTGATTTGCTCATTATCATAATGAACTCGTGTTTTGGCGAGCTGTAATTTGAAAATGTTTCCTCCGTGTATTCTAGGATTGCTCGAAGTTTCCTTGGGATTGTAATCTTGTATAATCCCGCTTGGTGGATCTATATCAGCTTCTCCCTCATTGATAGGTACCATGCCAATAGAACGCATCGTTTTATCGGCGACCGCATTATCTTAAAGCTGCTTCTGAAGATTGAAGCTAGCTTCCTATCTCCTACTCTCCTATCAGATGAATTGTTTGTTGGAATATTCATTCGGTATGACTCCCAACATGGAGCCCTTATCTGTGTCGGATAATGTAGTTGCTCTTTGAAGGGTCCCTATGGAAGCAGTAGGGTCCTCGCGAGGGTTGACATAAGACATTTTGGCAGCTTGCGTTCAGAGCCAGGTCGGGCACTAATATGGATGTCGTATCAACAGAACCTACATTGTCAACATAATTCGTACGTAACAAGGAGCGATCTCCAAGCACTGCCGGCTATTTGACGCTACGGGCGCAGTTGCGACATTAGCCTGAAAGTCATTTCCCTGAGATTTCACTACCAGGTACTCAGATAACAGAATGCCACCACTGTCAGGTCCGTGCTTCTATTGCCATCCATAGTTCAAATCATAGTCCATATTCGTAATTCCGTGTCAATATCGTTTTTTTAATATCCGTGTTTGATTAGGCAGTCCATGGGGACATCACCACCCTTAATGCGCCTATCTATAGGGCACCTTTGTGGGAGAATGCCAACTTAACTGGTGTCATCCGATCGCCGTGACGTCCTCAGACAGAAAATCCTCATACTTCCCCGCTCTTGGTTGTGGCTTCTTATTTTTCACAGCTGACCTTAGAGGTTATCCAGCGATCCACCACCTGCTGTCCCTGATGGTAGCCTGAGCTACCAGAATTTCACACCTGTCGGCTCTTTGCTTCTATTCCGAGCCAAAGTTCAATTGATAAACCATATTCGTAATTCCGTGTCAATATCATTCTTATATTCTCCGTGTTTGATTAGGGAGTCCATGGGGACATCACTCCCTTTACTGCGCCAATCTATGGGTTACCCTTGTGGGTGGATGCCTACTTAACTGGCGGCATCCGATCGCCATAACGTCCGCGACTAGGAAGTCAACTGACACTTAGCTAGGGCTTCCCCTTCTGATTTGCTCATTATCATAATGAACTCGTGTTTTTGCGAGCTGTAATTTGAAAATGTTTTTTCTGTGTATCCTTGGATTGCTCAAAGTTTCGCGTTCTTTGGGGTTGTAATCTTGTATAATCCCGCTTGGTGGATCTATATCCCTCATTAACAGGACCATGCCGATAGAACGCATTGTTTTATCGGCGGCCCATTATTTTAAAGCTGCTTCTGAAGATTGAAGCTAGCTCCCATCAGATGAATTGTTTGTTTGAGTATTCGTTCGGTATGACTCCCAACATGGAGCCCTTATCTGTGTCGGATAATGTAGTTGCTCTTTGAAGTGACCCCTAGAGTTCCTATGGAAGCAGTAGGGTCCTCGCGAGGATTGACAAAAGACATTTTGGCAGCTTGCGGTCAGAGCCAGGTCGGGCACAAATATGGATGTCGTATCAACAGAACCTACATTGCCAACATAATTCATACGTAACACGGAGCGATAACCAAGCCCTGCCGGCGATTTGACGCTACGGGCGCAATTGTGACATTAGCCTGAAAGTCATTTCCCTGAGATTTCACTACCAGGTACTCAGATAACAGAATGCCACCGCTGTCAGTTCCGTGCTTCTATTCCGATCCATAGCTCAATTCATAGTCCATATTCGTAATTCCGTGTCAATATCGTTTTTTTATTAATATCCATGTTTGATTAGGCAGTCCCCGGGGCATCTATAGGGCACCTTTGTGTGAGGATGCTAACTTAACTGGTGTCATCCGATCGCCTTGACGTCCTCGGACAGAAAATCCTCATACTTCCCCGCTCTTGGTTGTTGCTTCTTATTTTTCACAGCTGACCTTAGAGGTCATCCAACGATCCACCACCTGCTGTCCCCGATGGTAGCCTGGGCTACCAGAATATTACACTTGATTCTATTCCGAGCCAAAGTTCAATTGATAAACTATATTCGTAATTCCGTGTCAATATCATTCTTATATTCTCTGTGTTTGATTAGGGAGTCCATGGGGGCATCACTCCCTTTACTGCGCCAATCTATGGGTTACCCTTGTGGGTGGATGCCTACTTAACTGGCAGGTTTCGATGGCCATGGCGTCCTCGGATAGAACGTCCGCCGCTTTTGGTTGGGGTCTGCTTATTTTTCACAGCTGACCTATGAGATCGTTCAGCGATCCACCACTTGCTGTCCCCGATGGTAGCCTGAGCCCCATCGTTTTAATTTTTTTATTTTTAAATTTAATTATCATTATTTACTTATTTATATTTTTTAAATAATTTTTTTTAACTGCATTATTTTTTCATTGTACGTTTAAAATTAATAATAATTGTTGGTTTCAACATACACATATTTACGATTTATATGGTGAGATATAAGTTTTTTTTTGTATACATTTTAATGCATGTACACTTATGTAAGTACCAATAAAAACGATTGTTTTTTTTTTTTTTTTTTGGCTAAACACATAGATCAATAGTAATATACTTTATTTAGACAAGGTCGTTTAAGCCAAAAACTGATTTGTAAGAGGCGATATGAAATTCTGCAGAAACCATTCGCTGGGTCTTAGTCAATTGGTCGTGGTGGTGGTAGTGGTGCTGGTGCTGGTTACACAATCCCATAATAGGAGTCAAATGTTGAATGCTTAAAACTCCACACCCAAAATTAAGCTTTTCAAATATGGACAAATCAACTTTCACTTTATTTAGAATTTATTTAGTGTGTTGCAAGAAATCCGTTTTATGTGATTGTTAAGAAGGGATTAATTAACAAAGCGTTTCTTTGTTTATGACATAAGGAAAAACGTTTGAATACTTATTTGGTAATAGTTTTTTTTGTTTATTAAAGAATATCACATAGCGTAAATTAATTTATATTATACTGTAAATAGACTTTGTTGATTAAATTAGTTCTCAAAAAAAGATATCTTAATGGACTTTTTTGAAAGTAAATTAAATCGGTCTTAATTTTTTTAAGTCTACAAACTAATAAAAAATATTCAAAATCAAAATTAAAAAATATTAAAGATCAAAATTAAAAAATTAAATTAAAAAATATAAATTAAATTAAAAAGAGATAAATGGGAAGATATAAGGTTAGATATAAACAATGATCCTTGGGGACTAGAATACCAAATAGTTATGCAAAAACTCAGCACAAGAAGTCCGGAGGAAAGTATGAACGAGAATGAAATGCGAAACATCGTAGAAACTTTATTCCCAAATCATGACATCGGAGAAGTCGAGAACGAGACAGAAGCGCTCTCAAACATGCCTCTCTTTACAACAGAGAAACTGCAAAATGCCACCAAAAGTCTCAAGGTCAAGAAGGCACCGGGTCCTGACGGCATGGAAGTCAGGTGGAAAGAGCAAAGATTAGTTATTATCAGCCACCGTGGTGCAATGGTTAGCATGCCCGCCTTGCATACACAAGGTCGTGGGTTCGATTCCTGCTTCGACGAACACCAAAAAGTTTTTCAGCGGTCGATTACCCCACCTCAATAATGCTGGTGACATTTCTGAGGGTCTCAAAACTTCTCTAATTGGTTTCACTGCAATGTGGAACGCCGTTCGGACTCGGCTATAAAAAGGAGGTCCCTTGTCATTGAGCTTAACATGGAATCGGGCAGCACTCAGTGATAAGAGAGAAGTTCACCAATGTGGTATCACAATGGACTGAATAGTCTAAGTGAGCCTGATACATCGGGCTGCCACCTAACCTAGTTCTTATCAGCAAGGCCAAGGACAAGAGCGACCAAGCGTCGCCATCGTCGTACAGACCATTATGCATGCTAGACACAGTTGGAAATCTATTCGAACGGGTGATCAAACCAAGACTTGACGAGGAAATTAGAACTGTTGTGGGTCTGTCCGGGAGACAATACGGATTTAGACCTGGAAAATCGACACTACGAAAATAGACTAAGGAAGTATCAGATGCCATCCATTCGACGCAACTGGGCAGACATGCTTCGAGATCTATAATTCTACTGGATACGCTTTCAATAACCCAAGGTGGGCAGACGTAATATACACCCTATTTCACATACTGATATACTTAACGAGAACATTGAAAGACTATCTTAAGGAACGGACTTTGATATATGACACCATGTAACGGCCAAGAAGAATGAATGTAACCTCAGGCGCCGAACAAGGCTGAATCCTAGGAGTAGATCCATGGAATGCATCATACGACGAGATACTGAAGATACTCATGCCAGACGATGCATTCCTTGTTGACTACGCTGATGATAAAAGCGAGAGAGTGGCTGACGTCAAACCATGATACGCGCGACACACTGGCGAGACACTCAATGGATTACAATTAGCCATGTAAAAGACCAAACGGCTACTACGAGACGAGACAGCATCTGCCCCAAAAAAAAGAGACACACATAGACGACATGGTACACCCAACAAAGTAGTCAATCAAGTACTTGGGACTAAGACTTGATTGAAACTAACGTACTCCAAGCAGATAGAGTACGCAATAGAAAAAGCTGCTATGATAACATCGCGACTGAGCAGACTGATGGCAAACATAGGAGGCCCTTTTCCAAGCAGAAAAAGGGTGCTCATGGAGATGGCCAACAGTATACTCCTCTATGGATGTGAAATCTGAAGTGGAACCTACAGAGATAAACTAGAACGAAAAAGGTGCTTTCGGTACTGAAAACGCCAACACTGAAAATCACTTCAGCATATCGCACAGTATTAAAGGAAGCCGCGTTATTAATAGCAGGAACGATCCCAATAGATCTCCAGGCGATAGAGCGGCACAATGTATTCGAGGTCAAAAAGGCACGGCAAGCTTGATACCGAACAACCGACAAGAGACCAGAGATAAAGCAGGAACGATCCCAATCGACCTCCAGGCGATAGAGCGGCAAAATGTATTCGAGGTCAAACAAAAAGGTTAATGCTGAACAACCAACAAGAGACTGACATAAATGACAGGAACGATAGAGAAACGAGACAAATGTCAGATGGATACACCGATTTATAAGCGACATACAATTACGGAGAGTGAGAGAGAAGATATGGGAAAGTGTCTTATTACATGACTCTGATGCTCTCTGGTCACAGATACTTTCGAAAGTATCTGCATCATATGGGGAAATGCAGGTCAGAAAACTGTATTTACGAAGAGGTCACGGATGTACATTCTTTATGTGTAGGCGGTGGGCAGAACAGCGGACAGCGCTCAAAGATGAAATTGGACGTGTCTCTCCGAGAAATATAGTTTGTATGGTACAAAGTGAGAGGAACTTGGAGACTATATATGTAGAAACCGTTCTCCACGAGAAAAACGTTGATATGGACACGACGCCATGGGTAATGTAAACTTTAGTCCGGATGCGGACTAAAAGAAGATGGTCATGGTATGGCCAACTTGTTGGTGCTTGACCATTTCATGTGCTGTGTCTGCATCCCGACTATAGCATTTCGGCGGGCGCACCTCTTTCTCTCACTATATAGTGTGTGCAACCCGTGTGTTATCAAGATCGATCTTCTTCATCCTTAATATGACTTCGCAATACTTCGTGTGGGGTTACATTTGTTCGCCCACTTTTCTATATCGGAAATAAGTCTTGCTGTCCACCTGCTGTATACAGTGCAGTTCCAAAGTGTCTAGTTTTATTTTATGTTGTGTCCATTTGTAGATAAAAAAAATCTTCCTCCTTTCTTCAGCTGGATGGTCTATTGAGGTCATGACGTAAAGCGGCTGTACACTGCACTGGCCTAAGCGTTCGTGCCTTATTTACATGTTTCCGCGCTTGCCAATAGCTCGCTTCCGTAAAGTAGAACACTATTACAGGCTTCCATCAGGAGCTTTCGCTTATGTTCTTGAGAGCGTGCCGTTTAAGTTCTCCATTAGTCTGCTGAGTTGTTGCATTATCTTCGTTGCTTTCTTAGCAGCATAGTATATTTGCGTTGAGAACTTCAGCTTTGTATTCTATCTACTGACATCTCAAGTTTTAAAATTTCGCTGTAGCTAATATGCCACAGATTAGGATCCAAGATCCTTGCCGGGCACTTAGGTTAGGTGTCAGCCCGATGTATCAGGTTCACTTAGAGTATTCAGTCCATTGTGATACCACATTGGTGAACTTCTCTCTTATCACTGAGTGCTGCCCGATTCCATGTTAAGCTCAATGAGAAGGGACCTCCTTTTTATAGCCGAGCCCGATCGGCGTTCCACATTGCAGTGAAACCACTTAGAGAAGCTTTGAAAACCTCAGAAATGTAACCAGCATTACTGAGGTGGGATAATCCACCGCTGAAAAACTTTTTTGGTGTTCGGTCGAAGTAGGAATCGAACCCACGACCTTGTGTATGCAAGGCGGGCATGCTAACCATTGCACCACTGTGGAATTAATATGATTACAACGAGGAAAGAAGGATGAATTTTTAACCGGTATCTTCGATTGGGATGGAGTCCGTCGCACGAATGGATACACTGCAAGGGACATAAAGTTTTTGCCTACCCTTACACGCAAAACTAACACATCTGACAAAAGAAAAGCATACTGTGTCTGCATCCCGACTACAGCATTTCGGCGGGCGCACCTCTTTCTCTCACTATATAGTGTGTGCAACCGTGTGTTATCAAGATCGATCTTCTTCATCCTCAATATGACTTCGCAATACTTCGACTGGGTTACATTTGTTCCCCCACTTTTCTATATCGGAGATGAGTCTTGCTGTCTACCTGCTGTATACAGTGCAGTTCCAAAGTCTCTAGTTTTATTTTATGTTGTGTCCATTTGTAGATAAAAAAAATCTTCCTCCTTTCTTCAGCTGGATGGTCCAATGAGGTCATGACGTAAAGCGGCTGTACACTGCACTGGCCTAAGCGTTCGTGCCTTATTTACATGTTTCCGCGCTTGCCAATAGCTCGCTTCCGTAAAGTAGAACACTATTACAGGCTTCCATCAGGAGCTTTCGCTTATGTTTTTGGTAGCGTGTCGTTTAAGTTCTCCATTAGTATGCTGAGTTGTTGCATTATCTTCGTTGCTTTCTTAGCAGCATAGTATATTTGTGCTGAGAACTTCAGCTTTGTATTCTGTCTACTGACATCTCAAGTTTTAAAATTTCGCTGTAGCTAATATGCCACAGATTAGGATCCGAGATCCTTGCCGGACACTTAGGTTAGGTTAGGTGGCAACCCGATGTATCAGGCTCACTTAGACTATTCAGTCCATGGTGATACCACATTGGTGAACTTCTCTCTTATCACTGAGTGCTGCCCGATTCCATATTAATGACAAGGGACCTCCTTTTTATAGCAGAGTCCGAACGGCGTTCCAAATTGCACTGAAACCACTTAGAGAAGCTTTGAAACCCTCAGAAATGTCACCAGCATTACTGAGGTGTGATAATCCACCAATGAAAAACTTTTTGGTGTTCGGTCGAAGCAGGAATCGAACCCACGACCTTGTGTATGCTAGGCGGGCATGCTAACCATTCCACCACGGTGGCTCCTTGCCGGACACTTAAGTTCTCCATTAGTCTGCTGAATTTTTGCATTATCTACGTTGCTTTCTTAGCATCATATTATATTTGTGATGAGAACTTCAGCTTTGTAGTCTATGTTATATAGCGTTCCTAGTTTGAATAACGTCGATGTCTACTTGCACATCGATCAGCGTTGGTACTTATCACCGGGTGATTGACAATAGTTCTGTTTTGTGTGTTGCAAGTTCTAGACCATCTGCCCCCGAAACAGGACTTTGTCCGTATTGTAACTTGTATAAGTTTTCGCTGGGTATTACAGCTGCGATATCGTCAGTGATTCGCACCTCAAATGCCATCTCAATTTTTAAAATAACTCAGTAGCTAAAATTCCACAGATCGCTTCTTCGCTATTATAGATTGATATTCTATCATTTAGATAACTTCGTATTATTCGCATGAGGTACCCTGGGATGCTTTTAAAACGTCAGCCAATCTGAGACTATTGCACACATGTTTTACATCTTGGGTTACAAGTAGTGCGTCAAGTCAGCTGTCATGATTATCGCCAAGAGTCGCTCGAGCTACAGCGTTATGTCGAACAAAATCCTTAAGTGCTCCCTTCGTGAATTCATCTGGTGGGAACCCGTATTGTCTCTAAGAGAGTCCTCCTGTTGTCTGAATTGCTTTTTCTAGCCTTGGCTTTACAAACCTCTACATCAATTTACGAGCAGTGTTAACCCTGTACAGGGCCCTGTATGAGGAGGGTTCTCATGGGGCTCCTTGTCCTTTACTTATATGTACTAATTTCTGCTCTTTCCAAGCCTCGGGGGGAAATCCCCCCTTTACATGCGAAGAAGAACTTCGGTCGTATATTCTTTAGTATTCTACCAGTATCCCGTCAGGTCCAGGAGCTTATTTTTTGCTTCATAGCGGCATTATCAACGCTATCGAGCACCTATATTTGGTAACAATGTCGACCTGTCTCCAGAGCATAATGAATTGAAAGAACAACTGCCGGAAACCATGGCTAAAATAGCATAACTTGTGGTTTAAACTCACTTGGCTTATAAAAACCCCAGATACCCAAGATTTCGCAGATTACTTCTCTATAGATTTCTTTCCTTAAAAATATTGTTTCTTAGTAATTTCTTAATCCACGAGTTCTTGTTTAGCAATTCTTAAGACCGACAACTAACATAAATGTGAGCTAACCGATTCGTTATTTTCAAATCTCCCAATTTGTCATTAAAATGTCATTACATTTGACGTTGTATTGCAGGCTTTACCATTGTACAAATTATTTGTGTATGAAATGTATGGATTAACTTGTTTGCAACAATGTTGCAAACTGAATTTAAATTAAAAAAAAATAATAATAAAATAATAATAATGAATGTAAAAATCAACACAATCCTACAGAGTAATGTATATATGTAGAGTGGGTATTAGTTACAGTATTTGAGAGAGAGAGAAGAGGTTATCCATACAAATCAAAATTTGTGATTCAAAGAATGTCTATCAATATTTTCAATTAAAAAAAAAATACTTGCTACAATCAAATATTAATAGATGCAATTAATTTAGTAAAATTCAGGTGAATTCAGCAAAGTCTTTAAAAATTTCGATTTGTTGTCGAAATTAATTTAGTAACAAACCGAGATCGAAAAATAAGATTAAGGGATTGTAGCTATATGAGAATATGATGCACAGTGATGATGAAAAAATGGTTCAATTTGGGAGTAATAATTCTCGTACGTAATTTTCATAGGAAATTAACATATAAGACCCAAATTGAGGCATCTCACCCGACTAGATCTATGGAAATGTGTATTAGCCAACACTAAAATATATGTATAGTCTGGCTTGTGAGATTGGTATCTCACATTTTCGTTTCCATAACTTAATAATACCAATTCCTTAATCGTCATGTCCAATAAACTCGTATTACAATGATATGTAAATTAAATTTTAGTTTTTTTTTAGTAAATTAAATAAAAAGCCTACATTTGAAAAAGGTATGCCCAGCATCATCAACGATTTCTTCTTTCTCGTATATGCTACATTTTACCCTATGGTACAAGAATTTCCGGAAATTGCCGTGACCGGATAGCATCTGGGTTATGAAGTACATAGTTTACTACGCTATGAATTCTGCTTCAGCATATTTGAATATTCGCGATAAGCCGATGTGTCAACACCAGCCTCTTTCCTCGATTCTTCAGTCGTCCTGCCATTTCTCTATTGTCTCTTAGTGGATGTCTTCTGTCGGAGAACATCCAGCCAACCCTGCTGGTTGGCAAGAAAAGCCTTTCACCGCTCAGTAAGGTTGTAGAGGATGACATCAATTTTGTGTTGAATTGATGTCCACTTCGACCAATATAGGTCCATTGAGATTCCTCGATTTGATCATTTCAACTTCTTACTTCCAATGTGGTCCCCTTTGGAATAGTCCCAGAACTTCCACCTGCTTGTTTTCTTTAAAAGAAATCTAAAAACAACCAACCAAAGGCCCTGATGAATGTAAGTATGTTCCTTAAGCTGCACTCCCGCAGATCAGTGAGAGCCGGAAAGAAAAAGGACCCCCGTATCTTGCTTCTTCTAAAGGATAAAGCTGGACACTGGCACAGGAAGTGGTACGAGTCCTCCGTAACTTCCGGGTCCAGGCACCATCTATTGATATCATCATCTTTAAGGTCTATTCTTACCATGTGTTTTCTAAGTGTGTTATGTCTTGTTATGATGCCAATCAATGGCCGAAATTCCTCTCTGTTCATCGACATCAAAATTTCGCAGTTCCTACTTTTCTTTTCGTCCCATATCAACTTGGTTTGATTGCAACCATCCGAAGAAACCCAGCGTCTTCGCCATAGTTCGTCACATTTGACCTCTATCCTGTTAATGATAAGAAGATAGTGGAGGAAAAACGTCCGCTAGAACATTATTCGTTCCACGAGCGCCCTCCTTAGCCAGCTTCTTCATTTCCTATTATCCCTTAGCGCCCAGCACAGAGTTATTTTATGCTGTTCCGTGAGAACCTTGAGTTCTCTACGACAGCGGCTAACTACCTTAGGTTAGGTTGTAGTGGATGACATCAATTTTTGTGTTGAAATTGATGTCCACTTAGACCAGTATAAGTCCATTGTGATTCCTCGATGTGATCTTTCCATCTTCTTCCTTCCGATGCGGTCCGCTTTGTCTCAGAGCTTCCTTCTGCTCGTTCTCTTTGAAAGAAATCTCAGAACAACTAACCAAAGGCCCTGATGAATGTAAGTATGTTCCTTAAGCTGCACTCCTGCAGATCAGTGAGAGCCTGAAAGAAAAAGGAGCCCAGTATCTTGTTTCTTCTAAAGGATAAAGCTGGACACTGGCACAGGAAGTGGTACGAGTCCTCCGTAACTTCCGGGTCCAGGCACCATCTATAGATATCATCATCTTTAAGGTCTATTCTTACCATGTATTCCTACGGTTCTTTTTGTTCCTACGTTTCTTCCTACGGTTCCTTTTGTCCCATATCAACTTCGTTTGTTCGCAACCATCCAAAGAGCCCCCATCATATTTGACCTCTATCCTGTAATGATAAAAAGATAGTGGAGGAAACCCCTCCGCTAGGTCCATATTCGTTCCACGAGCGCCCTCCTTAGCCAGCACATCGCCTTCCTCTGTCCTATTATCGCATAGTGCCCAGGTACCCATCACAGAGTTATATTATGCTGTTCAGTGAGAACCTTGAGTTCTTTACGACAGCGGCTAACTACCTTAGGTTAGGTTATGTTGTAGTGGATGACATCAATCTTTGTGTTGAAATTGATGTCCACTTAGACCAGTATAGGTCCATTATGATTCCTCGATGTGATCTTTCCATCATCTGCCTTCCGATCCGGTGCGCTTTGTCTCAGAGCTTCCTTCTGCTCGTTCTCTTTGAAAGAAATCTCAGAACAACTAACCAAAGGCCCTGATGAATGTAAGTATGTTCCTTAAACTGCACTCCCGCAGATCAGTGAGAGCCTGAAAGAAAAAGGAGCCCAGTATCTTGTTTCTTCTAAAGGATAAAGCTGGACACTGGCACAGGAAGTGGTACGAGTCCTCCGTAACTTCCGGGTCCAGGCACCATCTATAGATGTCATCGTCTTTAAGTCGTATCTTTACCATGTGTTTCCCAAGTTTGTTATGTCCTGTTATGATGCCAATCAATGGCCGCAATTCTTCTCTTTTCATAGACATCAAAATTTCGCAGTTCCTACGGTTCTTTTTGTCCCATATCAACTTGGTTTGTTCGCAACCGTCCAAAGAGCCTCAGCGTCTTCGCCATAGTTCGTCATATTTGTAATGATAAGAAGATAGTGGAGGAAAAACGTCCGCTAGTACATTATTCGTTCCACGACAGCGGCTGACTACCTTAGACCTTATGTCAGCACTGCACAATGCCTTTATAGCTGCCTGAAGAAGCTGATGAAGAAGCTGATAGCGCTTCTGAATAACGGCCTCATCAACAGCGACTCAGCAGCCTTTGTGATCGCAGAAATCTCAGCCTGAAAAATACTGCAATCACTCTCCAGCGTGTAAGACTCCCTTATTTCTAGTTCACTGACCGTTCCTTCCTCCATCTTCGACCCGCCCATATACATGTTCAGGGTTCCGAAGGGTATCCTCCTGTCTTCCCACTACTCTATACCTCGTATAATGTATGTCGGTTTGTTATGATAAGCATGTTCCGTGGTCATATGGTCCGTCTCTCCATACTGCCCGGCCAGAATCTCAGTATGCCTGCAGGCTGTCCTCTCCAGCGTGTTCAAGCTCTTAAGTCTCAGAAGTGTCAGTTCCGCCGTCTTCTTACGTGTAAATCGAGTGGGATAACTGCCATCAGTAACTCCAAAGGGGCAGTGGCTGTGGTCCTCATAGCTCCTGTCATATAAATAAGAGCAGTCCTATTTATTCTCGACATATGATTTTGGTGGTTCACGATTGTCCACCAAACATGAAAACCATATGTGGCCACAGGTCTTACAACCGAGGTATAAAGCCAGCCAAAAAGAGAAGGCCTCATTCACCATCTCTGCCCGACCAATTTCTGGCACCAGTATAATGCCGCATAGGCCCTCTTTATGCGAACCGCAGTATTCTCCATCCAGTTTGGTTTGGAATCCAAAAGAACAACCAGGTACCTTGCTGATATCGAGAGGGTCAGCTTCGTGCCCTGGAATTCAGGCGACTTGTAACCGACAACCTTTCTCCTCCTGGTGAACAGTACCAGCTCCGTCTTTACAGGGTTCACCCCTAATCCGCATTCTAGTGTCCACTCCGAAAGATACTGCAAAGACCCGCTCAGCACATCCGAAACAGAGTCCAGGAATACAACGTGAGTGTAAGACTCCCTTATTCCCAGTTCACTGCAATAGATTCCTCTGCCCGTTCCCTCCTCCATCTTTGATCCGTCCGTATACATGTTCAGGGTTCCGAAGGGTATACTCCTGTCTTCCCACTCCTCTATACATGGTATAATGCTCCGTGGCCATATGGTCTGTCTATCTATAAGATAGAAGAATTTCAGTATGCCTGCAGGTAGTCCTCTCCAGCATGTCCAAGCTCTTAAGTTCCATAAGTGTCAGCTCTGCTGTCTTCCTTACGTGTAAATCGAGTGCGATAACTCCCATCAGTACCTCCAAAGAGGCAGTGGCTGTGGTCCTTATATGCACGTGCCTCTTCTTTCGATTCCCTAGCTTTGTTGTCATTTCTTATTATTATCTCTTGCTGGATGCTCTCAGTCGAATATCGCAACCTGCTGATTGGCAAGAAAAATATTTCATCGCTCAGTGGCCTGAAGGTCTTTTGGCACCATTGCCGCTATCACTAATACGGCTTCTACCGACGGGCCTGTCGATGTAATGTCTGACCCAATCACATCACACCGCCAATATTTCAGTGGCAGTCCGATATTTCAGGCTCTATTCGACTATTCAGTCCATTGTAATACCACAGTGGTGAACTTCTCCCTTATCACTAAGTGCTGCCCGATTCCATGTTAAGCTCAATGACAAGGGACCTATTTTTTTATAGCCGAGGCCGAACACCGTTCCACATTACGGTGAAAACATTTAGAGAAGTTTCGAAACAATCAGTAATGTTACCAGCATTACTGACTATCGATGTAAAGGATCCTCATTAGGTATTCCGGTTCACAGAATATACCCTCAAGAGAGTGTATAACATCCGTTCATTTCAGGCTCTGGATGAAAAGTCTTACGATATCATTTGGTATCTATTACTTCCTTTAGAGCTCTTGGTGTCAGTCTTCCGGGTCTGAATCCATATTGTCTGTTAAACCATTTTATATAACATTTTACATCATTTCAAACAATATAATATTGAAATGAATTAAAATATTAAAATATCTGTATATATACTAAAATATTGTTGCAGAGTGTTGATTGGCAAGTCTACACAAGACTATGAAACCCCACATTAGATTTGATTTATTTTATTGATATAACTTAACAAAAAAAAACTAAATACACGTTTAGTGAGAGGATACCAAAGACGGACCACGATTTCCAACTTGATAAGGGGGTAAAATGTAACCTTTAATTTTTAAATTATAAAGAAAAGAGCGTGAGAAGATAATATCATTTATTTGATAGAAATCAAATCAATTCCAATTATATAGAATTGCTATCTAATTTAAGTGACATTAAGTAAAATTTTAAATTATAAGACTAAGTTAAATCACAGTTAAATAAATTACGTTGAAACTGTTCCTCTCCAACTAAGATTTACTTCAATTTTGTACAGAAATAAAATTTTACCAACATTTTTTTTTTGTAGAAATCAAATTTTGATAAAACTTTCCATAGAAAAATGTCTATATAAATAAAATTTTGACAAAATTTTTATAGAAATAAATTTTTGACAAAATTTTATAAGGAAATAAAATTTTGACAAAATTTTCTATACAAATAAAATTTTGACAAAAATTTTTATTGAAATAAAATTTTGACAAAATTTTCTATAAAAATAAAAATTTTACAAACATTTCTATTAAAATAAAATTTTGACAAATTCTTTTATTAAAATAAAATTTTGACAACTTTTTCTATTAAAATAAAATTATAACAAAATTTTCTATATAAATAAAATTTTGACAAAATTTTCTATAGAAATACAATTTTGACAAAATTTTCTATTAAAAAAATTTTTGACAAAATTTTCCATAGAAATAAAATTTTTATAAAATTTTGACAAAATTTTCTATAACAATAAAAATTTTACAAACATTTCTATTGAAATAAAATTTTGACAAATTCTTCTATTAAAATAAAATTTTGACAAATTTGTCTATTAAAATAAAATTTTGACAAAATTTTCTATATAAATAAAACTTTGACAAAATTTTCTATAGAAATAAAATCTTGAAAAATTTTTTTATAGAAATAAAATTTTGACGAAATTTTCTATATCATAAAATTTTGACGACATTTTCTATAGAAATAAAATTTTGACAAAATTTTCTAAAGAAATAAAATTTTTACAAAATTTTCCATAGAAATAAAATTTTTATAAAAATTTCTATATAAATAAAATTTTGACAAAATTTTCTATATAAATAAAATTTTGACAAAATTTTCTATATAGATAAAATTTTGACAAAATTGTATATAGAAATACAATTTTGACAAAATTTTCTATTAAAATAAAATTTTGACAAAATTTTGTATAGAAATAAAATTTTGACAAAATTTTCCATAGAAATAAAATTTTCTATAGAAATACAATTTTGACAAAATTTTCTATAAAAATAAAAATTTTACAAACATTTCTATTGAAATAAAATTTTGACAAATTCTTTTATTAAAATAAAATTTTGACAAATTTTTTCTATTACAATAAAATTTTGACAAAATTTTCTATAGAAATACAATTTTGACAAAATTGTCTATAGAAATAAAATCTTGAAAAATTTTTCTATAGAAATAAAATTTTGACAACATTTTTCTATATAAATAAAATTTTGACAAAATTTTCTATAGACATACAATTTTGACAAAATTTTCTATAGACATACAATTTTGATAAAATTTTCTATTAAAATAAAATTTTGACAAAAGTTTCTATTAAAATAAAATTTTGTCGAAAGTTTCGATATAAATAAAATTTTGACGAAATTTTCTATAGAATAAAATTTTAACAAAATTTTCTATAGAAATAAAATTTTGACAAAATTTTCTAAAGAAATAAAATTTTGACAAAATTTTCCATAGCAATAAAATTTTTATAAAATTTTCTATAGAAATAAAATTTTGACAAAATTTTCTATTAAAATTAAAATTTTACAAACATTTCTATTGAAATAAAATTTTGACAAATTCTTTTATTAAAATAAAATTTTGACAAATTTTTTCTATTAAAATAAAATTTTGAAAAAAAATTTCTATAGAAATACAGTTTTGACAAAATTTTCTATAGAAATAAAATTTTGACAAGATTTTCTATAGAAATAAAATTTTGAAAAATTTTACTATAGAAATAAAATCTTGAATTTTCTAAAGAAATAAAATTTCGACTAAAGTTTCTATAGAAATAAAATTTTCACAATCGTTTCTATTGAAATAAACTTTCGCCAACATTTTCTATTGAAATCAAATTTTGACAAAATTTTCTACAGAAATGAAATTTTGACAAAATTTTCTATAGAAATAAAATTTTGACAAAATTTTCTATTAAAATAAAATTTTGACAAATTTTTCTATTAAAATAATATTTTGACAAAATTTCCTATTAAAATAAAATTTTGACACAATTTTCTATAGGAATAAAATTTTCACAAAATTTTCGATTGAAATAAAAGTTTGACAAAATTTTGTTTTTATAAAAATTAAATTTTGACAAAATCTTCTATAGAAATAACATGTTGACAAAATTTCCTATTAAAATACTATTTTGACAAATTTTTCTTTTGCAATAAAATGTTGACAGAATTTTCTATAGAAATAAAATTTTGACGAAATTTGCTACAGAATAACATTTTAACAAAATTTTCTATAGAAATAAAATTTTGACAAATTTTTCTATTAAAATAAAGTTTTGACAAAATTTCCTATAGAAATCAAATATTCACAAAATTTTATATAGAAATAAGATTTTGAAAAAATTTTCTATAGAAATAAAATTTTCACAAAATTTTCGATAGAAATACAGTTTTGACAAAATTTTCTATAGAAATAAAATTTTGACAAAATTTTCGATAAAAATAAAATTTTGACAAAATTTTCGATAAAAATATAGCTGTGGCAAAATTTTCTATAGACATAAAATTTTGACAAAATTTTCTATAGAAGTAAAATTTTTACAAAATTTTCTATAGAAATGAAATTTTGACAAAATATTCTATAGAAATAAAATTTTGACAAAATTTTCTATAGAAATAAAATTTTGACAAAATTTTCTATAGAAATAAAATTTTGACAAAATTTTCTATAGAAATAAAATTTTCCATAGAAATAAAATTTTGACAAAATTTTCAATAGAAATAAAATTTTAACATAATTTTCTATAGAAATAAAATTTTGACAAAATTTTCTATAGAAATAAAATTTTGACAAAATTTTCTATAGAAATAAAATTTTGACAAAATTTTCTATAGAAATAAAATTTTTATAAAATTTTCTATTGAAATAAAATTTAGACAAAATCTTCTATAGAAATAAAATTTTTACAAAATTTTCTATAGAAATAAAATTTTGACAAAATATTCTATAGAAATAAAATTTTGACAAAATTTTCTATAGAAATAAAATTTTGACAAAATTTTCTATAGAAATAAAATTTTGACAAAATTTTCTATAGAAATAAAATTTTTATAAAATTTTCTATTGAAATAAAATTTTGACAAAATCTACTATAGGAATAAAATTTTGACAAAATTTTCTATAGAAATAAAATGTAGACAAAATTGTCTACAGAAATAAAATTTTGACATAATGTGCTATAGAAATAAAATGTTGACTAAATTTTCTATAGAAATAAAACTGTAAGAAAATTTATTTAAATAAAATTTTGGGAAATTTTTTGAAGAAATAAAATTTTGGCCAAATTTTCATAAGAAATAAAATTTGGATGAAATTTTTTTAGAGTAATTTAAAATGAAATAACAAAAACATTTCATTCAAAAATAAAATATTTTTTCGCTAACAACTACAAATTTGATCCAAAAAAATTTTTCTTAACCTTTTTGTGCACGAGTGGACATCTCCTAGTCTGTGTCCTTAATTTTGTTTTTTATTTTTTTTTTTTATTTTCGTCATTCCATCTTAAATTTCATTTAAAATGACCTCAATTCAATTGTAACTATTCGATTGAATTAAAAATTCCAATGACCTTCAGGCGAAAATAACTAAACACTATCACAGCCAAAAGCCAATAAACTGCTTAAGGGTAGTAACATTTGATAAAACTTGCGGCATTTTTGAGGTAGGTCTGAACAAAAACCTTATAAAAAAATATGCCACCATATGGTGGCATGTAATGTTACAGAAAATTTTCACGTCTACACACACTCACGCACACCAATGAAATTCAATTTTTGGGAGAGGGTAAAAGTGTTTTACTATATGTCATTATGGAAATGGAAATTATGTATGAATCATTTGTACGAAAACAAAGAAAGAGAGGGAACTAAAGAATTACTCAAAGGAGATATAGGCAAGGAGTGAAAGAGAATTTGAAGTTTACAATGGATGGATAATAAAGATGAACAGTTATCTGTCGGTTCTTATGAGTTACTATTTTACAGTAAAAGAGAATCGCAAACGACGAATGATTATAAGAGAAGATAAGAGAAATTTTGTCAATTTACAGGGTCTTACAAAAATTTGACGTCCAATGACAACGGTCCAGAAGAAGACGTTGACAACCGGCTCAGCATTTTACTGACTGAAGAAAATATGTAGAGCACCACAAATAACGCAGAATAAGATATTAAGCTCGTGTGTGAAGTCAATTCTTCTTTCTATATGGAATCGAAACTTGGCTAATTTCTATAAAAGCACATTCAATAAACTTCAAACTTTTGTCAATAATTGCGCCTTCGGACAATATGTGGTATATTCTGGCCCAATACAATAACAAATGTTGATCTCAATACAAAAGTAAATGAAGAACCACTAACAAGACAAAACGCTAAACGGAAATGGATTGGCCATAAATTACGGAAACCGGCAAACATCATCACTATATTAGTTATGCAACCACGATTGCCACTTGAGTCATATATAATATACCAAAATTTGGAAAACATTGTACCAGAAAAACTACCAAACAAAAACTCTTATTTTTCGAAATTTTATTTCTGTAGAAAATTTTGTCAAAATTTTATTTCTATAGAAAATTTTGTCAAAATTTTATTTCTGTAGAAAATTTTGTCAAAATTTTATTTCTATAGAAAATTTTGTCAAAATTTTATTTCTATAGAAAATTTTGTCAAAATTTTATTTCTATAGAAAATTTTGTCAAAATTTTATATCTAAAGAAAATTTTGACAAAATTTTATATCTATAGAAAATTTTGACAAAATTTTATATCTATAGAAAATTTTGTCAATATTTTACTTCGATAGAAAATTTTGTAAAAATTTTATTTTGTAGAAAATTTTGTGAAATTTTTCTTTTTGTAGAAAATTTTGTGAAATTTTTCTTTTTGTAGAAAATTTTCTCAATATTTTATTTTTGTGAAAAATTTTGTCAAAATCGTATTTCTATAGAAAATATTGTCAAAATTTTATGTCTATAGAAAGTATTGTTAAAATTTTAGTTCTATAGAAAATATTGCACAAAATTTTATTTCTAAAGAAAAATTTGTCAAGATTTTATTTCTATAGGAAATTTTCTAAAATTTTTATTTCTATAGAATATATTGTTAAAATTTTATTTTTTTAGAAAATGTTTTTATTGAAAATATTTCTAAAATTTTATTTCTAAAGAAAAATTTGACAACATTTTATATCTATAGAAAATTTTGTCAAAATTTTATTTCTATAGAAAATTATGTCAAAATTTTATTTCTATAGAAAATTTTGTCAAAATTTTATTTCTATAGAAAATTTTGTCAAAATTTTATATCTATAGAAAATTTTGTCAAAATTTTATTTCTAAAAAAATTTTATCTTTATAGAAAATTTTGCCAAAATTTTATTTCTAAAGAAAAATTTGTCAACATTTTATTTCTATAGAAAATTTTCTCAAAATACTATTTCTATAGAATATTTTGTTAAAATTTTATTTTTATAAAAAACTTTTTCAAAATTTTATTAAAAAAATGGTCAACATTTCATATCTATTGAAAAGTTCCTCTAAATGTTATTTCTATAACAAAATATTTGTTAAAATTTTATTTTTATAGAAAATTTTGTCAAAATTTTATTTCTGTAGAAAATTTTGTAAAAATTTTCTTTTTGTAGAAAATTTTATCAATATTTTATTTTATAGAAAATATTGTCAAAATTTTATTTTTATAGAAAGTATTGTTAAAATTTTATGTCTATAGAATATATTGTTAAAATTTTATTTTTATAGAAAATGTATAAAAAAAATATTTTTATTGAAAGTATTGCTAAAATTTTATTTCTAAAGAAAAATTTTTCAACATTTTATATTTATAGAAAAATTTTCTCAAAAGATTATTTCTCTAGAATATTTTGTTAAATATTTATTTTTATAGAAAATGTTGTCAAAATTTTATTTCATAGAAAATATTGTCAACATTTTATTTCTTAAGAAAATTTTGTCAAAATTTTATTTCTTAGAAAATTTTGTCAAAATTTTATGTCTGTAGAAAATTATGTGACAATTTTCTGTTTGTAGAAAATTTTTTCAACATTTTATTTTTGTGGAAAATTTTGTCAAAATCCTATTTCGATAGAAAATATTGTCAAAATTTTATTTCTATAGAATACTTTGTCAAAGTTTTATTTCAATAGAATTTTTTTTTTCAAAATTTTATTTCTGTAGAATATTTTGTCAAAATTTTATTTTATTGTCATTTGCGTGCAAGCAATTCCGTCTAACTTCTGCGATGCAACGGTGAGCTCTTGTACTTTTTGGAACTTTTATGGCTTCCAAGTTCCAGCTTATTTTTCAGTACAGTGTTGCATCCATTCTGGCGATATGTTCAGCTCAAAACCTCCACCATGCAAAATAAAATAAATCGAGAATTGATTGAAATCTGAATTTTGAATCAATCAAAATCTGGATTTTCCGTTATTCAAAACCCGAATCTCCGGAATTTCCTAATCGACCTGTTTTTAAACAATTTTTTCAGTGGTATGTGATCTATTGCTTTATTTCACATCGATTTTTTTTTTTTGTTACATAGTCTATGATATAAAAAGCTCTCAGAGAACTTATGAAGGTCTCGTGACTCAGAACTCCAATAGATTACGAGTTAGATATAGAGTAAATAATGAAAATCACTCAGAGCAACATAAATTTGTTTTAATCTCTGAGAGATAGTGAAAACTCTCCGTGAGCATATTTGTTTGAGTATATCATTTGAATGTCTTTACAAATGTCAAGTGGTTTTACACTACTATTACGTTGCACGTTATTCCAGAAACTTCCATATGTTTGAAAAAATTATAAACAAATTTTCCAACTCTATCCTTTTTTCAGTAAGAAATAAATATAGATATTAAAAATAATTATGAATTTATATAAAAATATGTACATATATTTAGAAATTGCTATAAAAATATGAAAATACAAACATTTTGTTGACCTAGGTTTTAAAGGTCATTAAAGGACTTTTATTGTTACACACCACACATCATGCTCCTAAGAGGTGTTCTCTTTTCTCTAGATTTCATCTTGAGAATATTTTATTTTGATATACTATGACCAATTAGAGAAATTGTTTTGTCCTTCTCTCGCTCTCACATTTTAATCTCTCATTTTCTTTTATTCTCTTCATTGTTTTTGTTCTTTTTCTCATACTCTTGCTCTATCCTTCGTTAACCCACAAGGTTTCTCTCACTATTCTCTATATGTATTGTTTCTGTTTCACCTCAAGGCACAGCAACACCCATATTGTATTGTAAATATGCCGCATAGCTTTTACCAAAAACAATGGAAGATGAAGATGGGAAAATGGCAGCAGAGGGTATCAAACCATTGACGGCGTTCGATGCAAACGTGTCGTTTATGATTTTTTGTTCCACAAATTAAACTAAGAATAAAAAGAAATTTATATCAGGGAATGACGTAGAACAATCGGTCAAAAGTTTCTCATTATTATTTACACAAAATTTAACATCATTTGTGAGTTTTTAACAAAAAATATTGCAAATTAAAAATGAACGAACGTGTATGTATCGAACACCGTAAATGCAACTTTTGGTATGACGTCGCCCATTTTCCCGTCTTCATCTTCCATTGTTTTTGGCTTTTACTATAGACAGGAGTAATGTGTAAACGAGTATAAAATTCCGGTGAATGAGAAGAGCAAAATATAACGGTGTATTTGTTTGAGTTTATTTTCCATACCATACTCACATTACACTCTTGGCAATTTTTTTATCACAATACAAAAGCAACAGCTTAAACACATATGTATATTTACACATATTTGGGATCTACCATGCGCTAGCTATATATGAAAATTCCATGAATGAATGACAAAATTACACCCCTAATATAAGAGCAGAGACGGAAGCGCGAAGGCGACTGCCTTCCAATCAGCCAAAAGTAACAACCCCCTATGACCATTACCCTCATGCAAATATTCTTGTGAATGAATGACGTAGATGGTTTCATTTCAAGCTAACAAAATTCCATAACAAATTTGGTGCTGTAGTTATTGTCGTAGTGCAAATAATACCACCCACACCTACCAGCCGTCCGTTATACAAACATGCTTGTATTTTATCTAGAGACTCTCATTCATCCATCCATCTGTTCCATATGGTCGAGAAGTCTGTTTTCTTTTGATAACACCGAAATACATGTATATGAGTTAGTTGTTGGTGCTGTATCCGTATTATCATTTACGTCGAATGACGTCAGAAACAGTTTGTTTGTTTTGTTGTTATTTTTCTTTAACTAGCTTACGCATCATATCGGTTTGTAAGGACTTCAGCAAAATTTTAAAGTCCTGAATAATTTAATGTCCTCAACTACTAGTTCCTTCAATTTTATATAGACAAAATTTTCTATAGAAATAAAAATTTGAAAAAATTTTCTATTGAAATAAAATTTTGCAAAAATTTTCTATAGAAATAAAATTTTGCAAACATTTTCTATAGAAATAAAATTTTGAAAAAATTTTGTATAGAAATAAAATTTTGACAAAATTTTCTATGGAAACAAAATTTTGGCAAATTCTTCTATAGAAATACAATTTTGACAAAATTTTCTATAGAAATAAAATTTTTGACAGAATTTTCTATAGAAATAAAATTTTGACAAACGTTTTCTATAAAACTAAAATTTTGGCAAAATTATCTATGAAAATAAAGTTTTGACAAAATTTTCTATAGAAATAAAATTTTTGACAGAATTTTCTATAGAAATAAAACTTTGACAAAATTTTATATAGAACGAAAATTTTGACAAAATTTTCTATTGAAATTGAATTGTGACAAAATTTTCTCTAGAAATAAAATTTTGACAAACATTTTCTATAAAAATAAAATTTTTGCAAAATTTTCTTTAGAAATAAAATTTTGACCAAATTTTTTATAGAAATAAAATTTCGACAATAATTTTTTATATAAATAAAATTTTGACAATAATTTTTATAGAAATAAAATTAAAAAAAAAATCTAGTGAAATAAAACTTTGCAAAATTTTTCTATAGAAATAAACAATTTCTATAAAAATAAAATTTTGACAAAGTTTTCTATAGAAATAAAATTTTTATAAAATTGTCTATAAAAATAAAATTATTAACAAAATTTTCTATAGAAATAAAATTTTGACAAAATTTTCTATGGAAATAAAATGTTGAAAAATTCTTCTATAGAAATACAAGTTTGACAAAATTGTCTATAGAAATAAAACTTTGACAAAATTTTCTATAGAAATTAATTTTTTTTTTAATTTTCTATAGAAATAAACTTTGACAAAATTTTCTATAGAAATAAAATTTTGACAAATTCTTCTATAGAAATACAATTTTGACAAAATTGTCCATAGGAATAAAACTTTTGACAGAATTTTCTATAGAAATAAAATTTTGATAAAATTTTATGTAGAAATAAAATTTTGATAAAATTTTATGTAGAAATAAAATTTTTAAAAAAATTTCTATGGAAATAGAATTGTGACAAAATTTTCTGTAGAAATAAAATTTTGACACAATTTTCTATAAAAAAAAAATTGGCAAAATTTTCTATGAAAATAAAGTTTTGAAAAAATTTTCTGTAGAAATAAAATTTTGAAAAATTATTCTATGGAAATAAAATTTTGAAAAAATCTTCTATAGAAATGCAATTGTGACAAAATTGTCTTTGGAATTAAAACGTCAACAGAATCTTTTATAGAAATAAAATTTTGATAAAATTTTATATAGAAATAACATTTTGAAAAAAAAAATTCTATGGAAATAGAATTGTGACAAAATTTTGTACTAAAATAAAATTTTGACAACATTTTTTATAGAAAAAAATTTTCTATTAAAATAAAGTTTTATAAAAATTTCTAACAAAATATTCTACTGAGATAAATTTTGACAAAATTTTCTATAGAAATAAAATTTTGACAAAATTTTCTATAGAAATAAAATTTTGACAAAATTTTCTATAGAAATAAAATTTTGACAAAATTTTCTATAGAAAGAAAATTTTGACAAAATTTTCTATAGAAAGAAAATTTTGAAAAATTCTTCTATATAAATACAATTGTGACCAAATTGTATATAGAAATAAAACTTTCACAGAATTTTCTATAGAAATAAATTTTGATAAAATTTTATATAGAAATAAAATTTTGAAAAAATTTTCTATGGAAATAGAATTGTGACAACATTTTGTACTGAAATAAAATTTTGACCACATTTTCTATGAAAATAAAGTTTTTACAAAATTTTATATGAAAATAAAGTTTTGACAAAATTTTCTGTAGAAATAAAATATTACCGACACTTTTTATAAAAATAAAATTTTGACAAATTTTTTTTATAGAAATAAATATTCTATTTTGGCAATAGTCGCTCGTACTTCTTTCCCATTATGGATTTGACATATATTTAATTTCAATCTGTTTTTTCTCCACATTAAATTCTAAGAAAATTTAATTAACATAAATAAGGTAATGCTAAATTTAATTTAATTTAATTTACACATAACTGAACTAATTCAACTAAAATTAATTTACAAAAAAAAAATTTAATTAAATTTTACATGCCTTTACATTTAAACTTTAACCAATTACTATGGAGATAACTAAAATGTAATTATTTCTTTTTCAGGTAAACATATTGACAATAACAAAATTGATATCAGACACACTATTAAGTAAGTCCAGCTAAATCTACCATTACCAAAAAATCTTTGAAGTGATTTAGTTAACAAATGGTAAGCAATTACCTTTAAATGGAAGTCTTTGTTTTCTTGCGCAGCATTACCAAGAGCTAATGTGTAAGCATGGACGAGATATAAGTAAGCAAAGATAGACATTTTTTCAAAATTTCTATAGAATTTCCACAGAAAATTTTGTCAACATTTTTTTCCTATAGAAAAATTTTGTCAAAGTTTTAATATCTATAGAAAATTTTGTCAACATTTTATTTCTGTATACATTTTTTTCAAAATTTTATTTCTGTAGAAAATGTTGTCAAAATTATATTGCTATAGAAAATTTTGACAAAATTTTATTTCAATAGAAAATTTTGTTAATATTTTATTTCTATAGAAAAATTTTGTCAAAATTTTATTTCTACAGAAAATTGTGTCAACATTTTAATTCTGTAGAAAATTTTGTCAAAATTGTATTTCTTCTATAGAAAATTGTGTCAACATTTTAATTCTGTAGAAAATTTTGTCAAAATTTTATTTCTATAGAAAATTTCGTCGAAATTTTAATTCTTTAGAAAATTTTGTCAACATTTTATTGCTATAGAAAATTTTGTCTAAATTTTATTTCTATAGAAAATTGTGTCAACATTTTAATTCTGTAGAAAAGTTTGTGAAAATTTTATTTCTATAGAAAATTTTGTCAAAATTTTATTTCTTTAGAAAATTTTGTCAACATTTTATTTATGTAGAAAATTGTGTCAACTTTTTAATTCTGTAGAAAATTGTGTCAACTTTTTAATTCTGTAGAAATTTGTGTCAACATTTTAATTCTGTAGAAAATTTTGTCAAAATTTTATTTCTATAGAAAATTTTGTCAAAATTTTATTTCTTTAGAAAATTTTGTCAACATATTATTTCTATAGAAAATTTTGTCAAAATTTTATTTCTATAGAAAAATTTTGTCAAAATTTTATTTCTATAGAAAAATTTTGTCAAAATTTTATTTCTATAGAAAAATTCTGTTAAAATTTTATTTTTATAGAAAAATTTTGTCAAAATTTTATTTCTATAGAAAAATTTTGTCAAAATTTTATTTCTATAGAAAATTTTGTCAAAATTTTATTTCCATAGAAAATGTTCTCAAAATTTTATTTCCATAGAAAGTTTTGTCAAAATTTTAATTTCTGTAGAACATTTTGTCAAAATTTTATTTCTATAGAAAATTTTGTCAAAATTTTATTTATATAGAAAATTTTGTCAAAATTTTATTTATATAAGAAATTTTGGCAAAATTTTATTTCTTTAGAAAATTTTGTCAATATTTTATTTCTATAGAAAATTTCGTCAAAATTTTATTTCTATAGAAAATTTTGTCAAAATATTATTGCTAAAGAAAGTTTTGTCAAAATTTTAATTTCTGTAGAACATTTTGTCAAAATTTTATTTCTGTAGAAAATTTTGTCAAAATTTTATTTCTATAGATAATTTTGACAAAATTTTATTTCAATAGAAAATTTTGTCTACATTTCATTTCGTTCGAAACTTTTGTCAACATTTTATTTCTATAGAAAATTTTGTAAAAATTTTATTTATATACAAATATTTTATTCTCAAAATTTTATTTCTTAAGAACATTTTGTCACAATTTTATTTCTATAGAAAATTTTGTCAAAATTTTATTTCTATAGAAATTTTTGTAAAACTTAGGATTTTTAACGAATTTTCAATAGCGGTAAGCTTACATCTTTTGTATTTTTGAAATAATTTTCTGAGCATATGTTGTGAAAAACCCTCACATATATAGAAACGCCTCAATCGAAAATTGAAAACGCACACACATACGGCCATAGACTGTCATGTAATTTCTATTCTACCACCATCTTGGCTAACTCACACCCACATAAACCACAATCATGCTGTGCGTGTATTGGGTGTTAAAATAGCAAAGAGTTTTGACGCCTTCGTAAAATGTAACAGGGATTCGCATCATCAAGAGTCTGCCCACATGCCACATTATGATGTAAAGTAATTTAAACAAGCGGGATATCTTTTCAATTTCATGCATCGATATCGTTTTGTTGTTGGAGCTGAAATTGTGAGGAAAACAAATTTTGATATTTGGTCACTACGACATAAAGCCCACGCATACAATTGACGTTGACATATGTTATGGGGATAATTTTCATTTATGCATTTGTGGCAAATAAATTCGGACACACGTGTACAGAGAAAGGATTATAGGCAAAATTAATTGTATATGCCAATATAGGGTGGTACGGAACAAATATAAATTGCCATCATAAAGAGGCATTAATTAGGCATTTTTTTCTTATATTTTTTTTTTGTAAATTTTACATTAATTTTTTTTTAATTTAATTAAATTTTTTTAATTAAAATTTCTTTTATTTAAATTTCTTTAATTTAATTTAATTTAATTTTATTTAGTTTTATCTTATTTCATTTTTTAATTTATTTTAATTAATTAGTTAGGTGTTTTTTCTTATTTTTGTTCGATTTAATTTAATTTAATTTAATTTTTTTTTAATTTAATTTAATTTTTTCTTAAATGTAATTTAATTTTATTTTTTTAATTTAATTTTATTTTATTTTTTAATTTAACTTAATTTTCTTGTATTTAATTTCATTTTATTTTATTTATTTTATTTTATTTTATTTTATTTTATTTTATTTTATTTTATTTGATTTAATTTTATTTTATTTTATTTTATTTTATTTTATTTTATTTTATTTTATTTTATTTTATTTTATTTTATTTTTAGTTAGAGTCCTTTCATTATACCTCCTCCTTCTGCCCATAAAATGTAGTCTCACTTTGACATCTATAATCTTGCTTGGGAATACATGTAAAAGCTATAAATAGAAGTTCCTTCAATATTGCTGGAATGACATGAAAACAGAAAAACAATGGGCATAATTTTTCTGCAAAAAAGACCATACACTTAGTGGTAGGGGGATATGACAGACAAACAAATTATTTCCTACCATTCAAAGCTAAGATAAACCCAAAAGCGTCATGGAATACCTAAAACGGCCCACGCAAAAGAATGTAGTTGAAATTTCCACTCACATTCTTTGTCATAAGTTTCTACTTGCATTCGATATTGTATTGCAGAAGTGTCAAGGGGAAAAAAAATTGGGGGACACACCAAAAATTATGGCTGATGATACCCAAACCCAGACAGTACAAAAAACGCAATGCCGTCTTTGTAAGGTCAAATACTTCTCCACCTTCCTACCACCATTTTTTCACAGCACAGCTGTAACTACATCTGCGTATAGGCAGTGAGAATTTTTTGGCACTTGTTGGTATCATTCCACCACAGGAATAGGCAACATGTGGTTGTTGCTGACTACACTGCTTTTGCCGCTGAAGTGGTTGCCAAGCCATTCAACAACAGTTACGACGCGAAGGACTATCCTGGAGTAGGTTGTGTTTTTTTTTGTTGTTATGTGGTTTCTTTGCCAAGGAAACAGGATGCTTAGATGACAAATATTTCGTTGGTTTCATCCATACTCATAATCCTTGGCTTACTGTCGTCTATTTTTCATTTCCCGTTGAAGTGTTTTGGGGCTAAAGCTATTGAACACCAAGGATGTGTGGTAGACACTTTAGTGGCGCCTTTCTATCTTGTTTGTGTTCACAAATTTGTGTTAAACAAAAAAAAAAGTCCAGTGGGTCGTATCACTTGGAATCCAATAAAATTATTACGCGCCGCCATAGATACCATACGATGGCTTCCGCTAAGACATCCTGCTCCCACACCTATTTTCGATAAATACCTCTATCTCCTAATATAAGGACTAGCCAAGAATATTTGTAATAAAATTTTATTTTTATAGATTTTTTTTGTTGACAATTTATGTTTCATTAAAAATTTTATTTTAATTTGCTATAGGAAATTTTGTCAAAATTTCTTTGTTATATAAAATTTTGTCAAGATTTCGTTGCTATAGTTTCACAATTTCTTTGCTATAGGAAATGTAGTCCAAATTTCTTTGCTATAGAAATTTTTGTAAAAAATTCCCTGCTATAGAAAATCTTGTCAAAATTTCGTTACTATAGAAAATTTTTGTCAAAATTTATTTTCTATAGGAAATTTTGTCCAAATTTCTTTGCAAAACGAATTTTTATAAAAATTTCTCAGCTATAGGAAATTTTGTAAGAACTTTTATTATAGGGAATTTTGTAAAAAATTCTTTGCTATAGGAAATTTTTTTTTAAATTTCGTTGCTATTAGAAATTTTTGAAAAATTTTTTGCTGTAGAAAAATTCTTGCCAGAATTTCTTTGCTATAGGAAATTTAGTCAAAATTTCTTTGCTATAGGAAATTTTGTCAAAATTTCTTTTTTCAAAATTTCTTTACTATAGGAAATTTTGTCGAAATTTTTTATTTCAAAATTTCTTTAATATACGAAATAGGAAATTTTGTCAAACATGCATTTCTATAAGAAATTTTGTCAAAATTTCGTTGCCATACAACATTTTGTAAACATTTTTAGCTATAGGAAATTTTGTCAAAATTTCTTTGTTATAGGATATTTTTATCAAAATTTCTTTGCTTAGTGAAACTTTTATCAAAATTTTGCTATAGTGAGTTTTTTTTCTGCTATAGGAAATTTTGTTAAAATGTCTTTGCTATACGAAATTTTGTCAAAATTTCTTTTTTATAATAAAATATGTCAAAATTTCTAAGCTACAGGAAGGAAATTTTTTTAAAAATTTCATTCCTATAGGAAATACCAAATACCAAATTTTATCAAAATAAGAAATTTTATTGCAATTTTTTTGCTAAAGGAAATTTTTATCAAAATTTCTTTGCTTTGGGAAATTTTGTCAAAATTTCGCTATAGTGAATTGTCAAAACTTTCTTCCTATATAAAATTTTCTCAAAATTTCTTTGCTATAGAAATTTTGTAAAAAATTCTTTGCTACAGAAATTATTCTGAAAATTTTCTTTGCTATAGAAAATTTTTGTCAAATTTTTTGCTGTAGGAAATTTTGTCAAAATTTCTTTACTATAGGAAATTTTATAAAAAATTATTTACTATAGGAAATTTTTGCCAAATTTTTTTCTGTAGCAAATTTTGTCCAAAACTCTTTAGTATAGGAAATTTTATAAAATTTTCTCGAACTTTCTTTTGTATAAGAATTTTTTGTCAAATTTTTTGCCGCAGAAAATTTTGTCAAAATGTCTTTGCTATAGGAAATTTTCTCAAAATTTCTTAGCTATTCGATGTTTTGTCAAAATTTCTTAGCTATAGGAAATTTGGTCAAAATTTCTTTGCTATTAGAAATTTTTGAAAAATTTTTGCTGTAGAAAAATTCTTCCCAGAATTTCTTTGCTATAGGAAATTTAGTCTAATATTCTTTGCTATAGGAAATATCGTCAAAATTTATTTTTTACAAAATTTCTCTACTATAGGAAATTTTGTCGAAATTTCTTACTTCAAAATTTCTTTACTATAGGAAATTTTGTCAAAATTCTACTATAGGAAATTTTGTCGAAATTTCTTATTTCAAAATATCTTTACTATAGGAAATTTTGTTAAAATTTCGTTGCTATAGGAAATTTTGTCAAACATGCATTTCTATAAAAAAATTTTGTCAAATTTTCATTTATATAGGAAATTTTCTCCAAAATTTCCTTGTCATACAAAATGTTGTTAAAATTTTTGTAGCTATAGCAAATTTTATCAAAATTTCTTTGCTGTGGGAAACTTTGTCAAAATTTTGCTATAGTGAATTTTTCAAAATTTTTTGCTATGAAAATTTTGTCAAAATTTCTTGGCTGTATAAAACTTTGTCAAAGTTTCTTTTCTATAATAAAATATGTCGAAATTTCATTGGGAAATTGCATTTCTATAAGAAATTTTGCCCAAGATTTCCTTGCTATACCAAATTTTGTCAAAATAAGAAAGTTTTTTTTTTTTTTTAATTTCTTTGCTATTTTATCAAAAGTTCTTTGCTGTGGGAAACTTTGTCAAAATTTTTCTATAGTGACTTTTTCAAAATTTGTTGCTATAAGAAATTTTGTCAAAATTTCTTGACTATAGAAAATGTTGTCAAAGTTTCTTTTCTATAATAGAGTATGTCAAAATTTCGTTGCTATAGGAAAGAAGTTTACTCAAAATTTCATTTCTATAGAAAAATTTTCCCAAAATTTCCGTGCTATACCAAATTTTGTCAAAATAAGAAATTTTATTAAAATTTCTTTGTTATAGGAAGATTTTTATCAAAATTTCTTTACTTTGGGAAATTTTGTCAAAATTTTGCTATAGTTTCTCAACATTTCTTTACTGTAGAAAATTTTTACTATAGGACATTTAGTAACAAAATCATTTTGTCTATAGTATTTTTGTTTTTCCAAAAGTTCGTTTCTATACGAAATTTTTTCACAATTTCTTTGCTTTTGTAGAAAATTTTTACTTTGGGAAATGTTCTCAAAATTTCCTAGTAATAGAAATTTTTTTCAAAATTTCTTTGCTATAGGAATTTTTATCAATTTTTTTTGCTATACGAAATTATGCCAATATTTCCTAGCTATACGATTTTTTTTTACAATTTCTTTGCTATAATAATTTTTATCACAATATCTTTGCTTTGGGAAATTTTGTCAAAATTTTGCTATAGTGAAGTTGCTATAAGAAATTTTCTCCCAATTTCTTTGCTATAGGAAATTTTGTCAAAATTTCTTTGCTATAAGAATGTTCTCCAAATTTCTTTGCTATATGAAATTTTGTCAAAATTTCTTTACTATACAAACTTTTGTCAACATTTCTCTGCCATAGGATTTTTTTTTTCCAAATTTCGTTGCTATAGTTTTTTTTTCCTCAAAATTTCTTTGCTATAGGAAATTTTGTCAACATTTCTTAGCTATAGGTAATTTTCTCAACATTTCTTAACTACACGAAATTTTGTCAAAATAGAATTCTGTTAATTCTTTACTTTCAATTCTTAATTTTTCTCAAAATTTCGTTCCTATTGGAAATTTTGTCAAAATTTCATTTCCTAGAAAATTTTGTCAAAATTTCTTTGCTATAGAAAATTTTGTTAAAATTTAATTTCTTCAGGAAATTCTGTCATAATCTCATTACTATAAGAAATTTTGTCAAATTTTCTTTGCTTTTTGAAATTGTTGCCCACATTTTTTTGCTGTAGGAAATTTTCTAAAAATTTCATTGCTATAGGAAATTTTGTGAAAATTTCTTTGCTATTAGAAAATGGTGTGAAAATTTCTTTGCTGTACGAGATTTTTGTCAAAATTTCGTACTTTGGAAAATTTTGTCAAAATTTCATTGCTATGGGAAATGTTGGCCAAATTTTCTTTGCTATTGGAAACTTCTTTGCAATAGAAAACTTTTTAAAATGTCATTGCTCTAGGAAATTTGGTCTAAATTTCTTAAGTACAGAAAATTTTTTTTAACATTTTTTTGCTACAGGAAAATTTCGTTGATATAGGAATTTTTTTTCATAATTTCTTTGCTTTTGTCAAAATTTATTTTCAATAGGAAATTTTTGCCACATTTCATTGCTAATGGAAATTATCTCAAAATTTCTTTTCTATAAGAAAATTTGTCAAAATTTATTTGCTGTAGAAAAATTTTATTAAAATTTTCTTAAAACAAAATTTATTAAAAATTTTCTGCTTTAAGAAAAATTTTCAAAATTTCATTGCTGTAGGATATTGCTAAACTTTCTTTGCTATAGGATATTGTTAAAATTTCTTTGCTATGGAATTTTATGGAATTTTGGTGTAAAAATTTCTTTGCTATACGAGATTTTTGTCAAAATTTCGTACTTTGGAAAATTTTGTCAAAATTTCATTGCTATGGGAAATGTTGGCCAAATTTTCTTTGCTGTTGGAAATTTTGCAAAACTTCTTTGCAATAGAAAACTTTTTTAAAATGTCATTGCTCTAGGAAATTTGGTCTAAATTTCTTAAGTACAGAAATTTTTTTTTAACATTTTTTTGCTACAGGAAAATTTCGTTGATATAGGATTTTTTTTATAAAAAAATTTTGTCAAATTTTCATTTATATAGGAAATTTTCTCCAAAATTTCCTTGTCATACAAAATGTTGTTAAAATTTTTGTAGCTATAGCAAATTTTATCGAAATTTCTTTGCTGTGGGAAACTTTGTCAAAATTTTGCTATAGTGAATTTTTCAAAATTTTTTGCTATGAAAATTTTGTCAAAATTTCTTGGCTGTATAAAACTTTGTCAAAGTTTCTTTTCTATAATAAAATATGTCGAAATTTCATTGGGAAATTGCATTTCTATAAGAAATTTTGCCCAAGATTTCCTTGCTATACCAAATTTTGTCAAAATAAGAAAGTTTTTTTTTTTTTTTTTTTTAATTTCTTTGCTATTTTATCAAAAGTTCTTTGCTGTGGGAAACTTTGTCAAAATTTTTACTTTGGGAAATGTTCTCAAAATTTCCTAGTAATAGAAATTTTTTTCAAAATTTCTTTGCTATAGGAATTTTTATCAATTTTTTTTGCTATACGAAATTATGCCAATATTTCCTAGCTATACGATTTTTTTTTACAATTTCTTTGCTATAATAATTTTTATCACAATTTCTTTGCTTTGGGAAATTTTGTCAAAATTTTGCTATAGTGAAGTTGCTATAAGAAATTTTCTCCCAATTTCTTTGCTATAGGAAATTTTGTCAAAATTTCTTTGCTATAAGAATGTTCTCCAAATTTCTTTGCTATATGAAATTTTGTCAAAATTTCTTTACTATACAAACTTTTGTCAACATTTCTCTGCCATAGGATTTTTTTTTCCAAATTTCGTTGCTATAGTTTTTTTTTCCTCAAAATTTCTTTGCTATAGGAAATTTTGTCAACATTTCTTAGCTATAGGTAATTTTCTCAACATTTCTTAACTACACGAAATTTTGTCAAAATAGAATTCTGTTAATTCTTTACTTTCAATTCTTAATTTTTCTCAAAATTTCGTTCCTATTGGAAATTTTCTCAAAATTTCATTTCCTAGAAAATTTTGTCAAAATTTCTTTGCTATAGAAAATTTTGTTAAAATTTAATTTCTTCAGGAAATTCTGTCATAATCTCATTACTATAAGAAATTTTGTCAAAATTTCTTTGCTTTTTGAAATTGTTGCCCACATTTTTTTGCTGTAGGAAATTTTCTAAAAATTTCATTGCTATAGGAAATTTTGTGAAAATTTCTTTGCTATTAGAAAATGGTGTGAAAATTTCTTTGCTGTACGAGATTTTTGTCAAAATTTCGTACTTTGGAAAATTTTGTCAAAATTTCATTGCTATGGGAAATGTTGGCCAAATTTTCTTTGCTATTGGAAACTTCTTTGCAATAGAAAACTTTTTAAAATGTCATTGCTCTAGGAAATTTGGTCTAAATTTCTTAAGTACAGAAAATTTTTTTTAACATTTTTTTGTTACAGGAAAATTTCGTTGATATAGGATTTTTTTTTTCATAATTTCTTTGCTTTTGTCAAAATTTATTTTCAATAGGAAATTTTTGCCACATTTCATTGCTAATGGAAATTATCTCAAAATTTCTTTTCTATAAGAAAATTTGTCAAAATTTATTTGCTGTAGAAAAATTTTATTAAAATTTTCTTAAAACAAAATTTATTAAAAATTTTCTGCTTTAAGAAAAATTTTCAAAATTTCATTGCTGTAGGATATTGCTAAACTTTCTTTGCTATAGGATATTGTTAAAATTTCTTTGCTATGGAATTTTTTGTCAAAAATTCTTAGCAACGGAAATTTTTCTCAAAATACCTTTGCGAAAGAAAATTGTTCATAATTCCATTCCATAGGAAAGTTTCATTTTTCATTTTCAAATTTTGCTAAATATTCTTTGTTATTACAAATTTTCTAAAAATTTCATTGCTATAGGAAATTTTGTGAAAATTTCTTTGCTATTAGAAAATGGTGTAAAAATTTCTTTGCTATACGAGATTTTTGTCAAAATTTCGTACTTTGGAAAATTTTGTCAAAATTTCATTGCTATGGGAAATGTTGGCCAAATTTTCTTTGCTGTTGGAAATTTTGCAAAACTTCTTTGCAATAGAAAACTTTTTTAAAATGTCATTGCTCTAGGAAATTTGGTCTAAATTTCTTAAGTACAGAATTTTTTTTTTAACATTTTTTTGCTACAGGAAAATTTCGTTGATATAGGATTTTTTTTTTTTCATAATTTCTTTGCTTTTGTCAAAATTTATTTTCAACAGGAAATTTTTGCCACATTTCATTGCTAATGGAAATTATCTCGATATTTCTTTTCTATAAGAAAATTTGTCAAAATTTATTTGCTGTAGAAAAATTTTATTAAAATTTTCTCAAAAGAAAATTTATTAAAAATTTTCTGCTTTAAAAAAATTCAAAATTTCATTGCTGTAGTATATTGCTAAACTTTCTTTACTATAGGATATTGTTAAAATTTCTTTGCTATGGAATTTTTTGTCAAAATTTCTTAGCAACGGAAATTTTTCTCAAAATATCTTTGCGAAAGAAAATTGTTCATAATGTCATTCCATAGGAAAGTTTAATTTCTTTAGAAAATTTTGTCAAAAAAATGGGAAATTTTTGCCCAAATGTCATAGCTATTTCTTTGCTTTGGTAAATTTTCTCAAAATTTCTTTGTAATAAGAGTTTGTCCAAAATTTCTTTGCTATAGAAAATTTTGTCAAAATTTCTTTGCTGTAGAATCTTTGCTCAAAATTTCTTTCCAGTAAGATTTTTTTTCTCAAAATTTCTTTGCTATAGGAAATCTTCTGGACAGTCCTAGAAAAACTTGTTACTCTGGATAGACTATGTCCATATTGTGGTTTTCCATTTTCCCCTTGAGGCATTATCAACAAATGTTGTTATTCTCTTTAGTATGCGTATTCTTCCATATGTTGTATTAATTTCTTTGGCGTCATTAGGATTTGTAGCCCACTCTTACTCTCTCTCTCTCTCTGTTCTGAGAGAGTAGAACAACGCTGTCTTTTTTCTATGACATTGTGATTACTGTGAGTGAATATAAGTCTCCTTAACGTAGATAAATGAAAGGCAACAATGCACGATGCGTAGTAAATGGTTAAGGACATTATCATAGTGGTGCATACAAATACATACATATAGAAGTAGTGTATGTGTGTGTGTGTGTGGGTATGGTAAAGGATATTTGTTTAAGCATAAATGCTGCAGGAAATATTGAATAAACTTTGAAAAGGACTACTGTGCAAAGTGAAGGACGGTAGGAGTAAGGCTTTAAGGCTTTCTTTGGAAAAACTTGGGCAAACTTAATTCCATTAATCACATAGAAAAATAAATGCAGAAATATTTTGTGTTCGTTTAAAGAAGAAGGTCAGACGGTACATTTTATGTTTTTTTTTTTCAGTTTTACAAAAGTCCTTGGTGGTTTTTCCATAATCTCATTTGATCACAATCACCTTATTTACTGGTCCTAATCAAGTTTTCATTTCAACAAAAAAAAAAAAAAATATCGAATGCAAGGCAATTCACTTCAATTCAAATTATCTTGGTAATCCATTAAAGACTTAAGTTGTAGTTTGTAATTGAATATGACATTGTTTATGCCTTTGACTGAAGGCTCGTTATCACAATCATATCTGTCCAATGTTGTGGTCACTGGTAAGGTTAAACTTATTTAAAGGCTGATTATTATTTTTTTCTTCTCAGATTTTTTTTTAAATTTTTCAAGCCTAATAATTTGTTTATTTGCTGTTGTTCAATTGATCGTAATTTTTTATCTTCATTTTGTAGCATAAAACAAAAATCTGGACCTGTCATGGAAATTTTTGCCAGATAATTAATCGATTATAGAATAGCATTGCCATGATTGCGATGTAAATTTTTGGTGGCGGGTATAAGGGTATATGGTGGTCCCTGCTCGCTAGGCTTTTATTGCTGATGTAATGATTTCAGTGATGTTTTTTGTGTTTGTTTTTTTTTTTATATCTACCGTATTGCTTCTGGCCAACATTCGATCAATCATTTGCATTGTGTTTTGGCCATAAACAAATAACTGCCATAAGAATTTGGAAGAGTTGCAATACCAGAGATTTCTATTGAAATTGACGGTAACCACAAAATAATGATTTATTATTATTTTTTTTTTAAAGGAATAAATCAACAACAATTTATTAAAGCTAATTCTAAATGCATATTTCTTTAATTAGAAAAAAATTAAAATTTGGACATAATGTCTCATGGAAATGAAATTTTCACAAAATTTACTATAGAAAAAAATTTTGACAAAATATCCTATGGAAAATAAAAACTGACAAAATTTCTATAGCAAATAATTTTTGAGAAAGTTACCTGCACACAAAAAATTTTTTCTCTGATTCAATCACCAAATTAATTGATCCAATTAATTTTTTAATTGAAATGTCTTCAATCACGAAAATGATAGTATCAATCACAGTTTTAATTGGGCATAGAAAAAATTCTTAATTAAAAAATTAATTGATTTTTTCAGCAAAATTCAATTAATTTTTTAATTGATTCAATTAAAAATTTAATTGATGTTGATTGCAAAACGCAATTAATTTATTAATTAAAAAAGGTAACTATTTTTAATTACTTTGTTAGATTGGCTTAGAGTTTTTATTTGGATCAACAAATGATTGTTTGAAATACATTTTTAATTAAAAAAGTAAAAAAAAAATCAGCACTTTTTTTAACTGAATTAGTCTTCCGAATTTGATTAAAAAGTTAATTGTATCAATTAATTTTTTAATTAAACATTTTAAAAATTTCATTCATTGACTTAATTAACTTAATGTTTCTATCATGATTAAAAAGTTAATTGTATCAATTAATTTATTAATTGAAAAAATTTTCAACTTCAATTAACTTTTTAATTGGAAATATTTTGGTGATACTTTTTTCTGTGTGTAACAAAGAAGTTTTGACCAAACTTACTACAGCAATTAAATTTTGAAAATATTTCCTAAAAAATTGATAAAATTTTCGATAGAAATGAAATTTTAACAATAATGAAATTTTAACAACATTTTCAATAAAAATGAAATTGTAACAAAATTTCCTATCAAAATGAAATTTTGACAAAATTTCATATCAAAATTAAATTTTCACAAAATTTTCAATAAAAATGAAATTTTGACAATATTTCCTATAAAAATGAAATTTTGACAAAATTTCTTATAGAAACGAAATATTGACAAAATTTCCTATAAAAATTAAATTTTGACAAAATTTCCTATAAAATTGAAATTTTGACAAAATTTCCTATAAAAATGCAATTTTGACAAAATTTCCTATAAAAATGCAATTTTGACAAAATTTCCTATAAAAATGAAATTTTGATAAAATTTCCCATAGAGATGTAGTTTTTGAGAAAAATTCCCATAGAAATGAAATTTTAAGAAAATTTGCTACAGAAATGAATTTTGACAAAATTTCCTTCAGAAATGAAATTTTGACAAAATTTTCTATAGAAGTGAAATTTTGACAAACTTTTCCAAAGAAGAGGGATTTTGACAAAATTTCCTATAAAATGAAATTTTGAGAAAATTTCCTTTAGAAATGAAAGGTTGAGAAAATTTCATTTCCTATAGAAATGAAATTTCTATAGGAAATTTTAACAAAATTTCCCAAAAATGGAATTTTGACAAAATTTCCTATAGAATGAAATTTTGAGAAAATTTCATTTAGAAATTAAAGTTTGAGAAAATTTGCTATTGAGATGATATTTTGAGAAAATTTCCTTTAGCAGAGAAATTTTCAGGAAAATTTCTTATAGCAGAGAAATTTTGCTATATAAATGGTATATTGAGAAAATTTCCTAAATCAATGGAATTGTGACATAATTTCCTAAAGAAATAAAATTTTGACAAGCTTTCCTAAAGAAATGAAATGTTGCAAAAGAATTCCTACACAATTGAAATTTTTATAAAATTTGCTATAGAAATAAAATTTTGACAAAATTTCTTATAAAAATGAAATTTTTACAAAATTTTCTATTGAAATGAAATGTTGACAAAATTTTCTATAGAAGTGAAATTATGAAAATTTTTTATAAAACTGAAAATTCGAAAAATTTCCTATAGAAATGAAATTTTTACAAAATTTCCTTTAGCAGAGAAATTTTCAGGAAAATTTCTTATAGCAGAGAAATTTTGCTATATAAATGGTATATTGAGAAAATTTCCTAAATCAATGGAATTGTGACATAATTTCCTAAAGAAATAAAATTTTGACAAGCTTTCCTAAAGAAATGAAATGTTGCAAAAGAATTCCTACACAAACGAAATTTTTATAAAATTTGCTATAGAAATAAAATTTTGACAAAATTTCTTATAAAAATGAAATTTTTACAAAATTTTCTATTGAAATGAAATGTTGACAAAATTTTCTATAGAAGTGAAATTATGAAAATTTTTTATAAAACTGAAAATTCGAAAAATTTCCTATAGAAATGAAATTTTTACAAAATTTCCTATAGACATGAAATTTTTACAAAATTTTCTATAGAAATGAAATTTTGAGAAAATTTCTTATAGAAATGAAATTTTGAGAAAATTTGCTACGTAAATGAATTTTTACAAAATTTTCTATTGAAATTAAATTTTGACAAAATTTTCTACTGAAATTAAATTTTGACGAAATTTTCTGTAGAAATGGAATTTTGACAAAATGCCCTATAGAAATGAAATTTGGCAAAAATTTCAATAGAAATTAAATTTTGAAACATTTTGTTATAGAAATAAATTTTCGACAAAATTTTATAAAGAAATGGAATTTTGAAAAAATTTCCTATAAAAAAGTGAAATGTTGAAAAAGAATTCCTACACAAATGAAATTTTTGTAAAATTAGCTACAGAATTTTGACAAAATTTCTTATAAAAATGAAATTTTTACAAAATTTTCTATTGAAATGAAATTTTGACAAAATTTTCTATAGAAGTGAAATTATGACAATTTTTTTTTTTATAAAACTGAAAATTCGACAAATTTCCTATAGAAATTAAATTTTTACAAAATTTCCTATAGACATGAAATTTTTACAAAATTTTCTATAGAAATGAAATTTTGAGAAAATTTCTTATAGAAATGAAATTTTGAGAAAATTTGCTACATAAATGAATTTTGACAAAATTTTCTACTGAAATTAAATTTTGACAAAATTTTCTACTGAAATTAAATTTTGACAAAATTTTCTGTAGAAATGGAATTTTGACAAAATTTACTATAGAAATGAAATTTGGCAAAATTTTTAATAGAAATTAAATTTTGAAACATTTTGTTATAGAAATAAATTTTAAGCTGATGGCTCTAGCAGCCAATGCTACTTTTCCCTTTTTTGTCATACATTTACTGTATGATTAAAATAAACAATAAATAAATAATAATAAATTTCCGACAAAATTTGATAAAGAATTTTATTCCTATAGAATAAAATTTTGAGAAAGAAACGAAATTTTGACAAAATTTCCTTATGAAATAAAATTTGCTATAGAAATAAAATTTTAAAAAATTTCCTATAGAAATGAAATTTTGACAAAATTTCCTATAAAAATGAAATTTTGTGAAAATTTGCTACAGAATTAATTTTGACAAAATTTTCTACTGAAATGAAATTTTGACAAAATTTTCTATAGAAATGAAATTTGGCTAAATTTTCTATAGAAATGAAATTTTGACAAATTTTGTTATAGAAAAAAATTTCGACAAAATTTGCTATAGAAATGAAATTTTGACAAAATTTTCTATAGAAATGAAATTTTGACAAATTTTGTTATGGAAATAAAATTTCGACAAAATTTGCTATTGAAATGAAATTTTGACAAAATTTCCCAAAGAAGTGGATTTTTGAGAAAGTTTCCTGTAGAACTGAAAGTTTGAGAAAATTTGCTATTGAGATGGTATTTTGAGAAAATTTCTTATAGCAGAGAAATTTTGACAATATTTTGAGAAATTTTGCTGTATAAATGGTATTGTGAGAAAATATCCTAAATCAATGGAATTGTGACATAATTTCCTAAGGAAACGAAATTTTGACAATATTTCCTAAAGAAATGAAATTTTGAAAATTAATTCCTACACAAATTAAATTTTGACAAATTTTGCTATGGAAATGAAATTTTGACAACATTTTGTATAGAAATGAAATTATCACAAATTTTGTTATAAAAATGAGATTTCGACAAATTTCCTATAGAAATGAAATTTTGACAAAATTCTCTATAGAAATGAAAGTTTGACAGAATTTCCTATAGAAATAAAATTTTGACAAAATTTCTTATAGAAATGTAATCTTGACAAAATTTCCTACTGAAATGAAATTTTGACAAAATTTTCGTAGAGATGGAATTCTGACAAAATTTCCTATAGAAATGAAATTTGGCAAAATTTTCTATAGAAATGCAATTTTGACAAAATTTACTATAGAAATGAAATTTGGCAAAATTTTCTATAGAAATGAAATTTTGATAAAATTTTCTTAAAAATGAAATTTTGATAAAATTTCCTATAGAAATGCAATTTTTGAGAAAAATTCCCATAGAAATGAAATTTTCAGAAAATTTGCTACAGAAATGAATTTTGACAAAATTTCCTATAAAAATGAAATTCTGACATTTTCTATAGAAATGAAATTTTGACAAAATTTTCTATAGAAATTAAATTTTGAAAAATTTTGTTATAGAAATGAAGTTTCAACAAAATTTGATATAGAAATGAAATTTCGACAAAATTTCCTATAGAAGTGAAAATTTTCACAAAATTTCCTATAGAAGTGAAATTTTGATAAAATTGTCTATAGAATGAAATTTTGAGGAAATTTCTTATTGAGATGATATTTTGAGAAAATTTCCTTTAGCAGAGAAATTTTGAGAAAATTTCTTATCGCAGAGAAATTTTGACAAAATTTGACAAGATTTCCTTAAAAAATGAAATATCGAAAAAAAAATTCCTACACAAATGAAATTTTGATAAAATTTGCTATAGAAATGAAATTTTGACAAATTTCCTAGAGATATGAAATTTTGACAAATTTTTCTATGGAATTGAAATTTTGACAAAATTTCGTATAGAAATGAAATTATAACATATTTTGTTATAAAAATGAAATTTCGACAAATTTCCTATAGAAATAAAATTTTGACAAAATTTCCTAATGAAATGAAATTTTTAACAAAAATTCCTAAACAATGAAATTGTGAAAAAGAATTCCTATACAAATGAAATTTTGATAAAATTTTCCTATGGAAATAAAATTTGACTAGATTTTCTATAAAAATAGAATTTTGACTAGATTTTCTATAAAATTTAAATTTTGATAAAATTTCTTATAGAAATGAAATTTTGAGAACATTTTTTATATAATTAAAATTTTTGAGAAAATTTTTTATATAATTAAAATTTTATCAATTTTCCTATAAAGATAAGATTTTGAGAAATTTTTCTATAGAAAGGCAATTAGAAGAAAATTTCGTATTGAAATGAAATGTTGAATTGAAATTTTGCCAAAATTTTTTATAGAAATTAAATTTTGAGAAAATTTTATATATAATTAAAATGTTATCAATTTTCCTATAAAGATAAGATTTTGAGAAAATTTTCTATAGAATGGCAATAAGGAGAAAATTTCCTATTGAAATAAAATTTCCACAAATTTTTTTTAGAATTGAAATTTTGACAAAATTTTCTATAGAAATTTTAAGCAAAATGTTCAATGAAATAAAATTGGAGAATTGTGCTTATAATAATTTAGACAAATTTTCCTATAGTATGTTACAGAGATTGTGACAAAATTTTCAACAGAACTGAAGTTTTTAAAAACTTTCCTATAGCAACGAAATTTGAAAAAAAAAAATCCAATTGCAAAGAAATGATGACAAATTTTCCTATAGCAAAGAAATTTTGACAAAATTTTTTACAGAGATGAAAATTTTACAATATTTTCGATAGCAAACAATTTTTGGCAAAATTTTCAACAGAAATACAATTTTGCTTATAATAATTTAGACAAATTTTCCTATAGTATGTTACAGAGATTGTGACAAAATTTTCAACAGAACTGAAGTTTTTAAAAACTTTCCTATAGCAAATTGCAAAGAAATGATGACAAATTTTCCTATAGCAAAGAAATTTTGACAAAATTTTTTACAGAGATGAAAATTTTACAATATTTTCGATAGCAAACAATTTTTGGCAAAATTTTCAACAGAAATACAATTTTTTTCAAAATTCCTATTAAAAGTAAATTTTTACAAAATTTTCTACAGAAATAAAATTTTTTTAAAATTTCCTATTAAAAGTAAATTTTTAAAAAAATTTCTACAGAAATGAAATTTTGACAACATTTTCTAGAGACATTCGTGTAAAATTTCAAACTAATTAATTTAAATTTAAATATTATTTATTTATTTATTTATTATTATTTATTGCAATTGTGGAAACTGAATTCTATTTTATTTTTCGAAATAAACTTTTCTCTTAATTTTAACAATGGTCTTTATTAGTACTTCTTGCAAATATTTTGTAATATACGGTTTATACAGTTTTGAAACCTGCCTTATGGCATGTCAAGTAATTGAAGTTTGCTGTCAAAGAAATACCACAGCAGGTTTCACGATTTTCGTTTTGTATATTCGTGAGGTGTTGTTACCATCATTATTGCGACAAAAATGTATTGAAAATTCATAGAATTGAGAGTGTTAAAGAAGTTTGGTTTATGAAAAAGAGGTGAGAAATCTTTGAAGATAAATTTGGATAAAAAACTGGTTGATATTCTTTTTTATAGAAAATTTTGATTTATCTTGTAGTCACAGAAAATGTGTTTGATAGTTTTGAAATTATTTTCATAAAAGGGTATTATTTTAGTTTTTTGTTAAGTTAAAAAAGAAAAAAAAAATAAATAAAAAATTGATTTCCATTAATTTTTATTTTATTTATTTTTTTTTTTTTTGCTATAACCAATTATCTTTCCTTTTATAATAATTGGTGACTTTCAATTTGTAAATGTGAACCATTCAACATATTTGACCATATTCGGAATAACCCCATGTATGGTGACCATTCGCCACCTAAAAATGAAGAAAAAACTACAAATTATAATTTTGCCAAACACAAATTTACCATGGTATGCAGTTAAAAACTATTAAGCAAAACCATTATTAGTAAGAATTTTTGGTACAATAAATAAAAAAGCAAAAAAAAAAAAAAAATCGCAAAACTACTAAAATTAAAATACCAAAGAATTCATTATGAAATATGCTCATAAGTTTGTCGGTCCGTCCATCCGTTCATATGTCTCTGAGCCTATGGAGTTACATTTGCCTGATTGTTACATTGGTCTTTTGATTCGTTTTTGTTTTTGGTTTTTCTCTTGTAACCACTTTAGTAGCGGTTTCTAGGTTTGTTTGGAGTCAAAATATACAGGTTCGTTTACAGTTGTTTTGTTTGGTGCATGGTGTATTTGTTGTATCACATAAAATTGCCATGAACCAATTTGATAATGTAGTGGAAAAACTAAATTCCAAAACAAAAATCGAAATATTCAGTTTTTGTTTTTTTTTTTTTTTATTTTAAGCTTTTTTTGTTTGTTCTTCTATGCAGAACATGGGGTTTGGGTATGGCGGCTTTTGGTTGCCAACTCAAAATTTTGAAAGTTTAAATAATAAAATTCTGGTTGTATTTTTGTTTTCCTTTCGGTGGAGTTGCCGAGTTTCAATCAAATAAGTATTCAATCAAACCAAATGTAATATGTGCTCTTGATCGTTTACAAATATACCTATATGGGATTTTCCACGATTACTGGATCAACAATCAATATTTCATTTTTATACGTTTTTTTATACCCTTCACCACTACTGTGGTTCAGGGTATAATAAGTTTGTGCATTTGTATGTAACGCCAAGAAGGAAAAGTCGAAGACCCATCGTTTAGTATACCGATCGTCTTAGAATTAAATTCTGAGTCGATTTAGCGATGTCCGTCTGTCTGTCCGACCGTCTGTCTGTCTGTTCATGTATTTTTGTGCGCAAAGTACAGGTCGCAGTTTAAGTCTGATCGTCTTCAATTTTGGCATAGGGACGTTTTTTGGAACAAAGACGATCGCTCTTGATTTTGGAAAAAATCGGTTCAGATTTAGATATAGCTGTCATATTATATTACATGTTAGCCTGATACCGAAACAGGCAATTGACGTCCAAATGCATTATATCTAATTATACAATTATTATTCGAGCTTTATGGACAGATATAGATTAAGGAACATGGTTAATAGAGCCATTGAAAAGAAAACGCCAGATACAAATCTATACACGCCTGGACTGTACATGTTTCGGTTCGGGCGAATGAACCTTTCCACAGCCTTTAGTATAGATCTGGCTGGGAGAGATAACTCAATTTTGGGCCCTTTATGCTAACTCCTTATGGAGAAAACATTTGGGAAATTTCCTCTTACAAATTGAATCATCTTTTCTCCCATATCATATATATTTATCACCGATCTGGTCATAATTGGCGTGTTTATCAACCGATGTTCTTCAAATTCAGTACATCCGAATATTTTATAAGTCTCGAAAAACTTGCCAAATATCAGCCAAATCGGTTCAGAATTATATATATATCTTTCGTCCGATTTGCACTTATATGGCCTCAAAAGCTAGTGTTTTACCCTGACTTGCTTCAAATTTTGCACGAGAGGTACGTTTAACGTTGTCGTTATGTGTGCCAAATTTGGTTAAAATCGCTTCAGATTTAGATATAGCTCCCATATATATCTTTCGTCCGATTTGGGCTTATATGGCCTCAAAAGCCAGTGTTTTGCCCTACTTGCTTAAAATTTTGCACATGGAGTACGTTTAATAGTATCGGTATGTGTGCCAAATTTGGTTGAAATCGGTTCAGATTTAGATATAGCTCCCATATATATCGGCTCAGATTTAGATATGGCTGTAATATATATTTATAACCGATCTGGTCAGAAATGACGTATTTATCAACCGATCTTCTTCCAATTTCGTATAATCGAATATTTTGTGAGTTCAGATTCAGATATAGCTCGCATATATAGCTTTCGCCCGATTTACCCTCCTATGGCCTCAGAGGCCAATCTTTTGTTCCGATTTACGTGAAATTTTGCACAGGAAGTAGAATTAACATTATAAATGTCCACACCGAATTTGGTTGAAATCGGTTCAGATTTAGATCTAGCTCCCATATATAGTTTTCGCCCGATTTACACTCCTATGACGCCAGAGGCAAAATGTTTACTCCGAGTTACGTGAAATTTTTCACAGGGAGTAGAATTAACATTATAAATATGCGTACCGAAGTTAGTTAAAATTGGTTCGGATTTAGATATAGCTCCCATATATATCTGTCGTCCGATTTACAGATATGACCACCGTAGATCAAAATTTTCCTCCGATTTACTTAAAATTGTGCACAGAAAATGGAAATAACATTTTTACTATGCATGCCAAATTTAGTTGAAATTGGTTCAGATTTTAATATAGCTGTCATATATATCTTTCGTCCGATACGAACTTATATGGCCCCAGAGGTCAAAATTTCACGCCGATTTACTTGAAGTTTTGTACAGAGAGTAGGACTAACATTCTTGCAACACATGCTAAATTTGGTTGAAATCGGTTCAGATTTAGATATAACTCCCATATATATCTTTCGCCCGATTTAGATTCATATGACCACGGAGGCCAAAGTTTCATTTCAATAATATTGAAGTTTTGCACTGAGCGTTCAATTAAAATTTTAGCAATGTGTGCCAAATTTTATCAAAGTCGGCTCAGAATTAGACAAAGCCCCCATATATATGTTCTTCCGATTTTAGCAAATATGGCCAAAATACCCACATTTTCCTTGTAAAATCGTCACTGTTAAGTCGAATACTCGCAAAAATGATTCAAATTTGCCTATACTCTGATTAGTATATATCGACCTATAAATCATAAATGCAGATTCGCTAAATTTTATGCAATTTAAATATTTCCGATATTTTTTACTTACATTGTGGTCCGTCCCGGCCATCAACCAATTTAAATTTAAGTTCAGACATTTTGTGAAAATTTTGTCCAAATCGGTTCATATTTAAATATTTGTATATGAGAATATAAACCTTTATATAGTTCCTAACAAATTTGAAGGTGTTAAGATGGTAACAAAAATATTGATATACATAGTGGTGAAGGGTATAATATAGTCGGCCCCGCCCGACTTTAGACTTTCCTTACTTGTTTTTAATTTAATTTCTATTGAAATTTTGTCAAAAAAAAAAAGAAATTGCTCCCATAATAAAAAACGATTATTTTTTTTTTAATTTAATTTCTATAATAAATTTTGTCAAAATTTCTTTGCTATATGGAATCCCTACAAAATTTTTTTATTATGGGAAATTTTGACAAAATTTCTTTGTTATAGGGAATTTGGTTCTTTCATTTACTATAAGAAATTTTGTCAAGATTTCGTTGCTATAGGAAATTTTGTTAAAATTTCTTCGATATATGAAATTTTGTCAAAATTTTTTTGCTGTAGGAATCTTGTTGAAATTTGTTTTCTTTAAGAAATTTTGTCAAAATTTCTATTCTATAGGGAATATTTTCCAAATTTCTTTGCTATATGAAATGTTGTCGAAATTTCTGTGCTATAGGAAATTTTGTAAAAATTTCTGTGCTATAGGAAATTTGGTCAAAATTTCGTTGCTATAGGAAATTTGGTCAAAATTTCGTTGCTATAGAGAATTTGGTCAAAATTTCTTTCATTTACCATAAGAAATTTTGTTAAAAATTCTTTGCTAAGGAAATTTTGTCAAGTTTTCGTTACTATAGGAAATTTCGTTAAAATTTCTTCAATATATGAAATTTTGTCAATTTTTTTTTGCTGTTATCTTGTTGGAATTTGTTTTCGTTAAGAAATTTTGTCAAAATTTCTATGCTATAGGGAACTTGGTCAAAATTTCTTTCATTTACCATAAGAAATTTTGTCAAAAATTCTTTGTTAAGGAAATTTTGTCAAGATTTCGTTGCTATAGGAAATTTTGTCGAATTTTTTTTTTTGCTGTAGGGAATGTGGTAAAAATTTGGAAATTAGGAAATTCGTTTTTATAGGGAATCTTGTCAAATTTTTTTTGCTATAGGCAATTTTGTCAAAAATTTGTTGCTATAGGATATTGTGTCAATACTTCGTTGCTATGGGAAATTTTGGCAAAATTTTTCTCCTTTAAAATTTTTTGTTAAAATTTCTGTGATATTGGAAATTTTGTCAAAATAGGGAATTTTGACAATTTTTTCTATTTTGTGGAAATTTTGTTATAGTAACTTTTGTCAAATTTCTTTTCTTTAAGAAATTTTGTCAAAATTTCTTTGATATAGGTCATCTTGTTAAAATTTTTTTCCTTTAGAAAATTTTGTTAAAATTTCTTTGCTATAGGAAATTTTTTTAAAGATTGCATTGCTGTAGGGGATCTTGATAAAATTTTGTTATTATACAAGTTTTGACAAAGTTTGTATGCTATAGAAAATTTTGTTCAAATTTGTTTGATTAGAGAAATATGATAAAAATGTCTGTGCTATAGGAAATTAGGTCAAAATTTCTGTGCTATAGGAAATTTTGTAAATTTTTCGTTACTGTAAGAAATTTTATCAAAATTTATTTGCTGTAAAATTTAAATTTAAAAATTTTATAAATTTGTTATTATAGGAAAATTGGTAAAAAATTATTTCCTATAGAGAATTTGGTAATAATTTCATTGCTAAAATTTCTTTGCTATAGGAAATTTTATCAAAATTTCTTTGCTATAGGGAATTTTTCGAAATTTCTTTGCTATAGGGAATTTTTCAAATTTTCTATGATATAGGAAATTTTATAAAATTTCTTTGCTATAGGAAATTTTATAAAATTTCTTTGCTATAGGTCAACATTTTCTGCTATAGGAAATTTTCACAAAATTTTTCTGGTCTATAAGATTTTTTTTTAAACTTTTTTGCTATAGGAAATTTTGTCAAAATTTTTCTGTTCCATAGAAAATTTTGTCAAAATTTAGTGCTATAGGAAATTTTGTCAAAATTTTTGGCTAAAGGAAATTTTCTCAAAATTTTTCTGTTGTTTAGGAAATTTTGTCAAAATTTGTCTGTTCTTTAGGAAATTTTGTCAAAATTTCTTTGCTATAGAAATTTTTGTCAAAATTTAATTTTTATTTCGGTAGAAAACGGCCTAACTTATATTTGAAATAAAACTCTTTTATTTCATATTCTCTCGACGTTTTGTTTCTATAAGAACTTTTGTCGAAATTCTATATCTATATTTGCTATAGGAAATTTTATCAAAATTTCTTTGCTATAGGAAATTTTCTCAAAATTTTTTGCTATAGGAAATTTTATAAAATTTCTTTGCTATAGGTCAACATTTTTTGCTATAGGAAATTTTCTCAAAATTTTTATGTTCTATAAGATTTTTTTTCAAACTTTTTTGCTATAGGAAATTTTGTCAAAATTTTTCTGTTCCATAGAAAATTTTGTCACAATTCTTTGCTATAGGAAATTTTATCAAAATCTCTTTGCTATAGGAAATTTTATCAAAATTTCTTTGCTATAGGAAATTTTATCAAAATTTCTTTGCTATAGGAAATTTTATAAAATTTCTTTGCTATAGGTCAACATTTTTTGCTATAGGAAATTTTCTCAAAGTTTTTCTGGTCTATAAGATTTTTTTCAAAATTTTTTGCTATAGGAAATTTTCTCAAAATTTTCCTGTTCTATAGGAAATTTTGTCAAAATTTTTCTGTTCCATAGAAAAGTTTGTCAAAATTTTTTGCTATAGGAAATTTTGTCAAACATTTTTTGCTATAGGAAATTTTCTCAAAATTTTTCTGTTCTTTAGGAAATTTTGTCAAAATTTTTCTGTTCTTTAGGAACTTTTATCAAAATTTCTTTGCTATAGGAAATTTTCTCAAAATTTTTTGCTGTGGGAAATTTTATCAAAATTTCTTAGCTATAGGGAATTTAAAAAAATTTCTTTGCTATACGAATTTTTCTCAAAATTTTTCTGTTCTATAAGAATTTTTTTCAAAATTTTTTTGCTATAAGAAACTTTCTCAAAATTTTTCTGTTCCATGGAAAATTTTGTAAAAATTTTTTGCTAGGAAATTTTGTCAAAATTTTTTTTTGCTATAGGAAATTTTGTCAAAATTTTTCTGTTCTTTAGGAACTTTTATCAAAATTTCTTTGCTATAGGGAATTTTAAAAAATTTCTTTGCTAGGAAATTTTTTAAAAATTTCTTTGCTAAAGGGAATTTTTCAAAATTTCTTTGATATAGGAAATTTTCTCAAAATTTTTCTGTTCTATAAGATTTTTTTTTCAACATTTTTTGCTATAGGAAATGTTCTCAAAATTTTTCTGTTCTATAGGAAATTTTGTCAAAATTTTTCTGTTCCATAGAAAATTTTGTCACAATTTTTTGCTATAGGAAATTTTGTCAAAATTTTTCTGTTCTTTAGGAAATTTTGTCAAAAATTTTTTGCTATAGGAAATTTTCTCAAAATTTTTCTGTTCTTTAGGAAATTTTGTCAAAATTTCTTTGCTATAGAATTTTTTTTCAAAATTTCATTTTCATTTCGGTAGAAAACGGAAAATAAGGGGGAAAATTTCATATTCAAAGGAGTTTTTGTTAAAGCTCCCCATAATTTTCCAGAACTCACGTTTATAGCAATCGCCCACATCTACGTGGACCATCCGACTCCAAGTGGGTGTTTAAAATTTGGTACTGATGATGGGTGCAATGTAATGAAGCAAAAAACAATTGCATGATTTTTTTCAGCTTTTGTTTATGTCCGATGATGATGATGCCATTGCCAGTATCTGTCAATTATCTTCGATTAATATCCTGCAGGGTAAATTGCGTGTCTGTGTTATTATCATCAATACGTACAGAAAAATATCAGAAGCATTAAGGAATTGTGAGGAGTAAAACATGGGACAGAGAGTAGTTTATGTTACATAAGAAAAACGTAAAGGGAATTGCAATCACTCTGTGGGCAATTATGCGTATGTGAAAAAATTATCATGATATGAAAAGAAAAATATGAAAAATATATTTTTAATAACTGGGAGAATTTTTTGAAAACTTAAAAAAATTTTCTTCAGTTTTCTTGAAATTCTCAGGAAAATAGGTAGGTGGCGATCCTGCAAAGAATAATTTGTATTGTCGGTAAAAAAATGTAATCCCTGTTTCACTTTTTCAAAATGCTATTTATTGTAGCAATTTTTATAAAATTTTGATTTTAAGAAAAATTTGTATTGTCGGGAAAAAATTTTAATCCTTGTTTCACTTTTTCAAAATGCTATTTATTGTAGAAATTTTTATAAAATTTTGATTTTAAGACGTTTTATAAAAACTTTGATCTGTAATAAATTAAAAAAACTAACACCTAGCCTATTTAATCTTAGGTTAAAATAAATAGAAATACTTAACATTTATATATGCTACACCATTAGATTTGAATTGCAGAAATATTTTAGATAAAACTCCCCTGACAGCAATTAACGACATTTACATGTCCATTTTGGTGAACAAACAAAAACAAAACAACTACGCTCCAAAAATATTTCCAAAATATTTGCCATTTGTCCATATGCAGCAGAGCATTAACAGAGATTTTCCAATCAAGTTTGTTTTTTTCGCATAAAATAACAGCTAGGCAGTGCGTCGTTGTGTGTAGCTGTATTTGTTAATGAATTAATTTAATTTTTAATGACCATTTTCTGTTGTCGTTTTAAGCCAGTTTTTCGATTTGTGGCATTTGTGCTTTTTGTTGTTGTTGTTTGTTTTAGATTTAGTTAAATCTGAGCAACTACGCCTAATGTCAATACGTCAATGTTTACCACACAGCAGCCTGACGCCTTAACCGATATCGGCATCAACATCGTTAATACCACCGCCATAGCCATTATCATCCATGGTCGATGATGGTGATTTTGCTCTCCTTTTGGGTGATTTCTTCATCAGTATCTTGTATGGGTCAGGTTTTAGTTTGGTCTCTCTTGGCTAGCTGCTGTTGGGCTTGTTAGTGGTTGCTCGATTTACCAAAAAGACTTGTTTGATCGATTTGACCATAAACAGGCGATGAGTTTTTTGTTTTTGGCGCTGCCAGTTTTTTGTGACTCTGGCTTATTTGAGTCGAAAGCCAAATACTTTAGTGATTACAAAAAAAAGTCGTCCATTAGTTAAAGTTTGCCCATATACCCAGTTTGGCTCCTTCCTCACCTGTTTTTTCTAGAGGATAAATATAAATATACAGTAGGACTTTAATGTGTTTTAAATAGATTTTTTAAATATAATTAAAAATAATTTCATTTGAATTATTTTCTAAAAAAAAAATAAATAATTTATATATAGAAAACATATAAATTAATTATATTATAATTTAATTATATTATAATTAATTATATTATAATTAATTATATTATACTAAAATTAATAAAATCAAATAAAATTAAATTAACCCTTGTGCACTCCTTGGGTCAATATGACCCAACATTGATTTTAAAACGTAATTTTTATCCATTTAGTTATTGGATATTTTTTTGAAACTTTTATTTAGCCTTTACAGGGACGAAAATGTATGTTTCTAGAAGATAATAATAAAAAAAAATATTTCCATATTCCGCTATAATAATCCGCACACAAAAAAATTTTTTTCTGATTCAATCACGAAATTAATTGATCCAATTAATTTTTTAATTGAAATGTCTTCAATCACAGAAATGATAGTATCAATTAAAAAATTAATTGAGAGTCAAAAAATTAATTGATCCAATTAAAAAGTTAATTGATACTGTTATTTGGTGTGATTGATTTTTATTTCAATTAAAAAATTTGTTGATTCAATTAAATTTTTAATTGAATATTTTTTAAAACTCAATTAAGATTTTAATTGGAAAAATTTTCATGAAATTTTTTTCTGTGCGCACATGCAAAGGGCACATATCCAAGGAGTGCATAAGGGTAAACTTAGATTTTTATTGAAATAAATATTTTATATATTGTTATTATAATAAAATTGTATTCAAAAATATTTTAATTATAAATATATTTAATTAATTTAAATAAATCAAATTAATAGATTTTTACTAAACCATATTAAATATATTGTATACATAAAAATGCATTAAATACATTTCACATTAGATTAAAATTAATAATAATGAATATTGAACATATATTAATTAACTTAAATATTATATTCAACAAGTAAGGAAAGTCTAAAGTCGGGCGGGGCCGACTATATTATACCCTGCACCACTTTGTAGATCTACATTTTTGATACCAACACAATTTTCAATCCCCAACACATTTAACGGATGTGATGTCAAATGTGTTGGGGGCTATATATAAAGGTTTGTCCCAAATACATACATTTAAATATCACTCGATCTGGACAGAATTTGATAGACTTCTACAAAATCTATAGACTCAAAATTTAAGTCGGCTAATGGGGAGACACCGTGGTACAATGGTTCCTGCTTCAATTCCTGCTTCGATTCCTGCTTCGACCGAACACCAACAAGTTTTTCAGCGGTGGATTATCCCACTTCAGTAATGCTGGTGACATTTCTGACATTTCAAAGCTTCTCTAAGTGGTTTCACTGCAATGTGGAACGCCGTTCGGACTCGGCTATAAAAAGGAGGTCCTTTGTAATTGAGCTTAACATCGAATCGGGCATCACTCAGTGATAAGAGAGAAGTTCACCAATGTGGTATCACAATGGACTGAATAGTCTAAGTGAGCCTGATACTTCGGGCTGCCACCTAACCTAACCAAATGCACTAGGGTGGAACACAATGTTAGTAAAAAAATATGGGAAACATTTAAATCTGAAGCAATTTTAAGGAAACTTCGCAAAAGTTTATTTATGATTTATAGCTCGATATATATGTATTAGAAGTTTAGGAAAATTAGAGTCTTTTTACAACTTTTCGACTAAGCAGTGGCGATTTTACAAGGAAAATGTTGGTATTTTTACCATTTTTGTCGAAATCAGAAAAATATATATATGGGAGCTATATCTAAATCTGAACCGATTTCAACCAAATTTGGCACGCATAGCTACAATGCTAATTCTACTCCCTGTGCAAAATTTCAATTAAATCGGAGTAAAATACTGGCCACTGTGGTCATATGAGTGTAAATCGGGCGAACGATATATATGGGAGCTATATCTAAATCTGAACCGATTTCAATCAAATTTGGCACACATGACAATATTACTAATTGTACTCCTAGTGCAAAATTTCAACCAAATTGGACCAAAACTCTGGCTTCTGGGGCCATATAAGTCCATATCGGGCGAAAAATATATATGGAAGCTATATCTAAATCTGAACCGATTTCAATTAAATTTGGCACACATGACTATACTACCAATTGTACTCCTTGTGCAAAATTTCAAGCTAATCGGGATAAAATTCTGGCTTCTGGGTCCATATAAGTGCATATCGGGCGAAAGATATATATGGGAGCTATATCTAAATCTGAATCGATTTCAACCAAATTTGGCACGCATAGCTACAATGCTAATTCTACTCCCTGTTCAAAATTTCAACCGAATTGGGCCAAAACTCTGGCTTTTAGGACCATATTAGTCCATAACGGGCGAAAGATATATATGGGAGCTATATCTAAATCTGAACCGATCTCAATCAAATTTGGCACACATGACTATACTACTAATTGTACTCCTAGTGCAAAATTTCAACCAAATTCGGCCAAAAATCTGGCTTCTGGGGCCATATAAGTCCATATCGGGCGAAAGATCTATCTAGAGCTATATCTAAATCTGAATTGATTTCAACCAAATTCTGCACACTTGACTATACGACTAAATGTTATGTTTGTACAAAATTTCAAGCAAATCGGTATAAAACTCTGGCTGCTGGATCCATATTAATGCATATCGGGCGAAAGATATATATGGGAGCTATATCTAAATCTGAACCGATTTCTTCCAAACACAATAGGGTTCTATTCTGACCCAAATTAGGAACATGTGCCAAATTTGAAGGCGATTGGACTTAAATTGCGACCTAGACTTTGATCACAAAAATGTGTTCACACACGGACGGACATGGTTATATAGACTCAGGGACTCACCCTGAGCATTATTGCCAAAGACACCATGTGTCTATCTCGTCTCCTTCTGGATGTTACAAACATATGCATTAACTTATAATACCCTGTTCCACAGTGTGGCGCAGGGTATAACTAAATATATAAAATAAAATTAATTTAGATTTTGTTAAAATAAATTAAATATTTCATATATTTAAAATTGTATAACAAAAATATTTTTATTTAATTATAAATATATTTAATAAAATGTAATAAATCAAATTAATTTAGATTTTACTAAATTACATTAAATTTATTGCATACATAAAAATACATTAAAAACATTTCCCATTAAATTCAATTAAAATTAATAATAATCTAAATTCATCAAATATAAATTAACTTAAATATTATATTAAACTAAATAAAATCACATCAAATTAAAATAATTTAGATTTTGTTAAAATAAATGAAATATTTTATTTATTAAAAATTTTATTTAAAAAAATGTATTAAATTAAAATTATAATTAAACTTAGAATTACAATTAAAACTAAAATTAAAATTTCTTAGCTATAAATAATTTTGTCGAAAATTAATTTTTATAAGAAATTTTTTTAAATATTTGTTCTATAAGAAATTTTGTCAAAATTTTATTTCTATAGGAATTTTTATCAAAATATCTTTGCTAAAGGAAATTTTGTCACAATTGCTTTGCTAAAGAAAATTTTAAATTAAATACATTCCACATCAAATTAAATTCAAATTCAAATTTCTTAGCTATAGGTGATTTTTTCTATAAGATTTTTTTATTTTCAAAATATCTTTTCTATAAAAAAATTTGTCAAAATTTCATTTCTATAGAATTTTTGTCAAAATGTCTTTGCTATAGGAAACTTTGTCAAAACTTCTGTGCCATAGGAAATTTTGTCAAAATGTCTTTGCTACAGAAAATTTTGTCATAATTTCTTTGCTATCGGAAACTTTAAATTAAATACATTCCACATCAAATTAAATTAAAATTAATATTTCTTAGCTATAGGTAAATTTGTCAAAATTTAGGTTCTATAAGAAATTATGTCAATATTTCATTTCTATATTTTTGTTAAAATTTTTTTGCTATAGGAATTTTTGCTAAAATTTTTTTGCTATAGGAAATTTTGTCAAAATTTCTTTGCTTTAGGAAGATTTGTCAAAATTTCTGCACTATAAAAAATTGTGCCAAAAATTCTTTGCTACAGAAAATTTTGTCACAATTTCTTTGCTATAGGAAATTATAAATTAAATACATTCCACATTAAATAAAATTAAAATTAAAATTAAAATTAAAATTAGAATTAGAATTAGAATTAAAATTAAAATTAAAATTAAAATTAAAATTAAAATTAAAATTAAAATTAAAATTAAAATTAAAATTAAAATTAAAATTAGAATTAGAATTAGAATTAGAATTAGAATTAGAATTAGAAATAGAATTAGAATTAGAATTAGAATTAGAATTAGAATTAGAATTAGAATTAGAATTAGAAATAGAATTAGAATTAGAATTAGAATTAGAATTAGAATTAGAATTAAAATTAGAATTAAAATTAAAATTAAACTAAAATTAAAATCAAAATCAAAATGAAACTCAAAATTAAAACTAAAATCAAGTTAATGTTAAAATAAATTAAAAATAAAATTCAATTAAATTAAATTAAATAATTTAATGAATGAAAGCTATCATTGTTTGTTCACCCTTCCGTTCATTATTATCCCATAGTGCGATGGTATGTAAACTGTTTTTATTAGAATTTTGTTCTTTTTTTTCAACTTTGCTATGTAAGCTTTGGTTTATATGACGTTAGTTGCTATTTAGTTACCAATATAAGGATTTATGGCCAACAAGTAAATGCCAAGTTAAAGCCATGTTGTTTGGTTAGAGTGGCTTGATTTGATTTTCATTTTCTGTACTGGGTTGTTTTTTGTTTTTTTTTTTGGTTAGCCAAGCTAGTTGGTAGCTGGCTGCTGCTGCTAAAAATTTGCTTCGATTCAATTCAATTTTGATTCGATTCGATTCTTGTTTATGAATTCTTAACTTTGTTTGCCCGTTAAAACAAAAACAAAAATTAAAGTGAATTAAAAAGTTGTTGCTGGCTGTTTGGCTAGATGGATGGATGGCTGACTTACTGGATGTTTGGTTACTTGACTAGACCACTCTAAGAAACATGGTTAAAATGTTATTTGAGTCGAGCTTGTTGCCTAAAGTCTTTGATGTTGATGTTGTTGTTGTTGTTTTTGTTTTGTTTGGCATTTTACGTTTATTTGCCAGTGCTTACGTTTTATCCTCTCTGTCTTCTAAGTGCTATTAGATTTTTTTTTTAATTTTTATTTTACTGTTGGTTATTTTTTTGTGTATTTATTTTAATTTTTTTTCTATATTATTTTTGTTATGTAGCAAACTGAATGTAGATTTTTAAAATCGAAAGCAAGGTCTTTTTGTAGATGTCTTTTGTTATTTTTCTTTTTTTTTTTGTTTAGTTGTGTTGTCTAATATTTTTGCAAAAACAAAAAAAAAGCAAAGTCGAAGAAGAACAAGAAATATAATAACTGGAGAATGAAATTAAAACAAGTGGTGGTGTTTTTTTTTACATTTGAATGTTTTAAGACCTACGTAAATGTGAACAAACCTTAAACATTTAGCAACATTAAAATGCCTAAAAAATAATGCTTAGACTTGAAGATTTAAAATGATCGGATGGTTTGGTTATAAGAAAATTTATCTTGGTCTGTAATCGTTATATAGAAATTCCTTAAGGTATTGTTCGAGTTTAGCCGCTAAAATCGCCATTTTTTCACGATTACTTTTCTTAATTAATCCACTTTTAAAAATCCACTTTTTAAAATTTCTCAAAACCCGTATAAGATAAAAATTTCCTTATTTTCGGTCCCAAAATCATATATTTTATAAATTTTTTTAGTATGTACGAACTTATCACTATAATAGAACATGACTTAGACCACTTTAGACCGAACAACGCTTTTTGGACTGGACATTTTTTTAAAGCTTTAGACACAGGCTTAGTATAAATATTAACCATAACTTTTGATATAAATGTCCAATAAATTCCAACTTTTGACAGGATGCAATTCACATTAATCCGAATAAAAAACACCGAACTCCATCAAAACATGCTAAGTCGACTTAGCGTACTCTGGAATGAGGGCATCTATATGTTATTCTGATTTCGACAAAAATGGTCACAATACCAACATTTTCCTTGTCAAATCGCCACTGCTTAGTCAAAAAAATTGTAAAAATGAGTCCAATTTTCCTATACTTCTAATACATATCTATCGATCGAGAAATCATAAATACACTTTTGCGAAGTTGCCTCAAAATTGATTCAGATTTAAAAGTTTTCCATATTTTTGTGTTCCACCCCAGGGCATTAACCGACATAAATTTTAAGTCAATAGATTTTCTAAGAAGGCTCAATTATATTGTCCACTAAGAAGCCTTAAATATATTGTCGGTTCAGATTTAAATGTATATATATGGGAACATAAACCTTTATATATAGCACTCAAAAAATTTTAAGGATTTCAGATGGTATCGAAAATGTAGATCCACAAAGTGGTGCAGGGTATAATATAGTCGGCCCCGCCCAAATTTAGACTTTCCTTACTTGTTTTTTACAGATTTAGTTTTCACTTTAGCGATTTTAGCGGCTAAATTCGAACTTATTACCTACATATAGAAAATGTCAAAATTTTATTTCTGTAGAAAATTTTGTCCAAATTTTATTTCTGTAGAAAATTTTGCCACGATTTTATTTCTGTCGAAACTTTTGTCAAAATTTTATTTCTATAGAAAATTTTGTCCAAATTTTATTTCTATAGAAAATTTTGTCAAAATTTTATTTCTATAGAAAATTTTGTCAAAATTTTATTTGTATCGAAAATTTTGTCAAAATTTTATTTCTTTAGAAAATTTTGTCAAAATTTTATTTCTATAGAAAATTTTGTCAAAATTTTATTTCTATAGAAAATTTTGTCAAAATTTTATTTCTATAGAAAATTTTGTCAAAATTTTATTTCTATAGAAAATTTTGTCAAAATTTTATTTCTATAGAAAATTTTGTCAAAATTTTATTTCTATAGAAGAATTTTGTAAAAATTTTATTTTTATAGGAAATTTTATTTCTGTCAAATCTTTTGTAAAAATTTTTTTTATAGAAGATTTTGTCAAAATTTTATTTTTATAGAAAATTTTTTGAAAATTTTATTTCTATAGAAAATTTTGTCAAAATTTTATGTCTATGGAAAAATTTGCCAAAATTTTATTTCTATAGAAAATTTTTCAAAAATTTAATTTCTATAGAACAATTTCTAAAAATGTTAATTCTGTCAAAACTTTTATCAATTTTTTTTTGTATAGAAAATTTTGTCAAAATTTTATTTCTATAAAAAATTTTGTGTAATTTTTTCTGTAGAATCTTTTGTCAAAATATTAATTCTGTCAAAGCTTTTGTCAAAATTTTATTTCTATAGAAAATTTTGCAAAAATTTAATTTCTATAGAACAATTTATCAAAATGTTAATTCTGTCAAAACTTTTATCAATTTTTTTTTGTATAGAAAATTTTGTCAAAATTTTATTTCGATAGAAAATTTTGTCAAAATTTTATTTTAATAGCAAACTTTGTCAAAATTTTATTTCTATAGAATTTTTTTTTCAAACTTTTATTTCTATAGAAAATTTTGTCAAGATTTTATTTCTATAGAATATTTTGTCAACATTTTATTTCTATAGAGAATTTTGTCAACATTTTACTTCTATAGAAAATTTTATCAAAATTTTATTTCCATAGAAAATTTGGTCAAAATTTTATTTCTATAGAACATTTTGTACAATTTTTTTTTCTATAGAAAATTTTTTAAAAATTTTATTTCTACAGAACATTTTATCAAAATGTTATTTCCGTCGAAACTTTTGTCAAAATTTTATTTCGATAGAAAATTTAGTCAAAAGTTTATTTCTATAGAAAATTTTGTCAAAATTTTATTTCTATAGAAAATTTTGTCCAAAATATTATAAAGGGTGATTCTTTTGAAGTTAGGATTTTCATGCATTAGTATTTGACAGATCACGTGGGATTTCAGACATGGTGTCAAAGAGAAAGATGCTCAGTATGCTTTGACATTTCATCATGAATAGACTTACTAACGAGCCACAACGTCGAATTTTCAGTGAATGGGCCCTAGAAAAGTTGGCAGAAAATCCGCTTTTTTATCGACAAATTTTGTTCAGCGATGAGGCTCATTTCTGGTTGAATGGCTACGTAAATAAGCAAAATTGCCGCATTTGGAGTGAAGAGCAACCAGAAGCCGTTCAAGAACTGCCCATGCATCCCGAAAAATGCACTGTTTGGTGTGGTTTGTACGCTGGTGGAATCATTGGACCGTATTTTTTCAAAGATGCTGTTGGACGCAACGTTACGGTGAATGGCGATCGCTATCGTTCGATGCTAACAAACTTTTGTTGCCAAAAATGGAAGAACTGAACTTGGTTGACATGTGGTTTCAACAAGATGGCGCTACATGCCACACAGCTCGCGATTCTATGGCCATTTTGAGGGAAAACTTCGGAGAACAATTCATCTCAAGAAATGGACCGGTAAGTTGGCCACCAAGATCATGCGATTTGACGCCTTTAGACTATTTTTTGTGGGGCTACGTCAAGTCTAAAGTCTACAGAAATAAGCCAGCAACTATTCCAGCTTTGGAAGACAACATTTCCGAAGAAATTCGGGCTATTCCGGCCGAAATGCTCGAAAAAGTTGCCCAAAATTGGACTTTCCGAATGGACCACCTAAGACGCAGCCGCGGTCAACATTTAAATGAAATTATCTTCAAAAAGTAAATGTCATGGACCAATCTAACGTTTCAAATAAAGAACCGATGAGATTTTGCAAATTTTATGCGTTTTTTTAAAAAAAAAAGTTATCAAGCTCTTAACAAATCACCCTTTATTTCTATGGAAAATGTTCTCAATTGTTTTTTCTGTAGCAAATTTTGTCAATTTTATTTCTATCAAAGAATTTTGTCCACATTTTATTTCTACAGAAAATGTTTGTCGAAATTTTATTTCTATAGAAAATTTTGTCAAAATTTTATTTCTATGGAAAAATTTTATCAAAATTTTATTTCTATCGAAAATTTTCTCAAAATTTTTTTCTGTAGTAAATTTTGTCAAAATTTTATTTCTATAGAAGAATTTTGTCAAAATTTTATTTTTATAGAAAATTTTGTCAAAATTTTATTTCTGTCAATTCTTTTGTAAAATTTTTTTCTATAGAAAATTCAAAATTTTATTTCTATCGAAAATTTTGTCAACATTTTATTTCTATAGAAAATTTTGTCCAAAATGTTATATTTCTATGGAAAATGTTCTCAATTGTTTTTTCTGTAGCAAATTTTGTCAATTTTAATTATATCGGAGAATTTTGTTCACATTTTATTTCTATAGAAAATGTTTGTCGAAATTTTATTTCTATAGAATATTTTGTCAACATTTTGTTTTTATAGAGAATTTTGTCAAAATTTTATTTCTATGGAAAATTTTTTCAAAATTTTCTATTTATATAGGAAATTTTTTCAAAATTTTTTTCTGTAGTAAATTTTGCCAAAATTTTATTTCTATAGAAAAATTTTGTCAAAATTTTATTTTTATAGAAAATTTTGTCAAAATTTTATTTTTATAGAAAATTTTGTCAACATTTTATTTTTATAGAAAACTTTGTCAAAATCCTATTTCTATAGAAAATTTTTTTCAAACTTTTATTTCTATAGGAAATTTTGTCAAAATTTTATTTCTATAGCATATTTTGTCAACATTTTATTTCTATAGACAATTTTGTCAAAATTTTATTTCCATAGAAAACTTTGTCAACATTTTATTTTTATAGAAAACTTTGTCAAAATTTTATTTCTATAGAAAATTTTGTCAAAATTTTATTTCTATAAAAAATTTGTGTAATTTTTTCTATATAGAATCTTTTGTCAAAATATTAATTCTGTCAAAACTTTTCTCAAAATTTTATTTCTATAGAAATTTTTTTTCAAAATTTTATTTCTAGAGAAAATTTTGTCAAAATTTTATTTTCATAGAAAACTTTTGTCAAAATTTTATTTTTTTAGAAAATTTTGTCAAAGTGTTATTTCTATAGAAAATTTTGTAAAAATTTTATTTTTATAGAAAACTTTGTCAAAATTTTATTTTTGTAGAAAACTTTGTCAAATTTTTATTTCTATTGAACATTTTTTCAAAATTTTTTTTTCTATAGAAAATTTTGTCAAAATTTTATTTCTATAAAAAATTTGTGTAATTTTTCTATATAGAATCTTTTGTCAAAATATTAATTCTGTCAAAACTTTTGTCAAAATTTTATTTCTGTAGAAATTTTTTTTTCAAAATTTTATTTCTTTAGAAAATTTTGTCAAAATTTTATTTCTATAGAATATTTTGTCAACATTTTATTTCTATAGAGAATTTTGTCAAAATTTTATTTCTATAGAAAATTTTGTTAAAATTTTATTTTCATAGAAAACTTTGTCAAAATTTTATTTTTATAGAAAATTTTGTCAAAGTTTTATTTCTATAGAAAATTTTGCCAAAATTTTATTTCTATACAAAGATTTGGCAAAATTTTATTTTTATAGAAAACTGTCAAAATTTTATTTCTATAGAAAATTTTTTAAAAATTTTATTTCTATAGAAAATTTTGTCAAAATTTTAATTCTATAAAAAATTTTGTGTAATTTTTTCTATAGAATCTTTTGTCAAAATATTAATTCTGTCAAAACTTTTGTCACAATTTTATTTCTATAGAAAATTTTGCAAAAATTTAATTTCTATAGAACAATTTGTCAAAATGTTAATTCTGTCAAAACTTTTATAAATTTTTTTTTGTATAGAAAATTTTGTCAAAATTTTATGTCTATAGAAAATTTTGTCAACATTTTATTTCTATAGAAAATTTTGTCAACATTTTATTTCTATAGAAAATTTTGTCAAAATTGTATTTTTATAGAAATTTTTTCAAATGTTTATTTCTATAGAAAATGTTTCCAAAATTTTATTTCAATAGATGTTTTTGTTAATTTTATTTCTATAAAAATTGTTGTCAAAATTTTATTTCCATAAAAAATTTGGTCAAAATTTTATTTCTAAAGAAAATTTTGTCAAAACTTTATTTTCATAGAAAATGTTGCCAAAATTTTATTTTTATAGAAAATGTTTGTCAAAATTTTATTTCTAGAGAAAATTTTGTCACAATTCTATTTCAATAGAAAATTTTGTCAAAATTTTATTTCTATATAAAATTTCGTCAAAGTTTTATTTCTATAGAAAATTCTGTCAAAAATTTTATTTTTATAGAAGATTCTGTCAAAAATTGTATTTCTATAGAAAATTTCGTCAAAATGTTATTTCTATAGAAAATTTTGTCAAAATTGTATTTCTATAGAAGAATTTGCCAAAATTTTGTTTTCATAGAAAATTTTGTCAAAACTTTATTTTCATAGAAAATTATGCCAAAATTTTATTTTTATAGAAAATGTTTGTCAAAAGTTTATTTCTATGGAAAATTTTGTCACAGATCTATTTCAATGGAAAATTTTGTCAAAATTTTATTTCTATATAAAGTTGTCAAAGTTTTATTTCTATAGAAAATTTTGTCAAAAATTTATTTCTATAGAAAATTTTGTCAAAATTTTATTTTTATAGAAAACTTTGTCAACATTTTATTTCTATAGAAAATTTTGTCACAATTTTATGTCCATAGAAAATTTTGTCAAAATTTTATTTCTATAAAAATTTTTGTGTAATTTTTTCTATAGAATCTTTTGTCAAAATATTTTTTGTATAGAAAATTTTGTCAAAATTTTATTTCGATAGAAAATTTTGTCAAAATTTTATTTCGATAGAAAATTTTGTCAAAATTTTATTTCCATAGAAAATTTTGTCAAAATTTTATTTCCATAGAAAATTTTGTACAAATTTTATTTCTATAGAACATTTTTGTTTTTTATTTTTTTTTTCTGTAGAAAATTTTGGCAAGCTTTTCAGTTCTGTAGAAAGTTTTGTCAAAATGTTATATCTATAGAAAATTTTGTCAAATATGTTATATTTCTATAGAAAATTTTCTCAACATTTGTTTCTGTAGTAAATTTTTTTAACATTTTTTTTCTATAGAAGAACTTTGTCAAAATTTTTTTTCTATTGAAAATTTTGTCATAATGTTTTTCTATAGAAAATTTTGTTAAAATTTTATTTTTATAGAAAATTTTGCCAAAATTTTATTTCTATAGAAAATTTTGTCAAAATTTTATTTCTATAGAAAATTTTGTCAAAATTTTATTTCTATAGAAAATTTTGTCAAAATTTTATTTCTATCGAAAATTTTGTCGAAATTTTATTTCTATAGAAAATTTTGTCAAAAATGTTATATTTCTATGGAAAATTTTCTCAATTTTTTTTTTCTGTAGTAAATTTGTTAATTTTATTTCTATCGAAGAATTTTGTCAACATTTGATTTCTATAGAAAATGATTGTCGAAATTTTATTTCAATAGAAAATTTTGTCAAAATTTTATTTCTATAGAAGAATTTTGTCAAAATTTTATTTTTATAGAAAATTTTGTCAAAATTTTATTTCTGTCAAATCTTTTGTAAATTTTTTTTCTATAGAAAATTTGTTAAAAATTTTATTTCTATAGAAAATTTTGTCAAAATTTTATTTATATAGAACTTTTTTTATTTTTATTTCTATAGAAAATTATGTCAAAATTTTATTTGTATAGAAAATTCTCTCAAAATTTTATTTATATCGAAAATTTTGTCAAAATTTTATTTTTATAGAAAATTTTGTCAAAATTTTATGTCTTTGGAAAATTTTCTCAAAATTTTATTTCTATAGAAATTTTTGTCAAAATTGTATTTCTATAGAAAATTTTTTAAAAATTTTATTTCTATAGAAATTTTTCTCAAAATGTTATTTATATAGAAAATTTTTTAAAAATTTTATTTATATAGAAAATTTTTTAAAAATTTTATTTCTATAGAAAATTTTATCAAAATGTTATTTATATAGAAAATTTTTTAAAAATTTTATTTATATAGAAAATTTTTTAAAAATTTTATTTCTATATAAATTTTTGTCAAAATTTATTCATTTCAAAAAATTTTGGTAGAATTCTACTAACTTTGGCAACCGTGCTGGTGAAATGAAACTGATCTAAGGACTTTGCCTGACACCCAACCAACTTTTAGCTCTTATTTGGACTTTATCTGTCTCTACAAGACATATCTTCAATTTTCCATATTTTACATTGATATTCATAGGCTGAATGTCTCATTTAAAAGTTCTCATCGGAATTGTTTGCCATTCTGGTTTTGTGGTTTAAATATTCCATAATTCCACTTTTATAGTCATGATAATGATATAAGCGGTGGAGAATATGGCCTTATTGATGCTTTTTAAATGTACTCAAGCACTTAAAAAAAATTCCTTCAAAAGATAAAAAGATTTTCAGATTTATTTTTAGTGTTGTGACTTCAATGAAATTTTAAATTTATTTAAATTAAATTAATTGGTTTTTGACATATTAAGAATATCTATGGCCTGTGAAGAACAAAACAAAGAACAAGACATGGCTGATATGTGTGTTTTATTTTATTATTTTTTTTTTTTTTGTGAAATAACTGTGGGATATTAACATCAACGATGCTAATGCCATCAATCATGAATTTATAATGAAAATCACGACTAGGCGCTTGTTCGAAATGGGATATTTTTTTATTAATAAAAATTGAAATTAGTTTAATAAAGGTGATATTTTTATTTAAATGTTTTATTCATTATTCTTTGTTTTTGTTTTGTTTTTTCTTTTTAAATATTATTGATAAGCAAATATTTAATAAATGATGTTGTGATGATTTTGTGTTTTATCTCTGTAGATTTTAAAACAGATATTTCCACAAATGAGTTTTTATGGTATTATTATATATTTTTATTTTATTTCATTAAATTATATTAACTTTTGTTTATTTATTTTTTTCAATTTGTTTTTGTTTAGTTTCACTTAATATATTAATTTGGTTTATATTTCCAAAAATTAGTGCTCGTAGAACGAGATTTTTATTATTTTGTTATTATGTATTTTAATTTTATTTCATTTCATTTTATATAATTTTATTTTATTTTATTTTTATTTTATTTCATTTTATATAATTTTATTTTTATTTTATTTTATTTTATTTTATTTTATTAAATAATAGTATCTTTTCTTTATTTCAATATTTTCCAATTTGGTTGGTTTAGTTTAATTTATTGTAACATATGTTAATTTAATTTACTGTATATAATTTTATTCGTTTAACATAGTTTTATATTTAAAATTTTTTTAGTTTTATTATCAATACGATTTAATAAAATCAGTTTTTTTTTAAATATTATTTTATTTACAAAAGAGAGTTATATACATTATATACTAATGCCTCAGCGCCTCAGGTTTAGTGTTATATTATTTATATTTACGATTATTGAATAATGTTTCGCATTAAACACTTTATGTATTGTATGCATATTTATTAAATCGTCATTATTATTCCAATATTATATTATGACTTATATCTCGGTTTTTTCTTGTCATTGTAAATACATCATTGCTAATTTAATTTTCTTTATTCTTTTACACTTTCAGGTGAGTCTCACAATACGCAACTATGAATGAAAACTACACTAATGGGATATCATATATAAATATTAATTTTCACGTACGATCGATATAGAATGCATATTAACGGAAAGTTTGAACGTAAGTACTGATGTTGCCAGCGTACACTAATAGAAAAAGTATCGTTATATTAACGAAATGTGTCGTTAAAATTCAGCCAATGAAACAAATTCCTTAATAAAACGAAATTTTTCGTTATTATAACGAATTTTCTGTTAATCAACGTAACGTTTCGTATTATTAACGAATATTTTCATTGTATTAATGAACATGTTTCGTTATATCAATGAAAATTTTTTGTTGGCCGAATTTTAATGAAATTTTCTTTGTGTGTAGAATTCGAAACGCTTTAAATTTGGGTTATAATGATTGTGATACCAAGTGGTGAACTTCTCTCTCTCGCTCTTTTCTCTTAACAGTGTACAATTCAACACAGGCAACAGTGCTGCCGCTAGTGAAAAATTGAGTGAAGTAGATTTTGGAAAAAAGTGGAGTAGATTGAATAAAATTGAAGTAGCATACATTTTTGAAAACAAAACAATAGAATTCATTTTATTATACCCTCCACCATAGGATGGGGGTATATTAACTTTGTCATTTCGTTTGTAACACATCGAAATATTGCTCTAAGACCCCATAAAGTATATATATTCTGGGTCGTGGTGAAATTCTGAGTCGATCTGAGCATGTCCGTCCGTCCGTCCGTCTGTTGAAATCACGCTAACTTCCGAACGAAAGAAGCTATCGACATGAAACTTGGCACAAGTAGTTGTTATTGATGTAGGTCGGATGGTATTGCAAATGGGCCATATCGGTCCCCATATAAACGGACCCCCAAATTTGGCTTGCGGGGACTCCAAGAGAAGCAAATTTCATCCGATCCAGCTGAAATTTGGTACATGGTTCCAGCATATGATCTCTAACAACCATGCAAAACTTGGTCCACATCGGTCCATTATTAAATATAAACTGATCCCCCGATTTGGCTTGCCGAGCCTCTAAGAGAACCAAATTTCATCCGATCCGGCTGAAATTTGGTACATGGTGTAAGTATATGGTCTCTAACAACTATGCAAAAATTGGTCCACATCGGTTAATAATTTAATGATTAAAACCGCTATGTTCATCGTAATTAAAGGAATAGGAAAAACAATTAGGTAATATGGGGAAAATTTTAAAAAATTGAAGCAGAACAAAAAGTGAAGCAGATTTTTGGAAGAAGGAGTGACGAAGAAAATTTTGTGAAAATGAAGCAAAATACTTCGATTGAAGTAGTAGCGGCAGCACTGATAGGCAAGCAATAGTATACTCTCATACTCTCTGAAATTCTCCACAGTTTTCATTGTGATGGTGAATTTCGTTCTATCTCTCTCTCTCTCTCTCTCTTTCTCTCCATCTTCTTGTGGTTTTCGAAGATCGTAGTTTATTATCTACATCATTATTGAGAAGGCAAAATGTTACCATGTAATATATGTTAATATGTTAGTGTTAACAGCCGATATGCATAAGGCATTGTAGAGTACATTTTATCATCCTAAACAAAAATGTCACTACATCGAATTGCCAGAAAGTTTTATAAAAGTTCGTAACTCAAACACAAAAACTAAAAAGAGCACTGAGGCATGGACTTTTTGCCTTTCGAATAGAATAGAACTCTAACAGTGACCAAATCTAATTATAAACTCTACTAAATCTACATAGCCGGTTTCACAATGTCAACCCTTTGTGAATATCTATATCAGAGCACAAGTCCCTGTAAACCAACACGAGAGAATAACAGAGAGCAAGAGTCTCTGTACAGATTCGTTTCAACTGGATATGATGATATTTGCTCCTCTCATTGGCTCAGGAAGTCCAATCTGGGGATCGAATTATATGGCGGATGTATATAGTTATGGATCGATATGACCGAATGTAAATAATTTTATTTTTATACCCTCCACCATAGGATGGGGGGTATATTAACTTTGTCATTCCGTTTGTAACACATCGAAATATTGCTCTAAGACCCCATAAAGTATATATATTCTGGGTCGTGGTGAAATTCTGAGTCGATCTGAGCATGTCCGTCCGTCCGTCCGTCTGTTGAAATCACGCTAACTTCCGAACGAAACAAGCTATCGACTTGAAACTTGGCACAAGTAGTTGTTATTGATGTAGGTCGGATGGTATTGCAAATGGGCCATATCGGTCCACTTTTACGTATAGCCCCCATATAAACGGACCCCCAAATTTGGCTTGCGAGGCCTCTAAGAGAAGCAAATTTCATCCGATTCGGCTGAAATTTGGTACATGGTGTTAGTATATGGTCTCTAACAACCATGCTAAAATTGGTCCACATCGGTCCATAATTATATATAGCCCCCATATAAACCGATCCCCCGATTTGGCTTGCGAGGCCTCTAAGAGAAGCAAATTTCATCCGATCCGGCTGAAATTTGGTACATGGTGTTAGTATATGGTCTCTAATAACCATGCAAAAATTGGTCCACATCGGTCCATAATTATATATAGCCCCCATATAAACCGATACCCCGATTTGGCTTGCGAGGCCTCTAAGAGAAGCAAATTTCATCCGATTCGGCTGAAATTTGGTACATGGTGTTAGTATATAGCCTCAAACTCCCATTCAAAAATTGGTCGAAATCGGTCCATAATTATATATAGCCCCCATATAAACCGATCCCCCGATTTGACCTCCGGAGCCCCTTGGAAGAGCAAAATTCATCCGATTCGGTTGAAATTTGGTACGTGATGTTAGTATATGGTATCCAACAACCATGCAGGAATTGGTTCATGTCAGTCCATAATTATATATAGCACCCATATAAACCGATCCCCAGATTTGACCTCCGGTGCCTTTTGGAGAAGCAAAATTCATCCGATCTGGTTGAAATTTTGTACGTGGTGGTAGTATATGATATTTAACAACCATGCCAAAAGTGGTCCATATCAGTCCACAATTATATATAGCCCCCATATAAACCGATCCCGAGATTTGGTTTTGGAGCCTCTTGGAGGAGCAAATTTCATCCGAGTCAGTTGAAATTGTGCTAGTATATGGCCGTTAACAACCATGCCTAACTAGGTCCATATCGGTCTATAGTTATATATAGCCCTCAGATAAATCGATCCCCAATCACACAAAAATTGGTCCATATCAATAATTGTATATAGCCCCCATATAAGCGACCCCCATATTTCAATTCTGGCTCCCTACGTACCGTGCAAAAGTCCATATCGATTCGTAATTATTTGTAGACTTACTTACACATTTTTTTTTTGTCTAATGTATGGACTAACTCGCAATTTAGAAACCGATTTAAGATACCACAACCCAAGTAATTCGATTGTGGATGACAGTCTTTCGTAGAAGTTTCTACGCAATCCATGGTGGAGGGTACATAAGATTCAGCCTGGCCGAACTTACGGCCGTTTATACTTGTTTAACTTTAATATTTATTTATAGCATTTCGTTTCTTACTTTTATTCTTATATCTAAATAGCTCAACACAAAGTATTCTTCTGAGTTATCAAGGTGTGTCTCATCTTATTAATAATAGATATTTAAAAAAGCAATTATTATTATATATAAAAATATAATTAATTAAATTAATATTAATAAGGTTATAATAAATGTTTCTTCAATAAATCAAGAAAAGTGTAGTTATAAATACAAATATAATTAGTAAAATTCATCTCAATAAAAGTATAATGATTTTTCTTCAATAATATATATATATATATATATATATATATATATATATATATATATATATATATATATATATATATATATATATATATATATATATATATATATATATATATATATATATATATATATATATATATATATATATATATATATATATATATATATATATATATATATATATATATATATATATATATATATATATATATATATATATATATATATATATATATATATATATATATATATATATATATATATATATATATATATATATATAATATATATATATATATATATATATATATATATATATATATATATATATATATATATATATATATATATATATATTGTATTGTATGTTCCGGGTTGGCGCGAAAACGGCTGAACCGATTTACTTGAAACTTTCAGAGATCGTGGGGGGCACTCATGTGCTGAAAATAGGGTACCTCATTTTTTGACATATGGTCGCGGAGAGGAACCTCCCCGTTGTCCGACTTTTTGAAAATTAGACCAAAGTTGACCGATTTGCTTGAAATTTTCATTGAAGATTGGGGTTGGCATCTAGACAAAGATCCGCTACTTTTTATTTCGATATTTGGCGGCGGAGGGGGGCCTACCCTTTGTTCGACTTTTTTAAAGTACTGTGAAAAAACTAAAATTCTCTAAATTATCTGAGTTTTACAGAAAACATGTGGTGAGGTTATGGGTACCTGATGATTTCATATGTGGATGGGGGGGGGGGGGGGGACCTCCCCCTTGCCCTACTTTTTACTTTTTGAAACTTGGAACAAAATTATGCGATTTGCTTGAAATTTTCATTGAATGTTGGGGTTGGCATCTAGACAAAAATCCGCTACATTATTTTTCGGTATTTGGTCGGGGAGGGTGACCTCCCCTTTGCCGATTTTTTTTTTTTTTGAAAGTACAAACAAAACTAAACTCCCCCGACTGAAATTTTACGGAAAAAACGGGTTATGAAATTTATAACAGGTTCCTGATTTTTTAATAAAAATAAAAGGGCATAGGGAGACATCCGCTTCTCTTAAGTACATAAAGAGAAACAATTAAAATTACCGAGTTACTTGAGGACTGGGGAGAGGTTACGATATTAATAGTTGATACCTGATTTTGTGATATTTGGACGGAAGAGAGGCCGTCCCTTTAGGCTTATAATTTGTTTGACAATTTCTGGGACGTTTACAAAAGATACGCTACATCACTTTTCGATATTTGGTCGGGGAGGAGGTCCTCCTCCAAAACTGCAAAAAAAATTAAGTTTTCTTGAAATTTACAAAAGCAGTGGGGGAACGTTATGAACGAAGAGGCAACCTTCCTTGCCACACACTTGAAGGAAAGTTTTAAGAATTTTCTGGGAAGGTTAGGGGTGCTATTCACTACGGTGTTTGTCGATATTGTATCGGGGAAAGTGACGTCCCTTTAAAACAATAGAGCAAAATTTAAACATCGCCGATCTACTTGAAATTTACAGGGAACGTGGGAGGATGTGATTAAATTTATACATGATTTTTAAATTGGTATATGATTTTTCGATATCTGGTTGGGGAAGGGGAAAATTGAAATAAACTTTGTCGATTAACTTCGATAGAATTTATAGGGACCATTGAGTAGTTGCGAAATTAATATAGGGTACGTGATAGCCCGATATCAGGTCGGAGTGGTGCGAAGGTGGGGAGAGGGTGCCCTTTTGTCCGTTTTTTTTTTCTTAAATTGAAAGTAGAGGGTTGTCCATAAATGGGAACTCGGTACATAATTTTATGATTTTTGCACAGGCTTCTGCCAGACTTCTGTTTAGTAAAGAACTTAAATTTACATGAAATTGGTAGCCAACGTAGAGGGTACATCATTTTCCAACATTTTAGCAAATGTTAATGTGGTAAAATTTTTTACTACGTTTGCTTTTTCCGATTTATTGGATAATATAGTGCTTAATTTTCAGATTTGTTGAGGAAAAGGATACCTTTCCTTGACAAACCACACTTAAAATTCACAAGAAATATCGAAGATTGTCCAACTGCTTGAATACAGAACATTATTAAAAAAATTTGGAGGAAAGGGTACACCCTCTCCCGCCGTATTTGTACCTATAAACGAAAAATCAAGTAGTCCGATTTGTTTAAAAGAATTCAAATCTTTTCGAATTTGATTTCAGCACGAAGGATATAGTTGACTAAGTTAACGCAAAATGTTCCTCCAAATACGCTTCGGAAGGCGCAGCGAAGCGGGCCGGGTTACGCTAGTATATATATATATATATATATATATATATATATATATATATATATATATATATATATATATATATATATATATATATATATATATATATATATATATATATATATATATATATATATATATATATATATATATAATATATATATATATATATATATATATATATATATATATATATATATATGTATCAATTTTTATACCCACCACCATAGAATGGTGACGTGGATATAATAAGTTTGTCATTCCGTTTGTAACACATCGAAATATCGATTTCCGCCTATATAAAGTATATATATTCTTGATCAGGGAGAAATTCTAAGACCATATAGCCATGTCCGTCTGTCTGGGTGTCTGTCTGTCTGTTGTTATCACGCTACAGTCTTCAATAATAAAGCAATCGTGCTCAAATTTCGCACAAACTCGTCTTTTGTCTGCAGGCAGGTCAAATTCGGTCCAAGTTTTGATATAGTCCCCATATAAACCGACCTCCCGATTTGGGGTCTTGGGCTTATAAAAACCTTAGTATCTATCCAATTTGCCTGAAATTGGAAATCTAGAGGTATTTTATGACCACAAAGAGGTGTGCCAAAAATGGTGAGTATCGGTCCATGTTTTGTATAGCCCCCATATAGACCGATCTCCCGATTATATTTCTAGGGCTTCTAGAATCGATAGTTTCTATCCAATTCGCCTGAAATTGGAAATCTAGAGGTATTTTAGCACCATAAAGAGGTGTGCCAAAAACGGTGACTATCGGTTGATGTTTAGGTATAACCCTCATATAGACCGATTTCCCGATTTTACTTCTTGGGCTTCTAGAATCCGTAGTTATTATCCAATTTGGTTGAAATTTGAAATCTGGAGATATTGTACGACCATAAAGAGGTGTGCTAAAAATGGTGAGTATCGGTACAGGTTTTGTTATATTCCCCATATAGACCGATCTCCCGATTTGGGGTCTTGGGCTTATAGAATCCGTAGTTTTTATCCAATTTGCCTGAAATTGGAAATCTAGAGGTATTTTAGAACAATAAAGAGGTATGCCGAAAATGGTGAGTATCGGTCCATGTTTTGGTATAGCCCCCATATAGACCGATCGCCAGTTTTTACTTTTTGGGCGTCTAAAATCTGTAGTTTTTATCCAATTTGCCTGAAATTAGAAATCTAGAGGTATTTTAAAACCCTAAAGAGGTGTGCTGAAAATGATGAGTATTGGACCATGTTTTTATATAGCCCCCATATAGACCGATCTCCAGATTTTATTCTTGGGCTTATAGAAACCGTAGTTTTTATCCAACTTGCATCAAATTGGAAATCTTGAGGTATTTTAGGACCTTAAAAGGGTATGCCGAAAATGGTGAGTATAGGTTCATGTTTTGATATAGCCATCAGATAGACCGATCTCCCGATATTACTTTTTGGGCTTCCACTTTACCTGAAATCGAAAATCTGGAGGTTTTTAGGAATACAAATAGGTGTGCAAGAAATGATTTTATTTTTTAGGCTTCTAGAGTCCGTAGTTTTTATCCAATTTGCCTGAAATGATTTTAGGACCTTAAATATGAGAGCCGAAAATGGCGTGTATTGGTCCCTGGTTGGTTTTGGTTTATCTCCCAAATAGACCGATCTCCCGATTTTACTTCTTGCGCTTTTAGAAACCATAGTTTTTATCAAATTTGCATGAAATTTTAAATCTAGAAGTATTTTAGGAACATATGTTAAAGAGGTGTGCCGAAAATGGTGAATATCGGTCAATGTGCACTGATAATGAAAATTGCTTGAAACTGAATTATAGTTTCCAGATTTTACTTCTGGTAATCATTTAAATAATGGGGGTAAAAATCTACAGATGTTAGATTTTAGATCAAGGCGTTATTTCATCGTTTTCATGCACACGATGTTTATGATTCCTCTAAAACTCAAACAAATATGGTTCTTATAAATCCAGAATCTGATCTAGTCTTCATAGATAAAATCTATGAATTTATCTTCGGGAAGTGTACTGGTTGAAATGATCTGCTTGTCACCAAATCCCCCTGAAATTATCACAGGAAACTATAATATTTGATTCATGGTGGTGGGTATTTAAGATTCGGCCCGGCCGAACTTACTGTTTAATATACTTGTTTTAAATAAATTTTTGTATAATCCTATTGCAATTAATTTAATATAAAGTAATAAAATCCATTTTATATATATGAATTTAAATTAAATTAATTTCAAATAGATTATACTACATTATATTTTAATAAAGTAATAAATATTGACCCAAATATAATAAAATGATAATGAATGATTATCTATAAATGTTTTTCTTAATTTAAAATTTGAAAAATAATTATTATAGCTTCAATAAAAATAATTTAACTAATTATATTTTTATATATATAAATATATTTATTACTATCAATGAGATAGGACACCTTGATATGTTCAAATACTATTTAAAGACAATGGAATAATTTTCTTAAGTCATTTAGATAAGAAGTAAGTAACAAAAGCAGAAACGAAATGTTATAAATAAAATTATTTAAATTCATTTTCATTTAAATTAAATTATAAATAAAAACATAAAACTATTTTAATATACTTTTAATTCGATTTAAACTGAAATAATTTAAATAACATAGCATTTCAAACCAAAAACAATAGTGTAAAAGAACTCCTCAGCAAAGGTAAAAGTCGCTCTCGCCAACTGATGCAACAAATCGTCTGTACCTTTAGCAATTCCCCAAACTGATTCAACATTATCTCAACATTACCATAGAGGTAAAGAATATAACCTCTATTTCTCTTTATGCTTGACAAGGTGGCAATGCAAAACTTTCGTTTTCATTATTTCTTGTTTTTTTCTTCTTTGTAATTTGCACTGAATGAATACCGGCAAAATGTATGAGAGGGAGAGTGAGAACAAGAAAAACATGTTTAGTCGTAGAGAAAGCTACAAACAAAGTCAAATTGCTGTAAGGAAATGCAACATAATTGAAATGGAAACAAGAGCAAGTGAGTGCGAAATAGAGAGAAAGTAAACAAGAGAGAAAGAGTGTTACAATCGCTCAGAGATCTTCAAATAAATTACACCGGATTGTGTAGACAATTGAAATTGTGTTGATCTCTGATAGTGGAAATACAACAGAAGGGAGGCTACGGTGTAAGGAGATAACTTGAGAATAAAGAAAGTACATATGACAAAAAAATAGTACCTCAGACAATAAAAACAATTTAATTTCGATTTGCCGTTTTTTTTTGTATGGTCATCAAGAAAGCATTACTAAATTAATTAAAGAAATTAAACAGCCACGCACAAAAACTCGGCCAGACATAACTTTTAGATTAAAAACAACAACAACAAGCTACTAGAGCAATGCGCAATAACTGTAAATAAATTAAACTAAACAAAAAATTAAATAAACGGTCAGTCAACAAGAGAAAACAATGAGCAGATTGATGATGGTGTGCTGTGGTTAAGATAGAAGGAAAGTATGCTACTGATACTGCACTCAATCAGAACGACATAGCAACTAGTGACGATGGCGAAATTGCAACAACAACAACAACAACATCAACAGTTACAAAATAAAAGTCCGCATACCATATGAGCAACAGACAGACACATATACACGCACACATTTCCCAAGTGGTCGGTCACATGTAATGTAAACCTATAATTGCCAATGAAGGAGAAAAAGTATGTACAGTGGTTTTTGAGGAGTGATATAATGGAGTGAAGAATGGAAATTTCTAATGAAAAGAAATGCAACCAAAAGACCCAAAATCCTGCAAAATTAAGGTTCCAAAAAATTTCTGTACAATTTTGTAAATTTATTTCTATAGAGAATTTTCTCGTAATTTTGTTTCTATTTCCTCTCAATTTTGTTTATACTATGTAAAACTTTTCTTTAGAACTAACATATTGGAGAAATTATCTATAAGAATAAAATTTTGTAAAAAATTTCTATAGGAATAAAATTTTGTAAAAATTTTCGAATAAAATAAAATTTTGCAAAAAAAAAAAACTTCTAGAAAAAAAAAATTTTTTTGAAGAAATTTTCTATAGAAATAAATTTTTGCAAAAAAAATCTATAGAAATAATTTTTTGCAAACATTTTCTATAGAAATAAAATGTTTGAAAAAAATTTTCTATAGAAATTAAGTTTTGCAAAAATTTTCTATAGAAAAAAAATTAAAAGAAAAATTTTCGATAGGAATAAAATTTTGAGAAACAAAATTTTATAGAAATAAAATTTTGAAAAAAATGTCTATAGAAACAAAATTTTCCAAACAATTCTATAGAAACAAATTTTTGCAAAAAAATCTATAGAAATAATTTGTTGCAAAAATTTTCTGTAGAAATAAAATTTTGCGAAAAAATTTCTATAGAAATACATTTTTTGTAAAAAGTTTCTATAGAAATAAAGTTTTGCCAAAATTTTCTAATGAAATAAAATTTTGCAAACATTTTATATAAAAATAAAATTTTGCAAAAATTTCTTATAGAAATAAAATGTTTGAATATTTTTCTATAGAAATTAAGTTTTGCAAAAATGTTCTAACATATAGAAACAAAATTAAAAAGAAAATTTTGGATAGGAATAAAATTTTGAGAAACAAAATTTTCCAAAAATTCTATAGAAACAAAATTTTCTATAAAAAGGAGGTCCCTTGTCATTGAGCTTAACATGGAATCGGGCAGCACTCAGTGATAAGAGAGAAGTTCACCAATGTGGTATCACAATGGACTGAATAGTCTAAGTGAGCCTGATACATCGGGCTGCCACCTAACCTAACCTTCTATAGAAATAATATTTTGCCAAAATTTTGTAATAAAATAAAATTTTGCAAAAATTTTCTAATGAAATAAAATTTTGCAAAAAATTCTTATAGAAATAAAATGTTTAAAAATTTTTCTATAGAACTAAAATTTTGCAAAAAAAAAAACTTCTATAGAAATAACTTTTTGCAAATCTTCTCTATAGAAATAAAAAAAAATTCTATAGAAATTAATTATGAAAGGAAAATTTTCGATAGGAATAAAATTTTAAGAAACAAAATTTTCCAAAAATTTCCAAAAATTTCTATAGAAATAAAATTTTGCAAAAAATTTTTATGGAAATAAAATTTTGCAAAAATTTTTTATAGAAATAAAATTTTGCAAAAATTTTTTATAGAAATAAAATTTTGCAAAAATTTTTTATAAAAATAAAATTTTGCAAAAATTTTTTATAGAAATAAAATTTTGCAAAAAACTACTAAAGAAATAATTTTTTGCAGAAATTTTCTATAGAAATAAAGTTTTGCATATCTTGTCTATAGAAACAAAATGTTGCACAAATTTTCTATAGAAACAAAATGAATAGGAAATTTTCGATAGTAATAAAATTTTGAAAAAAAAAATGTCTACAGAAACATAATAAATAATAAAGAAATAAAATTTTGCAAAAACCTTCTATAGAAATAATTTTTTGCAGAAATTTTCTGTAGAAATAAAATTTTGCGAAAAATTCTATAGAAATAAATTTTTGTAAAAAAGTTTCTAGAAATAATCTTTTGCCAAAATTTTCTAATAAAATAAAATTTTGCAAAAATTTTCTAATGAAATAAAATTTTGCAAAAATTTCTTATAGAAATAAAATGTTTAAAAATTTTTCTATAGAACTAAAATTTTGCAAAAAAGACTTCTATAGAAATAACTTTTTGCAAATCTTTTCTATAGAAATAAAATTTTCTATAGAAATTAATTATGAAAGGAACATTTTCGATAGGAATAAAATTTTGAGAAACAAAATGTTCCAAAAAATTCTATAGAAATTTTTTTAAATTTTTTTATAGAAATAAAATTTTGCAAAAAATTTTATAGAAATAAAATTTTACAAAAATTTTTTTATAGAAATAAAATTTTGCAAAATAATCTATAGAAATATTTTTTGCTAAAATTTTCTACAGAAATAAAATGGTGCAAAACTTTTTTTATAGAAATAAAATTTTGCAAAAAACTTCTACAGAAATAATTTTTTGCAGAAATTTTCTATAGAAATAAAATTTTGCGAAAAAATTCTATAGAAATAAAGTTTTGCATATCTTGTCTATATAAACAAAATGTTGCACAAATTTTCTATACAAATTAAGTTTTGCAAAAATTTTCTTTAGAAACAAAATAAATAGGAAATTTTCAATAGTAATAAATTTTTGAAAAAAATGTCTACAGAAACATAATAAATAATATAGAAATAAAATTTTGCAAAAAAACTTCTATAGAAATAATTTTTTGCAGAAATTTTCTGTAGAAATAAAATTTTGCGAAAAAATTCTATAGAAATATGTTTGTGTAAAAAGTTTCTATAGAAATAATCTTCTGCCAAAATTTTCTAATAAAATAAAATTTTGCAGAAATTTTCTAATGAAATAAAATTTTGCAAAAATTTTCTAATGAAATAAAATTTTGCAAAAATTTTCTAATGAAATAAAATTTTGCAAAAAGTTCTTATAGAAATAAAATGTTTAAAAATTTGTCTATAGAACTAAAATTTTGCACAAAAAAACTTCTATAGAAATAATTTTTTTTGCAAAATTTTTTTATAGAAATAAAATTTTGCAAAAATTTTTTATTGAAATAAAATTTTGCAAAATAATTTTTTGCTAAAATTTTCTATAGAAAAAAAATGGTGCAAAAAATTTTGTATAGAAATAAAATTTTGCAAAAAACTTCTAAAGAAATAATTTTTTTGCAGAAATTTTCTATAGAAATAAAATATTGCGAAAAAATTCTATAGAAATAAAGTTTTGCATATCTTGTCTATAGAAATAAAATGTAGCAAAAATTTTCTATACAAATTAAGTTTTGCAAAAATTTTCTATAGAAACAAAATGAATAGGAAAATTTCGATAGTAATAAAATTTTGAAAAAAAAATGTCTACAGAAACAAAATTTTGCAAAAAAATTCTATAGAAATAAAACTTTGCAAAAAATCTATAGAAATAATTTTTGCAAAAAATTTTTATAGAAATAAAATGTTTCAAAAATTTTCTGTTGAAATAAATTTTTTCAAAAAATGTCTATAGAAATATATTTTTCAATTATTTTCTATAGAGATGATAAAGAAAAAAAAAACAATTTTCCCACTAATACCTAAGGTTGTCTCAATCTCACGATAGGTCACATGATAATCTTGCAATATCAGTTGGCGCACAGCATAAATGGTTTTCGGAACAATAATTGCAAAAATTCGTTTTGGAATGAACTAGGACCACGGTTGAATTTACTATATCATGAAAAGCAAAATTTGGTCCTTGACGGAGCTTCATCGCCAAAAATTTTATTAAGTTCATTGATATACTATTGCTGAGTTAATCTACGTCAAAAGTTTTATAAAAGACCTGTGAGTTGGCAGATTGCAATACCAGGGTTGCCCAATCCCGAAATATAAAAGGTAACCCTCGTGATCATAATATATTTCGGCTCTCTGGGGCTCAGTGAATCGTCTTGGTCCCCATTTTTCTAGATTTCACTCCTATCGCATTCATTTCTAGTCATGAATTGTTGAAAAAACCCATCGATCTAGTTACGATTGATTTAATCAATATTTTCGCTTTGGACCACTGTCGATACAAGCAACCAGAAGACCTCAACAACAGTTTTCAATCTAAGAAAAGACAAATGATGATTTTCGCAAAGAAAACAGAGAAAGAATATTTTGACAATATTTGCTATACTCTATGAAGTGTGTGGGTATAGGCGACTACAAAAGACGTCATAATAACATTAAGGCAGAACCGTAAAAGCTAATTTGCTTCGAAGAGTGTGAGAGAGAAATAGAGTGTAAGAATCATATGAGTTAAAGAGAATGAAAAACACAATTATGAAATTCTTATTTGCGTTTGATATGCAAGAGTAAAAAATTGAGTCAAAATGGAAATGTCTATCTTGTTACTCTTTCTCTCACTCTCTTTCTATTTAACTAAAAAATAAAAGAGAATTTTAGCTTTCGAGTGAAATATAATTGAAAAAGCTTTGTTGATTTCTTTAACCAACATTTTCATCCACACTGCCGACAATGAGTACTCTTGTATTGCGAGAGCTAAAGTCTAATAAGCACAGTAGCGCCAAACGACATCCACGAGAAAATGTGAAGGTATATCTCATGACGAACTATAGCGACAAACGAGCAAAATATGACGATTATACGATGCTGCTGTTGTTAGTAGTGATTGTCATTCTTGTGGCTGTTTTACAAAAAACAACAAGTACTACAATAAATAGTTGTTGTTGTTGCAACCATGTTAGCCACAAGTTGTATTAATCGAAATGTTTGTTGCCTATCGTGTTCACACACACACACATATATAAGGCTCCTACCAACTGGTCAAAGGGTTTGTAGTCAGTTGCATTGGGGGCATGGATGGTGGTGGGCAGGCAACCTGAGTAGTTGTAATAGTTGTTGCTATGGTGGGTATTGTTGTTTTTTTTTTTTTTTGGTGGGGAGAGTGAGGTGGCTACCAAAGACTCTCTATTTTGCCAAATTGTTGCTGCAATTGATGATGGATATATGGCTAGATATGTTTCTCTTAGCTTTAGGTGTTCTATAGTTGTTTGAGAGTGTGTGTGTGTGTGAGTGCATCTGATGCCATGCCATTTCAATGTGCATAGTGAATGTCGATAGTTTGACTACAACTATGCAGTAGTCAGGCTGACTGACTGACTAGTTAGCTAGTTAGTTGGCTACTATGGCCTGCTGCAATATGCAATGCACTCAATAATTAAGTGTACTACTCGTGCAATTTTGATTACTTTTTCACATTAGTCGTTCCACGAATGTGATCGCGTACAAACAATCACACACAGTCGGCCTCCTTCTTAGCGATATTCATTGTTGTTTTGAATTTTGCAAATTTCGTTTATATTCTTGTATTGTTCTTGTAGTTGTTGTTTTGGCAAAATAGCGTTTTTTTTGCACCCCCATCGTGAGTTGCCAGAAATCTACGCAAAAACAAATTGTAACGGTGACTATTATCATATGATTTTGGGGCCCTCTGTGTGCACATGTATGTGTGTGTGAGTGTGTTTAGAAAAAATCAAAGAAACCTTTGCCCCACTGGGCGTTAGTGTTGCCATATTGTATAGATTTTAAAGAAAAAAAATCTTCGTAATTCGAAACAAAAGAGAATAAAATATAAAATAACGTATTATAAGGCGTTTTTTTTGTAAAAAATTAAACAATAATAAAAAAAGCTAGACATATTCAAAGTGTAAGAAATTGCTGACAGTTTCATATTTTTCACTAAGTAACACAAAATTTCATATATATGTCTATGTGTTTGATCTCAACAATGACAATTTTTTTTATAAATATTTTATAAATTAACATGCTCGTTAGCGGGAGCACGAGGGTTGCCTTTTATATTTGGGGATTAGAGATTAAAAGCGAAAATCGTTTTATTTTACAAAATATTTCCCACTAAGATATATACACATTTGCATGCGTTTGAACCAATTGTCGAAGCACTTTTGTCACTCTGATTGGGGTATCTCCACAAATCAGGTCTCGAAAAACGTTGACTTCTCATTTTATTTTTTTTTTTCGCATGGGAATAAAAAGAAGCCGTTCGGTGCCAAGTCAGAACTATATGGCATATGACCCATTAAATGATAGTTTGAGTGCTGCAAAATTCAGCTGTTTGAGCTGATGTGTGAGAGCTCGCATTGTCGTGGTTATGATCCATTTTCGGCAGTTGATTTTCCTGATTTCTTGGAAGACAACTGACCAACAAATGATTGTGTACCATTTAGAATTGTCTATTCCTTTTGAAATAAAATTTGCAAAACATTTTCTATAGAAATAAAATTAAGAGGAAATTTTCTATAGAAATAAAGTTGTTCGAAAATTTTCTGTAAAGACAAAACTAATTAAGTTTTTTACATAAATATACTTAACTGAACATTCAATTTTGCAAAAATTTTCTATAAAAATAAAATTTTGCAAAACGTTTCTATAAAAATAAAATTTTCTATAGAAAACAAATTTTGCAAACATTTTCTATAGAAAAAAATTTTACAAAAAAAAAATTATAGAAATTAAAGACATTAGAATAAATTTTCTATAGAAATAAATTTTTGCAAGAATTTTCTATAAAAATAAAATTTTGCAAAAATTTGCTATAGAAATAAATTTTGCAAACATTTTCTATAGAAAAAAAATTTACAAAAAAAAAATTATAGAAATTAAAGACATTAGAATAAATTTTCTATAGAAATAAATTTTTGCAAGAATTTTCTATAAAAATAAAATTTTGCAAAAATTTGCTATAGAAATAACATTTTGCTAAAATTTTCTTAGAAAAAAAATTTTGCAAAAATTTTCTATATAAATAAAATTGGAAAAAAAATCAATAGAAATAAAACACATAAGAAGAAATTTTCTATAGAAATAAATTTTTGCAAAATTTTGCAAAAATTTTGTACAGAAATAAAATTTTTCAAGAATTTTCTATTGAAACAAAAATTTTGCAAAAATTTTCTATTTAAAAATATTTGCAAAAATTTTCTGTAAAAACAAAACTAAGAAGAAATTTTCTATACAACTAACAATAACAGAAAATTTTCTATGGAAATAAAATTGTGCCACAATTTCCTATAGAAAAAAAATTGTTCAAAAATTTTCTATAGAAATAAAATTTTGCAAAAATTTTCTATAGAAATACAATTTTGCAAAAATTTTCTATAGAAATAAAATTTTTCAAAAAAATGTCTATAGAAATAAAATTTTGCAAAAATTTTCTGTAGAATTAAAATTTTGCAAAAAAAAATCTATAAAAATAAGATTTAGAGGTAATTTTCTATAGAAAACAGTATTACAGAAATTTTCTATAGAAAAAAAATTTCACAAACATTTTCTATAGAAACAATATTAAGAGGACAAAAATTCGCTATAGAAATAAAAGTTTTCCAAAAATTTTCTATAGAAATAAAATTTTACAAAAAATTTTCTATAGAAATAAAATTTTGCAAAAATTTTCTTTGAAATAAAAATTTTCAAGGATTTTCTATTGACATAAAATTTTGCAAAAATTTGCTATATAAATAAAATTGGAAAAAAATCGATAGAAATAAAATACATAAGAAGAAATTTTCTATAGAAATAAATTTTTGCAAAAAAAAATATATAGAAATGAATTTTTGCAAAAAATTTTTGTATAGAAATAAAAGTTTTCAAGTATTTTCTATTGAAACAAAAAATATGCAAAAAAAAATCTATTTAAAAAAATTTGCAAAAATTTTCTGTAGAAACAAAATTAAGAAGAAATTTTCTATACAACTAAAATTAACAGAAAACTTTCTATGGAAATAAAATTTTGCCACAATTTCCTATAGAAAAAAAATTGTTAAAAAAATTTTCTATAGAAATAAAATTTAGCACAAATTTTCTATATATATATAAATTTTGCAAAAATTTTCTGTAGAATTACAATTTTGCAAAAATTTTCTGTAGAATTAAAATTTTGAGACAATTTTCTATAGAAATAAAGTATTACAAACATTTTCTATATCAATTTTCTATAGAAATAAAATTTTACAAAAATTTTCTATAGAAATAAAATTTTGCAAAAATTTTCTATGAAAATAAAATTTTTGGGAAAATAAAATTGTGTAAAAAAATTTTTATAGAAATAAAATTTTGTAAAAATGTCCTTACTAATGCCTAATAACAGAAAATTTGCTATAGAAATAAAAATGTGTAAAAATTTTCTATAGAAATAAAATTTTGCAAAAATTTCTATGGAAATAAAATCTTGCAAAAAATTTCTATAGATATAAAATTTTTTAACAATTTCCCCACTACTGCCTAAGGTTGTCAAAATCTTACGATTGGTTAAATGACGCTCTTGCAATATCAGTTGGCGAACAGATACACCTGTTTCCGGAACTACAACTGATTTTGGATGACATTCACGAAATTCATCTTGACGTGTACTACAACCTCGGTTGAATTCACATCCCATATGATAAACACTGGTCCTTGAAATAGCTTCACTAAAAATTTAGTTATATTTATCGATGCATTGGTGTTGAATTAACTCACATCGAAAGTTGTAGAAAATATTCGCACAAAAATTTTCACTATTTAATACCATTTGTTTGGGATGGATGAATCTTTTGCTGAAGTTGTTGTCAAAGCGTTCGGAGTAAGATAGAACTGTTAGTTTGTAGATTACACAATTATGGGTGCCCAATTCCGAAATATAAATAGCAACCCTCTTATGGTGGTAAAATGTAAAAATATATGACTTAGCCCATTATCATTGGTAAGAGGCAATAAGCCAAATTGTTAGCCACAAGTGAAAGAAATCAAGGGACCAAAAAACGACGCATTAACGCATTTCTCTCACACTTTCGTCTGCCAGATGTTGCTCTAGTTTTCTTTTTTATTTTTAATTCGCATTTATTTTAAAGACACGTGAAAAACAACCTAAATTAAAAATAAATAAAATTGAACCAAACAACAGATTTGTCAGCCAAATAAATTATCACAGTGCATCATTCATCTTCTATTTCAAAAAATAAAATAGAAAATATCAAAAAACGAAAATTTACGTATAACTACACGGCATTCGTATGAACTCGGAAAATAATTTAGAAACAAGTAATGAAAAGGTAAGAACATACTTTTTTAATTTTAAATATAATTACTGTTGAAATATTGTACAGAAAAAAAGCATCTAGATTTTGAATTCAAATCCTACTTAAATTTAGAAAACAAAAATAATGAGAAATAAAAAACACAAATTAATTGAATTATTTCAAATTTTAATTTTTTAATTAATTATTATTGTTTTCATGATTCAGATGATGATTCGATTTACAAGGGGATAAGTCATGTATGTTTTCTCCTTTAGAAGTTAGCCTATGAGACCCAGATTGAAAAATCTTCCCCCTTTCACTATAGTTTCTGTTAAATTATTTTTTTTTTAATGAACTGTTATATAGTATTATATTAAAATAATTTAATTTGAAGTCAATTATAATTTTTAATTACTTCAGTTTCAATATTAAAGGACTCGGTGACGTATAATAAACAATAAATAGTTAAGCATCACTCATACCACCCAGTGTACTATAACCAAGCGGGAGCCACCGTGGTGCAATGATTAGCATACCCACCTTGCATACACAAGGTCGTGGGTTCGATTCCTGCTTCGACCGAACACCAAAAAAGTTTTCCAGCGGTGGATTATCCCACCTCAGTAATGCTGGTGACATTTCTGAGGATTTCAAAGCTTCTCTAAGTGGTTTCACTGCAAGGTGGAACGCCGTTCGGACTCGGCTATAAAAATGAGGTCCCTTGTCATTGAGCTTAACATGGAATCGGGCAGCACTCAGTGATAAGAGAGAAGTTCACCACTGTGGTATCACAATGGACTGAATAGTCTAAGTGAGCCTGATACATCGGGCTGCCACCTAACCTAACCTAACCATAACCAAGCGAATTAAAAGAAGGGATTTCTTCACGATTGCCACTCGAAACAAAGCCAATCTAATAAAATTTTAAGAAAATTCTATTAAAAAATTTTTTCAATTTTTTTGATTTCATAAGTGCACATACCTTGAATTGTAAATATGTCGAAGTTGTACATATTTTAACGATTTTAGTTTGCTCCTACAAGGGAAAGTTGTTACTTCTAAAAACAAGGAGAACTTACAATAGACTTTGATAATCTCTAGCTATATAAAAACCATATAATATTAAGATTTTTAAAGATATTGATTCCAAATGTTATTTCTAGAGGCAATTTTGCTAAATTAAAAAAAAAAAAATAAAATTATAAAAACATTAAAAATCATAATTAAAAAATTTCTATAGAATATTTTATCAAAATTTTATTTCAACAAAAAAAAAAAAATTTTCGTTCTATGAAAATTTTATGTCTATAGAAAATTTTGTCACAATTATAGAAATAAAATTTATTTCTAACGAAAATTTTTTCAAAATTTTATTTCTATAGAAAATTTTACCAAAATTTTATTTCAACAGAATGAACCATTCCACAGCCTTTAGTATAGATCTGTCTGGGTACAGTCCAGGCGTGTATAGATTTGTATCTGGCGTTTCTTTTCAATGGCTCTATTAACCATGTTCCTTAATCTATATCTGTCCATAAAGCTCGAAAAATAATTGTATAATTAGATACAAATTTTATTTCTATAGAAAATTTTGTCAAAATTTTGTTTCTATAGAAATATTTTGCCAAAATTTTACTTCTATAGAAAATTTTGCTAAAATTTTATTTCTATAGAAAATTTTGCCAATTTTTTTTTATTTTAGAAAATTTTGTCATTTTTTTTTATTTTAGAAAATGTTGTCAAAATTTTATTTCTGTAGAAAATTTTATCAAAATTTTATTTTTTTAGAATACTTAAAAAAAAGAAAAAAAATTTTATATCTATAGAAAATTTTTGTCAAAACTTATTTCTATAGAAAATTTTATTAAAATTTTATTTTTGTAGAAAATTTTGTCAACATTTTATTTCTGCAGTAAATTTTTGTCAAATTTTTATTTCAATAGAAAATTTTGTCAAATTTTTATTTCAATAAAAAATTTTGTCAAAATTTTATTTCTAATTTATTTTTATAGAATTAAAATTTCGCCAATTTTTTCTATAGAAATAAACTTTTGGCAAAATTTTATATAGGAATAAAATTTTGAGAAAATAAAATTTTCTACAGAAATAAAATTTTGACAAAATAAAATTTTCTACAGAAATACAATTTTGACAAAATTAAATTTTATTTCTGTAGAGAAGTTTGCCAAAATTTTATTTCTATATAACATTTGGTCAAAATGTTATGTCTATAGAAAATTTTGTCAAAATTTTATTTCTATAGAAAATTTTGTCAAAATTTTATTTCTATAGAAAATTTTGTCAAAATGTTATTTCTATAGAAAATTTTGTCAAAATTTTATTTCAATAGAAAATTTTGTCAAAATTTTATTTCTATAGAACATTTTGTCAAAATGTTATGTCTATAGAAAATTTTGTCAAAATTTTATTTCTATAGAAAATTTTGTCAAAATTTTATTTCTATAGAAAATTTTGTCAAGATTTTATTTCTATAGAAAATTTTGTCCAAATTTTATTTCTATAGAAAATTTTGTCAAAATTTTATTTCTATAGAAAATTTTGTCAAAATTTTATTTCTATAGAAAATTTTGTCAAAATTTTATTTCTATAGAAAATTTTGTCAAAATTTTATTTCTATAGACATTTTTATCATAATTTTATTTGTAAAGAAAATTGTGTCACAATTTTATTTCTATAGGAAATTTTTTCAAAATTTTATTTCTATAGAAATTTTAATCAAAACTTTATTTGTATAGAAAATTGTGTCAAATTTTATTTCTATAGGAAATTTGACAAAATTTTATTTCTATAGGAAATTTGGTCAAAATTTTATTTCTATAGAAAATTTAGTCAAAATGTTATGTCTATAAAAAATGTTGTCGAAATTATATTTCTATAGAAAATTTTGTCAAAATTTTATTTCTATAGAAAATTTTATCAACAATTTAGATTTATAGAAAAATTTGTCAAAATTTAATTTTTATTGCAGAAAATTTTGTCAAAATTTTATTTCAACAGAAAAAAATCGATAGAAAATGTTGTCAACATTTTATTTCTATAGACAATTTTGTCAAAATATTATTTTTATTTTAGAAAATTTTGTCAAAACTGTATTTCTTTAGTAAATTTTATCAATATTTTATGTTTATAGAATATTTAAAAAAATCTAAAGAAAATTTTGTCAAAATTGTATTTCTATACAAAATTTTGTCAAAATTTTATTTCTATAAAATCAAAGTTTTATTGTATAGAAAATCGTGTCTAAATTTGGTTTCTATAGAAAATTTTGTCAAAATTTTATTTCTATAGAAAATTTTGTCAAAATTTTATTTCTATAGAAAATGTTTTCAAAATTCTATTTCTATAGAAAATTTTATCAAAATTTGATTTGAATAGGAAAATTAAAAAAGAAAAATCAAAATTTTCAGTCTACGAAAAGTTTTGTCATAGAAATACAATTCTATCGAAAATTTTAGTTTTATTTTAGAAAATTTGGCAAAATTTTATTTCTATAGAAAAATTTCTCAAAATTTTATTTTTATTTTAGTATATTTTGTCAAAATTTTATTTCAACAGAAAAATTTCGATAGAAAATGTTGTCAAAATTTTATTTCTATAGAAAATTTTGTCAAAATTTAATTTTTATTTTAGAAAATTTCGTCAAAATTGTATTTCTATAGTAAATTTTATCAATATTTTATTTTTCTCGTATAGATTAATCAAAAATATATATGTAGTCAAAATTTTATTTCTATAGAAAATTTTGTCATCATTTTATTTCTACAAAAAGTTCTGTCAAAATTTTATTCCTATAGAAAAATTTGTCAACATTTTATTTCTATAGAAAATGTTATCAAAATTTTATTTCCATAGAAAATTTTGTCAAAGTTTTATTTCTATAGAAAATTTTGTCAAAATTTTATTTTTATAGAACATTTTTTCAAAATTTTATTTCTATAGAAAATTTTGTCAAGATTTTATTTCTATAGAAAATTTTGTCAAAATTTTATTTCAATAGAAATTTTGGTCAACATTTAATTTCTATAGAAAAATTTGCCAAAAGTTTAATTTTATTTTAGAAAATGTTGTCAACATTTTATTTCTGCAGAAAATTTTGTCAAAATTTTATTTTTATAGAATATTAAAAAAAAAGAAACAAAATTTCTAAAGAAAATGTTGTAAAAATTTTATTTCTATAGAAAATATTATTTTTATAGAAAATTTTTCAAAATTTTATATCTATAGAAAATTTTATCAAAATTTTATTTCTATAGAAAATTTTATCAATATTTTATTTTTATAGAATATTACAAAAAAAGAAACAAAATTTCTAAAGAAAATGTTGTAAAAATTTTATTTCTATAGAAAACTTTGTCAAAATTTTATTTCTGTAGAAAATTTTATCAACAATTTATTTTTATTGAAAAATTTGTCTAAAATTTATTTGTATTTTAGAAAATCGTGTCAAAATTTTATTTCTATAAAAAATGTTGTCATCATTTTATTTCTACAAAAAGTTTTGTCTAAATTTTATTTGTATAGAAACTTTTGTAAAAATTTAATTTCTATAGAAAATTTTGTCAAAATTTTATTTCTATAGAAAAATTTGTCAAAATTTTATTTCTATAAAAAAAATGTGTTTAAATTCTATTTCTGTAGAAAATTTTGTCAAAATTTTGTTTCTATAGAAAGTTTTGTCTAAATTTTATTTCTATAGAAAATTTTGTCAAAATTTTGTTTCTATAGAAAATTTTGTCAAAATTTTATTTCTATAGAAAACTTTGTCAAAAAATTTTTATCTATGGAAAATTTTGTCAAAATTTTATTTCTATAGAAAATTTTGTCAAAATTTTATTTCTATAGAAAATTTTGCAAATTTTATTTCTATAGAAAAATTTGCCAAAAATTTAATTTTTATAGAAAATTTCGCCAAAATGTTATATCTATAGAAAATTTTATCAAAATTTTATTTTAACAGAAAAATTAAAAACAACATCAAAATTTTCATTCTAGTTAAAGTTTTGTCATAGAAATGCAATTCTATCGAAAATATAGAAATTTTTATCAACACTTTATTTTTATAGAACAGTTTTCTTTTCTTTTGTCAAAATTTTAGTTTCAAAAATTTTTTGGAAGTACCTCTTAGTCGGAGATTATTATTTTGCAATATCTACCAAAGATCGCTTGAGTACCAGAATCTATTTTCTATACCTCATAGTGATATAACAGATTTGTGAAAGAAATATAAAAATATTTTAATATCAACATAATTTTATTGTATACAATTTTATTAATTAAAATTATTTGTTATTGTTTCACATACTTTCGAGTTCATACGCATAAATCCACCGATTTTATGATGTCATAGATGTGTTTCGGGGCACCTCTATCGTATTTTTGGAGCATTTTTGCAACCAATCGACTCGAACATTTTTATGGGCAATTGACAAATTGTGTGGGGGTCCAACGCTAACAAAGTCTGTTTTTTTTTTAAGGCTAAATGATTGATTGATTGATTGATTTTTATTTCCCATTTCTTTCATATTACATTATAATTATCATTTAGATAATAGACATATTTACAGACTCTTAGCGAATTGATTCTTATCTAAGAATATTACATAAAATGTTTTCTCTTAAATGCTACCTGGTAGTCCAGCCCATTCAATATTTCTTCTTTTAGGAGCAATCCTTCATATTCAGATGACCCGAAAAAAGGGAATACAAAAACGAGTCGAGTACATAAAACTACTTATAACTATTATTTGAAGGTTAAGGCTAAATGTTCATGTTCAATAAATTATAGGGTGACCTCTTATAAAATTTCAGGTGAAAGTCTTATTTTCTAGACCTGACAATAATGTAAAATAAAATAGTAAGGGTTTCTTAAAATTGTTCGAAGGAAAATATATGTAATTTTTTCTCATCTCTTTTTCTTTCTACTCATCTTCTTAATATCAACATCATTGTTCCCCATTTCTTTTAATTAAAATTAATTTTTATTGTTTCACATGCTGCGAAAAAATGTATGCCTTTTAGCTTCCCCACCATTAATATAGGCTCAAAATATTTCTTGCATTGTCTGAATGTCATTCGAATGAAAAAAAAATATATATATATATATTAGTTTTTAATTGTATGGCTGAATTGAACATTAGGTGAGGAGAAGTGCGATAAGAGGCCTATACTACATCGATTTGCAACAATGTTTCGCTACTACATAGAATGTCTGCAATACGACATTGACGTTTCTGCATTGAAACATTCATTTCGATTAATAATTTATCATGAAGTGTCATTTACACTCATTGCTAGTTTTTCAAAAAATTAAATTGCAATTTCACATAGACACAAAACACACATACATATACAAGCACGCATGTTATATGTTGTTAGCTTTAGGAAAAAAGAACATAAAAAATGCTCAACAACTACAGTGTATATGACGATGAGAAATTGCTATTCAAGAGAATTGGATGATCTATTTCGAATGTTTTTAATTCAATTGAAGTTGAATTAATGTATTTTTAAATAAATTATTTTAGTTTGAATTAATTTAGTTTTAATTAAAATAAATTTAGTTTAAATTAATTTAAACTACTTTTAGTTTAGATACTTCAATCAGAGTGACAAAGGGCTTCAACAATTGTTTTAAACGCTTACAAAAGTGTATTAAGTTTCATGGGGCATCTTAAAAAAAAAAAAAAAAAAAACACACACACACACAATAAAGCGACTTATTTAATACTTGCTGTTGTGACCCAACCTAAAGAGAAAAATTTACCCTCATCTATATTTGGTTATTTAGTCAAATCCTATGTTCCTTATTACTGTCAATACAAATCCTTACAAAACCTCCTCACATATTAAATTCTCATTACCCTGTTTAGAATCCTAAAAATATTTTCGAAGTCATTGTCCCATAGTCAATGCAATGTTCCAGAGAAGACGAAACGTGATTTATTTCATAACAAACATATGTTAGTGTCTTTCCATTTGCCTTTCGATTAAAATTGTGCTCAACACACACCTATACAAATATACATCTCTCCACAAAACAATGGTAATACAATCACATACTTATACACTGCTGGAAGTAAAACAAAAAAAGTAGATGTGTTCTCACACATACTTGAAAGTATTGTTGAGTAGTTGCTAAAGATCTCCTTGATGGATACCATCATACACATATACACAGAGACATATAAATGGCCCCATTTACCGAAGAGCCACATGAGAGCGTGCGTAAGTCGGTATTTCGAGAAATGTCAACATTCCAATGTTTTGCATCATACGCATCTCTCGATAGATAGACATATACGAATACACCACAGTATGTGTTCTCACACATACTTGAAAGTATTGTTGAGTAGTTGCTAAAGATCTCCTTGATGGATACCATCATACACATATACACAGAGACATATAAATGGCCCCATTTACCGAAGAGCCACATGAGAGCGTGCGTAAGTCGGTATTTCGAGAAATGTCAACATTCCAATGTTTTGCATCATACGCATCTCTCGATAGATAGACATATACGAATACACCACAGCATGAGAACCTAGATTGGGTGTATGTGTGTGGACATTTGTTCATTTAGATTAAAGTTCGTATGTTAACATTAACTCTGAATGAATGTGAAAGAAAATTCCATGTAAGAGGTAGAAAGTTGAATGGTTTTAATGGTACACAGAGGTAACCTTGACCATTAGTTCAATTAACATTAACATATGTACTGAAGAGAGAACGCATATTGAAGAGTAAACTCTGTACTTACTATGAGCTTAATGACAGGGAAAGATATCCTCGAGTTATAATGCAAGTGGGAATGATGTGCCATAATATCTTACACCACGTGTAATGGATTTTTAATATCCAAAAATACCATACTCAGAGGGTCTTAGCGAAGTTTAAAACATGTCTTTGATATTCGTTAGGTGCACAGGGACTGAAATCATTGTCATATTTATACCAAAATAGAAGTCCAAAAAATTATTTTTAAACTTATCCACCATTGGCGTATGTATTATATTTATTATATAGTAAAACAAGTAAGGAAAGTCTAAAGTTGAGCGGGCCGACTATATTATACCCTGCACCACATTATAGATCTACATTTTCGATACCATCCAAAATTATTCAAATTTTATTTAAATCCGAACACAATTTTTTTTAGACTTCTTAGAAAATCTCTAGACTTCAAATTTAAATCGTCTAATACCATGGGACGGCTTTCTTGTTTACAGTGGAAAATGTGAGTATTTTAGCCATATTTGAAATTAGAGGAAATATAAATGACTGGAGGTACATATACTATATGAGGACTTTGCCTAAATCTGAGTTAATTTCGATCAAATTTGGTACACATTGTTCAAATGTTAACGTACGCTCTGTAATTCTACTCCCTGTACAAAATGTCACACAAATCAGTGAAAAACTTTTGCTTCTGTGATCACATAAGTGTATATCGGGCAACAGACATATGTGGGAGCTATATCTAAATCTAAACCGATTTCTTCCAAAATCTATAGGGTTCTATTCTAACCCAAAACAAATAATTGTGCCAAATTTGATTTCTATCGGGATAAAAGTGCGACCTAAACTTTGATTACAAAAATGTTTTCAATAGATAAACGGACATGTTTATATCAACTCAGTCCCGAAATATAAAAGGCAACCTTCGTACTAGAAAGAAAAAATTCCCAGTCAATAGTTTTCTTTATTTTCGAAAGTTGAACCTTTCGATGAAATTAACTCTCGAATACTTGTAGGGTCTATACCAGGGATGGGAAATATAATTTTTAAGAAAGTACAAAAAAGTTACTTATTTGAGCGAACAAGTACTTTTCACTAAATTATAACAAAAATGCCATTGGAAGATTATTGTCAAGAGCAACTTTAGACTGAATTTTGTTTTTCAATTCCTCAATTTTAAATATTTTTTTTTTCGTTTTTTATTCACTTACAAAGATTACAGTAGTATTGTAAAGACGGTTTGGTAGATTGGTAGAATTAATGGTATTTCATAAATTTTCTGTAGATAAATAAAAATAAATTTTTGACAAAATTTTCTATAGAAATAAAATTTTGACAAAATTTTCTACCAAAACAAAGTTTTGACAAAACTTTCTATAGAAATAAAATTTTGACAAAATTTTCTATAGAAATAAACTTTTGACAAAATGTTTTATAGAAATAAAATTTTGACAAATTTTTCTACAGAGCTAAAATTTTGACAAAATTTTCTACAGAAATAAAATGTTGACAAAATGTTCATCAGAAATAAAATTTAAACAAAAATTCTATAAAAATAAAATTTTGACAAAATTTTCTATAGAAATAAACTTTTGACAAAATGTTTTATAGAAATAAAATTTTGAAAATTTTTCTATAGAACTAAAATTTTAACAAAATTTTCTACAGAAATAAAATTTTGATAAAAATTTCTACAGAAATAAAATAGTGACAAAGTTTTCTATGGAAATAAAATTTTGACAAAATTTCCTATAGAAATAAAATTTTTAACAAAATTTGCTATAGAAATAAAATTTTGACAACATTTTCTACCGAAATAAAGTTTTGACAAAACTTTCTATAGAAATAAAATTTTGACAAAATGTTCATCAGAAATAAAATTTAAACAAAAATTCTATAAAAATAAAATTTTGACAAAATTTTCTATAGAAATAAAATTTTGACAAAATTTTCTATAGAAATAAAATTTTGACAAAATTTCCTATAGAAATAAAATTTTGACAAAATTTTCTATAGAAATAAATTTTTGACCAAATGTTCATCAGAAAAAAAATTTAAACAAAAATTCTATAAAAATAAAATTTCGACAAAATTTTCTATAGAAATAAAATTTTGACAAAATGCTTTATAAAACTAAAATGTTGACAAAATGTTTTAAAGGGTGATACGGTCATAATTTGGTCAAGGGAAAACGCGTGTAAATCGGTGAAATCGTTTATTTAAAAAATCAAATTAAATTTATTTTTCAAGTTCAATTAGTATAAAATTCAGGAAAAATATTCAGTTAGGCTTTCGCTTTTCCAAATCTGAATTGCCGGGCCTCACGCTTGACACCTGCCATCAGATTTTGTACAGCCACCTTGTTCACCTTCTTCGCCGCAGAAAGCCAGTTTGCCTTGAACTGCTGCTCGTCCTTAGCAGTTTTTTTTTTTGGTCTTCTTTAGGTTCCGCTTGACAATAGCCCAGTATTTCTCAATTGGGCGGAGCTCTGGCGTGTTGGGAGGGTTCTTGTCCTTGGGAACCACCTGCACGTTGTTGGCGGCGTACCACTCCATGGCCTTTTTGCCATAATGGCAAGATGCCAAATCCGGCCAAAACAGTACGGAACAACCGTGTTTCTTCAGGAAAGGCAGCAGACGTTTATTCAAACACTCTTTCACGTAAATTTCTTGGTTGACAGTCCCGGAAGCTATGAAAATGCTGCTTTTCAAGCCAAAGGTACAGATGGCTTGCCAAACCAGATATTTCTTTGCGAGCTTTGACAGTTTTACGTGCTTGAAAATATCTGCTATCTTTCCCCTTCCTTTTGCCGTATAAAACTCCATATAAAAACTACAGCGCTTTGGCCGTCGTATTTTGTTTATCATCGCGATTTGGAGTCACTACCTTCTTGTAAGTCGATAGTCCGGCTCGTTTTTTGGCTCGATGCACGGTTGTAGACGATACACCCAGCTTATTTGCGGCATCTCGGAGAGAGAGGTTAGGGTTTCGCTTGAAACTACCGGCAACTCTCTTTGTCGTCTCAGCGCCTTCCGGTTTTCGATTTCCCCCCGATCCAGACTTCCTGGCTGTCGACAAACGTTCCCCAAACACTTTAGTTACATTTGTAACGGTTGATTTGGCAACTTTTAGCGATTTTGCCAGCTTTGCGTGCGAGTAGCTCGGATTTTCGCGATGCGCGAGCAAAATTTTTATACGCAGCTCTTCTTGCTTGGACGGCATTTTGACAACTGAGGAGTAAATTCCAAAATCAAAATAGGAGCAAGATTCTACACACACACACACACACACCTTCAAAATGAGGGGTGTTCAGGTTTTTTAAATGCAAAATTGAAAGAAATACTCCAAGTTTATATTCACCAAATTTTGACCGTATCACCCTTTATAGAAATAAAATTTTGACAAAATTTTCTAGAAAAATAAAATATTGACAAAATTTTCTATAGAAATAAAAGTTTGACGAAATTTGCTATAGAAATAAAATTTTGACAAAATTTTTGGCAAAATCTTCTATAGATATAAAATATATACAAAAAAATAAAATTTTGACAAAATTTCCTATAGAAAAAAATTTTTGACAACATTTTCTATAGAAATAAAATTTTGACAAAATTTTCCATAGAAATAAAATTTTGAAAAAATTTTCTATAGATATAAAATTTTGACAAAAAAAATTAAATTTTGAAAAAAAAATTTTTTTGACAAAATTTTTTAAAAGAAAAAAATTGAAAAAATTTTCTGTAGAAATAAAATTTTGACAATATTTTTGCTAAGTAATATCTTTTGTAGTTTTAATAAGTCTGTTAAAGAGTTTTCTCAAAATATTGAAGTATTTTGTCAGAACTAGTGTACCAAAAATCTGATATCGGCACAAGTAGACATAAAAGGTACTAAATCATTTGCGGAGGTGCTACGGTACTGACCACGGTGTACAAGTATTCTAAAAAGTACTATAGTACTGTATTTTCCATCCCTGGTCTATACTGTAATCATGGTAATCATGTAATGACAAAATTTTCTAGAGAAATAAAATTTTGACAAAATTTCCTATAGAAATAAAATTTTGACAAAAGTTCCTATAGAAATAAAAGCTTGACGAAATTTTCTATAGATCTAAAATTTAGATAAAAAAATAAAATTTTGACAAAATTTTCTAAAAGAAAAAAATTTACAATATTTTCTAAAAGAAAAAAATTGACGAAATTTTCTATAGAAATAAAATGTTGACAAAATTTCCTATAGAAAAAAAATTTTGTCAAAATTTTCTTTAGAAATAAAATTTTGACAAAATTTTTCATAGAAATAAAATTTTGACAAAATTTTCTAAAAGAGAAAAAAATTGACAAAATTTTCTATAGAAATAAAATTTTGACAAAATTTTCTACCGAAATAAAGTTTTGACAAAACTTTCTTTAGATATAAAAAGAAATAAAATTTTGACAAAATTTTCCTCGGAAATAAAATTTAAACAAAAATTCCATAACAATAAAATTTTGACAAATTTTTCTATAGAACTAAAATTTTGACAAAATGTTTTATAGGAATAAAATTTTGACAAAATTTCCTATAGAAATAAAATTTTGACGAAATTTTCTATAGAACTAAAATTTTGAAATTTTTGGCAACATTTTCTATAGATATAAAATTTTGCCAAAAAAATAAAATTTTGACAAAATTTTCTAAAAGGAAAAAAATTGACAAAATGTTTTATAGAAATAAAATTTTGACAAAATTTTCTATAGCAATAAAATTTTGACAAAATTTTCTATAGAAAAAAAATTTTGACAAAATTTCCTATAGAAAAAAATTTTGACAAAATTTTCTATAGAAATAAAATTTTGACAACATTTTCTATACATATAAAATTTTGACAAAAAAAAATAAAATTTTTACAAAATTTTCTAAAAGAAAAAAATTGAAAAAATTTTCTGTAGAAATAAAATTTTGACAATATTTTTGTTAAATAATATTTTTTGTGGTTTTAATAAGTCTGTTAAAGACTTTTCTCAAAATATTGAAGTATTTTATCAAAACTAGTGTACCAAAAATCTGATATCGGCACAAATATGTCTACACAAAAGGTACTAAATTATTTGCGGGGGTACTACGGTACTGACCACGGTGTAAAAGTATTGGAAAAAGTACTATAGTACTGTATTTTCCATTCCTGGTCTATACTGTAAATATGCATTCATTTGAAATCTGACATTAACATAACATGATCCATGTTAAATGTTAACATCATTCTCATTCTCTATTCTCAATTGGTTATCTCACTAACTTTGTACATTTCAATCTTACTCTCTCACATTGAGAGATATGTCATTTTATTTACATGTCATATTATCATTGGAATAACTGCTCGCTGTGATTTTAAATCTTTATTGACTAACATATTTTTGAAATATTTTCTTAAATCCTGTTTAAAATAATATCCAGTATCCGGTTGAATCTACTTACATTGAGAGGGGAGCAAAATACCTGGGCCAAATCACTGCTAATGGGTGTGTATCAATAAAGCCTAACCTCCATTAATGTTGTTATTAAATGTCAATCTTAGAAGCTGGCAATAAAGTGCACAAAAACAGCATTTTGATTAGAGGTTAAGATAAACAGAAAAACCTGCTGATATCTTTTAACTGCCAGGTGCAGCAATAAATCCAGTAGTCAAATGTAGTCTATAGTAAATGGTGTGGGATTCAATGTATCTTTGTTCGTCTGTTCGAATGTGAGGCTACAGCTGACTTAGATATTCTGGACAAAGTAGGGTAGAGGGTGACATGATAAAGTGACAATTTAAAGTGCGTCATGCGATAAAGTTATTCCTAGAATATCAATGAGATTTATTTTTTATATAAACAAAATAACGGTTTAATTTTCAAATTTGAAATTTTAATTCAAATTTTAAATAATTTAATAATTGGTAATTTTAAATAACCATAACAAACAAAGAGTACAACATCTCTGAATTACATTTACTTTATGATATGAAAACAAATCGTATCGGTGGACAACAACAGGTTGCTTGACATCTGTAGCCCCTTGATCATTTCTTGTTAGGCGGTAATTTGTTTGTGGCCTCTCCTCCGTGGACAACTTTCCGTTGCCTGATACTCCACATCCGTTTACATTTTTTTTTGTATGTTTTTCTAAAAATAGAATTCATTGCTAAAAAATTCCTTTTCCAAGTCACCTTTATAATGGGAAACAAAAGAAAAAATAACAAAAAACAGACTTTGTCGTTCAAAGTTCCTTAACAGCCAAGACGCATTACAATTTTTTCTGTGTTTTAGTTTTTTTTCTTTTGCTTCTTGTTCGATATTGCAGTAGGTTCTAGTTGATGGTGTCTGTCTGTCTGTCTTGCTACTTTGCCTGTCTTATCCACCTTCATTTGAATTTCTATGAATATTTCATTTTTATTTCCCTCCTCCAGCCAGTTCACAATCATCACCTTTTTAATGTCCCATGGTAGTAAGTGGTTGTGGTTCATTTTTGTTGTTGTTGTTGTTATTAGACTATTTCTTGTGCTATGTCATCATGTCTTGTGCTATATTTTTGCTCTTTTTTCTTTCTTTATTTTTTTTCGTGCTTTTCGAGGAAGCAATTGATGAGGATTCTTTCTTTGGGAGGATTCAAACCATGGGTTGATGGATGAATTTATTACATATTTCATTTTTTTATTCTTACAAACTTCTAAGAAAAAGTTAACTTTAGTTGTTGCATTTCATTAAAATCTAAATTTATTTTAATTCTACACTATGAATTATGGGTTTGGGAACATGTGGATGTGAAATGTTTTGTTTTCTAAAAATAAAAGGGTGATTTTATAAAAATAAAATATAGGATAGGGTAACAAAATATCAGGAAAAACAGAAATTCTATGTATAGTAGATTAAGGGAGATATGAAGTGAGTTTTTATCAATTAAAAGTGATCTGACACTTCTCAGATTATTTGAAATTATTTTTAAAATATAGGATAGGGTTACAAAATATCAGAAAAAAAGAAATTCTATGTATAGTAGATTAAGGGAGATTTGAAGTGAGTTTTTATCAATTAAAAGTGATCTGACACTTCTCAGATTATTTGAAATTATTTTTAAAATTACAAATTTACAAAAAATTTGACAGAAAATATTTAAGATATACAATTTGAATAATACAATAATCTAACTGGTAAAAAATTGAATTTTTTCCTCAGCAACATGGGTTGCATGATGGTTGGCAATTATATTAATATGACTAATACGCCTCTATGGTACCTTTAGGTTAAAGTGGCAGCCCGATTTATTTTCAGGTTCACTTTAAGGGACACAATGAACTGAATAGTATAGTTCATTGTGCCACCGTGGTTCAATGGAAGCATGCCCGCCTTGCATACTGGTTCGATTACTGCTTCGACCGAACTCCAAAAAGTTTTTCAGCGGTGGAATCCACCTCAGTAATGCTGGTGACATTTCCAAGAGTTTCAAAGCTTCTCTAAGTGGTTTCACTGCAATGTGAAATGAAATATTTAATCTATCAAATGACAAAATTATATTGACAATAAATATATGTCATTGTAGTACTGGTGACTCTTAAAAATAATTCAGATTTCACTTTAGTACTATATGGCGTATGCTTGTTTTTAATTGTATTAATATCAGTTATACGCTCTAGGGTTCTGGTACCTATTGTAAAAATAAAACGGTTTTTATTAATTAAAAGCGATCTGGATTTACTAGGATTATTTTTGACATTAATTTTGGAATCACAAATTTGAGAAAAAATTGTCAGCAAAAAAATAAGAGACACAATTTGACTAATACAATAACCTACGGGAACCTCAAAAATCTCGACTTGAATGTTTTGAAATATTTTTTTTTTTAATTAAGGTATTTTTCAAATTATTTTTCTTTCACCCCAAAAAAGGAATTATACATCAAGGGAGCCACCGTGGTGCAATGGTTAGCATACCCGCCTTGCATTGACAAGATCGTGGATTCGATTCCTGCTTCGACCGAACACCAAAATTTTTTCAACGGTGGATTATCCCACCTCAGTAATGTTGGTGACATTTCTGAGGGTTTCAAAGCTTCTATAAGTGGTTTCACTGCAATGTGAAACGTCGTTCGGATTCGGCTATAAAAAGGAGGTCCTTTGGCATTGAGCTTAACATGGAATCGGGCAGCACTCAGTGCAAAAATTTATTTTTATAGAAAACTTTTGCAAAATTTTATTTTTATAGAAAACTTTGGCAAAATTTTATTTCTATAGAAAATTTGACATAATTTGATTTAATTTAGATTATTTGAATTTAATTAATTAAAATGTATATAAATTACATTTTATACAATTTCATTAAATAATATTGTTTTAAATTTTCTATTATATTTTGTTCAGTCAATATGTTATTCAATACGGTGTCAATAGAAATAAAATATATTCGAGAAATTTAGAAAGTGAAATTTATTTATGAAGATAATTTACAAAGCCTTACTGAATAGTTTTCCCAAGATTAAAATGTGTGTGAAGTTATCATTAAAATAAAAAAAAAATACATAAATAAATAAATAAATTTATTAATCAGAACTAGTAATGCATTTTCTTGAGCATAAGCAAACTGGCAAGGTTTTAAATTTTAAAATTATGCATAAAAGGAAAAAGTGTAAATTGACTAATCGCTCGTAATATTTTCTTTAAACAAATGAAGGATCATTCAGTTTAATATAATATAATTTAATTGTATTTACTTTATTTTAATTATTTAAAATTTATTTAATTTTATATAACTAAGTTATGTTGTATTATTTTCATATAATTTTACATATAGATTATTCTCTATTATTCTTACTTACTATACTATAAGTTTAATAAATAAATAAATTTTATTGAATTAAATATAGTTCAATTGAAATTATTTAAATCAATTTCTTGTATTGCTATTGAGTTCAATAGGTGACGATATACCAATACATACACCCTCAAAAAAAATCGCTTCTTTAACATATGTTCCAAACATATTTTGCAGGAAGCACATATATTATTGGATACTGCCGAAATATTAATATGTTTGTTTTATGTGGACATATTATATGTTTGGAAGCATTTTGAGCCCAAAAATATTATATGCTTGGAAGAATTTTCCCCAAAGAAGATTGTGATCATTCCCTCACATAATTTTCACTTCCACGAAATTTTTAGTTCTTGGCACCTTTTTCTGTAATACAAATAATGTTGAAGAAATTATTAAATTTTATAATTTTTTTTTTAATTTTACCTTTCGCCTGGGCGGAGAATCGAACCGAGGCCCATACAGTTTGTAAGCCAACACACTATCCACTGGGCTACGTAGTAGTTATAGTCACCAGTAGACAATTATCGTTACAAGTTACATTTATATAGCATACTTTGCAGCGCCCACGAGCCCATGCAAACATAACATTATTTAAAAGAAACATACATTTGTTGGCCACGTGGAGCAGTGGTTAGCATGCCTGCCTTGCATGCAAAGGGTCGTGGGTTCAATTCCTGCTCCGACCGAACCAATTTTTTTTTTTTTGCAATTTAGACATTTATACTATATTAAATTTTTATAATGAAACTTCGAAATGTGGGTTATTAAAAATTTACAGTCCCCACATACATAAAATTCTCCTCTCAAGGCGAAAACACATGCTGTTTTTTTTTTAAATCTCTATGCTCTTGGTTCCGAATGTCTATTCTCTTTACTCCGAATACTCATTCTAATATTCAAATTAAATAATAATTAGACTTAAGCATATAAAATTTTTGGCCTTATCATAAAGCAGTTTTCCGAAACAACATACAACCATTTCACAGAAATTGTAAACATATATATGTTTGCTCGAAATTTGTAAATTTATATATGTTTACATAATATATTTTAACATATTAACATATGTGTCCCAAACATTTAGTGTTAGTTTAGGAACATTACATGTTGGCACTTAAATATATAGTGTTTAAAAATTTTGCCCGAAACACATTTTGTTTATATCGGAACATATGAAAAACATATTTTTCTAACAGTGTATGCGTATGATTATTATTCATATAATTTTAAATAATTATACACCCCATATACGACATATGTATATACATACTTATTTCAGCAGTTTTCTTCTAAATAAAAAAAATGATAAATAAAGAGCATCTAACTATGTAAAAAAAAAAAACTTTTTTCTAATATAAACTGCAAACGATAAAATTCATATGACCCATTAAATATTCTAAAACTTTTACTGCACATAGATTTTACTTTAGAAACTTTTAGATAATTCATTCAACTAAACTTGAGATAGATCTATATATATAAAACAATGTTCCTAATAGGAATTCATATCATCTGTTTGCAAGCAATCTCTTCCACTATATGCAAATATCAGCCTTTCTTCCTTCACTCTACATAAATTTGCTGTCTTATACTTTTAATTCGCTATAAACTGTGTGGTATATCTACCAATGGGTATGTGTGTGTGTGTGAGGAGGCGAATGTTCGATGTCAACGATGTGTTAGTATTCGTGTCCTTTAGTAAGTCAAGACATATGCTTGGATATTTTATCTATTCTCCACTCTCTCTCTCTCTCTCTCTCTCTCTCTATCTAAGCCTTCTTGTAAAAAAAAAAACAAAAACGTGGGTAGCATTTAAAATGCGTGGGTGTTGGTCTTGTCTATTCAAGCATATCCACAGTTTGATGATTAAAATGGGGGACAGAAAGGAGGCCACATTTCATTTTAGAAATTTTAATGCATCTCATATTTTTCCCTTTTTAGTCTTGTTGTCATCATTGGTCTTGTTCTTCTTTTTTTATAGAATTTGTATCCATATTTTGCCTTAGCAGTTTTTCTTTTATTTATCTTGGCAGTTCTTGACTTCTTTGTTATTAACATTTATTAGTGCTTTTTTTTTCTTCTTTTGCTTGTTTCCTGGTGACGTATAACAACGTTTACATAATTTTATGGATAGCGAACTTTATGAATGAGTCAATGAAAAAAAGCTTCTAACGAAAATTTTCGCCAACATTGTTTCTATAGATTTTTTTTTGTCAAAATTTTATTTCCATACAAAATTTTGTCAATATAGACAGTTTTGTCAAAATTTTATTTCTATAGGAATTTTTGTCAAAAGTTTATTCCCATAGAACATTTTGTCAAAATCTTAATTCTATAGAAAATTTTGTCAACATTTTATTTCTATAGAAAATGTTGTCAACATTTTATTTCTATCGAAATTTTGGTCAAAATTTTATTTCTATAGAAAATTCCGTCAAAATTTTATTTCTATAGAAAATTTTGTCAAAATTTTATGTCTATAGAAATTTTTGTCAAAATTTTATTTCTATAGGAATTTTTGTCCAAATTTTATTTCTATAGAAAATTTTGTCAAATTTTTTTCCATAGAAAATTTTGTCCAAATCTTAATTCTTTAGAGAATTTTGTCAAAATTTTATTTCTGTAGAAAATTTTGTAAAAATTTTATTTCTATTGAAATAAAATATTTCCAAATTTTTATTTCTATTGAAATAAAAATGTTGCCAATTTTTTATTTCTATAGAAAATTTTGTCAACATTTTATATCCATAGAAAATTTTGCTAAAATTTTTATTTCTATAGAAAATTTTGCCAAAATCTTATTTCTATAGAAAATTTTGTCACAATTTTATTTCCATAGAAAATTTTGTCAAAAGTTTATTCCTATAGAGAATTTTTTCAAAATTTTATTTCTATAGAAAATTTTTTTTCAAAATTTTATTTCTATAGAAAGTTTTGTCAACATTGCATAGAAAATTTTGCCAACATTTTATTTCTATCGAAATTTTGTCAAAATTTTATTTCTATAGAAAATTTTGTCAAAATTTTATTTCTATAGACAATTTTGAAATGCCAATATTTTATATCTACAGAAAATTGAGGAAAAATTTAATGTCAGTGGAATATTTTGTCAAAATTTTATTTCTATAGAAAATTTTTGTCAAAATTTTATTTCTATAGAAAATTTTGTCAAATTTTTTTTTTTCCATAGAAAATTTTGTCAAAATCTTAATTCTATAGAAAATTTTGTAAAAATTTTATTTCTATAGAAAATTTTGTCAAATTTTATTTCTATAGAAAATTTTGTCAAAATTTTATGTGTATAGAAATTTTAGTCACAATTTTATTTCTATAGAAAATTTGGTCAACATTTTATTTCTATAGAAAATTTTGTCAAAATTTTATGTCTATAGAAATTTTTGTCAAAATTTTATTTCTATAGGAATTTTTGTCAACATTTTATTTCTATAGAAAATTTTGTCAAATTTTTTTTCCATAGAAAATTTTGTCCAAATCTTAATTCTTTAGAGAATGTTGTCAAAATTTTATTTCTGTAGAAAATTTTGTAAAAATTTTATTTCTATTGAAATAAAATATTTGCCAAATTTTTATTTCTATTGAAATAAAAACGTTGCCAATTTTTTATTTCTATAGAAAATTTTGTCAACATTTTATATCCATAGAAAATTTTGCTAAAATTTTTGTTTCTATAGAAAATTTTGCCAAAATCTTATTTCTATAGAAAATTTTGTCACAATTTTATTTCCATAGAAAATTTTTTCAAAAGTTTATTCCTATAGAGAATTTTTTCAAATTTTTTTTCAAAATTTTATTTCTATAGAAAGTTTTGTCAACATTGCATAGAAAATTTTGCCAACATTTTATTTCTATCGAAATTTTGTCAAAATTTTATTTCTATAGAAAATTTTGTCAAAATTTTTTTCTATAGAAAATTTTGTCAAAATTTTATTTCCATAGACAATTTTAAAATGCCGATATTTTATATCTACAGAAAATTGAGGAAAAATTTAATGTCAATGGAATATTTTGTCAAAATTTTATTTCTATAGAAAATTTTGTCAAATTTTATTTCTATAGAAAATTTTGTCAAAATTTTATGTGTATAGAAATTTTAGTCACAATTTTATTTCTATAGTAAATTTTGTCAAAATTTTATTTCTATAGAAAATTTCGTCAAAACGTTATTTCGATAGAAAATTTTGTCAACATTTTATTTTTATGGAAATTTTGGTAAAACTTTTATTTCAATAGAAATTTTGGTCAAAATTTTATTTCTACAGAAAATATCGTCAAAATTTTATTTCTATAGAAAATTTTGTCAAAATTTTATTTCTATAGAAAATTTTGTCAAAATTTTGTGTCTATAGGAATTTTGGTCCAAATTTTATTTCTATAGGAATTTTGTCAAAATTTTATTTCTATAGGAATTTTTGTCAAAATTTTATTTCTATAGAAAATTTTGTCAAAATTTTATTTCTATAGACATTTTTGCCAAAATTTTGCCAAATTTTTATTTCTATAGAAAATTTTGTCAAAATCTTAATTCTATAGAAAATTTTGGCAAATTTTTATTTCTATAGAAAATTTTGTAAAAATTTTATTTCTATAGAAAATTTTGTCAAATTTTATTTCTATAGAAAATTTTGTCAAAATTTTATGTGTATAGAAATTTTGGTCACAATTTTATTTCTATAGAGAATTTTGTCAAAATTTTATTTCTATAGAAAATTTTGTCAAAACGTTATTTTTATGGAAATTTTGGTAAAACTTTTATTTCTATAGAAATTTTGGTCAAAATTTTATTTCTATAGAAAATATCGTCAAAATTTTATTTCTATAGAAAAATTTGTCAAAATTTTATTTCTATAGAAAATATCGTCAAAATTTTATTTCTATAGACAATTTTGAAATACCAATATTTTATATCTACAGAAAATTGAGGAAAAATTTAATGTCAATGGAATATTTTGTCAAAATTTTATTTCTATAGAAAATTTTGTCAAATTTTATTTCTATAGAAAATTTTGTCAAAATTTTATGTGTATAGAAATTTTAGTCACAATTTTATTTCTATAGTAAATTTTGTCAAAATTTTATTTCTATAGAAAATTTCGTCAAAACGTTATTTCTATAGAAAATTTTGTCAACATTTTATTTTTATGGAAATTTTGGTAAAACTTTTATTTCAATAGAAATTTTGGTCAAAATTTTATTTCTATAGAAAATATCGTCAAAATTTTATTTCTATAGAAAACTTTGTCAAAATTTTATGTCTATAGAAATTTTTGTCAAAATTTTATTTCTATAGGAATTTTGTCAAAATTTTATTTCTATAGGAATTTTTGTCAAAATTTTATTTCTATAGAAAATTTTGTCAAAATTTTATTTCTATAGGAATTTTTGTCTAAATTTTATTTCTATAGAAAATTTTGTCAAAATTTTATTTCTATAGACACTTTTGCCAAAATTTGGCAAATTTTTATTTCTATAGAAAATTTTTCCAAATTTTTAATTCTATAGAAAATTTTTGTCAAAAAATTATTTCTGTAGAAATTTTTGTCAAAAATCTATTTCTATAGAAAATGTTGTCAAAATTTTATTTCTATCGAAATTTTGGTCAAAATTTTATTTTTACAGAAAATTTTGTCAAAATTTTATTTCTATAGAAATTTTTACCAAAATTTTATTTCTATAGAATATTTAGCCAAAATTTTATTTCTATAGATAAACTTAATATTTTATTTCTATAATAAAATTTTGTCAAAACTTTATTTCATTGAAAATTTGGCCAATATTTTACACCCACAGAAAATTTTCGCAAAATTTTATTTTCGTAGAAAATTTTGTCAAAACTTTAGTTTCATAGATAATTTTGTCAAAACTTTATTTCCATAGAAAATTTTGTCAATATTTTATATCTATAGAACATTTTAGCAAATTTTTATGTATATGGAAAAGTTTAGCAAAATTTTATTTCTATATAAAATTTTGTCACAATTTTATTTCTATAGAAAAAAAATTTAATATGTTACTTCTATATAAAATTTTCTAAAAATTTATTTTTTTATAGAAAATGTTGACAAATTTTTATTTCATACAAAAAATGTCAAAATTGTATATCAGTAGAATATTTTTTACAAATTTTATTTCAATAGCAAAATTTTTCCAAATTTTATTTCAATAGCAAAATTTTTCCAAATTTTATTTCAATAGCAAAGTTTTTCCAAATTTTATTTCTATCGAAAATTTTTGCGAAATTTTAGTTGTACCGAAAATTTTTTGAAAATTTTATTTTTATAGAAAATTTTTGTAAGATGTTACTTCTATAGAAAATGTTTGGCAAATTTTTATTTCTATAGAAAACGTTGTCAAAATTTTGTTTCTATAGAAAATTTTTGGTAAAATTTTATTTTTAATCTGTGGAACATTTTGTCCAAATTTTATTTTTATGGAAAATTTTATCAAAAAAATATTTTATATAGGAATTTTTCTCAAAAATGTATTTCTATAGGAAATCGTGTTAAAAATCTATTTCTATAAGAATTGTGTCAAAAATTTATTTCTGCAGAAAATGTTGTCAAAAGTTAATTTCTAAAGAAAATTTTTGCAAAATTTGCATACACAAGGTCGTGGGTTCGATTCCTGCTTCCACCGAACACCAAAAAGTTTTTCAGCGCTGGATTATCCCACCTCAGTAATGCTGGTGACATTTCTGAGGGTTTCCAAGCTTCTCTAAGTGGTTTCACTGCAATGTGGAACGCCGTTCGGACTCGGCTATAAAAAGGAGGTCCCTTGTCATTGAGCTTAACATGGAATCGGGCAGCTCTCAGTGATAAGAGAGAAGTTCACCAATGTGGTATCACAATGGACTGAATAGTCTAAGTGGACTGAATAGTCTAAGGTTAGGTGGCAGCCCGATGTATCAGGCTGCCACCTAACCTACTACAAAAAAAAAATCAAAAATACAAGTTTGCCAAATTAAACACAAAAAATTGTAAATTCTAAACAAATTAAAAGTAGTAATGTTATTCTTTAAACAAATTATAGAAATTTCCATAAAATTTCCTATTAGAGTATCGAGTTCATAGTGAGGAAGATGGGTCCATTTTATAACATTGCATCTAATTTAGATTAAAAATCTCCATATTAAAAATGCTGATATATACACATACTTTTATATTTATCCAGTCTTTGAAAGCAATCACAAAATCCATTCATAATAATCCCATTCCATAACCATATTATGGGATTAAAATTGCTTTGCTGTGCTCAAACGCAAAGCTTGGCTATTGCACCATCAAGAGCCAGCATCATCTATGTGTGGTTAGTTTTCATCAACCACCAACAACTGCTCCTTTTTTCTTCTTTTTCAGCAGTTACTTAAGCAAAAATGGTAATGCAATTAATTAAAGAAACTTATCAACTGAAGTTGCAGCCGCAACTGTAGCAGCAACATCTAAAAGAAAAATTTAATCACGTCTACGCTGAAGACCATAACGCATATCTCTTCATCAAATATTTGATGAGCTTATGAGGTGGCTACCACCCGCTGTGTGGCTAACCAGTAATATAATCCGGGCTACGTCAGCCATCATAATGTAAATGACCAACTAAATTGAATTGCTATGGCGTTGAAATAAATTATCTATGGAAAACTTTAAAAAAAATTTTACATAGAAAATTTTGTCAAAATTTTATTTCTATGAAAAGTTTTTTCTATAGAAAATTTTGTGAAAACTTTATTTCTATAGAAAATTTTGTCAAAATTTTATTTCTATAGAAAATTTTGTCAAATTTTTATTTATATAGAAAATTTTGTCAACATTTTATTTCTATAGGAAATTTCGTCAAAATTTTATTTCTATAGAAAATTTTGTCAAAATTTTATTTCTATAGAAAATTTTGTCAAAATTTTATTTCTATAGAAAATTTTGTCAAAATTTTATTCCTATAGAAAATTTTGTCAAATTTTTATTCCTATAGAAAAGTTTGTCAACATTTCATTTCTGTGAAAATTTTTCAAAAAATTTACTTTCTATAGGAAATTTTGACAAAATTTTAATTTCTATAGGAAAGTTTGTCAAAATTTAATTTCTATAGGAAATTTTGACAGATATCATTTCTTTTGGAAATTTTGTCGAAATTTCCATTTCTAGGCAATTTTGCCAAAATATCATTTCTAGAGGAAATTTTGTTTAATTCTCCATTTCGTTGCTATAGGAAATTTTATCAAAATTTCATTTCTATAGGACATTTTGCCATAATTTCATTTCTATACGAAATTTGGTCAAAATTTCATTTGTCAAACTTTTATTTCTATAGATAATTTTGTCAAAATTTTATTTATATAGAATATTTTGTCACAATTTTGTTTTTATAGAAAATTTTGTCAACATTTTATTTCTATAGGAAATTTTGTCCAAATTTTATTTCTATAGAAAATCTTGTAAAAATTTTATTTCTATAGAAAATTTGTCAAAATTTTATTCTATAGAAAATCTTGTAAAAATGTTATTTCTATAGAAAATTTGTCAAAATTTTATTCCTATATAAAAATTTTGTCAACATTTCTTCATTTTTTTCATTTTCATTTCTGTAAAAAATTTTCATTTCTGTAGAAAATTTTGACAAAATTTTCATTTCTATAGAAAATTTTGTCAAAATTTTATTTCTATAGAAAATTTTGTCAAAATTTTATTTCTATAGAAAATTTTGTCAAAATGTTATTTCTAAGAAAATTTTGTCAAAATTTTATTTCTTTAGAAATTTTTGTCAAAATTTTATTTCTATAGAAAATTTTGTCTAAATTTGAATATCTATTGGAAATATTGTTAAAATTTCAATCCGTTATCCAATTTTGTCGAAATTTTGTTTCTATAGGACATTTTGTCATTTTTTCCCCTATAGAAAATTTTGTCAGAATTTTATTTCTATAAAAAATTTTGTCAACATTTTATTCCTATAGGAATTTTTGTCCAAATTTTATTTCAATAGAAAATATTGTCGACATCTTGTTTTTATAGAAAATGTTGTCAAAATTTTATTTCTATAGAAAATTTTGTCAAAATTTTATTTCTACAGAAAATTTTGTCAAAATTTTATTTCTATAGAAAATTTTGTCAAAATTTTATTTCTATAGAAATTTTTTTTCAAAATTTTGTTTTTATTGAAAATTTCTTCAAAATTTTGTTTTTATTGAAAAATTTGTCAAAATTTTATTTCCATAGGACATTTTGTCATAATTTCATTTCTATAGGAAATTTTGTCAAAATTTTATTTCTATAGAAAATTTGTCAAAATTTTATTTCTATAGAAAATTTTGTCAAAATTGTATTTCTATAGAAAATTTTGTCAAAATTGTATTTCTATAGAAAATTTTGTCAACATTTTATTCCCATAGGAATTTTTGTCCAAATTTTATTTCTATAGAAAATTTTGTCAACATTTTTTTCTATAGAAAATTTTGTCAAAATTTTATTTCTATACAAAATTTTGTCAAAATGTTATTCCAATAGAAAATTTTGTCAACATTTTCATTTTTATCTGAAATTTCCTCAAAATGTAATTTCTATATGAAATTTTGCGAAAATTTAATTTCTGTGGGAAATTTTCTCAAAATTTCATTTCTATACGAAATTTTGCCAAATTTCATTTTTGTAGGAAATTGTGTTAAACTTTTATTTCTATAAGAAAATTTATCCAAATTTCCTTTCTATAGGAAGTTTTGACAAAGTTCCATTTCTGAAGGAAATTTTATCCAAATTTCATTTCTAAGGAAATTTGGTCCAAATTGCATGTCAATAAGATATTTGGTTAAAATATCATTTCTGTAGAAAATTTCGATAGAAAATCTTGTCAAAATTTTATTTCTATTAAAAATGTTTGCCAAAGTTTCATATCTATAGGAAATTTTATCAAAATTACATTTTTTAGGGAATTTTTTAGGAAATTTTCTCAAAATTTCATTTCTATACGAAATTTTGTCAACATTTAATTTTTGTAGGAAATTTTGTCAAAATTTCCATTGCTGTAGGAAATTTTATCCAAATTGCATTTCAAAAGGATATTTGGGTAAAATTTCATTTCTATAGGAAATTTTATCAAAATTTCATTTCTGTAGAAAATTTTGTCAAAATTTCATTTCTGTAGAAAATTTTGTAAAATTTTATTTCTGTAGAAAATTATGTCAAAATTTTATTTCTGTAGAAAGTTTTTTCAAAATTTTATTTCTATAGAAAATTTTGTCAAAATTTTATTTCTATAGAAAATTTTGTCAACATTTTATTTCTGTAGAAAATTTTGTCAAAATTTTATTTCTATAGAAAATTTTGTCCAAACTTTATTTCTATAGAAAATTTTGTCCAAATTTTATTTCTATAGAATATTTTGTCCAAATTTTATTTCTATAGAAAATTTTGTCCAAATTTTATTTCTATAGAAAATTTTGTTAAAATGTTATTTTTATAGAAAATTTTTGTCAACATGTTATTTCCCTCTAAAGAAAATTTTGTCAAAATTTTATTTCTATTTCGTCCATTTTTAGTATACATTTTATTTTAAAATTTCCATCTTTTTCTTCTCTTTCTAGGTATGATTTTGTTTTTCAAAAATATCTTAAATTAAATATGTAAGTACTTATAAACAAATTTTAAAATAACAAAAAATATGGTCTAAACTTTTATGGATCCATAACATAAATAATGCATTACCAATTTTATATAAATATCCTTACAATTTTAAATCGACATCATCTCAATAAGGTCCATTCCCTTGGCTATTGTAGTACACCATGATATAGATGTTGGTTTTTATAATGCATCTGGTGTTAACAATCTCTTGTCTTGAAGGAAGGATAATTTATTGATTTAATTTTTTCCATTGCCTGAAACATTGCAATAACGAAGAAGCCTAAGGGACTTTGTAATAAGACCAGCTAAAAGCAATTTGTGACGCTAACATGGTCAGGATGTCTAGTGTATTCTTTTTACTACGGCATCCTAATAAAACTGAATGGCTTGAGCTATCATAAATAAGGCGATGACACTTGCTAATGGCTTATACCAACCAGTGATCTGATTAAAAAACAATTATTTCTAAAATAAAGAAGAATTAAATAATGACACTACTAGTTTTTTTTTTATAACATCGTCAAAGGTAGAGAGTGCAGTGAAACCTCTAAGAAATGGACTCCTATGGTTGCATAAATAAGGTACTCACTTTTTTGGGAGATTCAATTTAATATGATAATATAGCAAACGTCTAAAGAAAATTGTAAACCAATTCTTTTATTTAAACCAATTTCTTTTCTACTTAAATGTTTATGAAAATTTTATATTGACTAGTTTCTTATATATTACTATCAGTGTCATTGTGCCATTGAACTTTTGAAATGCCTAAAGAAACATAAATGCGTAGTTAAATGTAAAACAAACAGAGCTAAACAAAAAAAAAAATCAATACTAATTTCCTTAGTCGTTTTTCCTCTTGCTGGATATTCTGTTAGTGAACTACACTAATTACATTATAGAGGCCACGTTTTGTTGGATTTAAACGTGTCTGGAGGACAACCAGATAAAAACTGTTACAAAAAATCAATAATTTTAAATGATTAGTTTACCCAATTTGTAATTAAAATGTTTACTACTATTTTTAGTTTCTTTTTTCCTAAGGAACAATTCTAAAGGGTGGTTAAAATTTCAAGGGCCGATGTTGATTTTGAATAAAACACAAACTATTTAGGAAAATATTGTAATTTTATTTTATTATGATTTATTGGTATTACTTAATTATGTATGTATTGAACAAAATATCGGCCAAATGGGCGCCGCGACCTCGGTGGCACACCTTCATCCGATGGTCCAAATTTTCGATGACGCTGAGGCATAATGGAGGTTCTATGCCGTTAATGTGCCGAATTATCTCATCCTTTAGCTCTTGAATTGTTGCTGGCTTTTCTTTCAAATAACCCCAAAGAAAAAAAGTCCAACGGTGTCAAATCACATGATCTTGGCGGCCAATTGACATCGCCATTACGTGAGATGACTCGGCCATTGAATTTGTTGTGCAAAAGAGCAATTGTTTCGTTAGCTGTGTGGCACTGTCCTGCTGAAACCACATATCGTCCACATCCATATCTTCGAATTCGGGCCATAAAAAGTTCGTTATCATCTCACGATAGCGAACACCATTCACAGTAACTGCCCGACCGGCCTCATTTTGGAAAAAATACGGCCCGATGATGCCGCCAGCCCATAAACCGCACCAAACAGACACTCTTTGTGGGTGCATTGGTTTTTCGACAATCACTCTTGGCTTCTTATTCGCCCAAATGCGGCAATTCTGTTCATTGACGAATCCACTGAGGCGAAAATGTGCCTCATCACCGAAGATGATTTTCTTCGAAAATTGATCATCCACTGTTGCCATTTCTTGGAACCATTTAATACGTTGTTGGATTGTGTATCTCTCCATGGTTCAAATTGAGCAAGTCTGAAATAGAGAAATGCCAAATAAAATTCGGAAAAAAACTTGGCGTGTAGGTGTGGTTCACATTCAACATCGGCCCTTACAATTTAACCACCCATTATGTTCCCTAGAGTAATAGCTGAAATCCAAATTTTTTTTTTTTACAAGAATAGGTTCCTACGCTTTTATGTTATTTGTCTTTTGTGTTATTTGTCTTTTCTGTAAAGAAACTCTGAGCCTTGGCTAACAGTTGTGTTTTAATTCTCTCTCTATCTCTCTGTCTCTCTTAAGTCAGAAATATTTTACAATTTCTGTTGTTCCTACAGTTATGCTTGCTGGCAAATTAAAGTATGTTATCTGGAGTATTTAATTGTGAAGTCTCGCAATTATTCTTATCTACTGATTGGTTAAAAATCCAATCCAATTTGATTGATATAAATACTACAAGAGTTGGAGAGAGAGAGAGAGAGACCAACAAACAAATAGTTATCATTTGTTTTATATAAATTATTATACGATCTATTATCATAAACGATTTAACATAACACTAATGAGAGCAAGAGAGTTAAAACTTCTGTATATGTAACCAAGATGACTACTTAACATTGTAATGAGTATTTAACATGAATGATCTCTGGTAAATGAAATTTAACATTAAAAACAAATTAACATAAATGGGTAAATGCAAAATAAATAAATATGCGTGGAAATGGTGAGTGGTCTGTTATAAAGTATTATTTGATTTAGCTGTAAACAAAATCTTAAAATCTTCACCTCAAAATCTATACTCATACCTAGCAGAACTGTTGCTCATTACCGATAGGTGAGAGTAAATCTTGTAATTACTCCACCTACATGTATTGTGGCATGCGTATGTGGGGGGAATTAAATTAGTCTGCGTCCAAATTACATTCGCACACGCATACATAAACAAGAAATAAATCTCCAATCATAGCTACTGCGAATTGTAATAGAAATAAGCCACACAATCAACAAGGTGCAAATTGATGACGCTGTTATTTGTGACGTGATCAAAATCAGTGACTGACTAATTGACTAAATGAGGGAATTTGTAAGCATATGTGAATACGCACAGAATAGATTTTCACTTATTCATGATTTGTTTATGCATTTTTTTATGTTCTTTTAAATGGCCTTGATTCATTTTCGATATTATTGTTGTTGTTTTTTGTTTCTTCTTATATTGTGAAGATGTGATTCAAAAGTATACTAACATTGAGAGCATTGGAAGAATATGTGAGTAGGCATAAAAAAAGACAGATTCTTAAATGCACCGAGCAAAAACTCCTATTACTGAGGATAATTATGGGCCAAAATACAGTAATCATTTGCTAGCTGGTTTATGGACAATTTCACTTTTACACGTGCAGGTCATTGGAAGAAAGTATTTCCAAGCAAGCATACCGAAAAATTTCTACTTCGTCGCAAGCATAAAAACTCTTCAAAAAAATAATAGCTTTGCCATAAATATACACAAAAAGTGCGATTGTGTTGCTCTCATTTCTATTTAGAGATTTTTTCCCTCTTATAGTTTTGTATTCTCGGTACTTTTCAACCTCTCTCAACCTTTTTATAAAAAAAACTTTAAAAATCATTTTAAAAAAGGGAGTCGCGGCAAGATTCGAACCCGGACCTCAAGATATGATGTGTTTCGAAATCGGCCACTGGTATTTATTGTGAGTGGTAACTCATTTTTATACCCTCCATCATAGGATGGGGGTATATTAACTTTGTCATTCCGTTTGTAACACATCGAAATATTACTCTAAGACCCCATAAAGTATATATATTCTGGGTCGTGGTGAAATTCTGAGTCGATCTAAGCATGTTCGTCCGTCCGTCCGTCTGTTGAAATCACGCTAACTTCCGAACGAAACAAGCTATCGACGTGAAACTTGGCCCAAGTAGTTGTTATCGATGTAGGTCGGATGGTATTGAAAATGGGCCATATCAGTCCACTTTTACGTATAGCCCCCATATAAAGGGACCCTCAGATTTGGCTTGTGGAGCCTCTAACAGAAGCATATTTTATCCGATCCGGCTGAAATTTGGTACATGGTGTTGGTATATGGTCTCTAACAATCGTGCAAAAATTGGTCCACATCGGTCCATAATTATATATAACCCCCATATAAACCGATCCCCAGATTTGGCTTGCGAAGCCTCAAAGAGAAGCAAATTTCATCCGATCCGGCTGAAATTTGGTACATGATGTTGGTATATGGTCTCTAACAACCGTGACAAAATTGGTCCATATCGGTCCATAATTATATATAGCCCCCATATAAAACGTTCTCCAGATTTAACCTCCGGAGCCTCTTGGAGGAGCAAAATTCATCCGATCCGGTTCAAATTAGGAACGTGGTGTTAGTATATGGTCGCTAACAACCATACCAAAATTGGTCTATATCGGTTCATAATCATGGTTACCACTCGAGCCAAAAATAATCTACCAAAATTTTATTTCTATAGAAAATTTTGTCAAAATTTTATTTCTAGAGAAAATTTTGTCAAAATTTTATTTCTAGAGAAAATTTTGTTAAAATTTTATTCGGTTCATAACAAAATTTCATCTTTGTCAAAATTTTATTTTTATAGAAAATTTTGTTCAAATTTTATTCGGTTCATAATCATGGTTGCCACTCGAGCCACAAATAATCTACCAAGATTTTATTTCTATAGAAAATTTTGTCAAATGTTTATTTCTATAAAAAATTTTGTTAAAATTTTATTTCTGTAGAAATTTTTGTCAAAATTTTCTTTCTATAGAATATTTTGTCAAAATTTTTATTTTTATAGAAAATTTTGTGAAAATTTTATTTCTATAGAAAATTTTGTTAAAATTTTATTTCTGTAGAAAATTTTGTCAAAATTTTATGTCTACTTTGTCAAACTTATTGGCTCGATCTTTTTTGATTTAATATATACCACGTATGGATTTACATACAATTTAGAAGATGGTGTTAGGAGGTTTTAAGATACCTTGCCATCGGCAAGCGTTACCGCAACTTAATTAATTCGATTGTGGATGGCAGTGTTTAGAAGAAGTTTTTACGCAATCCATGATGGAGGGTACATAAGCTTCGGCCTGGCCGAACTTACGGCCGTATTTACTTGTTTTTTTTTTTTTTAATTTTGGTAATGTTGAGAGTAGTACGATTTTGACTACTGATAATGCAAAAGGAAAGACTTTTGGTCTATGCAGGTAATTTATTATTATGTAAATCACCGGTAATGCTGAAAGAATTACTAGTGGTTACCCAGTTGTTGCTCATATTAAGTTCATCGCTTCTGCGCCAATTTTACACCACTTCCGGAACGAAAAAATAACATTTTTACTACTTTTTTACGACGTTTTTTTGCTGGGTAATGATCATGTTTTATGTTTTCAATTCAAATAATAATTATTCCAATTAAAAATTAATTGGATTAATTAATTTTGTAATTGAATTGGGACTTTTTTCTTTTTTTTATGACATAACAAATAAAACAAGTATATAAGGCCATAAGTTCGGCCAGGCTGAATCTTATGTACCCTCCACCATGGATTGCGTAGAAACTTCTACGAAAGACTGTCATCCACACTCGAATTACTTGGGTTGTGGTATCTTAAAACTTCTTAACATCGTTTTCTAAATTGTGAGTTAGTCCATACGTGGTATATATTAGACAAAAAAATTATTATAATAATTACGAATCGACATGGAAATTGACATTTGGGGGTCGCTTATATGGGGGCTATATTATAATTATGAACTTGATATGGACCAATTTTTGTGTGATTGGAGATCGATTTATCTGAAGGCTATATATAACTATAGACCGATATGGACCTAGTTAGGCATGGTTGTTAACGGCCATATACTAGCACAATGTACCAAATTTCAACTGACTCGGATGAAATTTGCTCCTCTAAGAGGCTCCAAAACCAAATCTCGGGATCGGTTTATATGGGGGCTATATATGATTATGGACTGATATGGACCACTTTTGGCATGGTTGTTAAATATCATATACTACCACCATGTACCAAATTTCAGCCGGATCGGATGAAATTTGCTTCTCTTAGAGGCTCAGCAAGCCAAATCTGGGGATCGGTTTATATGGGGGCTATATGTAATTATGAACCGATGTGGACCAATTTTTGCATGGTTGTTAGAGACCATATACTAACACCATGTATCAAATTTCTGCCGGATCGGATCAAATTTGCTTCTCTTAGAGGCTCAGCAAGCCAAATCTGGGGATCGGTTTATATGGGGGCTATATGTAATTATGAACCGATGTGGACCAATTTTTGCATGGTTGTTAGAGACCATATACTAACACCATGTATCAAATTTCTGCCGGATCGGATCAAATTTGCTTCTCTTAGAGCAATCGCAAGCCAAATTTGGGGGTCCGTTTATATGGGGGCTATACGTAAAAGTGAACCGATGTGGACCAATTTTTGCATGGTTGTTAGAGACCATATACTAACACCATGTACCAAATTTCAGCCGGATCGGATGAAATTTGCTTCTCTTAGAGCAATCGCAAGCCAAATCTGGTGATCGGTTTATATGGGGGCTATATATAATTATGGACCGATATGAACCAATTTTTGCATGGCCATTAGAGACCATATGCTAACACCATGTATCAAATTTCAGCCGGATAGGATCAAATTTGCTTCTCTTAGAGGCTCTGCAAGCCAAATCGGGGGATCGGTTTATATGGGGGCTATATATAATTATGGACCGATGTGGACCAATTTTTGCATGGTTGTTAGAGACCATATACAAACACCATGTACCAAATTTCAGCCGGATCGGATAAAATTGGCTTCTCTTAGAGGCTCCGGAAGCCAAATCGGGGGATCGGTTTATATGGGGGCTATATATAATTATGGACCGATGTGAACCAATTTTTGCATGGTTGTTAGAGACCATATGTTAACACCATGTATCAAATTTCAGCCGGATAGGATCAAATTTGCTGCTCTTAGAGCAATCGCAAGCCAAATTTGGGGGTACGTTTATATGGAGGCTATACGTAAAAGTGGACCGATATGGCCCATTTGCAATACCAACCGACCTACATCAATAACAACTACTTGTGCCAAGTTTCAAGTCGATAGCTGGTTTTGTTCGGAAGGTAGCGTGATTTCAAGATACGGACGGACGGATGGACATGCTCAGATCGACTCAGAATTTCACCACGACCCAGAATATATATACTTTATGGGGTCTTAGAGCAATATTTCGATGTGTTACAATCGGAATGACAACGGTAATATACCCCCATTCTATGATGGAGGGTATAAAAATTGGAATAAACAGCCACAAAATATTTCAGTTAGAATATGCCATGTAAACAACATGAGATATCTCTCAATGTAAGAGTGTCAGTGTTATAACCAATTGAGTATAGAGTGCAGTGATAGTAACATTTAAGATAGGTCATCTTAACGTATGTATGTTAACGATACAAATGCTAGCTAATGAAAAATTGTACATGATAAAGGTGAGTATTAAGTTCGAGTTTAGCCGCTAAAATCGCTAAATTGAAAACTAACTCAGTAAGAAAAATGCATAAAATTATACACATTTCTTGCAAATTTTATTATAACTTGATGGGGAAAAGCCCAAAGCAAATTTTCACAAAGTATGTATTCCTTAAAATGGATTATTAAAGAAAAGTAATCGTAAAAAAATTACGTTCTTAGCGGATAAACTCGAACTTAATACCCACCTTAACATAATAATATTAATGAGTGGAAATCCATAAAAATGTTGTATAGCAGACAACAATTATTTCAGTGAAAATATACCATGTAAATGAAAACAAATAATTGTAAAGAGAAGAGTAGGATTGGGATAAAAAAGTTGTCATTATGTTAGTGAGATAACCAAATAAATATCGAGAGCAGAGAAGTAGATCGTCTTAGCATTATGTTAATGCTGAAAACAACATAAATACATTATAAGAGTTGAAAGTAAGGCTTAACATGATAATGACTTTAACTAGCACTGCTACAAATCTATTTCGATTTGATTTAATTAAATTTCATACAAATTCAAAGGACTAAAAATTTTTCATAAATATATTGACATCTCATCCATTTATTTCTTTATAGTGTTATTGTGTCGGCTATGCGATGTTGTTGCTATTTTCGTATTTTTCTTCTCTAACAGCTTGTTTATGTTGTTGTTGCTTTTAGCTACAAATAAATAAAATACCACCATACAATTGCATTACATTGGAAATTGAATTGCAATGGATTTTGCCCAGATATGCAACTGTAGCAGCTACACCAACATCATCGTCAACATTGACGTTAATTGTAGATGGGCTTTTTAAGCTTTGCTTGTTTGCATTGTGCCTTACTAACTGAATTATCGAGTGTTCAGGTTTTGTGGCAGACACACAAACACACACACACACATTGACTGAATGACTCGTTGACATAATGACACAATAACAGAGTGAATGACTGTGTAACTAACTGACAAACTCTCGAACTGACCTTCACTATCGCCGTCAGAGTGTGTGTGTGTGTGTATAAATACCGTGACTATATATATACCGGCTTTAAACTTTAGGCCACCACTGCTAGCTATAGAACCTTTCATTTATTGTTGGTATTTTGTGGTTTCTTTTGTTATTGTTCTTAATGCTTGTGTTTGTGTTTATGATGTTCTTTTTGTTTTGGTTTGTTTTTGGCGTGTACTTGCATTGTGCGAAGGTCATTCAATAAAGTTCTTGGGTGGGGCAAAGGTAATATGGTTCTACTATTGATGCTTGCCAATGAATTGAGGCTGGCTGTCCAGGTAACTGGCCAGTTAGCTTGGCTAGTTAGTATTTTTGATATTTTATTTGATAACTTTACTAACTGGCTAGTGTTAATATATTCTGGCAGGCCTTACTAACCCCAATCAATATAGACATGTAACCAATGCCCTTGCCTTTGAGCTGTTGTTTTACCTACTCTAAAAATATGCTTTAGAAAATTGTTTTTAATACAATTTCTGTTTGCTTTGGTTTGTGTGTTATTTCGATTTAAAATAGCTTCTAACCCTAAATTGTTGGCACTTACAAAGACCAAATAAGTGAAAAATAGTCTCAAGGGAGTGATTACTTATAGTTTAAAAAATTTAATTTATATTAATTAAAATACTTTTTTAAAGAAAATTAATTTCAATTAAATTAATTTTAATTTAGTAAAATTAAAAATTATATATTTATTTTTATTAAAAATAAAAATTAAATTTATATTAATTAAAATAAATTTTTGAAAGAAAATTTCAATTAAATTAATTTTATTTTAGTAAAACTAAAAATTATATATTTATTTATATTAAAAATTATATTTAATTTAAAATTATTTTTTATAATATTTAAGAAATTATTGGACGCAAGTGTGATTTGAATTTGATTATGTTTTTCTTTATAATAATAACAAGAAATTGATTAGAGTGATTATTTGCAATTAATTTTAAAATTTTTATTGTCATTAAATATTATATAAAAAAAAACTTTATAAACAATTTGCCATAGGTGCAACTTGAATCTGAAATTATTTCATTATATAAAATAAAATAAATTACATTAAATTAAATTAGATAAAAAGGAAGTTAATTAAAATTAAATTAAATCACCATTGCTGATATCTGATAAGTTTTTACTACAATTAGAGTTATTACTTATCGTAGGTTTAAATAATAAAATTTATATTAATTAACTAAAATTATTAAAACAAGTTAAATTAAACACAAGAACGAAATTAAATTTCAATTAATTTAATTAATTTTATTTTAGTAAAATTCTATATTTAAAACCCCATATAAATATTTAACAAATAATACGCCAAAGTAGTGATTTGATCTATTATTTCTAAAGTTTGTAAAATTAATTTTATATTAATATAAATTTACATAAAATCGAAAAATAATTTCAATCAAACTAATTTTATTTTAATAAAATGAAAAATTAAATTTTGAGATATTCTATAAAATGAAAAATTACATTTGGAAAAAAAATATTTAACAAACAATTCCCCATAGATGCGTGTTGAATGTGATTATTTTATATTATAATAATTACAAAAATTTGAATATAGTGATTTCTAATATTAATTAAATTTTATTAATAACCTAAATTATTATATTTTAGGAAAAATTTAAAATTAAAATAATTCGACGTATTTGAATATAATTATGTTGTGTTTTAATAACTAAAAAATTACTTAGAGTGATTACTTATAATAAGTTTTAACAATTTAAGTTATATTAATTTAATTATAAAAAACAGTTAAATTAATGAAAAAAAATTATGAATTTTATTTTAGTAAATTTAAAAATTATTTTTTAAACCCATATAACTATTTAACAAAAATGAGATTGGAATCTGATTTTATTTTTAAATGAACAATAACAACAACCTTATCATAGTTATTGATTACAGTACACACAAAATTTTTTTTTCTGATTCAATCACCAAATTAATTGATCCAATTAATTTTTTAATTGAAATGTCTTCAATCACGATATTGATAGTATCAATCACAGTTTTAATTGGGCATAGAAAAAATTCTTGATTAAAAAATTAATTGATTTTTTCAGCAAATTTCAATTAATTTTTTAATTGTTTCAATTAGAAATTTTATTGATGTTGATTGCAAAACTCAATTAATTTATTAATTAACAAAAAGGTAACTATTTTTAATTACTTTCTGAATTGGCTTAGAGTTTTTATTTGGATTAACAAATGATTGCTTGAAATACATTTTTAAATAAAAGTTAAAAAAAAATCAGCACTTTTTTATTTGAATTAGTCTTCCGAATTTGATTAAAAAGTTAATTGTATCAATTAATTTATTAATTGAAAAAATTTTCAACTTCAATTAACTTTTTAATTGGAAATATTTTGGTGATATTTTTTTCTGTGTAATTTTTATACCCTGCGCCACACTGTGGAACAGGGTATTATATGTTAGTGCATATGTTTGCAACACCCAGAAGGAGACGAGATAGACACATGGTGTCTTTGGCAATAATGCTCAGGATGGGTCCCTGAGTCGATATAACCATGTCCGTCCGTCTGTCTGTGAACACATTTTTGTAATCAAAGTCTAGGTCGCAGTTTTAGTCCAATCGACTTCAATTTTGGCACATGTATGTGTTTTGGCTCAGAATAGATCCCTATTGATTTTGAAAGAAATCGGTTCAGATTTAGATATAGCTCCCATATATATATTTCGCCCGATATGGACTTATATGGCCCCAGAAGCCAGAGTTTTACCCTAATTTGCTTAAAATTTTGCACAAGAAGAACACTTAGTAGTAGAGTCAAGTTTGCCAAATTTTATTGAAATCGGTTCAGATTTAGATATAGCTCCCATATATATCTTTCGCCCGATATGGACTAATACGGTCCCAGAAGCTAGAGTTTTACCCCAATTTGGTTGAAATTTTGCACTAGGAGTACAACTAGTAGTGTAGTCAAGTATGCCAAATTTTATTCTAATCGGTTCAGATTTAGATATAGCTCCAATATATAGCTTTCGCCCGACTTACACTCATATGACACAGTGGCCAATCTTTTACTCCGTTTTTATTGAAATTTTGCACAGGGAGTAGAATTAGCATTGTAGCTATGCGTGCCAAATTTGGTTGAAATCGATTCAGATTTAGATATAGCTCCCATATATAGCTTTCGGCCGATTTACGCTCATATGACCACAGAGGCCAATGTTTTGCTCCGATTGAGTTGAAATTTTGCACAGGGAGTAGAATTAGCATTGTAGCTATGCGTGCCAAATTTGGTTGAAATCGATTCAGATTTAGATATAGCTCCCATATATAGCTTTCGACCGATTTACGCTCATATGACCACAGAGGCCAATTTTTTGCTCCGATTGAGTTGAAATTTTGCACAGGGAGTAGAATTAGCATTGTAGCTATGCGTGCCAAATTTGGTTGAAATCGGTTCAGATTTAGATATAGCTCCCATATATAGCTTTCGCCCGATTTACACTCATATGACCACAGAGGCAAATTTTTAACTCCGATTTAGTTGAAATTTTGCGCAGGGAGTAGAATTAGCATTGTTGCTATGCGTGCCAAATTTGGTTGAAATCGGTTCAGATTTAGATATAGCTCCCATATATAGCTTTCGCCCGATTTACACTCATACGACCACAGAGGCCAATTTTTTGCTCCGATTGAGTTGAAATTTTGCACAGGGAGTAGAATTAGCATTGTAGCTATGCGTGCCCAATTTGGTTGAAATCAGTTCAGATTTAGATATAGCTCCCATATATAGCTTTCGCCCGATTTACACTCATATGACCACAGAGGCAAATTTTTAACTCCGATTTAGTTGAAATTTTGCGCAGGGAGTAGAATTAGCATTGTTGCTATGCGTGCCAAATTTGGTTGAAATCGGTTCAGATTTAGATATAGCTCCCATATATAGCTTTCGCCCGATTTACACTCATACGACCACAGAGACCAATTTTTTGCTCCGATTTAGTTGAAATTTTGCACAGGGAGTAGAATTAGCACTGTAGCTATGCGTGCCAAATTTGGTTGAAATCGGTTCAGATTTAAATATAGCTCCCATATATATGGTTTTATGATTTCGACAAAAATGGTCCAAATACCAACATTTTCCTTGTAAAATCGCACCTGCTTAGTCGGAAAGTTGTAAAAATGACTCTAATTTTCCTAAACTTCTACATTTTTTTCCGAGCGATAAATCATAAATAAACTTTTGCGAAGTTTCCTTAAAATTGCTTCAGATTGAAGTGTTTCCCATATTTATAAATACTAACATTGTGTTCCACCCTAGTGCATTAGCCGACTTAAATTGAGCCTATAGATTTTGTAGAAGTCTGTCAAATTCTGTCCAGATCGAGTGGTATTTAAATGTATGTATTTGGGACAAACCTTTATATATAGCCCCCAACACATTTGACGGATGTGATATGGTATCGAAAATTTAAATCTACAAAGTGGTACAGGGTATAATATAGTCGGCCCCGCCCGACTTTACACTTTCCTTACATGTTTTATATTATAATAATTACAAAAAGTTGAATGTAGTGATTTCTAATATTAATTAAATTTTATTAGTAGGCTAAATTATTATATTTTAGGAAAATTTTAAAATTAAAATAATTCGACGTATTTGAATTTAATTATGTTGTGTTTTAATAACTAAAAAAATTAATTAGAGTGATTACTTATAATAAGTTTTAAAAACTTAAGTTATATTAAGTTAACAGTTAAATTAAATTATTACAATAAGTTAAATAAGAAAGAAAATTAATTTCAATTAAATTAATTTTATTTTAATAAAATTAAAAATTATATATTAAACAAAGAGAAAACAATCGCCAAACATTTGAATCTGAATATATTGTTATATAATAATGACAAACATTTGATTAGAGTGATTTTTTATAGTAAATTTCACAAATTTATATTAATCTAGTTCTTAAAATAGCTTAAATAAAATAAAAAATAAAATTAATTTCGGTAAAATTAATGTTATTTTAGTAATATTAAATAATAACAAAAATTTAATGAGAGTGTATACCTATAGCAACTTTTAAAAATTAAAATTATTTTAATTAAATTAAATTTTAAAAGTTATATTAACTCAACTAATTAAGGGAATTAGTTTCTCTTAATTAATTTTATTTTTATAAAATTAAAAAAAGTTTTTGAAGAAACCCGTATAAATATTGAGCAAATCTGTTTGTTTTTTTTTTTGCAAATAACAAAAATTTAATTAAGGATGTAGGCTTTAAAAATTATATGTATAGTAGATTTTAAAGATTACTAATTAAAAATATCCCAGCAAAAAAAGAGCTTCCAAAAAAGTAGTTTGGATCCCCAATCTGTGATCCGGAAGTAGTGCAAACTTGGATCATCTCCAATGAATTTTACATGGGCTTGTCATAGGACGGAAGTACTCCCTTTTTGGATCCTTTGCATTGCTTTAGAAGTTGTGCCCTGGAAGTTAATTTGAATGAAGAAATTTAAAACGCGAAAGAAATTTTTTTTTTTTTCAACCAATTTAATTTTTTTCAACCATATTTTTTTATTACACTATTATTTTCCTATTACCTAATTTTTTACAAATTGAAAAACTTTTTCGCTCCGACCAGGGGTTGATTCTGGGTTTGATGGCACCATAACAGAACGCCTTAGCACATTCAGCCACAAACGCCATTGAACATAAAGCGTCGAAAGGTCAATTCAAATGTTTGTGATATGATCGTAATACGACACCAAAGAATTACATTCTAATTGATTCTCGAGATGTTCTTTATTAGTATGAACGAAAAAATAGGAAACGCAGGTTCAAATCTCACCAGAGGTAATTTTTTTTATCAAATATTTTTCTAAAAAAAAATATTTTTTTTATGTTTTGCATCGTTTTTATTTCTTATTTTCGGCATATATTTTCGTATAAATATATTTAAAAATCAACAAAAAAATTAAAGATCCTCGTAATTTGCAAACCCCTTCTCAAAAGAACTTCCATGGAAGCGAAAAAGTCAAACGGCACAGGTTCAAACCCCAGCGGGGATGTAATTTATTTTTTTTTTTATTTATTTATTAATTTTCTATTTTTTTTTTTTGTGAAATTTAATTGTTCAAAATTTGCACTTAAAATAGCCTCATTGCGTACTTTCTAATACTTATCCACAAGGACTGCATCGGAAGTAGAAAAAAATCATTAGGGGATCCCAAGATGCGCTTTAGAAGAAATGATTGTGGACTTGTCCAAAAGGACTGCATCGGGAGTGGAAAAAAATCATTGGGGGATCCCATAGATGCGCTTTAGAAGAAATGTTTGTGAACTTGTCCAAAAGGACTGCATCGGAAGTTGAAAAAAAAAATCGATGGGGGATTCTGGGATGGGCTTTAAATGAAATGTTTGTGGAACAATTTCCAATTTTTTTGCTGGGATATTAAACTTAATTTATTATTTTTATTATAATAAATTAAGTTTAAACAATTTATATAAAATTATTTTCCATCCATTTTATTTTAGTAAAATTAAAACTATATTTAAAAAATCCATAAAAATATTTAATTTGTCATAAATACGATTTGAATGTCTGATTATAAGTATATATAAATTTGATTGAGAATGTAAACTTTAGAAATTAAATGTAAATGTATAGTAAATTTTAAATATTAAATATATATTAAGTTGCTTATAAATAAAAATAATAAACTAAATAAAAAAATAAATAAAATTAAATTAAATTAAAAAATTAAAAAAAAAAGTTATATAAAATTATTTTCTATTAAATTAATTTTATTTTAGTAAAATTAAAAACTATATTTAAAAAAATACATACAAATATTTAATTTGCCATAAATACGACTTGAATCTGATTATGATTGTTTTTTTTAAATAATAATAATAAATTCGAAAAATGTTATATATATGTTTTTCTCTTCCGGTTAAAGATTTATTTTGGGAAAACAAAAGTTTTCCCCCTTGCATGTCTTCAATTCAATTTTCCTAAAATTTTTATTGAAAACTTATTTAATATTAAATGACACTTTAAGAAAACCTTCAGTCTTTTCCGCAAATGGTCTCGTTTCCCCATACCCAAAACTATTCACGTCATAGTACAATTTTCTGTGTTTGTGTAAATGAAAAAAAAAAATTAAATAAATAAAATCGGCTAGACTTTTCCTTTTGCATTGCGTTTGGTAAGTGTGTCAAAATACACGGCATTCTGTGAAAAGACTCTATCGCCAAATCGACTGTATGTACAGAAATAAATTTTTATTCGTTTTTGTCAAGTAAAAAACAGTCCAAGGTTCTCATGAACTTTAAGTTAAATGCAAAAACCTACCATACACAGATACTGATAGACAAAGTAGCACGCATTAAAAAACAAAAAAAAAAAAAACACCAAAGATACATATTTAATTAAAATTTAATTTTAACTTTAATGTGTGTATTCTTTTGTTTTTTTCAATATATTATATATAGCGGAGTTTTAGTTTTATGTTCAAAATTTTTAAAAGTATTTTTATTTTATTTAGTTTTTAATTTAATTTAATTTAATTTAATTTAATTTAATTTAATTTAATTTAATTTAATTTAATTTAATTTAATTTAATTTAATTTAATTTAATTTAATTTAATTTAATTTAATTTAATTTAATTTAATTTAATTTAATTTAATTTAATTTAATTTAATTTAATTTAATTTAATTTAATTTAATTTAATTTAATTTAATTTAATTTAATTTAATTTAATTTAATTTAATTTAATTTAATTTAATTTAATTTAATTTAATTTAATTTAATTTAATTTAATTTAATTTAATTTAATTTAATTTAATTTAATTTAATTTAATTTAATTTAATTTAATTTAATTTAATTTAATTTAATTTAATTTAATTTAATTTAATTTAATTTAATTTAATTTAATTTAATTTAATTTAATTTAATTTAATTTAAAATAAATTTAAAATTAAATATTATTAAGCCCATATTTTTTTCAGCGTATTTAAAATAAAATATCTATTACTTTTCCCAGCAATAAACGAAAGCATTTGCCACTAAACAATCTACAATATCAACAGTAGCTAGGCAATAAATTAGGTGTTAATTTCCAAAAAAACAGTTAATCTAATACGAATCTTTAAATTTGGCGTCTGGTTTTCATGTATCATAGACGATGTAGATGTGGTCTACTGAAATCTTGCTAAAAAGAAAAATATATGCGCTCTCTATTGGGGCAATATTCATTTATGTATATGTGATGTTGTTTTTATGAAAAATAAACACAGGGTAAATTTGTTTTTATTTTTGGTTATATTTTCGATGTAATTAATCTAGTTTAATTAACTAGTCGAGTAAACAGGAAAATTATAAAAAAAAATACACACAATCCCAGCAAAAAAAATTAAAAGTTCTTCCAAAGGCACAACTTTCAAAGCACTTTCAGAAGATGTACTCCCAATGATGTTCTTTATTTTAACTACCTAGGAAGTTCTTTTAATTCAATTTTTTATAACTTGGTTTTTTTCATACTTTTAACGGATAATTTTAACTTTTTTTGTTTCAAATAGGTTAAAAACAGAGTAAAGATTCATAAAGTGGTACAAATCATTTAAATTTTGTCGACAAAAATGCTAAATCCAATCTAAAAAAAAATTGTGAATTTTTGAAACGTTTCCGACAAGCGTTAGAATCCATTAAAAATTATAAAAAAGTATACAAATTATTTATTTGACAAAATATCACGGAATTTTTTAATTTACACCCAAAACATTGAATTCGGCTCACACCTAAAGAAGTGAGGCAAATTCAGTGCAACGGCTGTTGAAATGGAGGACTGCCGTCCTATGACAAGCCCATGTTAAATTCATCGCTTCTGCGTCAATTTTGCACCACTTCCGGATCCAAAAGGAATATTTTCATTACTTTTTTGGCGACGCTTTTTTTTTTGCTGGGATACAAAATACAAGAATAGTTTTTGAACCATGAAATTAAAACAAATTGTAAAAAATATAACGCTTTACTTTGTTGCATTACATATTAGTTACCCTGTATATACCTACAAAATACAAACCTATTAATGTCAATACTTTAACTCATTCTCTTTGCCCTTTAAATACTCTCCTTGTGACTGTCAAACTGTTTTCTCCATACCAGTGATGCCAATTTAGGTATTTTTGATTTTGATTTACTAGAATCCGGAAGTTGTGCAAAATTGACGCAGAAGCGATGAATTTAACATGGGACGGAAGTCCTCCATTTCAACAACCGATGCACTGAATTTGCATCACTTCTTTAGGTGTGATCCGAATTCAATGTTTTGGATGTAAATTAAACAAATTCTGTGATATTTTGTCAAATAAATAATTTTTATAATTTTTAATGGATTCTAACGCTTATCGCAAACGTTTGACCTCAAATATTTTCAAAATTTCACCATTTTTTCAGATTGGATTTAGCATTTTTTTCGACAAACTTTAAATGTTTTGTACCATTTTATGAATTCTTACTCTGTTTTTAATCTATTTGAAATAAAAAAAGTTAAATTTACCCATTAAAAGTATGAAAAAACCAAGTTATAAAAAATTGTATTAAAAGAACTTCCTCGGTAGTTAAAATAAAGAACATCATTGGGAGTGCATCTTATGGAAGTGCTTTTAAAGTTGTGCCTTTAGAAGAACTTCGAAATTTTTTTGCTGGGCAGTTAAAATTTCGACGAAATCTAACTATACCCTCCACCATAAACGATTTGATAAAACGAAATATTGATCTCTGATCACGGAAAAATATTCCTAAGAGGTAGTTCAATTCTCTATTGAAAAAAAAATTAACAAAATTTTCTATAGAAATAAAATTTTGTCAAAATTTTCTATAGATAAAAAATTTGAGCAAATTTTCTTTAGAAATAAAATTTTGAGAAATTTTTCTTTAGAAATACAGCTTTGAGAAAAATTTCTTTAGAAATTAAATTCTAAAAAAAAAAAATTATATAGAAATAAAATTTTGTGAACATTTTCGTAAAAAAACATCTATAAAAATAATATTTTTTATAGAAATTAAATTTTGACAACATTTGCTAAAGAAATAAAATTTTGAGAATATTTTCTATAGAAATAAAATTTTGAGAAAATTTTCTTAAGAAATAAAATTTTCTTTAGTACTAAAATTGTGACAATATTTTCTTTATAAATAAAATTCTGATAAAATTTTCTATAGAAATATAATTTTTTGAATATTTTGTATAAAAAATTTTAACAAAATTTTCTATAAAAATTTTCTATAGAAATAAAATTTTATTTGTTGTTTTGACCTCAGCTTAAAAACTATAGCGTTGACTAACCTACAAGAGTTGCTTAACCAAGAGAGGTAGTACAAACCAATAATAACAAAACAAAACGAATGAAGTAAAATTTTGAGAAAAATTTCTTCAGAAATAAAATTTTAAGAATATTTTCTATAGAAATAAGATTTTGACAAAATTTTCTTTAAAAATAAATTTTGATAAAATTTCTATAGCAATACAATTTTGAGAATATTTTCTATAGAAATAAAATTTTAAAAAAATTGTCTATAGAAATAAAATTTTTAGAAAATTTTCTTTAAAAAAATTTTGTGAATATTTTCTATGGAAATAAAATTCTGACAAAATTTTGTGAAATTTTTCTTTAAAAATAAATTTTGAGACAATTTTCTATAAAAATAAAATTTTGAGAATATTTGCCATAAAAATAAAATTTTGAGAAAATTTTCTTTAGAAATAAAATTATGACAACATTTTCTTTAAAAATAAAATTGTGACAAAATTTTCTATAGCAATAAAAATTTGAGAAAATTTTCTTTAGAAGTAAAATTTTCTTTAGAAATAAAATTCTGACAAAAATTTCTATAAAAATAAAATTTTGAGATTATTTTATTTTGAAAAAATTTCTTTAGAAATAAAATTTTGACAAAATTTTCTATAGAAATAAATTTTTGACAAAACTTTCTATAGAAATAAAATTCCGACAAAATTTTCTATAGAAATAAAATTCTGACAAAATTTTATACAGAAATAAAATTGTGGCAAAATTCTACATAGAAATAAAATTTTGTGAAATTTTTCTTTAAAAATAAATTTTGAGACAATTTTCTATAAAAATAAAATTTTGAGAATATTTGCCATAGAAATAAAATTTTTCTTTAGAAATAAAATTTTGAGAAAATTTTATTTAGAAATAAAATTGTGACAAAATTTTCTTTAGAAATAAAATTCTGTCAAAATTTTCTATAAGAAAAAACTTTGAGAAAATTTTCTTTAGAAATAAAATTCTGACAAAATTTTCGATAGCAATAAAAATTTGAGAAATTTTTCTTTAGAAGTAAAATTTTCTTTAGAAATAAAATTCTGACAAAATTTTCTATAAAAATAAAATTTTGAGATTATTTTATTTTAAAAAAATTCTTTAGAAATAAAATTCTGGCAAAATTTTCTATAGAAATAAAATTCTGGCAAAATTATCTTTAAAAATAAATATTGAGAAAATTTTCTGTAAAAGTAAAATTTTGAGAATATTTTCTGTAGAAATAAAATTTTGACAAAATTTTCTTTAGAAATAAAATTTTGACAAAATTTTCTATAGAAATAAATTTTGACAAAATTTTCTATACATAGAAATAAAATTTTGAGAAAATTTTCTACAAAATAAAATTTATGACAATAATTTCTATAGAAATAAAATTTTGAAAACAAAAATCCTTAAAAATAAAAATGTGACAAAATGTTCTTTAGAAAAAATTTTAAAAATTTGTTTATAATATATGTAGCATCGATACAAATCGATACGCAAATTTGACTTCTGAATGAATCCTTCTGGGGTGACATAGTTTATCCGATCCGATTGAAACTAAGTGTGTTAACATGAACGACACTAAATTATTCTTAATTTTTCATAGGTTAAAGTGGCAGCCCGATTTGATTCAGGTTCACTCAGACTATTCAGGCCATATAGGCACTTCTAGTTTTTTTTTTACCATTGAACCCACCCGATTAATTTCTTCTGATTATTCCATCCTGATTGTTCCAAAAACATTAGCAGACTTCTTACGTTAACGTTTTCCAGGTCTGCCAGTAGTCTAAAGCTGTATGCCCGTAAAATTCACTTACGTCTTACACAAAAGGCAGGACATTCACACAAGAGGTGTTTAATTGATTGATCAATTTTTATCATAATTTAATCCAAAAGATCATATTATTTTTATAGATACGACCATTAAATAATTTCAAGTTGAAGATTAAACAAATTTCATTTAGCTACGAATTTCTTTACAATTGCAAATATTTGCGATAAATTGTGTTTGATCTAGCTAGATTTACCACCCATTAGCAGTTGGCAACACTGATGCCAGCATTAAAGAAATCCAAACATGCACCCAATTAAGCAAACAACAGCTATGCAATCTAACTAACTCATTCTCTTCTCCCTGTCAATGCTCCCATGTGGCTCTCAAACTGTTTTCTCCACGCCAGCATAACAAAAGCCAACACATACTCCATCAACCAAATAACAGCTATTCAAACTAAACCAAGAACCACATCGATGTCAATATTTTTAATAATGTAAATATCTTCACTAAAATTTAATCAATTTGAAAAATGATTATCATTCTCCATAAAAAACAAATATATATATAAAAATATATTTTCCTGTGCTGTTTTTTTTTTTTTAATTTTTGCCGATTATAACATCCGATGTTCCGATAATCGAAATTGCAAAACGCAAGAATTCATTGTTCTCATAACAAAAAATTCGAGATACTCTCGAACTTTAATCCAAATTTGAGTTCAATTTCTCCTTAAGAAAACTTTATTGCCAAGGTCTATGTTAATATGTTTAAGGTTAAATTTTTTGCGTTTTTTTAATTTCGAATATCAGAATCAGAGGTATAATAACTTCTTCCTCCCGATTGTCATTTCTATGCACAATTTTTGGTTTTAATTAATATAATATGATTATCATTTTATCTCAATAACGGTTTCATTTATTTAAAATTCCTATAACACTTAATTGAAAACAATATAAAATTTAAAATTAAAAAAAAAATTAACCCTGCCATTGCATGTCTGTACTCACGAAAACAAAAAAAAAATAAGAAAACGATAAAATCTAATTAAAAATATATAATTTAAACAGTTGATTTTGTTTTTTTTTTTTTTTTTTTGTTAAGTAAAACGCAACACAATTATTTTTGTGATGTTACCTTCTAAACACCAAACGGGTGGGATTTGTTGTTAGCTTGTCTGGTGATTTTTGTGTGTTTATTTCTGTACTGCGTGGAACAGTGGTTTCTAAACTTCGAAGCGGGTGGCGGGAGGGATACGTTAGACTCGATGATTATTTGCAAGTGAAGGTAATTATCTGGTGATGACGAGTCATTGCATGTAGCCAGGTTTATTGTGTGATGAAATAAAATACGAAAAAAAACCTTTCCTTTTGTTTATAACAGGATGTTGACAGATAGTTAATATCGTCATAATCAACCATAATGCACTTTTATACATTTTATTGCTTTTCATAAAAATGTCATGTCGCCGGTAAACAAAAAAAAAACAGATGCCTAACGTTTATTATCAAAAGTAATCAGAGGCGATGTGTTTGAAGTTAACTGTAGATACAGTTATTTTATTTTATTAATTTTTTTTTGCTTCGGCATAGAATATAGGACAATTTGAATTGTTTCCCATCGAGAATTTCTCATTAGTTAATTTTATAAATAATTTTAATACAAATAATCCATATGTAAAGCAAATTAGAAATAAACGAAAAATATATAAAAATTTGCTCCAACTATGAGGGAGAGAGCGAGAGATATTTTAACTATGCTGAAAGTTTAAATACCATCAACTAGCCAATATGTCCATATATTTTTCTAAATCATCCTCTCTTTTCAACATCTAACAGAACTGAGAGAGAGAAAGAGTTTGACTATGCTAAAGGATTAAATACCATCAACTAGCCAATATGTCCATATATTTTTCTAAATCATCCTCTCTTTTCAACATCTAACAGTACTGAGAGAGCGAGAGTTTAACTATGCTGAAAATTTAAATACCATCAACTAGCCAATATTTCCATATATTTTTCTTAAGCATCCTCTCTTCAACATCTAACAGTACTGAGAGAAAGATAGAGTTTGACTATGCTAAAAGTTTAAATACCACCAACTATCCAAGATGTCCATATATTTCTCTAAATCATCGTCTCTTTTCATTATCATACTCCACTGAGAGAGAGGGAGCGAGAGTTTAACTATGCCGAAAGTTTAAATACCATCAACTAGCCAAGATGCCCATATATTTCTCTAAATCATTCTCCCTCTTCAACAGCTAACCCCACTGAGTGTTTCCTCCGGGGGGAAGATCCACATTTGCTACCAGTATTACAAGCCTGAAGACAAGAATAACTATGTAAGAAACAAAAACAAACAATAGCAACAACTTGTATTGCAATCAAATAATTATTGCCAACTCTGGTTTGTCTCTGCGCATGCGCACAAATTTTTTTTAAGTATATGCAGACCTGAAACAAACCCGTTGATTGCCTATATGCAAAAGAAGACCGAACCCCATTCACCATAACCAGTCTTTGTGGATAATCTTGAGGTTCCATCTTTGCCATACTCATCAGATGTGCTTGACTAGTGTCCGTCCTGTCCGTCTGCTTGTCTGTTTGACGGCTTTTACATGATGCTTGTTTCTTGTCCGCTTTATGGAAAATGTCAACGTAATATTATTGAAAAATTTATGTCGGTAATAAGATTTTCAAAGGTAGTTTGTTTTTTCTTCTTTTTTTGTATCTCCACTCAAAGTTGTTACTCTGTGTGGCTGGGTTAATGTTTTCAGTTTTTTTTTTTATTAAAGTCGAGGGGGATTTCCAATGTTTAACTCCCCTTCTTTATATGGTTACAGGGTGTCATTCCATACAATTCTTTGTTATCATTGACCACCTTGTTTTGTTCTTCTCTTTAAGGGTCAAGGTGGTAGAATGCTGTTTTGTATCTGTTTTTTTTGTTTTTGTTATTGTTAATGTGTCATTGTTAAATGAAATGTTAAAGAGCCGATTTAATTTAGTGAAATTAATTCGTCATGAAGGTGAAGGCTTTTAAGACTTAATTAAAAACGACATTCCTAAAATAACTGCACTAAGATCCATGTATAAAGGGGTAAGTATAGACCCTTCATGCTGTTAGGTAAATTTACTTAAAGGTATGCAAGGTCATTGTCATTGGCTGTTGTAATCTGGCTTAAAAAAATCCAAAGAAAACGACGAATCCAAAAGTCTATAAAGTACACAAATATGAATGAATTTAAGATGAATAATTTTTTGTAAAATTTTATTTCTATAGAAAATGTTGTCCAACTGTTTTCTATAGAAAAGTTTTCCAAACATATTTTTCTATGGAAAATTTTTGAAAATTTTTATTTTTACCGAAAAAAATTGGAAAATTTAATTTTTTTTGGCAATATTTTATTTCTATAGAAAATTTTATAAAAATTTTATCTCTATAGAAAATTTTGTCAACATTTTTTAAAGAAATTTTTGTTAAATTTTATCTCTATAGAAAGTTTTTGCAAAATTTTATCCTTATAGAAAATTTTGTCAAAATTTTTTACAGAAATAGAATCTTGAAACAATTTTGTGAAAATTTTATTTCTACAGAAAGTTTTTGGCTAAAAATTTATTTCTATGAAAAATTTAGTTTTACAGAAAATTTTTAAAAAATTTTATTTTTTTTGCCAATTTTATGTCCATAGAAAATTGACGCAAAAATTTTATTTCTATAGAATTTTTTTTTTATTTTATCATAATTTTATTTCTGTAGAAAATTTTGTCAAAACCTTATTTCCATACACAAAAAAAAAATTAATTGATTAAAATTTATTTCCATGAAAAAATTTAGTTTTACAGAAAATTTTTGCAAAATTTTATTTTTTTGCCAATTTTATTTCCATAGAAAATTTACGCAAACATTTTATTTCTATAGATTTTTTTTTTTTAGAATTTTATTTAAATTTTATCATAATTTTATTTCTGTAGAAAATTTTGTCAAAATCGTATTTCCATACACACAAACAAATTTTCTGATTCAATCACGCAATCAATTAATTAAAATTTATTTCCATGAAAAAAATTTAGTTTTACAGAAAATTTTATTTTTTTGCCAATTTTTTTTCCATAGAAAATTTACGCAAATTTTTATTTCCATAGAAAAATTACGCAAAAATGTTATTTCTATTGATTTTTTTTTAGATTTTTTTTTTATATTATATTATAATTTTATTTCTGTAGAAAATTTTATCAAATACACACAAAAATTTTTTTTTCTGATTCAATCAAGAAATTAATTGATTAAAATTTATTTCCATGAAAAAAATTTAGTTTTACAGAAAATTTTTGGAAAATTTTATTTTTTTGTCAATTTTATTTCCATAGAAAGTTTATGCAAAAATTTTATTCCTATACATTTTTTTCAGAATTTTATTTATATTTTATCATAATTTTATTTCTGTAGAAAATTTTGTCAAAATCTTATTTCCATACACACAAAAAAAATTTCTGATTCAATCACGAAATTAATTGATTAAAATGTATGTCCATGAAAAAAATTTAGTTTTACAGAAAATTTTTGGAAAATTTTATTTTTTTGCCTGATTCAATCACGAAATTAATTGATTAAAATTTATGTCCATGAAAAAAATTAGTTTTACAGAAAATTTTTGGAAAATTTTATTTATTTTTTGCCAATTTTATTTCCATAGAAAATTTATGCAAATTTTTATTTCCATAGAAATTTTACGCAAAAATTTTATTTCTATAGATTTTTTTTAGAATTTTATTTATATTTTATCATAATTTTATTTCTGTAGAAAATTTTTGTCAAAATCTTATTTTCATAAACACAAAAAAATTTTCTGATTCAATCACGGAATTAATTGATTAAAATTTATTTCCATGAAAAAAATTTAGTTTTACAGAAAATTTTTGGACAATTTTATTTTTTGCCAATTTTATTTCCATAGAAAAATTACGCAAATTTTTATTTCCATAGAAAATTTACGCAAAAATTTTATTTCTATAGAAATTTTTTCAGAATTTTATTTATATTTTATCATAATATTATTTCTGTAGAAAATTTTGTCAAAATCTTATTTCCAAACACAAAAAAAAAATGTCTGATTCAATCACGAAATTAATTGATTAAAATTTATTTCCATGAAAAAAATTTAGTTTTACAGAAAATTTTTGGAAATTTTTATTTTTTTGCCAATTTTATTTCCATAGAAAATTTACTCAAATTTTATTTTCCATAGAAAATTTACGCAAAAATTTTATTTCTATAGATTTTTTTAGATTTTTATTTATATTTTATCATAATTTTATTTCTGTAGAAAATTTTGTCAAAATCATATTTCCATAAACACAAAAAAAAATTTTCTGATTCAATCACGAAATTAATTGATTAACATTTATTTCCATGAAAAAAATTTAGTTTTACAGAAAATTTTTGGAAAATTTTATTTTTTTCCAATTTTATTTCCATAGAAAATTTACGCAAAAATTTTATTTCTATAGAATTTTTTTTTTTCAGAATTTTATTTTTACTTTATCATAATTTTATTTCTGTAGAAAATTTTGCCAAAATACACACAAATTTTTTTTTTGTCGATTCAATCTCGAAATAAATTGATTAAAATTTAATTCCATGAAAAAATTTAGTTTTACAGAAAATTTTTGGAAAATTTTATTTCTTTTTTTTGCCAATTTTATTTCCATAGAAAATTTACGCAAACATTTTATTTCTATAGAATTTTTTTTTAGAATTTTATTTATATTTTATCATAATTTTATTTCTGTGGAAAATTTTGTCAAAATCTTATTTCCATACACACAAAAAATTTTCTGATTCAATCACGAAATTAATTGATCCAATTAATTTTTTAATTGAAATATCTTCAATCACAGAATATTTTTAAAACCCATGATTTTAATTGCAAAAAATTTCGTGAATTTTTTTTCTGTTTAGAAAATTTTGTCCAAATTTTATTTCGATAGGAAATTTTGACAAAAATTTATTCTCGTAGAAAATTTTGTCAAAACTCTAGTTCTCTAGAAATTTTTTGCAAAATTGTATTTCAATATAAAATTTAATTTTTTTTTTCAAATTTATATTTCTATAAATTTTTTTATTTTTTGCAAAATTTTAATTCTATTTTTTTTCTGTTAATATTTTATTTTTCTGAAAATTTTATTTCTATATAAAATATTCTAAAAATTTTATTTCTATAGAAAATTTTCTGCAAAAAAAATATTTCTATCGAAAAATGTGTATTTCTATAGAAAATTTTATGAAAATTTTATTTCTATGGAAAATTTTCCAAAAATTATATTTCTAAAGAAAATTTTCTGAAAATGTAGTTGTAGTTTTGATTTCAATTTAAAACCATACGTTGGCTAAACTACAAGCGTAGCTTAACCAACAGAGGAAAAGTATATTTGTCAAATTTATTTGGGCAAAGCCCTATGAGGGCTTTAGCCATGCCCGACTTTAGACTTTCCTTACTTGTTTCTATATTCATTTTTGTCAAAATTTTAGTTATTTTTAGTTTGATTAATTGTAACTGTAATTAATTGTATTTAGTTTCTCCAAATTATTTGTCATATTTACACTTGCAATGATAAATAAATGTCAATTTAGCATACAAACTAAAATGTTTCATATATATATTTGTTATAGAAAATAAAAGCAACTATATTGCTAGCAAAATATGGTTTATGAAACTAAAACAAAAAACAAAGCAGCAGAAATAGACAAATGGACGGACAAGCAGACATTAGTAGCTAGACAGACAGACAGACAGACATAAGCCAAAAACTCCTTTCACTTTTTGTTTTTCTAAATGCAATGCACTCAACAATCAGACACGCCGACACAAATAAAATACCAAAACACACACATACACACAGCCATTCATATACAAGACGTGCATCAAACAATACACATACAATACAGCTTTGTTTCTTTCGAGATGTTGATGGCTTACAAGTTTAAAAGGCACTGGTCTTTCGCATGCGCACCATTATTGTGCAGATTTTTTTGTTTGTTTGTTTTGTTTTAGAAGATAAAGCTAACCGAAGATAAAGCAACAACAACAACAAAAAGACAATTATTTTATGGCGTGTCTATGGGCAAAAATTAGAATTTATACTAAATTGCTTGCATTAGTGGTAATACGTAGTAGGAAACTGAACAACAGAAATATTGTAACAAAAGTAAGCCATTTGACTCATATTTCATAGCAATTTGGTGGAGATAAGAAAAATGAATTGGAAAGATTTTAGCCAAGTTAACTGATATACTACTGGTAAATAGTTGAAAATGAAGTGGGCGCTGGTTGTGGCCTCTCGTCGTGGTCATAATACAATTTAAGTTTTTGTGATAATTTATATGATAATTAAATCATTATGACTACGGAGAGGGTCATAAGGCACAAATTGCATTAGTCAACGAGGTGGAAAAAAATACGAGTTTTTCCAGTATGAAATAATATATACAAAATTAAGTTTTTAAAAAACTTTTCTATAGAAATTAAAACTTTACAAAAATTTCTATAGAAATAAAATTTTGTCAAAATTTTATCACAATTTTATTTTTACAGAAAATTTTGTAAAATTTTAATTTCTATAGAAAAATAAATTAAAAACTGAATTTTGTATATATTATTTCGTACTGGCAAAACTCATAATTATTCTACAGACAATGTTTACAAAATTCTATTTCTATAGAAAATTGTTGCAAACTTTTATTTCTAGAGATTTTTTTTTTTAATTTTATTTCTATAGAAAATCTTGTCAAAGTTTTATTTCTATAGAAAATTTTGTCAAAATTTTATTTCTATAGAAAATTTTGTCAAATTTTTATTTCTATAGAAATTTTTGTCAAAATTTTATTTCTATAGAACATTTTGTCAAAAATTAATTTCTATAGAAAATTTTGTCAAAATTTTATTTCTCAAGAAATTTTCTATAGAAATAAAATAAAAGGTCAACCATAATCAACCAAATATAAAATTTTGATAAAATTTTCTATAGAAATGAAATTTTGACAAAATTTTCTATATAAATAAAATTTTGACAAAATTTTCTGTATAAAAAAAAATTGACAAGATTTTCTATAGAAATAAAATTTTGACAAAATTTTCTGTAGAAATAAGAGTTTCACCAAATATCCTAAATATCTAAAATATTTATATGTTTTTCTATAGTATTAAACTATTTCAAAAATGTTCAATAGAAATAACATATTGTAAAATATTTCTATATAAATAAAATTTTGGCAAAATTTTCTATAGAAATAAAATTTTGACAAAATTTTCTATAGAAAAAAGAATTTTGACAAGATTTTCTATAGAAATAAAATTTTGACAAAATTTTCTATAGAAATACAAGTTTGACAAAATTTTCTATAGAAATAAAATTTTGACAAAATTTTCGATAGAAATAAAATTTTTACAAAATTTTCTATAGAAAAAAAATTTTTACCAAATTTTCTATGGAAATAAAATTTTGACAAAATTTTCCATAAAAATAAAATTTTGACAAAATTTTCCATAGAAATAAAATTTGACAAAATTTGTTATAGAAATAAAATTTTGACAAAATTTTCTATAAAAACAAAATTTTGACAAAATTTTCTATAGAAAAAAAATTTTGACAAGATTTTCTATAGAAATAAAATTTTGACAAAATTTTCCATAGGAATAAAAGTTTGATAAAATTTTCTATAGAAATAAAATTTTGACAAAATTTTCTATTGAAATAACATTTTGACAAAAAATTCTATAGAAATAAAATTTTGACAAAATTTCTTATACAAATAAAATTTTGACAAAATTTCCTATAGAAATAAAATGTTGACACAAATTTCTATAGAAATAAAATATTGACAAAATTTTCTATAGAAATAAAATTTTGACAAAATTTCTTAAAGAACTAAAATGTTGACAAAATTTCCTATAGAAATATAATTTTGACAAAAGTTTCTATAGAAATAAAATTTTAACAAAATTCTCTATAGAAATGAAATTTTTACAAAATATCCTAAAGATCTAAAATTTTTATATGATTTTCTATAGTAATAATCTTTAAAAAAAAAAATAAAATTGTGCAAAATTTTTCTATAAAATTAACAATTTAGGCAAAAATTTCTATCGAAATAAAATTTTCTATAGAATTAAAATTTTCTCAAAACTTTTTATAGGAATAAAATTTTGCCAAAATTTTCTATGAAATAAAATTTTGACAAAATTTTCTATAAAAATAAAATATTGACAAAATTTTCTATAAAAATAAAATATTGACAAAATTTTCTACAGAAATAACATTTTGACAACAATTTCTATAATTTTTTTTTTTTTGTTTTTGATTTCAGCTTAAAACCATGCATTGACTAAACTACAAGTGTAGCTTAACCAACAGAGGAAAAGAATGTTTGTCAAATTTATTTAGGCAAAGCCCTATAGACTGCAAGATGGTTGGATGGACGCACGTTTCGGAATTACCACATTCCTCATCAGCATTCTCTACTTGCAGCAAAACTATCAACCAATTATCAGAATAAATTCAGGCAGTTCACTAAACCCAAAAATGAACCACACTTGAACCTTCCGCAAAAAGGTTTATGATAGCCGGCTTATGACGAAATAAATTCAAACAAACATTTCTCTTTTCTTTTGCCACCATCAAATCATCGATTTGAGTGCAGTTGGCTGGGTTTATTTTGTGGTTCACCTTGGATTTATTGAACTTCCTGAATTTATTGTGATAATTGGTTGATAGTTTTGCTGCAAGTAGAGGATGCTGATGAGAAATGTGGTAATTCCGAAACGTGCGTCCATTCAACCATCTTGCAGTCTATAGGGCTTTGCCCAAATAAATTTGACAAACATTCTTTTCCTCTGTTGGTTAAGCTACACTTGTATTTTAGTCAACACAATGGTTTTAAAGCTGAAATCAAAAACACAACAACAATGATTAAGGAAAAAAACAACAATAACAAAACAAAACGAACAAAATGTTGACAAAATTTTGTAAAGAAATAAAATTTTGACAAAATTTTCTATAGAAATAAAATTTTGACAAAATTTTCTATAGAAATAAAATTTTGACAAAATTTTCTATAGAAATAAAATTTTGACAAAATTTTCTGTAGAAATAAAATTTTGACAAAATTTTCTGTAGAAATAAGATTTTCACAAAATATCCTAAAGATCTAAAATTTTTATATGATTTTCTATAGTAATAAACTCTTTCAAAAATTTTCAATAGAAATAAAATTTTGCAAAATTGGTTGATAGTTTTGCTGCAAGTAGAGGATGCTGATGAGAAATGTGGTAATTCCGAAACGTGCGTCCATCCAATCATCTTGCAGTCTATAGGGCTTTGCCCAAATAAATTTGACAAACATTCTTTTCCTCTGTTGGTTAAGCTACACTTGTAGTTTAGTCAATGCATGGTTTTAAGCTGAAATAAAAAAAAAAAACAACAACAATTATTAAGAAAAAAAACCAACAATAACAGAACAAAACGAACAAAATGTTGACAAAATTTTCTAAAGAAATAAAATTTGAACAAAATTTTCAATAGAAATAAAATTTTGCAAAATTTTTTTTATAAAAATAAAATTTTGACAAAATTTTCTATAGAAATAAAATTTTGACAACATTTTCTATAGAAATAAAATTTTGACAACTTCTTCTATAGAAATAAAATTTGAACAATATTTTCAATAGAAATAAAATTTGAACAAAATTTTCAAAAAAATAAAATTTTGCAAAATTTTTTTATAAAAATAAAATTTTGACAAAAATTTCCATAGAAATAAAATTTTGACAACATTTTCTATGGAAATAAAATTCTGACAACTTTTTCTATAGAAATAAAATTTTGACAAAATTTTCTATAGAAATAAAATTTTGACAAAATTTCTTATAGAAATAAAATTTTGACAAAATTTCCTATAGAAATAAAATTTTGACAAAATTTTCTATAGAAATACAATTTTGACAAAATTTTCTATAGAAATAAAATTTTGACAAAATTTTCTATAGAAATAAAATTTTTACAAAATTTCCTGTAGAAATAAAATTTTGACAACATTTTCTATAGAAATAAAATTTTGACAAAATTTTCTATAGAAATAAAATTTTGACAAAATTTTCTATAGAAATAAAATTTTGACAAAATTTCCTATAGAAATAAAATTTTGACAACATTTTCTATAGAAATAAAATTTTGACAAAATTTTCTATAGAAATAAAATTTTAACAAAATTCTCTGTAGAAATAAAATTTTGACAAAATTTCCTATAGAAATAAAATTTTGACAAAAATTTCTATAGAAATAAAATTTTGACCGAAGATAAAGCAACAACAACAACAAAAAGACAATTATTTTATGGCGTGTCTATGGGCAAAAATTAGAATTTATACTAAATTGCTTGCATTAGTGGTAATACGTAGTAGGAAACTGAACAACAGAAATATTGTAACAAAAGTAAGCCATTTGACTCATATTTCATAGCAATTTGGTGGAGATAAGAAAAATGAATTGGAAAGATTTTAGCCAAGTTAACTGATATACTACTGGTAAATAGTTGAAAATGAAGTGGGCGCTGGTTGTGGCCTCTCGTCGTGGTCATAATACAATTTAAGTTTTTGTGATAATTTATATGATAATTAAATCATTATGACTACGGAGAGGGTCATAAGGCACAAATTGCATTAGTCAACGAGGTGGAAAAAAATACGAGTTTTTCCAGTATGAAATAATATATACAAAATTAAGTTTTTAAAAAACTTTTCTATAGAAATTAAAACTTTACAAAAATTTCTATAGAAATAAAATTTTGTCAAAATTTTATCACAATTTTATTTTTACAGAAAATTTTGTAAAATTTTAATTTCTATAGAAAAATAAATTAAAAACTGAATTTTGTATATATTATTTCGTACTGGCAAAACTCATAATTATTCTACAGACAATGTTTACAAAATTCTATTTCTATAGAAAATTGTTGCAAACTTTTATTTCTAGAGATTTTTTTTTTTAATTTTATTTCTATAGAAAATCTTGTCAAAGTTTTATTTCTATAGAAAATTTTGTCAAAATTTTATTTCTATAGAAAATTTTGTCAAATTTTTATTTCTATAGAAATTTTTGTCAAAATTTTATTTCTATAGAACATTTTGTCAAAAATTAATTTCTATAGAAAATTTTGTCAAAATTTTATTTCTCAAGAAATTTTCTATAGAAATAAAATAAAAGGTCAACCATAATCAACCAAATATAAAATTTTGATAAAATTTTCTATAGAAATGAAATTTTGACAAAATTTTCTATATAAATAAAATTTTGACAAAATTTTCTGTATAAAAAAAAATTGACAAGATTTTCTATAGAAATAAAATTTTGACAAAATTTTCTGTAGAAATAAGAGTTTCACCAAATATCCTAAATATCTAAAATATTTATATGTTTTTCTATAGTATTAAACTATTTCAAAAATGTTCAATAGAAATAACATATTGTAAAATATTTCTATATAAATAAAATTTTGGCAAAATTTTCTATAGAAATAAAATTTTGACAAAATTTTCTATAGAAAAAAGAATTTTGACAAGATTTTCTATAGAAATAAAATTTTGACAAAATTTTCTATAGAAATACAAGTTTGACAAAATTTTCTATAGAAATAAAATTTTGACAAAATTTTCGATAGAAATAAAATTTTTACAAAATTTTCTATAGAAAAAAAATTTTTACCAAATTTTCTATGGAAATAAAATTTTGACAAAATTTTCCATAAAAATAAAATTTTGACAAAATTTTCCATAGAAATAAAATTTGACAAAATTTGTTATAGAAATAAAATTTTGACAAAATTTTCTATAAAAACAAAATTTTGACAAAATTTTCTATAGAAAAAAAATTTTGACAAGATTTTCTATAGAAATAAAATTTTGACAAAATTTTCCATAGGAATAAAAGTTTGATAAAATTTTCTATAGAAATAAAATTTTGACAAAATTTTCTATTGAAATAACATTTTGACAAAAAATTCTATAGAAATAAAATTTTGACAAAATTTCTTATACAAATAAAATTTTGACAAAATTTCCTATAGAAATAAAATGTTGACACAAATTTCTATAGAAATAAAATATTGACAAAATTTTCTATAGAAATAAAATTTTGACAAAATTTCTTAAAGAACTAAAATGTTGACAAAATTTCCTATAGAAATATAATTTTGACAAAAGTTTCTATAGAAATAAAATTTTAACAAAATTCTCTATAGAAATGAAATTTTTACAAAATATCCTAAAGATCTAAAATTTTTATATGATTTTCTATAGTAATAATCTTTAAAAAAAAAAATAAAATTGTGCAAAATTTTTCTATAAAATTAACAATTTAGGCAAAAATTTCTATCGAAATAAAATTTTCTATAGAATTAAAATTTTCTCAAAACTTTTTATAGGAATAAAATTTTGCCAAAATTTTCTATGAAATAAAATTTTGACAAAATTTTCTATAAAAATAAAATATTGACAAAATTTTCTATAAAAATAAAATATTGACAAAATTTTCTACAGAAATAACATTTTGACAACAATTTCTATAATTTTTTTTTTTTTGTTTTTGATTTCAGCTTAAAACCATGCATTGACTAAACTACAAGTGTAGCTTAACCAACAGAGGAAAAGAATGTTTGTCAAATTTATTTAGGCAAAGCCCTATAGACTGCAAGATGGTTGGATGGACGCACGTTTCGGAATTACCACATTCCTCATCAGCATTCTCTACTTGCAGCAAAACTATCAACCAATTATCAGAATAAATTCAGGCAGTTCACTAAACCCAAAAATGAACCACACTTGAACCTTCCGCAAAAAGGTTTATGATAGCCGGCTTATGACGAAATAAATTCAAACAAACATTTCTCTTTTCTTTTGCCACCATCAAATCATCGATTTGAGTGCAGTTGGCTGGGTTTATTTTGTGGTTCACCTTGGATTTATTGAACTTCCTGAATTTATTGTGATAATTGGTTGATAGTTTTGCTGCAAGTAGAGGATGCTGATGAGAAATGTGGTAATTCCGAAACGTGCGTCCATTCAACCATCTTGCAGTCTATAGGGCTTTGCCCAAATAAATTTGACAAACATTCTTTTCCTCTGTTGGTTAAGCTACACTTGTATTTTAGTCAACACAATGGTTTTAAAGCTGAAATCAAAAACACAACAACAATGATTAAGGAAAAAAACAACAATAACAAAACAAAACGAACAAAATGTTGACAAAATTTTGTAAAGAAATAAAATTTTGACAAAATTTTCTATAGAAATAAAATTTTGACAAAATTTTCTATAGAAATAAAATTTTGACAAAATTTTCTATAGAAATAAAATTTTGACAAAATTTTCTGTAGAAATAAAATTTTGACAAAATTTTCTGTAGAAATAAGATTTTCACAAAATATCCTAAAGATCTAAAATTTTTATATGATTTTCTATAGTAATAAACTCTTTCAAAAATTTTCAATAGAAATAAAATTTTGCAAAATTGGTTGATAGTTTTGCTGCAAGTAGAGGATGCTGATGAGAAATGTGGTAATTCCGAAACGTGCGTCCATCCAATCATCTTGCAGTCTATAGGGCTTTGCCCAAATAAATTTGACAAACATTCTTTTCCTCTGTTGGTTAAGCTACACTTGTAGTTTAGTCAATGCATGGTTTTAAGCTGAAATAAAAAAAAAAAACAACAACAATTATTAAGAAAAAAAACCAACAATAACAGAACAAAACGAACAAAATGTTGACAAAATTTTCTAAAGAAATAAAATTTGAACAAAATTTTCAATAGAAATAAAATTTTGCAAAATTTTTTTTATAAAAATAAAATTTTGACAAAATTTTCTATAGAAATAAAATTTTGACAACATTTTCTATAGAAATAAAATTTTGACAACTTCTTCTATAGAAATAAAATTTGAACAATATTTTCAATAGAAATAAAATTTGAACAAAATTTTCAAAAAAATAAAATTTTGCAAAATTTTTTTATAAAAATAAAATTTTGACAAAAATTTCCATAGAAATAAAATTTTGACAACATTTTCTATGGAAATAAAATTCTGACAACTTTTTCTATAGAAATAAAATTTTGACAAAATTTTCTATAGAAATAAAATTTTGACAAAATTTCTTATAGAAATAAAATTTTGACAAAATTTCCTATAGAAATAAAATTTTGACAAAATTTTCTATAGAAATACAATTTTGACAAAATTTTCTATAGAAATAAAATTTTGACAAAATTTTCTATAGAAATAAAATTTTTACAAAATTTCCTGTAGAAATAAAATTTTGACAACATTTTCTATAGAAATAAAATTTTGACAAAATTTTCTATAGAAATAAAATTTTGACAAAATTTTCTATAGAAATAAAATTTTGACAAAATTTCCTATAGAAATAAAATTTTGACAACATTTTCTATAGAAATAAAATTTTGACAAAATTTTCTATAGAAATAAAATTTTAACAAAATTCTCTGTAGAAATAAAATTTTGACAAAATTTCCTATAGAAATAAAATTTTGACAAAAATTTCTATAGAAATAAAATTTTGACAAAATTTTTTGTAAATTTTAAAAAGTGAGTTTTGAAGCCGGAGGGAAACTTATTTGAGCATACTTGTACATATGATCGGAGATATAGACAATGTCTTTCCGTCTTTGTTTTTTGTTTTGGTATAAAACACGAATATAGTGAATCTTGGTTTATTCATTCATCGAAATCATTTAACGGAATCAAAATTTCCTATCTTTATTTTTAGCTAAACGTTTTTTAAACCAGTAGAGCTAGTTTCTATTTGCTATGATGTATGCATACTCTCAAAAAAATGTTTACTTGGATTCAAAGATTTTGACCTTCTCTTAAGGATTTTGGTATTGATTCCGAGCCAAAGATGCGGCTTCTTTAAGAATTTTTTTAGCGACCTATCAGGCTTTAAATAAAATTAAAACTAGGATACAGATCTCATGTATACAATTTTCATTCTCCTATCGCGGTTTATTAATAATGGTACTCACGTACAAACAAATGCCAGTTTAAAAATTCCAAATTATAACGGATACTTCAAAGTAAAAAATGTTTTCTTAGTTCTTAAAAAAACTTTAAACGAAAGACGCTAAATCCTCAAAATAAGTCTTACCCTATATTTGAAGCGTTTTTATCTTAAATCTAAAGTTTCAAAATATCAGTCAATTTGAGGACAATTTCTTTTAGTTTAACAAAGATTTTAAACTTTATTTTAATTAAAATGTCATTATTAGAAAAAAAACAAAAAAAAAAATGTCCTTAATATTTTGTAAATTTCGCATCCTAAAATTAAGGTTGCGTAATCTTTAATATCATGTAAATATTATTTTCAGTGTATGACAATCAATGATTTCCATCAAACTGATTCAATGAGTATAGACTGTTTAAGATTCTTTGACATGGTATAAAAAAAAACAAAAACGTTGGTATTGTAACTTTAATTACAAAAAATGAAAATAAAAAAGACCAACACCATGGGATGACCAACAAAACAAAACCCCTCATCCAATTCCGATGCACAAAGTATGTCATTTTGTTTGAAATAAAAGAAACAAAAAAAATGCAAATTAACAGAAAAATATATTAATGTAGATTATGGATGATAAGGCATGATCGAATTTTAACTACACTACTATATAGGATAATTTTTATAAAATTTAAATTTCGTTCCCAGTATAGGGTATAACAACAACTACTCAAAACTACCAAAATATTGCCCGAAATCTTTAGATTTTCGTTTTTGGTTTGTAGCTTGTCTGAATCTCTTGTTTTTTTTTTCTTTTGTCTTACAAGATTTGCATATTTTTGTCAAAATCCTCCAAAAACAGTAATACATGGTCGTCAGCCAGATGAAGAATTTTTTTCCTAAAGCCAAGCTAACAGAAATGACGACATGTAGCAGTCTGACATACAAGTTGATGGACAACGGCATGCAGGTAGAGGGAATAATGTAGCTTCCATAATAGTTGGATACATTAACAAATTATTTTACATTACTGTGGAGTTTATGATGCGATATAGGCTTTTTGATCTGTATATTAGGGTGATTCGTCAGAGAAATTCGTGAGGGAAATTTGTTTGTTATGATGGAATAATAAAAAAATTATGTGAAATAGTAGAAAATAGTATTTACTAAAAAAAAAAACATTTAAAAATATGTAGTGTTTTTATACCCTCCATAGGATGGGGGGTATATTAACATTGTCATTTCATTTGTAACACATCGAAATATTGCTCTAAGACCCCGTGGGTCGTGGTGAAATTCTGAGTCGATCTAAGCATGTCCGTCCGTCCGTCTGTTGAAATCAATTGATGTTGGTCGGATGGTATTGCAAATGGGTCATATCGGACCACTTTTACGTGCAGTCCCCATATAAAGCGATCCGCAGATTTGGCTTGCGGAGCCTCTTGGAGGACCAAAATTCATCCGATACGGTTGAAATTTGGTACGTGGTGTTAGTATATGATCGCTAACAACCATGCAAAAATGGTCTCTAACACCCATGCAAAAATTGGTCCATATCGGTTCATAATTATATATAGCCCCCATATAAACCGATCCCCAGATTTGACCTCCGGAACCTCTTGGAGGAGCAAAATTCATCCCATTCGGTTGAAATTTGATACGTGGTGTTAGTATATGATCTCTACCAACCATGCAAAAATTGGTCCATATCGGTTCATAATAATATATAGCCCTCATATAAACCGATCCCCAGATTTGATCTCCGGAACCTCTTGGAGGGGCAAAAATCATCCGATCCGCTTGAAATTTGATAC